>NW_027122570.1:1328230-1992345 GCF_030686945.1 Centruroides vittatus
AAAATTTCGGGAACAGATTATATAAACTGTGTGGGAAGTACGTTTTCGTAAATATTGCGTTTATGGAAAAATTATTGGGCTGCAATTTGAAAACTTGTAGACCTATAAATTCCCACTGTTGTCATCTGTCCTTCCTTAATCTCGAGAAAGGAGTTAGATAGATGAAAGTCGAGACCAGACATGGAAATCGTAAGAGAAAAGGACCAGATTACATATATATGAACTTCCGATTTGTACCGCAAGTCACGTTATTTCAATAAGAGAACTTTTCCCCGAACGAAGTTAGATACATAACCGGCACGACTCTATTGCTAACAGAAAAACTGATTTACAGGGGCAAACACTATTACACTCCACGCAGGCAAGTGCTATGTGTTACCTTTCACAGTAATAGTGTAATGGCACATCTCTTTCGTGCTATATCATTATCGCAGTGATTCAGTAAATATAATATATATATTTTAAAATTATATCTTATTTTTGTAAGAATTATATTTAGTTAATTATTTTGTTAACTTTTTTGCGAATAGATGGCGCTACATGTAACTCAGAAAATCGAATGTAAATAAAAATTTATTGATTTACAGAAATGCAAATGATATTTTGGGGTAGGATGTACGACATTATCTAAGTTAGAAGTATTTGAACGTAACGCCCGAGTTTCGTAGCAATTGGTCAAACGGCCTAGGAGTGTATAGCGAACAAACAAACATCCTCATTTATATATTACATTAATTAAACACAGAAATTAGTTTTGACTTTTACCTAGATGCATATTTAGAAAGCATGTACCATGTTATTTACAATCGTGTTGTATATTTTAAATTAATTCTTGAATTTGTTTATCAACATTTTTAGATGAAGTGTAAAAATTTACGGAACGGAATTATATGAACAGCAAAAGTAGAAAATAACACATTAATTTAATAATTTCGGGACCGTTGAATGAAACCAAATCAATCAGCCAAATATCCCGCTTAGAAATATTACTCTTTCTGATAATATAAAATTATTGCAATTTTTTTTCTATTAGATTACGTACATAATAAATTTCTTAAGTAATAAATGAGCATTTCTTAATGAAAAGTATCATTTTATTATACAAGGAACAATGAAGTACATTTGTTTATAACACAATATACATCTATAGTAATACTGTATATGAAATAAAAGTTAAAACAATAAAAAATATTTTAAAAAATTTAAAGAAACGCTTTTTTTACATAAATCGTATACTGTTTTATACTGTGTGAGGTTAACTAATTTTATAATTTGCAAACTCTAAGAAAAAATGTATTGTCATCAAGAATACATACGTATGCACAATTTTAACTAGGTCGGAAATTGGGAATTGGGTAAAAACTGAGTTACAAGATTTTATCTAGACAGACAGACAACAGACCAAAAAACAGAGTAAGTTAATAAAAAGCGTATAAAATATAATTAAAAACAGATTATTTTAATATATTTTACACAGTTTATATTTTTAATTGTTCTGAACGAAACAAAATGGTCGAGTTTACTTTAAAATCGGAGAATCCACAAATTAAGTCAGAAATATTATTTAATTAGATCAATTTTCTCATTTAAAAATCCTTCGAGATAACATATTTATTGATAAATATGTTATGTTGTGTATTCATAGAAATTTTCTCTATGTTAAACTTCGTTTTTATAAAAACAAAGTTTAACATAGAGTTTAACACAAACTTTATACAGTGGCGGATTTTCCATGACCCATAGGCCCAGTCCTAGGAGCGCAAAAATTCAAAATAACAGTAAAAAAAATGAATTAATGAAAAAATAATTTCACGTAAAAACAATTCGTAAAGGTATTAGTGTAAATTAAAAGCTTAAATAGGCGTAAAATAAGATATGTCAGTCGAATAGTATTAATAGCCTATACGAATAAATTTTTCAAAAACAGAGTGGTAGTAGTAATGAAGGATTTTCAATAGCAGTACTCTTTGCTCCCTTTTGATATTTAAAAATCTGCAAAAATTCAATTGCAGAATTAAAGTTATAAAGTAGAATCATTCGGTGAAAAAGTGGTACTATTAGTTTGAGGGCGCCTGCGTATTTCTACATGTGCCACTGACTTTATAATCACATTAAATATTGGTTTTTCCATATTAGATTCTTCATACATTAAAAAAGAGAATTATTTCGTTTAGTATACTAATTCAAAGCAATCTATAAACTTTGGCAGGTGTAATAATTTTGGTTTATTTGGTTACAGCAACACGGCACATGGGCAATCTGCCGAAAGGGAATGTCTCCCGGGAGGACTTTTATGGGAAACTGGCCCCTATTTAAGTGTTCCAAACGTGAAGAAAACATAGAAAACTTTACGTGGCTAGTTGGTAGCGAGCGTTCAGTGTTTGACTAGTTATATATAAAGATATATTGCATTTTTATAGTTGGCTCAGCAAAACTACTTTAATTAAATCAAAATTTCAGCGAAACATCGTTCCTAATGCCAAGGATGATGCATTGTTGACTTCAGGTTTCAATTTATAGTCGAGCCTACTAACTTACATTCGGTTATTGCCAACTTCAGCTTTGGTAATAAATGAAATTTCCTACAAATAAAATTATTGCAATAGGTACGGGGATTGCAAATTAGAATCATATCGGGAATATGAACTATTTCAATAAACAAAATCACTTAAACCGATGTTACTGGATTAAAAGATTTAATTGTAAATCTTGAAAACTTACTTCTTCGCTTACACAATTATAATGAAATAAAATTAATAAGAAGAATTTTAAATTAGAAATATTTTAAAAGTTTGCTTGAAACTAATTGATTCCGCCTGAACGTTACAGAAAAATTTATAAGATAATTTAAAAGAATTTAAAAATTAAATATAACACTTGTGCGAACTTGTGCGAAAGAAAAAGAAACAGAAATTTAATTTTCTGTAAAATTTATATTAATCTACGATTTTACGGTTGATTCGATAGTATCTATGATCGAAAAATTTACCATTAAGCCTATCAAAAATACTAGTGCACGGATTTTGTATTAAAATTTTCTTTGATTTATAGGTATAATTTTTCTTTGATCACCTTAAATAACAATAACTTTATACTTAGATCGAGAGCTCTTTTTTGGGTTCAACTTAATTGGGTTCAACTTAAAACAACCATAATTAAATTGTTTTCTGTTCATCTGCTTAGGCATTACGGAAAAAGTAATTTTATTACATTTGATAGCTACGCGATCAGACACCGGATTCGCATCCGAACAGGACATTCATATTTTTTCACGAGTAGTTAGATTCCATGAATATCGCTTCCCGCTCATTTTCAATATTGCCAGGACCAGCCAAACTTGTAACATTAAACATAATTTTACTTTATCTATTGTATGCTGGTGCTACACTTTATCGAAATAGTCATCCGAATTTCAATTTATTTACAATAATCCATAAAGATCTAATTTAAACTCTGCAACAAAGACAGTAAAATCTTAGCTGTCGAATACATTTTGCTTTACAATGTAAAAGTAATTTTGTTTTTATAAATGTTAACAAATAGTTTTGTAAATTTTAAGAATCTATTTAGTAATAAGATGAAACAACTTTCACTTGAATTTTATTACAGATTATAATCATTCTAATTGTAGCACTATATCTTTACATTTATTTAATGAAGATTCTTTCGGACGAATAAATCAATGTCATATACGTTTCGAAGTTGCAGAAAAGTTATCGTAACAATATTTGCTTCCGATGTTCTCATTTTAAAAGAAAGCTTGACGATAAATCGGTTATTTGTCGTGTAATTTATATGAAATATTATAAATGAAATAAATGATAAAAATCAGTTTTGATTTATGGTCAAGCTCACTTTTAAATGAACGAACATATTTGTAATTCCAATTCTCTTAAATAAACATTAAAGAATTTTTACATTCCCGATACGGGCTTTTGTCCATCTTCGTCGATGAGAGGAACATCTTCACTGGCATTAATGACAGTGTAATGTTTTATTAGTCTAGGATCACAGATTTCTTGAGTTTTCAACTGTTTGCTTTCGATACACTCGTCTTCGGACTCCGTGTCTTCAGCAATATGTTGATTTCGTGGTGAGAACCAATCTAGAGATAACTGAGGAAGCAACTGTTCGCTTCTAGAGGAAGGAATATAATCGATAGATCTTGGTTGAGTCGCTATTTGTCCATGGCTTCTTACTTTAGCATGGTCTGATCTTTCTATTAATTTATGACTAGATAAAGAACTAAACATGGTCGGTAGACTTCTAAGAGATACTTTTTTTAGTGATGTGTCCGACGTCGCTTTGCGTCGTGGAACAAAACCGATGAAGGTGAGACTTCTCGATTTTGGATTTGGAGAATTTTCTGCACTTACATGAAGTCTGTTATTTTCCATTATGTCAGGTGTTTTTAAAGTGTCGTTGTTAGGAAATTCGTCTAATATTTCTGATGCTTGAGATTCGATAATAGTAGCAGTAATATCGACTGGAATTTGTGGATTATCGCTTGTTACTTTTTCTAACTCTATATCGTCTTTCTCGGGTTTTGGTTCTGTAGACTGATCACTAGAAAATATAACTTGTTCTTCTTTAGAAGTTGTTGCCTCGCTGCTATCTTCATTACTAGTTTCAACCAAACGATTATAAAAACAAGTAAATTTTTCTTCAAGTTCTTTATTTTTGAATACTAATGACGGACCTGGTTCTTTTCTAGCGCAAGTGGGGCAAAGGTTACCATACATTCTTGCTGTAGAAGGTGGCGATCTTTGACCGGAATCGTAAGTTTTGCCTCCGTTCAAATCGTGTACGGCTGTTTGTCTGCATAATTTGGGTTTGTCTTTAACGGACGATCGAAACGACAACATTCTTTGAGATGTTTCTCCATTAACAACCGCTCTAGCGGGTGGTGGACGATCTCGAGTATAAGCAGTTCGACCTGCCAAAGAACTTGACGTATCACTGCTGACACTTGATCTCGAAAGACGAAATGTGGAAGTAGATGAATCCTGCCGACTGCAAGATGTATGAGAATCTTGGGATGATGATTTTTGAGTATTATTACTCCATGAATTTCTTCTCCCATTTCTTTCTAATAATCTTAACGCAATGCCGTATCTCCAGCTATCAGAACGAGACGAAAAGTTTTCACTAGATATACTAGAGGTACGTTTATGATGATCTCCCTCAAGGTTTCTTTGAATTTGTGCAATTGCATAAGTGTAATCGCTTCCAGATCTTTCATCGTCATTTGATTGGTTGCAAAACAAGTACTTGAGCCACGAAGAACGAGATCGCGATCGTATTCCACTAGGTACTTCTGTAGTCCTTCTTCCAACTGCACATTGACAGACAGGTTGTTCACCACTTTTTCTGTCTGCAGCTGAATTTGTATTGGCTGGAGTGTGTCGATTCGAAAAATTTGAACTATGTCTACACCTGCCAATTCCTCTCGTCACTCTAGACTCTTCAATCCTTTTACATATTAATACACAATCTTTTTTAAATTGTTTTGTGAAAATAGCATAAAGAAATGGATTGGCACAACTGTTTAAGGGCAAAACAAAAATGGTGAATACTTTAGCTTCTTCTAGAGAAATTAAATGAACACCGAAAACAGCAGTCAATGAGAAAAATGCAATTGGTGCCCAACATATGAAGTCCGTGAATACCAATAAAGCCATACGCTTGGCAATTCTGGAATCGTTTGAATTCCAAGCTTGAGATCCACGTATCACCCAATACATTTTAAAATAACATCCCATCAGAATAAGAAATGCCACACCATTGATAAGTATAAGAAAAACAACGTACGATAAAGAAAAAACGTCTTCTGTTTCAAAAGGCAGACAAATGGCAAATTTTCTGTAATCACTTATGCCTAACATGGGAAGTATAGCCATAACAAGAGCAAAGAACCATCCCGAAGCCATTATATATCCGGCATGCTTCAAAGATAATCTTTTGTTGAGATGCATAGCGTTAGTAATTGCATAATTTCTTTCAAGAGTAATGACTGCTAAAGTGAAGACAGACAATTCACTGCTTATTACACCAAGAAATCCCGCTATCTGACAGCCCGCTGATGTTTGCCAATAGACAGCGTAAATCTGTAAAATAAACGATCAAAAATAATTTAAATAAATAAGTAATTTTTAAGGAAAAGTTTTGGGTTCAAAGAAGAAAAACTAATTAGTCTATACAAAAGTTACAATGAAGGATATATACATAAAAAGTATACAATTATTTATTTATTATTATTTAATCATTAAAAAATAATAAAGTTATAATCATTATCTTTATTAAATTTTTTCTGTACTTTAATAACATCATAATAAAATAAATCATAATATATTTAATGACTTATTTTATTATGATGTAAAATTAAAAATATGATAATACGTTAGATATCTATGAAAAGAAAGTCTCTCTTATACCTTTCAATAAATTAACTAGTTAATAATTTAAATACGATTTATAATAGATAACTGCGTCAAGTTTTAATGAATAATCAATTAATTATTTAAATAATCAACGATAAGACAAAACGGTTTAGAACAACAATAAGATCGATTGGCTGTTGTTTAAGTCAATTATATCAGAGGTGGCCAACTTCTGTGTACATAAGATCTACTTTTTATTTTAAAAATGTGTCGCGATCCACTTGTTGTCATAGGCATAGTCTAAATGGGGAGGGGAAGGTGTTAAATACATACTGTCTATACACTGTATTTCAGTACGAGGTACACTCCCGCAAGCTATGGGTAGATAAGCAAAATATATGTTCAAAAATTATTATTTATTATTATTTTTTTAAAATCACTTATTAAGTTTTCGAGATATAGGCTCATAAAGAAAATAAATTTCCAGACCCAACTTTTGATATTTGCAGCTACAAGTTCATTTCGTACAGGTGGTACCCAAAAAGTCTATTTTTCGACACTTTTTCAAGATAGATTTTTAGTAACTTAAAATATAATTTAATTTTTTTATCAATTGCAATGTATAAGTTTTGGTACTATTTGTTCGTAAATATGAAAAAGTTGTTATAAAATGCACAGTATGACTGATAATTTGATTTTAAGATTTCACTTTCGCGATTATTTTTGGGCCAGGAAAATTTATTATGAAAGAATGATATAAGAGTGTTTTACTTAGTTTTTGTTAATCTATCAATAGCTCGAGAGAGTGCACCTCGTACTGAAACACCTTGTATATCTACCTACGTAAAAAACAACATAATTATTTAACGGGCCAAAAAAACTCACGTCCAGGGGAATTAAAACAACATGAGTAATTATTCACAATATTTATTAATTCAAATTAGCTACAGATAAAGACAGATTTATAATTTATTTTATTACCTTAACATTAATGGGAGAACTGAGTTTACATGTCTCTAACCAAGGAATCATAATTAGGTGTATATTCTGACAAAGGTAATAATAATGAGTCTTTAGTATAAGAATTAATCAGGACAGAATTTTGTTTAGTCTTCGTTAAAGTTAAGTATGAAAGTGCCGATTCACACACGTATGTCGATCCGAAACAAGAATAAATATATTCGCTACATACTAGGATTTTTTCTCGGTTGACGTATGACAGTACCAAATATTCAAGCTAAATAGCTGTGTTATTCTGAGTCGAGTCATAACTGCATGCATACTGTTGCGTTTGCGCGTTACGTTCACGAGTTGCGTTCGGTTACAAGTGTAACATATTAAGTCAAGACATCGCGTGCGATCGACCAAAATTGGCTTCGCGATCGACCGGTCGATCGCAGTCGACTTGTTGGCCACCCCTGAATTATATATACAAAAGTTATTGTTATTGTAAATATTTACGTTAACTAACCGTAAATTATAACAAATATACTTCTTACTATATACTGGATGAATTATAATTCTTCACTCCACGAGAAAACCTTTATAATCCCGTGAATTATAAGCCAAGCGTCAATAGGAAGCTGATAGCTACCTATTGACGCTCAGCTTAGTTAATAGCGAAGCTTAGTCAAAATGGGAAAGTCATACTTTTGATTAATCAAATTGAAACTATGTTATACTCTTATTACAGGTAATCTCAACTAGGGTTTCTCATTTCTCGGTCTTTTACTTGTCCCGGGATTCCGGGAAAAAAGTGACCTGTTTCCCGGGATCCCGGGATAGAATTAATAATTTTTAAAATATAAAAAATATCTTGAAATCGAATGATATAATTATTTTTCATTTTTAAAAGTAATTTAATACGTTCCGCAACCTCCAAAATCATAATATTAATAATGCTGTGTAAGATATATATTAAAATTACCTTTGAATTACGTAGAAATTTTCACAAATAGAAAAAAAAATTATTCAAGTTTGTTGGAAACTGCTTACCAAAAAAAAAAAATGTCTTTGAATTGAGTTGAAAATTTAAAGAAAAAATGAACTTAGATCAAATAGAAGGTAATTTTCGTTTTTTAAATAAAACATAATACAAAATATTATTGTAAATTTTTATAATAAAATTTTAAAAAGTAAAGATGGTCAATACTCCGATCACTCAATCTGGTTATCATCTTAATAATGAAAAGTCTCGCTACTGAAAATGCTCTTTCCAATTCAATGAATGTGGGCGGAATCGTGTTTAATGCATTTAAGAGAAGACAAATTTTATGTGTTTTTTTCACCTGTAGCCTCGAAGATTTCTAGTTCGTTTTCGAAATGCGTTGCAGTGCTTCTTTTGCTCTCAACTATTCTTGATTTGTCTACCTCGGCTGCTTTAATAGAGGTATCAAGCTTTTAGCCCGATAATTTGGCAGTTCGTTTGGCTTTAATAATTAGGTTTATGAAGAAAAACTTCATACTTGCATACATCGTACTCGTTTGTATCCTTGCCCAATTTGCACAACCTGGCGAAATGCAGTTATTGAAGCTACTGGGCATAGTTAAAATTAAGAAAGCATCGGCACAATTATTCAAGATATTACAAGTTCTGACAAGTAAAGAATTTTTAGTCCTGCCACAAATACATATTAATTATTGACAATCTGTGAGATGTCATAATAAGCAAAAATTTAAAAAGCTAATAAGCAGGCTTAACATTAATAAATAGAAATGTATTCTGACAGTTTATGAATTAATTATACTTTCTATTTGCAAAATTTCCTCAATCTTAACACAGAAAAAGAAAAAGTGAACTTTTAGGAAATTTGGGGATTTCCCGGGTTAAAAAAAACAGCCGAGATCCCGTTTGAGAAACCCTAATCTCAACCGAGTAAAACGTATTTTTCCAAATAATTACAAACAAACAATATCATTTTTAAAAGTATTTTAAAATTCTAATATGCAGTATTATGGAAAAAATAATCACGGAAAATTTTGTTTTTAAATAGTCTAAAATAAAATTTTTTTCGAAAAAAAAAAATGCAAATTGTAAACTTGTCGGTTTTTCTATCTCGCATCACTCACTATACGGTCAATATATTTTTGCTACAATGTTGAACTTTACTGTCTTTTTTTATTTGTTTTATTTTTAACGCTTTTCGTCTTTTGGGCACTAAGAAAGCCTTTTTTTTCCATCATGGGTTCGACTAGGCCTACAATGAATGTTGGTTTGCTTAAATGATTATTACATACGATTACAAATTATGTTCATCAATATTCATATTGTAATCATTAAAGATGTTAATTCAAAATGGCGCTATAACTTTCATTAAGTTTATCTTAAATATATTATGTTATAATATTTAAAAAAAAATAATAATGAATTCAATTTAATTTTTATTACACAGACAAAGTTATGTTAAGCCAGGGAAATATAAATGATACGAATTTAGACTAACTGATTTCTTCAAACAAATTTTTAACTTTAATAAAATTTATTAATTCAAATTAAAACGTCTAATAAATCTTTCTGTAATTATTGGGCTTACAATTTGAAAAAAAATATAGATCTATAAATTCCCACTGTCTTCTGTTGTCTGTCTGTCTGTCCTTCCTTAATCTAGAAAACGGTGTTGGATAGATGAAAATGAAGACCATTTATGAAGAGATTAGGGGGCAGGAAATTAACTATATACAATCTTCCGGGCTACACAGAAAGTCACGTGATTTTAATTCAAAACTATTCCCTAGAACAGTTTTACATGAATGACCGGCATGACTGTTGTTATCGGGAAAAATATGATGTACAGAGGCAAGACAATACTAATTTGAGATGGTGAACGTATATTTTAAATAAATTAAAAATATGATTAAAAATTGCAGCCCGGTATTGTGACGGTGTCACAATACATAATTGCTCGTTTTAATTTAAAATGTGAGTAAGTTTTTCCAATTCTGGCATTATTAATAACAATAATTTTCTGGGAGATCTGGGAACGAACCGAGTGGTCCAATTTTTCGGGGATGGTCTGTCCTGGATATGTCGGATTCCGTCATCCCCGTCGGGCCCTCACCATCCGGCCGTCCCATTTGGATTTAGTCGTACCCACGATAGGCCTGAAAAACGTCTTCTTAGTCAAGGCAGAAAGAGTAAAAACAAAAAATAACAGTGATTTGTTAGTCTGCTAGGAAATTTCTTTTTTTTTTAATATGGAAAAATGGAAAATAGTGGGGAAATCAGATACTCGAATTTGTGGAATAGGGTTTAAAATTTGAATTAATTGTCTCGGTAGCATGTTAGAGAGGTCCTAATTTTATATGCGTAATTTGAAACTTATGCAATGTTACGTATTATATAACTCGAACCAATAAATATCAGTCTGATTACATCGTTTCATTGGTTTCATCGTCTTACAAAATATTTACGTTAAAAATAGTTTTTGTCTAGTCTTATAAACGATAAATACACTTCATATATTAATACCTTAAATCTGAAAAAGTACCTTAAATTCTCCAAGAGTAGATGCATCGACTACGGCTAAAATTCCTAAATAAATTCCCATCATAAAATCAGCTATAGCGAGATTACACACTAGAAATCTTGGTACATCCATTTTACTTCGACCAAACAATAAAACAATTACAACTAATCCATTTCCTAGCATTGCGAGCAAAAATACAACCCAAATACCACATCTCAATGTCCACCAACCAAATAAATCTTCGCATGGCATAAAAGGCCCTATAAAGAAAAAATAATTAATTCTCTTTTCAACGTCTTAAACAATATTTCTTCAACAGATAATTAATTGCCGTTCACCTGGTTCTGGCAAACACTGAATTGGATATCTTCCAAGTTGCCCACTTTCGTCCTCGAAACTGTCGTCGGGATATTCTTCTACGTATTGTGTGGCTAAATTATCCGGAATTGTATAATCCTTACGGAACGCACTCCACAATTGTGTAGCAAACTCTTCAAACTTACTTGAGAAATTCTCTAAATGTAAATTTTAAGTTAATTAAGCATTTTAAACTAAAATGTGTACAGAAAGTATTGATTTTATTAATATTGTTATAAATGACTTTTATATTAGAAAGTACTGTACAATAAAAGTGATCATTAAGATTAGCTTATTGGTAGATTCAGAATGAAACAATAGACAAGCCAGTCAAATAAAATATTTTAAAACTTACTATTTTAAATTTAGTTTTATTTTGATAATTTTTTTAGAAATCTCACTTTTAAAAGGCCAATATTAAAAATGACGTGTTTTAAAATTTTGTTTTTACTCGATTTAATTATTACGTTTCTGTTCTGTAATATTGCAATATTGTATTTACCATATCCAGGCCATACGTCTGTGATATTTGTACTCCAGACTTTCATATCCAGTTCTTCTCTCGTCAGCCAAACGATTGTCTCCTTCAATGAAGCAGTTGGCTTTCGTGCATATGGCAAGAAAGGACAACAATGATAGGCGTAAGATAATGCTAAAGTGTGAATTTTTGGAAACATTTCGGGTGCCGGAAATTCCTTTAAATTTCTGTTGTTGAATGTTTTCAGTTGCCTTAAATTTTCGAGACCGCTTGTTGGAATCACTGAAAACTGATTATAAGCGAGGTTCCTTAAAAAAACAAAGAATTATTCAGTATTTAAGAAGACTAAAAGTACTGAAAGATTTATCAGACGCTTATAGTAAATATTTATAAATATATTTATATATTACGTAACATAATTTCCATCATTTTCTCCTCTGGATATAAGCAATTGTGAGTATTGTGTTCAAGCGCAGATTAAGAATTTTAGTTAATGGATTTATCTGGGGGTCGATAATTACTAAGGGTCGTTTGGAGGTCGGTGGAAAAATTTATTTTTATTACGTTTAAAAATACATAAAAATAATAATTGATAAATTTTTAGATTTTATTGAAATAAAATACAACTTTAAATCTAATTTTAGAAAGGGAGCGATAAGAGAAAACAACAGGAGAAATCTTAGTCTACATAATTAAAATCTTTTAACATCAAATACTCGTAACATTTAATTACGTTCATTTAATGAAACAACTGATAATCGAAATTATCTGACATCAAAAGCGAAATTTATTAACATTTTTATATCTTGTTTTCATCCTGTCATATCGACAAGATGAGAACATTTATCGCATCCACGACTTTTTCTTTTAAAATAATTAATGTATTAATAGTTATTTTAAAATATAGGTTATTATGTATATTTTTTCCCTAATTGAAATATTTTATATTATTATTTGCTGTTAAAAACTGTGTCAAACTCATACCATAATATATAATGAATTCTTGTCATGTTACATTTGTGATGAAAGTCTGCCTACTCCATGTGATCCTGATTTTTCAATTTCGAATCTTTTATATTGCACTAATAATGATAAATTTATTAATTTAGAAAAAAATATTAAAATTTTATGTACGGTGTCTTGGGTGTCCGCAGATAATTTTCCAGGGGTTGAAGCTTTGAGAAAAGTAATATTTATTTAATTATTTAATTTTTGAGGTTTTTTCACAAGTAGATTATAGAATACATATTGCATCAATTCAAAAAGACAAACATGATCGAGGGTGTATGGTTACATATCTCAATCATTTTTACGATTATAATTTGCGGAACTTTTTATTCGATCCCATCCCCGTTTGCCTTCTCTGCGGACGCCCATGTACGGGATCATTCCGAAAGTAAGGTCTTTTAAAAATATTAATACTTATTATTCAGAATATGATACATTTCATAAGGTCATATTTAGATATAAAAATCTGATTTTTTCATATAGACCTATTCTAACTGTTCTTCGCATCTAATAACCACTAACTACTACACGAACATGATGATAAAACTCCAAACTTCTGATTCTTTATTCCTCTGTCAGTCGCCTATTTTTTCTGCTCTTATAAGAACAACGTAATATTTGAACTTTGTGTCACAAAGGTTTTTAGTTTATAGACAAAATGATAGTCTGCTTTGACTAACAGCTTATAGTCCTATCACAAATCTGAAGATAACAGTAAAGAAAAGGTCCAAGTTTTATCTCCCAAATATGTAAATATTTCTCTAAAGTAGCAAAAAAAAATTGAGAGTGAAAAGAAACCAGAGAGGTATACAACTAACTTACAATTTCGATCTATATTTGTTTTTATAAAAAAAGTTATTTTAAATTAAACTTAAATTTTCTAAAAACCTAAAAAATATTGTGAAAGTATTATTTTGCTATCGCGTGATAATTAATCATTTCTAATATAACTTATTACTATAATGTATAATCGATGGAACCAGTCAATATTTGGTGTGCCAATTTAAGCTACGTCGAGAACAAAGTTTCTTAAATAACGAAATTTCTGACTTAATCACTTATATAAAATGGATTGAAATAGTTTAATATTTTATAAAAATTGAATACATTTTTGCTTATTAAATGACGCTATTTATTTTCGAGGAAATGCTCTCGTAGAAATTAGTATACACTATACCATAGAAATAGTGTTATGAAACAAATATCGTGTAATAAATTATCAGAAGATAAGAAAATATGAAACCTAATATCGATTTAACAGTAAATTCTGAATAATTAAATATAAAATTTCCATTTATTATTTTCGTAATGATGCCGAATGCTGGTAAGAAGTTTTCGAACTTGTATCGAAGGAACAAAACAAAGTTCACAATCAAACAGGAAAAAAACAGTTTTAAATACAATTATTTAATTGTTTAAATTTCTATAATCATAAATTTTTTAATGATTAAAAAGAATTAAAGCATAAAATATTTTGTTATACCATTTTAAACTTTTGTTTTATAATATTTATATATATTTTTGAGGCAAGTTACAAGTCAGTTGATTTTTTTGAAATATGTAATGTACTGTACATTAATTAAAAGTGACAAGAAATTTATTATTTTTGAACGATTTATATATAATAGTTTAAACAGTTTAGTTTATGAGAAAAAGAATCGTAAATCACTTACAGGTCTCTGAGATCGTTGAATGAAGAAAATGCTTCCGGATGGATGAACTCAATTCTGTTATTATGAAGATCTCTGAAAAAATTGGCACGTTTCATTCATAATTTTCAAATATCAAAAAGTTTTAACATTCATTTAAAAACTTTCTAAAAGAAATATCGAAAAGTAATTAATTAAACACGAGAAAATTTTTTCTTAAATTATTCCTGCTTTTATAAAAACTCGGCTTATTAATGAATATTTTTATATGTAACGTTGTACTGCATACGTGTAAATGTCTAAAAATAATAAAATTTATTATTTATTTTATAATAATAATAATAATTATTATTATTAGAAATTTAAACATGGATTAAAACTGAGATAACACATTAAATCGGTATCATAGAGGCACACAAATTTAATTTTGTAGTTAGGAAAAGCAGACAAAAAATTGATAACGAAAATTAAATATTTTTATATAATTTAGGTGATTAAAAACTAATAATATTTTTATTTTAATTAAAATAATATATAATAGCGAAATACTTAGATATATATTTTGTTTTTGAAATTTATGAATTGAATTGATTGCTTCTATTAGATACAAAATCTCTTCGTGTATATACAAAATATCTCAAAATGTAGTTTAATAAATCATTTTTGTAGTTACTTACAGCACTTGAAGATTATCTAATCCTTCAAAAGAATCAGATTCAATTCGCTCGATCAAATTGTTACTTAGGAAAAGATCGATCAATTTGCCAAGTTTTGAGAAAGGAGTTTCTCCCAATGAGTCGATCAGATTGTAACTTAGATCACTATGAGGGAAAAAAGAGCACTTTTATGTCAAGTTTATATTTGAGATAAACTGATTATAATTTTCTCATAGATCTTTAACAAAATACTTACATAAATCTTAGCTCCTTACATCCAGATAAACGGGGAAGGCTTTTCAATTTATTCGATTTTAAATTCCTGAAAATATAAATTATTAAATTGTAAGTTAAGTGTCTTAGTTTCCATATATTTTTTTACAAAACTAAGACAAGGCCAGAAATTCATCAAGACGAGATAATTAAGACGGAAGAACTTCAGAATTGTATTAAAAAACTTAAAGACAAATCAACACCGGGACCAGACGCAATACCTAATACACTGATCAAAATGCTGCCACTAGAAATCATTCGAAATTTAACCAGACAATTCAATCAATTCTACACTTATAGTATAATACTGGCCAATTGGAACGAAATTATTTTTACCATGATATTTAAACAAGGGAACAGACAGGACTCAATCAACTATAGACCAATAGCTCTTTTGTCTTGTCTACGGAAAGTATTCACTGCGGTATTAGCTGGTAAATTCAATCACTGGACAGCTGTTAATAAATATAGAAACGAAACGCAATTTGCGTTTGTAGAAGGGGGTGGTACCCAGACAGCCCTCTTTGTGTTGTTGTCACTAATCCAAATACAGTTGCTTAAGAAAAAACATAAAGTGTACGCCCTATTTTTGGATCTGGAAAAAGCATACGATATGATTAGCATTGCAGACCTACAGTGTAAAATGAAGAGATTTGAGGCAAATGAACTACTGATAAAAATGATAGGGCTGCTGTTCGGAAAATATAAGACAATCATTAAACAAGATACAAATATATGGACACCGTTTATTACCTACAGAGGACTATTACAAGGAGATCCGTTGTCCCCATATCTTTTCAACTTTTATTTATTTGACATAAATAACTGCTTTAAAAGAGACGAAGATGGAATTCAAATCGAAAATCACACTATACATACTATATCATATGCTGATGACATTGTGCTGGTAGCTCCCACAGCAGCTGCACTCCGTAGAAAGATTCAGCAAATTTGTGAATACTTGGAAAAGTTAAGAGTTAAAATAAATCCAAAAAAATAAACAATAATGATATTCAGAAATGGTAGTAACGTCTCCAAAAAGCACATGTTCTTTTTATTAATAAAAAAGAAGTGAAAATAGTCAAGGAAATTAAAATTTTAGGAATAACGTTTACACCTAACCTCTCGTTTGAGAAGCATTATAAAAATTCACTAAACAAAGCAAAAATTTTAATAAGTAATTTAATTGGTTTATTCTGCAAGGCGAAACTAAAGAACTTAGGAACACATTTTCAACTATTTAATTCGCTTGTGATGAATTCAATGGGCTATGCGGCTCCAATTTGGAGTATGGATAAATTTAATGACTTTGAAAAAATACAGAATATATTTATTCGCAAGATATTCCAGTTAGAATATAATATCCCGGGCAGTGCCTTAAGACTAGAAACAAATAGATTCAAATTAAATACTATACTAATAAAAAGATATTTAATGTTTCTACAAAAAATTATTAAGGCAGAAGACATAACAACAAAATTACTGTTTTTACTATACCACAAATCAAGGGAAACGGATTTAAGACGAAGCTGGATAATGCAGCTATCGAAGATAGTAAATAAACATGGTTTTTCTATTAAACTGTTTTTGGATGATACATATAATATGGAGCAGTATAGTAAAGAAATAATATACAGAGCTATGGAGCAATCCATTGTCCAAGACATTGAAGATATACGAAAACGAGAAAACACAAGCTGGTATACAACAATTTTAAAATACCCAGCGAATAATAACTATATATTGACAAACCTAGCCTTTAACATCAAAAAGTTTTTTATACAGATTAGGCTAAATAAGTATGGAATAATTATAAATGACAAATATATAGACTACACCCAATCTAAATGTCCAAATTGTACCAAAAATTTATCTAAATTTCATATTATATGCGAATGCTGTAACGAAAAGGATAAACTACAAAGGCTCCAAATTGGGCCATTGGTTAACTGTACTAACGAGAAGGAAGTGTACTGTACAAGATGTTTGATAGTGCTAATACTAACACGATTTATATGTTATATAACTACGTTAAACAATTTACTAAATGATAATTGTGACAAAATATTAATGAAATTCTATAGACCAGTAAATAGAAAATATCAATGTTGTTGAGATGTTATTATATGAGTACGAATATGCGTTTAAATAAAACGCCCTTGTAACAGGCGAAAGCCTTTTACGTCAAATAAAGATTATTATTATTATTATTATTATTAGTTAATGCTAGATTATTACAAATATAAAATCTCATTTAAGTAACTTAAGACTTAAATGCAAAGCTTTAAAAATTAAAAATATTTAAAAAAAAAAAATTGTAAGTTAAAGAAAATATTATACAATTTAAATAAATATTAAAGCATTAAAAACATTTTACAAATATTTACAAATAATTTAACTTTATTATACTAAAATTAGCACAGTAAATTGTAAACTTCGTGAAACAAATGATTCATAGAATGAAATTTTCTTGAATCTATTATCTTCGTAAAATAAAAGATTCATAATTGATAAGCTAGAATAGATATTTTAAAAAATGAGAAAAATTCGTGCTACCGAACGAATCTTAAGTTATTTCCAAAGTGAAATAGTATTTCCTTTTTTTTAAATAAATATATGTAACGATTTATTATGCAGACATTTAAATGCGATAGACAAATCAACTTTATAAAGGATATTGTAATTTAAATCAAATCAATATGTCAATTAGCTTATTAATAAATTTGTTTTAATCGAAATCAGTGTTTCTGAAGTGTTGTAGTCGAATCTCTGGCGTACGGTCAACTAATTATTGTTATGACTAATTGTTTCTAGTACATGCTCGAAAGCTCAAATGCCAATAATGATTAAACGAATTCTTAACTGTTTAATTTAATCCTTGTCATATTAAATCAAATTCAAACGAACAACGTATAAAAATAATCAAATTTAGTATAATAAAATTATATTTATATAAATGTAAAAACGATTTTTATTCGATAGTTTTTACATTATTCGAAGATCTTTTAAAATATTTATTAAAAATTTATATCGATAGGTTCTGCTTATATCTACTAACGATCTTAATCGGTTTCAACGTGTAATCAATTAATTTTATTAATTGGATTTATATACGCTCGGTAATGATTAATGTTTGCGTATTAAAACAAAATAGAAATTGAGTTTTATTACTGCAGGTCAAACTTATCCCTCAATCATTATCAATAATAATGTTCTAATTAAAACAAAAATAAATATTAAGATTGAGATATGATGCTTCCTGATTATTTAATAATAATATTTATTGGCGTCAACGTTGTCTTTAAATGGTATAGAAATAAATATAAAAGTTGTGATTAGGGACTTCGTAAATGTCCTAATTTCAAATTCTCTCTGCGGCCCTAATCGCAACTAATCTTGCGATTAGGATCGTTGATAAAGAAAAATGTCTCGGATTTACAGTCTAATACTTAACTTTATTAATAAACCTAAAGATTTCATAATATAGCCAGATATTGAGCATTGTACAATATTTGGCTTCATTAAAAATTTGAAATGTCTTAAGTCGTTAATTTTATCAAATTCGACTTAACAGAGTTATTACGAATAAAGAACTTGGAGGTTATGATAATATATTCATATTTTTGATTTTTAACTATTAATAACTATACACATGTTTTGAAATAACCGATTAAATGATTTCATTTTACCTAATTTTAGAAGAAATTAAATAATTTTAGTTTAAGAGTCCGAATTATCACAGGCAATATAAACTGATAAAAGTTGCGTAACTATTAAGATGAATGCCGAAACTTTGTATTTGTCTTCATTAAATTTCGTTTACATTATCGATAAAAAGACTGAATAAACTGAGACTTATGCACTCGATCTGTGGAATTTCCTTAACTATAGAAACTAATTGGCTAAATCCATTAGGAGAGATTTGAAAACATTATTACCATTAAACATAATGGGTAGCAAATTTATGAACGACTGAAATATTTAATTGCTCTTTTCGTTTGGGTGAAAGATTTTTTAAAGAAATGTTCTACAAATGAAATAATTAGCATTACAAAGATCTACTAAAGCTGAATGTAGTTTATATTTCTTCCAAAAAGTTCATTTTGAAAACATCCGTTGACAATTAAAATATTATAACATGGCATACTTTTCCTTCTGATACTTAAGTCATTTGCTAATTTTCAATTTACTAACATTATTCTATTGACGAGTCTAATATTCATTATTGCGTTAAGTATTTTCCAAATCTCGAGATCGCAGTGATTGAAGGGTAATTACGAGACTTCATTTTTATCAGTATTTGTGAATCAAATTAAGATTTACAGATATCAATAAACGTAGAATAATAAAGTAAATACTTTTATTTTATTATCCTTCTTTAATACCTCTAAATATTAGTTTAATTTACAAAGATTGATATTGGCAATATTGTTATAGGCCTATATATTTACTAGTTGAATAAATTAATTGATGAAGAGGTAATTCAATAAATTTATATAAAGTAAAATCTCGATTCCAGAAACATACAAGGCTTTACAAGATGTATATTATTTAATCTATGATAACAGTAATTATTGTTGGTTATCAGACTATAATTTATTAAAGTAACTTTATGCAGCAGTTAATTCAAATTTGATATTAATACGATTTCTTGATTTTCCTGAAATTAAAAGAATTTCTCACTTTGTTCGGCTTTTTATTGATTTCATTATGTATATTTTACTTTTTGCTTTTTAAACTAACTTTTTAAATAATCTTTCTGAGTTTATCAATGTTAACCACAAATACACCTTTTCGTTTGTTATTTAAATCCACCTTTAAGTTTTGGTTATCTTTGACCTCAGACGTAAGACTTGAAAAATATGGATTTAAATTTTACATCCTTTATGTAATAACTGAAATTTTGTAATAAATGCATTCTTATCTATATATTTTTTAACTAAATAGGATACTTAATGAGATAATTCTTCGATTGAAGTGAGTAACAATGTAAATTAATTGAGGTTGATAAAACCTCAACAAATCAGCTACAGTATCTCCACATTTTGTAAGAATCTATCAAGGTCTGAGATGCTTGAATTAATTTTCCTAATCGAAATACACTTTTGTCTAGAAATAAAGAATGTAACTGATTCTTAATATATTATTTTATTTCGTTTTTTTACTTCATCCGATTAGATTGAATTATATCGAATCTCTTCAATAAGATTCTAATTTTACATTTATCATATTGAAGGCATCCTCCATTAATTTTTTAATGGAGGATGTTTTCAACCTTCTTTTAATTTTGTGTTCGAGTAGTCAGGACTTGAGAATGAGATTGTATTTTAAAGAAGTTAAAGAATCAAATGTCATGTTTTTCATTAGGTCTATATATATTCTCTATATTCTTGTCCTTGATCTAACTCTTTCAGGATTCTTAAGATAGCCACATCATTAATCTAGGACAATGATTCGATGAAGAAATTAGGTTTCATTTTTTGATCTAGTAGAACCAATCATTATATCCATTCAACAGCAAATGATATATTAAATTATAAAGGAAAAGTTTTAAGAAATGTTTCGTGACAATAACAAAACAATTTATCACTCACCCACACAAAAAATGTAAAGAAATATGAAATATTTCCGTTTCTTCTGAATGATTTCATCGCCATTTTTAAAAATCCTATTTACTATGTCGTACAAGCGAAATTTTGTTAGAAATCGTTCTCAAATTTAAAATTTAACAATCTTTTTTCAGCATTTAATAAATAATATTAACGTTTTTATTACTTTATTTGTTAATATATAATTATTAAAAATCAATATTTAACGTTAAATTATACTAGGTTATTGTGAAATACTTACAGACTCTTTAACATTGGTACTTTTCGGCACAAATCCTCCGGTACGGTTTTCAAACTGGCACGATCTAATCTCAAGTGTTCCAATGCACTCGTCCCTTTCAGATCTGGAAATTCTTCCATTTTTCTCACTTCTGATAAAATCCTACCAAAACATTTATGAAAATCATTTATATTTTCAATTTTCTAATGCTTGATTATAGCAAAATACTATACTTTTAACCCTATCTTGTTCTTAGTAGCCTGTTATTGAAAATCAAATTGTAATTAATAACAGTAGCAATTTGAAACGTTATGTAAACTGCTTTTAAAGTAATTATATTTGGCTTTTTAAAACCACTAATATCTATAAAATATATAAACCAAACATCACCACGCGTGATAAATTTTTCTCATCTCGACAGATGGCAGCACGTAAAGTAAACGAAACACAATGAAGAAAATTAAACGGAAATAAACCATTAATTAGTTTCTAAGGAAACAAAATTCCTGTTAATACCATTATAAAAGCATTTAGAAATAGAAAATTGTAAGTAAAACTAAATATTTAATTTACAATTTTTATATATTTATTTATTTTAAAACAATTATTCCAGGTAAATTGTAATAAATTATATTTGAATTTAGCTTATTTATTTTATTTTGTAATCATTTTCACAGAATAAAATTTTAAAAATATACTTTTTTAAAATTTTTTTTTGAATAAATATTATGTTTTTTTCGAATATTTTTTCGACATTGCTCCAAATTTTAGTAAACTTCCTGTTTTATTTTCTTACAAATTTGTTAATTTTAAAATATTTTTACACCTTTAGACACATTATCGACCGACTTTCTAAAATAATTTAATTTATATATTCGAAAATCTCTACGATTTTGATTTCATAAATGCTACAGAATGAAAATTGAGTTTGGTATAAAAATCTCCATCCGGCAATGAACTTATAAGGTGATGAGGTAAAGGACGAGTTGAGAAGGTCACTGGACTTTTCTGCTCAGTTTTATCTCCTATAAAGAGTGTCAAGATAACAGACATAGGAAATCGAGGGACAATGTCTCTCTGTTACCATGGTAACCACTCATTTTATGAAGACAAGTATTAAACCGAACCCACTCGTATTGAGAGTTTTTTTTTTGGAAATATGCAGATCATTATTCAATTTTCATCTCATTTTTAAAACAATATCTCATCAAAATCTGAATAATTTCAGCAGTTTATACCAAATCCTATGCATTTAAATTCTCTATTTCCAAAAAAGAAATAGTCTAAAAAAAGAATTATTTAAATTAAAAAGAAAGTTTAACATATAGATACTTTTATATAAATAAAACATAAAAACAACCTTGATGATTAAAATTACGCAGTAGTATCAATTGCTGGAAACATTTAATTAAAACAATTTTGTACTCAACAATGATTTATGAATGGCTTAAAGTTTAGAAAAGAATTCTATTTTTGCATATTTTATTTACATTTACAACCAATGCTTAACGTTACTTCAAATCATACTTGAAAAGTATTAAAGAGGATATGAATATCAATTACAAATTTAACACCATAACAACAATAATATAAAATATTTATTTTCATCATTAAAAAATGAGTATGTTTAATGTAGAAGGCAAATATTTATAGTCCCATGACTTGTTTATTTAACTTTGGCAGTTATTTAGTTTATTTCAACAGGGTAGCAAGCTATTTTCGTGTCATAAAAACTGGTAGCAACTTTTTAAAATAATACTCTTTTCTCGAAAATTATTTTGTAATCGTTAAATTCTGTTATATAATAAGCTCTTTTAATTCATCTTAAACTTCTGATGATAATCAATATAATTGTACTAAAAAAAAAAACTAAAATTATTACGTGATTCGTACGTGCGTAGAGAGCATTTAAATGTATAAAATTTTATTTATTAATCTCTACAGATTATTGCTAATTAGATACACGAAGAGAATACTTACAATTTTTTTAAGTAAGCCATATTATAAAATGTATACACTCCAATTTCGGAAATAGGATTTTTTCCCATTTCTAAGAGAGTTAATTTCGGGCATCCTTGGAATATGTGGTTGGGAAGATAATTGATTCCGTTGTTGGCGAATGATCTTAAACGAAATTTATAAAATTAAGCGTAGAAAAAATATGTTCATAAATTATTAACTCGATCACTTACAGTTCTCTAAGAGACGAGAGAGTCGATATAGCACTTGGGAATTGGCGAAGTCTATTATTTTTGATATCCCTAGTAGAGAAAAAATGTTTATTAAGGCTCACTTTTAGAAAAATTATTTGTGAAAATTTCTAAAATATAAAAAAATATGTAATTAACAATTTTAGTTTAATTAAAATACTTACAAAACTTTTAAAGAGGACAAACCGTCAAATCCATGAGGACCAATAGTTTGTATTTTATTATCTTGAAGAATTCTATATTTAATAATTTAAATGCGTTTGTTTTTAAACGTAGAAAAAGTTTAAAATATAAAAAATATATTTAAATAGCGCGGGTAAAATACTTACAAAATGACTAAATTAGACATATTTCGAAATGTAAAATTTGGAATGTTGCTGATTTCATTATTTGCTAAATTTCTATTTAAAATATAACAGGCTTATTAATTAAAAAAATAATAATTTAAAAAAATTATATTAAATTTATTTATTAATATCTAAAACACTTTTAAATAATAGTAATAATAATAGTAATAATAATAATAATATTGTTTTATAAATTATATTTAAAAAAACAAAGAAATGTACACGTGTACTGTTTTATTTGTATAAAAATTATTCACAATAATTACAGCAAAAACATAACAAAGTATATAACATTTAACATAAATATACATAATACATAAATTTTCCATTTAAAGTTACTCAGTAAATTACGAAACAACAATAAAATTAAAAAGTGTTTTTAAAAAATGTAATTTATTTTGAATATCATCAAAATTTAAATCTTATCGAGTTTCATTTTAATGCTATGTTCTTGCATATTTATATCAGAAGAGAAATTCCATTTTGTGTTTTTTTTTTTTTTTTAGATATAAAATCGCTAGGTAAATATTTGATTTATGAACATGCTCTGAATGCCAGATAGTTACAATGCTTTTGGTTCATCAACGACATTCTTATTTTCCACTTGTCGTCTTCTTTATCCTTTCAGCTTCTGATATATCAATTTATTTGGTTAAGAGAATATAGCTCTAACTGTTCGAACCGAGCATTTTACCTGTATTTGATGGAAATAACTTACAGAGCTTCTAGCTCGGTCAATTCCCCTAATGATTCACTCGGGACTTCCGTTAACATGTTTCTATGCAGCCACAGTTTTTGCAATTTCTTTAGTCCTCTGAAACTTCCGGCAGGGACGAAGGTCAGCTGATTTTCTTCTAAGTGTCTAAATAATAAATGCGATTTATTTAATTTAAATAATATTAACATGAATACTTTATATGAACAAGTTTGATTAGTACCCAACACCACAGTGAGAGTTTGTATGTTTTATTTGCCGTTTAGAATAGAAACATCGAAATAATAACCTATTAAATTTGAAATTTGAGATTTAAAGTATTAATATGTTTTATGTAAGCGAAAAATTTCATAAAATAGTTTCTATAAAAATACTCTTATTATTGTTTTATAAATATTTTAAAATAACATTTATAAAAGTACTTTTGTCATTACAATAAAACAAACTTCGTCAATTATTAAATTTAATTAAAACTTTAAAACCTCATAATATTTATTAAAAGTTATTTTATATAAATAAGAATCTGCAGTTAATTTTATAATGCAAATTTATTATTTTTTTCTTTATAGATAAATGAACTTTATTTATTTAAAATATAATTATAATAGAAATAACTTTTTATTTCTTAGAAATTAATAATCTTTAGATTTGATTTTCTGTTTTAATTAATATCAGAATTAATTTGAAATAAACGTTTTTGTTTTTTTATTAAATTGAAACATTAGCTTGAATGGAACAACGAATACAGTATAATACAATTCAATTATTTTTTAAAATAAATTATTAGAAAATACCTTATCGATATTACTTCTCTTGTTGTACAGATACCTGTACATTTAGTAAATGCTCTAATAGCGAGCGATACAACAAGTCATAACATTTTTTTGGTAAGAACTAAAACAAAATCGTATTGTTGTACTTTATTGTTTTTGTTGCCCAGTAGCTATTTAGCGTAAAACTAGAATTGCTTTTATAAAACTGGTTCATTGTTATGTAAATTTTGAATTATTTTTAATGAAATAAAATATGAATTTCCTAATAAACTATCGATAATTTGTAAAATAAAATTTAAACTCTTCTGTCTAAATTAGATAGCAAAAATTACTATACATTATATAATAAACTAGGATTTTTGTAAATTTATAATGAATTTGTAAAGATTGTTTCACGATGTAGCTGTAGATTAAAGTATTTGCGTATATCTTTCTATATTGTTCTTGTGTGGTTTTCTTTTTCCACTTAGATAGTATTTAATTACAGTATAATTTACTGTTAAAATAAACCATTAAGTTTTTTTGTTTTTTTAATTACAACGTTTTAAGCAATAATCCTAACATATTTTAATGAATAAATGTAGTTAAAATTTTCCAGAATTAACTTCTCTTCTCTAAAACATAATATTAATGAATTCGTATGTCATTAGAAATGACACGAGGTGTAGGCCTATAAAATATGAAATGTTTAGATATCGTGCAAAACTAAGGGATACGAGAAGTAAGAAAGAAAGCCATTTAAATGATAAAAGAATAAATTTAATAAAATAAGAAAATATAGTTAGATGCATAATAGGTGATGTTATAGAAAGCAAATAGAAAAGAAAATTGGTAGAATACTCACAAATTTTCCAACAACAAAAACTCTTGAAATGCACTTGATACATTCTTTAATTTGTTGTTCTGCAAGGAACTGGGCGAAGAAAAGGGAATTGATAATAATTGCAATTATGAACTGATAGATTGTATGTGCTTATAGATATTTCCAACTAAAAGCAACCAAAAGTTAAAGGCAAAAACGTCAGCAAAATAAATAAAGCTATATTGTGCCGTTTTAAAAGAATTTTGTATTATAATCAACGATTTTTCAAGTATATAAGTATACCAATACTAAACCTTATTCTTTTTAAGTCGTTAAATATATTGTTTTATTTTAAATTATTTTAAGTTTTATATTCTATTAAAATCCGATTTATAATTAAAATTTTTTAAACAAAGACCAGTTATTTTACAGTATTATTAAAATAATTGTTCATAGTTTTAATATTATTAAGAAAAATATAACATTAATATTGTTAATTTGTTACGATAATTTCTTATTAATACTTAATTTTAAAGAGAGAGAGAGAGAGAGAGTGTGTGTGTGTGTGTATATGTATATATATATATATATAAGCTATACATAAATATAAACTAAACAACATAAAATTATATAATAAATACAGTTAAGGAAAAAATAAAATGGAAAACGTTACTGAAATTAGGTTATTTATTTTTCTAATAATTTATTTTATATTTATCATTCTTCTCAACTATTAACGTTTACTCACGAAGTATATATTACATTATTCAGTTACGGTTATTAAAATATATTTATTTTTTTGTATTAATATTTAAGTATCTAAAGTTATTCATTCGCTTCGTTCCTGATACAAAAGCTGATGCATTAAATAAGCGAATTGTAATTTAATAGTGATTAAATTTCTAGTCCTTGTTAACATAATTAATGATTAAAATTACGAATTTCTACAGTTTATACCTTTACTTCCTTTTTGAAATAATGTAATGCATTTTCACTTGCGAAGGTATTTTCATAACTTGTTACATTATCGATAAGTTTTCAGATCATAATTAAGGTTTTAAAAGCAAAAATCTTTATAACACCAAAAGATACAAATAATTATTCATAAATTTGATTTAAAATAACGCAAATACTTACAGAGTTCTTATCTTGTCAAGACCGAAGAACACTTCACGAGAAAGATTTGATAATTGATTATCGGCCAAATTGCTAGAAACGATATAAAAGTTTTATTACTCAATACAATCTCCCCATATATTCAATAAAAAGTGAGAGAAGAGGTTAAAGAAAATAAACTTTCAGGCATAAGTTTATTAACTAAACCAAAAGAGATCTGTTTATTTTCTGGTTAATTGACTATTAAAACAGAGTAATTAAATAAAAATATTATTTTATTAATTTCTATTTTTACTTTAAATATTAAAAGTAAAAATTATTTTTAGAAATGGTGTTAACGATTGTGAATTATGACATTGTATGAGTAAAATTTTATCATCGTTTCTTTAAATAAACAAATTTTATTATAAGCTAAATAAGCTTAAACAAATGTAATTCTCAATAAAATTAGTTTTTTACGTTCTAATAGTCTTAATTTATTTATTTTTAAAGCATAAAATAATACTTTTTTATCATATTTTTCACAGAAAATATAATAAGAATGACTTTTTCTCCACTATTACTAAAATTTATGAAATATTTAACGTTCGCATCAAAGTATATACGAAATAAATATATATAAATAGTATATTTACTCACAGATCTTTCAGTTTGGACAAGTGTTGGAAAACAAAATCTGGCAATATTGTGATATTGTTGCTTTGAAGATTTCTAGATTTAAAAAATGCCCAAATTTAGAAAAATTGAATTCAGAGACAAAAAATTCAAAATAATCAATAATAAAAGAAAACAAAATACAAATTTATATAATTACAATCATAGAAAAAATATTAATGTATTTACAAATATATGATAACGTAAATATTATACTGATAAATACTTACATCAGAAATTATTCAATTTATTTTTGTGTGTAATATTACTAATTATTTAATAAACTTCATTAATTATATGTTCGATTTTTCTCCAATTTCAATTACATTTATATTAAAATTAATATGTATAATTTATAAAAATGCACAAGGGGATATGAAATTACAATAGTAAATTTTTAAAGAATCTTTTGCTCTTCATTTCGAAAGAATTTGCCATAAGTTAGTTATACACCTATATAAATAAAAATGGAAAATTAATTAGTACTGTGTATTGGCGTGCTTATTATTATACGAAAGCTCTACAAAGAATTTGTTCAAAAATATTATCGTTTATATCACGAAGACTCTCGAAAACTTCCGAATTCTTCTTAATCAATTCATAACAGAGAGGAGTCATCGAAAGTTCAGACACCTGAAGAATTTCCTCAGCGAACTTATTTCGATAGAAATCTTAGAACTTTATTAAATTTTAAAAATTACGATAAAGAATTTATCATCGTCAGAAAGAAAAAAAAAATAAATTAAATCGAAAATTTTCTATTTCTTTCAAAGAGAAGTGAAAACACGTTTAATGGAGCTTTCACATGACAATAGTCAAGCAAACTTTAGTTCTAAGCCATGTTTTGCAGCGAAATTAAATCGTTGCCATAGAATTTTCGGAAGGAAGGCAGTTCCGTTCCGATAACAACATCCGGAAAGTCAGTAAAGCGGAAGTGGACAGTTTCGTAGATGCAGTTAGTGACAGCTGGCGAGTCTATCGCTCCGGCCACTGACGTTGAAATACGTTAAGTCAATAACGAAGGAATAAGGGTAACGGTCATCGAGGTGGAAAGAATTCAAAATCCCAAGTATCTACATCACTACCATAAATGTAATATGTTTCGTGTCGTATCTATTTTTGAATTATTCGGCGTTGAATATTATTAATACTTGTACTTTTTACTTGTGTCCTCGTTGAAGAAGAACGTGTTGCAAAGCTCATAAATTAAGATCATAAAAATATTCAAAGATACCGTCAGACTTCATTTCACGCCAGCATTTGTTCACCTCTGAAATTTGCGCTAAATCGAGCGTGGCGCTAAACTGAAGTACCGCGAATTATATTGAGTAATGAGGTCTATTATACTAGTATGAGATTCAGTGTTTGAAAGACACGTGATATGGTGATAACGCTGTCGTTTTTCAATGTAAAACCGTACGTTTAGTATGGCACAGATACCGAAAGGTTCTTTACTTAGTATTTATGACGAGTATGTTTACAAACATTCGTTGATGCTTTACGAAGGTGACGCTATTTAGAAGGGCGCTATATCGAGGTTTCACTGTATAGTAAATTTACTCGTAAAGATAACTTCGATAAAATTGTTTAGTTAAAAATATTAAATGAAATTTATATAGTAAAATAATCAAATAAAAATATAAAAGTATCAATTTATGGCGTTTACTGCGCTGGTTATTCCTAAAATACCTTTTTGAAATTAAGGGAAAAAATGATATAATTACTTTTAAAATAATTGTACAGTATTTACAAAATGATTTTTAAAAAAAATAGAAATATATAGTGAATCAAAATTATAAAATTAGTATTAGGCCTAAATAACTCGGAGTTTTATCAAATAATCTTTAACCAAATTATATCTCTATTTATTTTTCAAAGTTTTAATATTCATTCTACAGCAATTATAAATAATACGTTGAATTGTTTAATGACGATAATATTCTGGCAAATGTTTATGTGAAATTTTAAGTGTAGATTAGCTAAAATGTAATTGTATAATTATTTGGAAATGATATTGCGTGTTAAATATTAATTAAGAACGAAAAATTATATCTTTAACATGTAACAAATTCATTAACGTGTTTAAAGTAAGGTAAACATTATAATTAATTGTAAATTAATATATCTAAATTTAATTAATTCGTTACCAAATAATATTTTAATCTATTCAGACTACACATAAAGAAATTGAGATATTTTATAGCGTTAATCCAGAAGGGGTATAGAATTTTAATCAGATTTATAGCAAACTGCAGATTTATTCATAGTAACTATAATTTATAATACTTAAAATTCTTTTTCTACTGAATATATTGTCAACCTAACTTATTATTTTTATCGTAAATTAAAAAATAACACAAGAAAAATTATAAAAATAATGATTTTTTAAGCAAATAGTATCTTAAGATGAATCTGATGAATGGGATTGGAGGATGAATCGAGTTAAAATTAAACAATTACGCGCCAATTAGAGCGAAAGTATTAAAGGATAATAACTATTTATAATAGTCGAAAGTGGCATTTCATAAATATATTATAGTAATTGAATCTACGTTGGATTTACGTGCAAATTATCATATTGGATGAAAACATTAAGTATGATTAAAGTAACTTTTTATAACTAATTACACTTGTGACTGTATTATAATGATTGTCATTATTTTAACTAAAAATTTAAAAAATTGTTCAAGTAAACATTAACTTCTATCGTTTTACTTTTTACTCATATTGTGAAATTTTATTTCGTACTAAATTTGATGAATAAAAGATATCGATGAATAGAATTATCTTAAAAATCGTTGAAAACTCGTGATTGAAAATGAAGCAAATAACCATGTTTATATAGAGATATTCGAGTAAGATTTTTTTTTTAAAAAAAACATAATAATCTGTACAAAAATATCTTAAAATTAAAATTCGAATGCATTTTTACTTATAAAATCAAGTTTATGAAGTATTAACACTTAAATAAATTTTCATACGCAGGTATTCAGGTGCAGCAAAATTTCGTGAAAATAAGCGTGAAGAATAGAAAATGGCTTTTAGAAAATATCATTAACTTTCAGAAGGAGTTCATTTTGATGTGTTTTATAAATGTGTTTTTGAAATTTGACGCGATTCATCCGCCTTCAGTTTATGTTTGAAATTCAGTGCACAGTAAAGTGAGATAATGGCGACGACAAGGGAGGAAAACGTGTTGCAAATGGATAACGATCGCGTTTAAAGAATAAAGTTGTTTAATATGTTAATAAAATTTATATATTATGCATTTATACATTCGACTTTTCCTTTTATTTTAGCTCAGTAAACAAAATATTAACAAGCAAAATAATTTTATCTTACTATTGAATAATTAACTTAAACTATAAATTATTCAAAACTCGATTCGTTGTTTAAATAAGATTAACAATAAAAGAAAGGTAAAAATCTCGAACAATTTAATTAATCCCTGTAATTACAATCGTTTAGTATTTGCAGAAAAAACATTTATTTATGTTAATTAAAGTATTTTTAGTAGAACAATTATAAGGAATTCGATACTGAATTTATATTAAATTTACTGTTATTCCACATTTTTTTTTATTCGTGGAATTCTACGCCATTTTCTGCAGATGTCGTTGAAATTTAACATTATCAGAATTTAGCCTGTAGGGATATCGTATCAATCATTTATCGTGACCCGTTTTCTACTGTTCCGGTATTAGACCAAAGTTATGTTGTAATGCCTTCTGCTACAATTACTTCCAGTTATGTAACTGTTGTACTCAAATGGTTGAAACGACACATCTGGGGATAATAGAAACAGCTGTAGCAATTCTTTCAGGTATATTAAAGCAGTTCGGGACCTTATTTTATATAATATTACACCGTTTTCTAAGCATATTATTATTGCTGTTTTGTTAAAATACAATATAATAAATAATACTTGATTAAAAATTCCGTTTTTACTTTTTACATAAAAATTTTGCAATATAATTCGTTAAGCTCGAGTTTATTAATATTTATCTCAATTCTATTTTTATTAGCATTAATTAAAAAAATGCTTCTGAGCAAATTAAATGATATATAGTTATCCAGCGTAGTTAAACTATGTTTAGATATTGCTTACCATAAAAAACAGCTTGTAAAAGTAAAATATTATCCGAAATTATTGCATATAATTGCACGTTTTTGAAATATGCGGATGATGGCTTAAATATTTATAATTTGAAAACATAATTGTTGTATTAAAAACATAAAATGACATAGTAAAATGTCTCAAATTATAATTAGTTCTTGAGCAACCGATCTCCATTATGTGTTTAAACGTCTTAATTTTAATTAGAATCGTGGATAAAACTTCCAAAATTTATAAAATTAGCCTATATTTTTAATTAACAAGCTTTAGAATAATATATTTTTAAAAATGAACTATATGAATTTATTGAATTTTAACATTATAAATTTAAAAAAGTTAGTTGGGAAGAAATAAATTATAATTTGTTTACTTTAAACTTCGCTTTGAACATAATTGCGTGAAGTATTATTGTTATTTATTATTAAAAACTCGAGGAAATAATTAAATATTTAACAAAGATAATGAGTGATTACATAGATATTAATCAAAAATGTTTTTGTTGCAAATTTCCGTTTGAATATTTGGAATTTCGTTTTTGTTTTCTCTGTCAAAAGACAATGCTTTTCTTTGAGGTTTATCGAAAATAATGCTACAGTTTATATATTTTTTGGTGTCGAAAGCTACATTAATGGGCAGTAAATAAGCCATGACATTAATAAATAATGTCTAATTAAGACAAAAGAAAATAATCCCTTTATTCTAAACAAGTAAATTTACGCAATGCGTTTTAAATTAAATCGGATAATCTGATAATGTTCAAACATCGGTTTTATGTCTAATAATTTTAAATAAATCGTTCAAAATAATGAATTTTAAAAAGTTACAACTAAATTCTAAAATTTACAAAGTAATGTAAGAACAATGCTTAATAATATTTATGATCCGGAACTGATTGATATATTTGCATAACAATTATCATGTTAAACTTATGTTAGATAGAATAAAATAAAAATAATGTTAGAAAGAAAATGTAGGCACTAGCAACTTACTACACGATTCACAATTATTTGCATAACTGCAAGTTTGACAGTAGCATTAACAGTAGCATTAACAGATTATATGTATTATATTGACATCAGAGATATTTCAATAAAACATGCGAATTCTGTAAAGAATTGCTCAGAATTGTTTGTATTCAGAATTGTTTGCATAGTCACAAGACATAAGATCCAAAGTTTTACTGTTCTACGTAATTAGTGCTTAGTTAGATAGCCTTTGTTACATAACACTGTGCGACATATGTTTGGCATCGAACTATACAACTTCTGGCAATCAGCAATGGAGAAGTCATCCCAAACAAATTGAATAATATTCTAAAGAGCATTATTCAACTGTTGGTTGGCGTGTACTAACTGCTTATTGTACTGTACGCTTCATAAGTTTCGACACCGTCTCGATCGGATTGCAATCGAGAGAAGTTGAAGCCCATATCTTGTGATTAGCAAACAATCTTTTGATGTGCTTTGAGCAAAATCCTGCTGGAAGTTGATGTCTTCATCACCAAGGTGTTCTATCGATTCGACTAATCCATAGTCAAGTATGCTTTCGTATACTTCGAAATTAACAGTTCCATTTATAAGTAATAATTTGTCTAAATCTCGAGACGTCAAGCAGTCCCAATCCATGACACTTCACGTGCGTTTTGGTACAAATAGCATGCAATTCTTCATTTTTTTCGCTAAATAAGCCCATTATTTTCAATGAGTATGATGGTTTACTCTCATCACTGAAGATTACCAGGTTCTAATTCGTCACAGTCCAATGATTTCGTTCTTGTGTCCAGTTGCATCTATCTCGTCGATGCTTAGCTGTTGTTATTAAAGGTTTTCATTTACATTTCCTGGACTGAAATCTTAATGCTCGGGTACGTGTATAGGCGTGGTTCGTCCAGAACTTGATCTTGCCTCTTTCCACATGTTCTGTAATTTACTGAATGTTTTAGAACGGTGTGCATTAACAAGTCTCCTAAAACATATCTCTTTACAGGCCGTTGTTTTTGTGGACGACCAGCTACTGCATTTCTACCGGTTAAAGAACTAATGATTCTTTGATGTATAAATCACTTGAAATACAGTGGATTTATAAAAGATCACGTCTTTTTAGCAATTTTGCATAGCTTTATACCATTTTCATGCAAATGCAACGTGACTTTCTTCACACTGACTGTCAGTCTTCTGTTTTACCTTCCATGTTCGGAGATCGTTCGACTTGGTACAACCTGGAGACTATTCAGATATCACTTTATTGAGCACAAAATGATTTTACTGAGAAATGTGCACATTTATCTAAACAGTTTTCAGCACGTACAGTACAGTGCTTTCCGAGTTCTGAAACGTATTGTGACATCTATTAAATCGTATAACGTTTTTATCACACTGCATTACCTGGAAAGAACGGACTATCGCTTTTGTTTTAGATGACCAAGAACTTTTCCTAACATTGCAAATTAATTTGTATTTCATTAATGAAGTCCGCGTTAACTACCCACGTTAACCACCAGAAAAGTAATTATTCAAATAATTGTGAGTGAATAGTGTGTAAGGCAAACCTTCCTTGATGCGGATGTGAATTTGGTCGTAAAGAGAGAATGGTTTTAGATAGAACTTGAAAATATAATTCAGATAAATAGATAACAATAATCTACACCGTTTAACAAGCAATCTCGATAGTAATCGTATTTAATCACATCATTAATAAAGTTGGATTGGTTAAATGTAATTGTCAACGGGTTTACGTTTCACTGTGGACAAATATTCCTGTTAACTTTGTATCTTTATGCAAGCATTAAAAATTAAATCGGTTTTATTTTTCATTCGAGGAACGATTAGATTGTACAATTTAAGGTAACGGAATTACAACGAACTCCAATAAAAAATTTCTCACTTATCGATATAATTCCTATTTCAGAATTCATATAACTGTTATACCATTTTAAACACAAGTTTTCGGTAACATTTTAGTCCGTTAGTGATATTATTAATGTGACGTAAACTGCTACTGTTAATAAGTTAAGTCATATTACACCGATTAAATAATTATAAATTACTAAGAAATAATTGATGTAGATTTTAATAATATCGACAGATTTATATTTTAATATAGAACTATTTAAAATTGTTAACGAAATTGAAAATAATTTTAACTTCTTTTTTTATTGAAAAAATCTCTTCATAGATATTGATTATAGGTCTACAGTTCTAAAACTTAAGAAATAATTTCTTCGTTATCTTCGAACTATTTAGATAATTAAAGATATTTATCATTAAATTGTTATAAAGTAATTATTCTCTTTAATTCTTAATTTGATCATTATAGTTTCGTTAATAGCAATTATCGAGACGTGACAGAGTAGACAATACTAACTTAATATTTGATACAGCTAGAAGATAATTTCTTTATTACCCAAGCTTATAAACTTCATGAACAATGATAAAAAGTAAATGAAAATATCTAGATTTATAATTACTTTATCAGATAATTTAAATCTTAATTATGACATACCAATTCACTTGCTTAATTTATAGTAAAGAATTTTGCAACAATTTTAAATAATTGTAGACAATCGCGCAATGTAACGAATGAAGTAATCAAGAATTTTTCTTGATTACTTGATCCTTAAAAGCATTTAATAAGCTGAAAATGAATTTTCCATTCCAGATCTCCGAAAAGAATTTTGTGAAGTTGATGACGTTTATTTCTAAACACGAAAGTCATTTTTATCGACAACTAATTACTCTGAGACAATTTTTAATATTTGATTCAATAAAGATTAGTCATTTATTCCTTTATAAATTCTCATTAAATATTTTTATCTCCGAATTAGTCATTAATACATCAGTCAATAGCCTATACAAAATCATTCTTCAATTGATACTTCGAAGAGTAAACAGGTATAATTTGAGAATAAATTTAAGATTTAATAGAATTTTATATTAATATTTGGAGGGTAGGTAATCGCAAAAAAATTAGTATTTGTAAAATAAAAGAAGATAAGCCGAATATTAAAATCCTCCAGTATATTGTTCACTTACTCATCAATACCATTTAATTATAGCAATTTTACAACCAGCATTTTTACACTAGCTTTATTGCCGTATAATTGAATCATCATCATGCAAATTTTTAAAATACAAAATTATGATTAAAATCAAGTTTGAAAGTGCATCTAGTTTTCTTCGACAGTAGCAAATAGAAGTTTAACGACTTTCATTTCGGTGACGTTTTATGAACTACGGATCTTATTTTAAAGTTTTATTGCTAATTAAGTAACCGTTTTATTAAATAACGCAACAATAATTGCTGTAATATTAATAAAAATAGTTATTTAACTTACAACGGAATTTTAAAATTAAAATGCAACACGCGCTCCAAAAAAAAATAATAATAATTAAAATAACTTTTAAATATATTTTTCAAATAAATAATATAATAGGTTAAATTTATCAATTATAAATACATTCATTAACATATTTTAAACATAATCTTATCAAATAAACTAAGAATAAAACACAAATAGATAAAGATAATAGAATTTTGATTATTAATTGGACGGAAAGGATAAACACAAATCTGCTTTAATCTAAGAAAAAGAAAACTGATTTAGATCAAATAGAATTAGACGAATGAAGGAAACTCAGTTAACAAACAAAAGACATTAACTATAGTATGAAGTAAATAGTTTATCGTAGTGTAATGCTTACATGATCGTAACACATAGTGTATAAAACGTTAATATAAAGATGCAAAATACGCAAACAATATTTTAAAAATTTTCTGAAGAGTGGTCTCATTATGTTATATATTATATTTTAGAAATTCATTTTCCACGACGATATAGCCTATAGTAGATCAGTTTCAAATCTCGCTTGCTAACACAATGCTTCATTTGATGGGTATTCCATTAATATTTTCTATCCATTGCATCACTTTCATATATATATATAGGCCCTATATATATATATATATTGTACTTCAAAGATATTTATATTTATCGGTATTACTTCAATTGTTAGAATATCCTAAACCTGTCGTTTATGAAATTTAACTTGAAAAAATACGAGTACAATTCAACGTATAAACGAATAAACGAATTAGAAAATTTGCGAGCTTTACCGCATCCATTCATCTCTTTCCGTTCTATTTGTAGAAAAACTAATAATGTAGACTGTATTGAGTTTTGTTATTTTGTATTGTTAGAAAATACATAAAATAATTCAAAGATTTTTCCACTTGTTACGTATTTCAATGGACAAATTTTTTTGTTATCTTTTTATAAACTGAAAATTAAAATAAAATGCTAAACGTATTTTATTTTATTTTTCAACTAGGAATGCGATCTTCGTTTGCCTTGTCACAAGTTACTCGTTTATTCATGCTGACAAGTTATTCTTGTTGTGTAAACAATGAGTAACTTGTGACACTGCAAACGAAGATCTTGTTCCTCGTTAAACTAAATTATAACTTTTATGAAACGTGTAGTTGAGAAGTATCTTATTTTATTAAATCTAAAATTCTATAATTTATATATCACATTTTAAATTATATAGAATATTATTATTATTTCTATATTTAAATAAATATCACATTCAACGGGTTCTCGTTTTCTCGTTTCACATTCTCGTTTTAAAACAAATGTTCAAAACAAAACTTTTAAAACAACCGTTTGAAATACACGTTTTGAACAGTGCAGAATTAAGTTAATATTGGTAAAACTGAAAACCGTTTTTTTTTTTTTTTTGGTGAGTATTCCTGTACAACAAAAGTATCGTGAAGCTCAGTATACCCAGTAAACTGAATCACGGATCTGTGAAGTGTGAATACTGTATCTTTATACACTGCATTATATATAGAGAATACTTATGTATTTTCTTTGTAATAAACTAATAAATATTTAAGCATTATAAAATTAATAATAAACACAATTTAAGTATTTCACACATAAACATGCATTTTCTTAAAAAAACTTAAGAAAAGATGATGATGATTTTTGATTAAATGGTTGATTAACGAACACTTAAACAAAAACTGACACTTACGAATATGATTAGGCTAACGAGAAAACATAGTACGACATTTTAAAATCGTTTTTAACAATAAACTATTAATATTTCATATGAATTTTTAAAAACACTAGAGAAAAACAATAAAAATAAAACGCATAAAAACATCGCTTTTAAATAGTTTAATTACAGTATTTACTTGAAAATCGAAGTATAACTTTTGCAATCAAAATTCAAAACACAATATTAATAAAAATGAAAACAAAGTTGTAAGTGGCTTTAAACTCCTAGTTCAGCGCTCCAGCCGTACACTAATTTGATTAAACACCGCCACCGGCTCATGACTTTTTGGGTTCCGAACCCATTTCTTAGTTTGGATCGAAGGAGGAGAAAGGACCATAAAAGCCGTTCAATTCTGGCTGATGAAGCTGCAGCTGGATAACGAGTACTACGCTTTCTGATTCGAGCATGAAAAAGGAAAGCCACCAGTTCACAAGCTTGACGGATCTACTTAATAAGGACTTTGTCAAAGAAATAGTTTCGTGATCAGGAAAACATTCAGGTTTTCCAATTGCGAATATCTCGACTTTGAAAAGTACAGTACCACGCATCTTTTCACTTGCTTTCTTTCCTGACTATTGGCTAGTTCATAAGTGAGAAACTTCAAATTTATTTTTTCACGACGTGAAGATGCCTGGTGACGCTATTCTGGTAGCGGGTAATTATTATTTAAAATTGGTACAAGGAAGAAAGATTAAGGAAAATCGACGCTCTCTAACATAATTAAATAAATTATTCGGCTGTCAATTATCGAATACATATGTGTAATAGACATTAAATTAGAAGTTTCCATATTTATATTTCTAAATAAATTTATAATCTGCTAATTGATTTTGTTATATATATTACCTCCGTTTGTATAAGCTACAGCTCAAGACAATAAAATTTATTTTACATGTAGCAATTAATTAGATAAAATTAAGAAATATTATTGAATAGATTGCACATTTGTATGTTTAAAATCTGTAAAGTCAGCATATAAAATTAATTAAATAGGATTAGATTGTTGAACAGAATATTTATTGATATAGAGATAGGGAAATTGCCATTTTAAAAAACAAATAATCAAAAATAATCGACTGAAATTTTAAAAAATATTGTATAAAATATCTCCTATAAATGATTAAAAAGCATCTTTAACCATCGATTTTTTTTGATATTATCAAAATAATATAAAATTGACCTATTTTTAGGAGTTAAATCTTTTAATCAATTTATTTTCGAACATAAAAGTGAACTTGAGACACTTAAGTACGAAATTGGGTCTAAAATACAAGTTATATATCTAGGAAGAATGACTTTCGGATTCTTTGAAGTGTTTTATTTTATTCATAAACTATAGTAGTTTACAACAAAAAATGAGAATTGCCGTCTACTACGAAAGACAGATGAGAAATTGTTTTATTTATAAAAATACTTTTGCTTCTTATTTCAGTGCGAAGAAAAGTGAATTTGTTTTATAACAATTTAACCGATGAGAATGTTTGAAAATGGAAAAAAGTCCATTACCTAAAAAGGAATTTTAGAATAAATGAAAATTTTACATTAGAAAGTAAAGTATTTACGCTTCCGAATACGTTTTGACAATTGAATATGTAAGTTATCTATACTATAAATAGTAATTTGTGAAGTTATTATCAATAAATATTACGAAATTCATGGTAATAACTATTAAAAAATATCAAAAATGTCCGACAATAAATTTAAAGTTTTTGTGTAAGAATATTTCTAAATCTTTACGCATAATTGAATATATTTAGGAATCTATATTTAAAAATAAGATATATATAGAGCTTAAAACACACTGTTGAGAAGTTTTATTTCTTCATGTTTTCAATTAAAAAGAATAAAACTTTTGAATAATCAGTTGAAAAATATATTTCGGGAGCAAGAAATCATTCATAAACTTTCATCTGTATATGAATTGCAAATAATAAAAAGTTTTTATTATATAAACCTCATAACAGTAAAGATTCTTGTTTTTGATTATTCAGTTTATTTTCAGAAGTTTTATATTATAAAAACTTTTAAAGTTTAATCACAGACAAAATTCTTTTGTAAGTAATATAAAATTTCATTTTTAGAACAAATTCAATAAGTTTTTTTTAACGTTAATATGAATTAAATAAAAGTTAAATTAAATGCGTATAGATAAGTTTCAAGATTACAAAAACAAATAAATAAATAAAACAAAACAAAATATTAAATAAATTTTTAAAGTAATTGTTTATTTATTATTTATTAAAAATTCTGAAAAGTTTTAGGCATTTTTTTTTATTTGAAAGCACAAAAACTTTATTAGTTTATTATTATTTTACATGCTCGAAACAAAAATTTTTTCGATTCTAATATAAATTTATAGTAATTTGTTAAAAATTGAGTTATTTCATGGTTTAATTCCTCGTAGTTATCACATTTTTCTTCGGATGAAAGGAAACTTAAACTCTTGAAGTTCTCCTGAAGGACTATTAATCAAGTTTTTGCCTGGATTATCGGAGATAAATGTTGCGAAAGTGACGAATGGAGTTCGTACAAAAAGAACACGCTAGAATAACAGCAATAAGATTTTCAACATGTGCTTTCTCTCAATTTTTTACTTAATATAGAAAAATAATTTTCAAATCGTAAGCTACATTAATAATCTTACAACTACTACTACTATATGTAAAATATTCTTTAAAGATAAATTATTTCGAAATAAAAATATACTACAAATAGGATAAGCGTTTTCATTGTAACTAATAATAAATATATTTTAAAGATATTTAATAAAAAAATAGATTATAAGATGAAGAAATTACTATAAACTTTACGAAGAGAAACGACTTCATAATTTGTTGAACATCATTGATTATTTTCATTGACATCAACAAGTATTCGAAACTCATAAAAACTTTCAGTTATAAATGATACCAAACCAATGTCTTTGACAGTGATAAAAAGACGAGTTCTGTTGATGATCTTCGTCGTATATAACAAATAAAATTGTATTATTTTCTTTAATAATTTTTCGAAGTAGCATAGTTTTAAATCAGCACACTTACTATAGAATAAGTTTATTATTTCAAATCATATTTATTTTTATCTGGTTTCTATATATTGGATATTTGGATAATGTCTTAAAAGATGATTAATGAGTAACAAAACATAATTAAAAATAATTATATATTAAATATAACTATTTATTTATATATGAAAAACAGTAAACTAAGCTCTATAATACTTATACACTTATTACACACAAGACTTAATGAATAACTGGCACTTTAAAGAAGTTTTAATCTGAAGAGCTAAATCAGAATAAGAGTACAATTAATTAAAAAATAATTTGTATTAAATAATACACGGGAAAAATGAAAAAGTAAAATTTTGAACATTTTAGATTAAATAAAAATATAAGATATAAGATATTTATAGATTTTTATATTAAAGAATGAAAGTAGAGTAAATGGTGCAATCTTCTTAATAGCGGTATATAAACATGTATCGTGTCACATAAAAATATATACGATAATTTGTCAATGAATTAGAAAAACAAAGTACTGTGTAAGCCATACTTCATTTTTGTAATAAGAGAGTAATAGCGATAATTAATAACTTCAAACACCTCCTGATGGAAATAGAGATGATTAATCATCCAGCTCACAATTAATTCTTGTGTCTAATGTACTAAATAGACACAGGAAGGGAGAGGACTTGAATGAGATGGAATATCTGAAGATTCTTCTGTTGTACTTATCTTTGACCTCATAAATCATGACGTAGTAAACAGTTGTTGCTGATGGCTCGTTTTGTCTTTATCATTATTTGGAGATTTATCGAAACCGACAAGGTAAACGGATACGACATAATTACTTTGAAATTCATTGTTAAGATTGAAAAGAGGGTTAGAAAGCAAATTCACTGGAATGTTGTGAAAAAATTAAGAATTCCAGGTAAATTATTCTATTCAAAATCTTTAATAAAATGAAATATCTTCAGATTAGTTTTCGAAATTAAAAATATTATATACAATGTTACGATATTCATAACATTAACTAGACGTAGAAGTTCAATAGCTACACGCATGAAATTCAGAAATAGTTGTATGGAATGATGAAACTAAAAAGTATTAAAAATATTGAACCTTACTTTCAGAAGAAAGAGCAACAAAAATTGGAAAAGTATGGACATTTATAATTCTGTTATTAGTGCCAAATTCATTATATTGGAAAATAAAGATGCAAATAACAAAATCCTCGATGCAGTTAAAGATTTTAAAAAAGTTGCTGCTTTTATTATTAAAATAAGAAAACTTAATAGCATCTTACAATGTAGTGATTATAAGAAATATTCTTACACTAGAGAATCTCGAAGCATCACCATAAAATTTAATCCATTTATTATCTTTTAGTATTTCTTGATGAATTAATTATAAATTATTTTTAAGTAAAATAGCATATCAATAAAAACGTGAAAAGAGTTTTACATATTTTATAAACTTATAAAACTACAAAAACTTATTAATGCGATTAAATTAATCTTACGTAATAAGATCATTTCATAAAATAAAATTTAAATACGCATAAACATAAAACTCTGAATAGCTGCGCTGAAAAACAAAATAAAAATTTTAAATTAATAAAAATATATCTGATGATTAATTATAAACTTCACAAACACTTTATTTTAATTATGAAGTATTATTTTGCAGAAATAAAAATTCTATTTAAAACTTGAAAAAATTGTCTTATTTCTTCAAATCATACCTTAGAAAAAGAAAATAAACAATTTATATATTCATTTTTATTCCAAAGATAAATTCTATTTTAATTTTCAAAATATATCCAATAAGAGTTAATTTAAATTTAAAATATTAAATTTTATAGCTGATAGTAATTGAATTTTTATTGCACATTTATTTATTTATTTTTTCTTAAAATACTGTATATAATTTTAAATAAAAAAGAGGAAATTTATTTTAATAGATTCAAATTTAAACTCTATATCAATATATCAATTAATAAACCTACATGCTTTATTTTTTTAACATTTGAATGTATTACAGTTATTTTAATAGGATTATTTAAATTGAGCAGAGGAAAATGCTATAAAGATATAGATGAACTTTTTTCCACTGAAATTCTACTGAGGCCGAAATGCATCCGGAAATTGTATTTTAAAGTTTTAATCCAAATAAAAATTCCTTGTTGAGAATTTTAACATTGTAGCAGTTTAATCCTCGGAAGTTGGTGTAGATTGAGCAGTCAAGCTCTTGAACAATTTTTCTTGTTTAAATTTCATAAAATAACCAATCCAGTTCAAGGAATTTTTATTAATATTACTAAACTTATTTTCATTTGTTTACAGAATAATTATATTTAATTACGTAGGATCAAGAATAATTTTCTCTCTAGATTATATCAACTCAAGTTTATGATATGCTAATAAAGAGATAAATGTTATTCACAAGAAAAGTGCAACGAAGAGGCAAGTTGATGAAGAATTGCAACGCACGATAAAATATATTATTTGAATTTATTTTCTTAATAAGATTGTAAAATTGTGAAAAATTTTAAAAACTATTAAAAGCTTCATATTGGTTTTTTTATAAAATTAAAACTGCACTAGTTTTTTACGCATATAATTTCTTCTTATCTTTTAAATACTCCTTTTGAAAACGTTTAAATAGCTGCAAATTTGTTTCACAATAAAAAAATAAAATACATATTACAGTCGGAAATTAAATGTTATTAAATTATAATCAATATAAAACTAGCGATAACAAAATTTAAAACTAACAGGAATTTCTTTGTTAATAAAATAAATAAAGAGAATAAGAAATATCTTGATATAAACATCTCTTAACCTTGCTATATTAGGTATAAAATCCATTTCGACATTTAGATAGACAGAGTTAAGGGAATAAAACTTTTTTTAAAGAAAAACAAAAACTTAACGATTCGACAAGCTCATTGCAAAGATTCTTCGAGCTCATGTTCGGTGAAATGGTTGAAAGGATTTTGGAAATGTAAAATTCTAACCAACATGCGATGTTACCATGACTACATGTCATCGGGTCGATGTAATTGTCTAACATTTCTTCGACTTTAAATCAGCGAGTTAATATTCTTAAAAATAATGTTTTGTTTTTATATCATAAAATCAAGAAAATACTGACATTATTTTGACAATTTTGTCTTATAATAAAGATTAATAATTAATAATTGATGGCTGATCCCGGTGAAGAAAAAACCGGATAACAATAGTTTCAATACTGTAAAAAAATAAAACAAAAAACTAGTACATCTGCACGTAGATTAACATTTTATCATTATTTAACTTTTCCGAATCTTAAATAATCGTTTCCTTTTATCTCTGTCGAAGGCCTTATCGAGCTCGGGCCCTGACGAGGTCTTATCATTTGTACTATTACAGTTATGTCATTGATAATAATAGGATATTATGTTGAAATATTTTCATTAATAGATATCAAGCTTTAAGTTAAAATAATAAGTATAACATAAGTTCGTTAATCTGGCATCGCTGTTGTATGCTTTCGTTTTCTATAGGCACGTTCTTTAATCATTCTGAAGAGATGGCCGAGGCGGTTAAAACTATTAGCCCACTGTTCTGTGGGACCCGGAATCGAATCAGAGCGATTGTAAAATCCCAGGAACTTTTTAACGGGCGATGTGTCCCGGATATATAGGGCCCGATCTCTCTTATTTTATGCCTGGAAGAACCCACAATGGATACGGAAAAAAGGCTCTTTCAGTGCCCACAGGATGAAGAGCTAAAGAAAAGTAATTAATCTGAAGATGATAAAGTGCATAACTGTACTGTGTTAAGATTTATTGCAAAAACGTTAACGAACATTATTGCACGAATGATTTACGTGCATATAATATTTATTTTGCAGACATGTACTGTATACATATGATTCATAAAGGCTATACATGCTCGGAATACTAGCATAGCTGACAATTCTGGATTTTCGGCTACTTTTTAGAGGGTGCCGGATTAGCGGACATTTCAGATTACCGGATGCCGGATTAACGAACTTATATCGTAATTGTAAATATATCTATTACTTTACGAGTACTTTTAACTTAATTTTCATCTAATATAGTCTGTTTATATAATTAAGGACTGTGATATAACTCTCAGCACTTACAATATGCTGAAATACACTAAATTGATTAATACTCAATTATTGATATATAGGACTGATTGATTGATATTTGATTGATCAGCTCGTACATTATAATTAAAAGAATATTAAATTTCCTTTACTTTTTAAAAGAGAATTTTCAAGAAAAAGGGAAGAATACATATTTTGCGCTTGAAAGAAATAGTAGCATTTTTCTTAAAAAAAAAAAAAAAAAATACGAACAATGACAATGACTACAACTATCTCTTTCAAACTTTTAACTTGAAAAAGTAAAAGCAGATAAAGCTTATCTGATGTCATACAACAAAACTTTTCAAATAATAACATCAAGCTGCTTTTTATTTATAAAATTGCATTAATCAATAATATTGGAAAACTTATTCTGGCAACTTTATATTTAAAGCTTTAAGAATAAAAAGAAAATATTAAATAATAATTAATAATATAAAGATTTTAAAATGTTTATTAAATATAAATTTTTACGGTGTATTTGGAAAATTTTTCAAATTTTCAGATCTAATCTTAATGTAATTTTTGCGTTCAATAAATACTTCGGAGTATTCAACAAATGTAATTTCTTGGAATTTATGAAAAAATAAGTGATTAAATAAAAAAAATGTTTGAAATAAAATATTTTTTGTATAGATATAGTTGACTGGCCTTTTCCAATCCGAAAGTTTGTCAAATCGAGATTTTTTCGAAACATTAGTTCGACTAAGTAAGTATTTTTGTCACGCTCACTTGCAATCATTTCTTTGTTCTCGATGTCTACTTTATGGCTTTCCGCAGAAGATTTTTTCTTCGAAAACCATTGGTTAGTTTCTTATGAATAAAAAAAGTATTTATCAAGTCGTTTGCGTTTGAGCGGATTTTATTCAATTTCTTGATGATGCGAAACGAAAAAAATGTTTGCTCTTTCAATGGATATTTTATACCATGCAAAAGAAGTTAAATGTTTGTTTCCTCCGTAATAAACAATATGGAATAAAGATTGAAACACGAGAATTACCTTGTCTTATACGTTATATCAAGTGTAGTTATAAATTACATTTAAAATATAATTATCTTAAAATAAATATACTTTTATTTTTAGTGATTAAATCTGGCTAGAAGAGGATTTGTTTATTAGCAAAATAAAAATAATATTTTTTACTTAATAATTAATTTTTTAACTAATAATGAAATTTATTTATAATATAAATAGAAACAGAATGTATTTATTTTTTATTTATGTAAATGATTTGTATAATTTAATTTGTACATTTTATAAAATATATTTAGCACACATCATACACGAATATTTTCTTTTTGGCTAAACGTACAATTTCTGCACTTATTTCTGTCAAAATTATAAGATTTTAAAAAAGTTTAAATAAAATAATGACAAATTTACTCATTATATTTATTATCTCTCTACCTTTAATTTTCTCTGTAATAATAAATTTTTAAAAATTTATTATCTTTCAACAAATTTTTAAAACAAACAGAAATTCAGTGTGTTTAGCTTTTTTAAAATTTAAATGAAAATGGGGGTTATAACCTTCGTTTCATTATAACGTTATAACGTTTAAAACGTTATAACTTACATTAAAATTTAAGAAATTTTTATTATTAAAAATTTTACTTCATTTTGTTTATATATCGGGAAAGAATGAAATTTATTTTAAAAAATAATTTATTTCTCGAATTTCTAAGTTCACCTATTCATAACTTTTTTGTTTTATCGCCCTTCGAGAATTATTTTTAAAACACGTAATAAAATAATTATAATTCCTACATACTTCTTGATTAATTAACTTTTTAAAATTCTAATATTAATTTTTATATTTGTCTTTTCTGTAATTTATTTAACAAAATCTTCATATTTGGTATTGTTCCGTCATAAAGATAAAAATTTAGGAATAGTTTATTGAAAAGTATTAATTACGAGACAAAGATTGCCGAATAATAGTGATGAACTGTACGCAATAGTTTGTACAGTAAGTACTATACATAACAGACAAGGGTAGGATGCAAGTAATGGTTTGTCGTGTGTTTGGTTAGTTATGGTTTGAATTGTGCTTTGACGTAATCAATTTTCCATTGTAACTGTTGAATATATCTTCACTGTGTTGATATCGTTGCAAATAATATCGATAATCTCTTAGACACGTGCATATTATTTGTTTGCTGCTCGATTGCTTGTCAGTTCCAATTGAATTTCTAATTACTTCGATTTTTTTTATTCTTTCTATTTTGATCATTTGTCTGTATTTTATGTCAATAAACCTTTCTTTGTAAATTGAATAGTGAATCGTACTTACAGATATGCGGGTCTTTTAATAAGTCAATATAAACAGGAAGATTAATAGAAAGTTTTATTTATAAAACCTTATATATAATAAGGCGAGTATTTCCTTTTTTTATTGTATAAGTATGGTGTTTTATTCTGCATTTTAAAATTATACTTTTATGAAATAGAATAAATATACTTGTATATTTGTATATGTTTTTATTAACAGAATAATATCGAATTTTTCAATATATGAAAATAAGACTAATTATTTGCACAATTACATTAATATTTATTATTTATTACCATTTAAAATATTATTACTGATGCATCCAAACTTATGTAGAAATATCATGAAATATATTCAAGTGTTTTCAAGTATTCCTCCAAACTTTGGTAACATAAATAATGTATTATTCTTTACGTAACTTGTGCATCTAAGAGATTTTACCAACTTTCTAAAGATAAGCAATAGCCCAAAAGTAAAAGTGAAAATATCTTTGTTGTCATGGTAACTGGTAGAATTTTTCGATTTCTTTCAGAATTGGTCCTCTTATTGTTATAAAATTTTAACCGCATGAAATATAATGGATAAAAGTAGTCTGCAAATGACTGTAAGTGAATACGTCAAATAAAATAAAAATTATGGCCAACTTCAAAGTTTCTACGAAATTGAGAGGTAATACATTTGAAATCGATCTCTATTACCTTAATTTTGCCATTATATAGATAAATATGCCTAAATTTTCTTACTTTTACAATTTCAAATTGAATTCAAATTTCGTAAATCTAAAATATGAAAATTTTAATTCGTGATATAAGAAAGTATAATGTCGCAATATTAGGAATTTTCATAAAAGATAGATATGCAGTATTTTGTTTCATTATTTAATCTAGTTATAAAATACCTAATATTCTAATAACAAAGTTTGGATTATTCGTATGTTCAAACTTTTATTGATCAGAAGAGATTTTAAAAATTATTTATAAATCAAACAGCAAATTAAATTATACACAAATATACGATACTGTTACGAAATTTATCTTATCTTTTTCTACAAACTATTTTTCATAAGTATATCATTCATCTGATAGCGATATATTAAAGAAGAAATATAAGTACTCAAAATTCTTTAAAATTACACAAAATTCACTGAAAATTAATATTGTTTTAACATCTTTTCTCTTTAGTAACTGGACTACATTTAAATATTAATCAATTTTATTGAGGATTTTGGTATCATTACTCTCAATGAGGTAGGCTATATTAATTAATTGTCATCATAATGTAAAGAGTAAAAAATAAAAATATTATAAATTATTGTGATTTGTTAATTTATTGATTTAATATTTTTAAAATTAAGGTACTTTATTATTTGTAAACATTTTCCATTTAAGTTCAAACTATGCCTTGAAAGAGACTCATAATGCATTTCATTAATAATATTTCTTTAGTATCTTTAGTATGTTATCCATATTAAAGTTATGTATAACACCTTCTGGATCACCCGTATACAATGCAAAATACCGGGTCCTTCGACATAGCAGCCATTTGCGGTGTCGAATGTAAAATTCTCTTTATTTTTTATGCAACGGAGGTTTTCCTCTGTAATTTAGTATGTCTTTTTTGCTCATGTATGCATGTATTTATTATTAATATGTGCATACACGAGTAATACGCAATGGTGCAAGACAGTACAACATAGCGATGCAAATGGTTATATCGAAGGGCTTCTGGATCACCCGATATAAAACAGAATTTAAATAATTTTTATTTAAATCATATTGCAAAAAATTTAAAACTTCGCGTTCGAAAATTAAACAAATTAATAAAACAATAATTATACATAACTTATTTTAGATAATTTGTTACTAAATTCATTATTAATAGAATGACTTTTAAATTTAATTATTAAAAAATTATTTATTTTTTGCAGTGAAAGTCTGAAGTAGAAAAACTAAAATAATATAAAATGAAGTGGAACATCTTAACAGAGAGAAAAATTTTAAAAATTAAAAAATATATTCATAGCTGAAGTGCTTTAAATACAAAAAATATGAATGGTATTGTATAGTTGAGGCGGAGCGTCAGCGAAGTCTCTTCTATGTGGCCTGTAGAATTGAACTCGATCTCAAAATTTCACTGGTCGATTTTTATTAAACTGTCTTTTTATACATATTATGAGAAGAAGAAATTAAAAATGTAATAAAAATCAGGGTCTTTGATTTCGTTTCCGAGATACAGCGGGGTCAAAGTGACAATAACCAAAAGTCTCTAGAACGAGCACGCTCAATGTGTTTTACTCCTTTTTACTTTAGGTTCAAGTCAATAATTTAGCAAGTCAATAATATTGTTTAGGGGAACCCGAAACAATATTATTGACTTGCTAGCGCTTAGACTCAATTCTTAGTCCTTGTTCGGATAGAAAACGAAATGTGTCTACTTTATAACTTCAAATAATGTAAAATATGATTAGTACAATAGGTAAATAAGATAATTATAAATTTAATTAAGTATGAAATTAGAATAAAGAATTAATGAGAACAATGAAAAAAATGACTAAAATGTTGGCCCTAACGTTACTTTTATTTCGTTTGTTATGATCGTTTCAAATATGATAAATTAGTACGAAGTTAAATAGAGATTCTACGAACCTAAAATTTAAGTAGGAAATTATTACATTATGTTACATATTACAATATTTGTTTGTATGCATTAAATTAATATATTTTAATATCTCGACCCGGATAGAATTATAGTAAAACAAAGAAACAAAAATTAAAGATAAATTCATGTCATTAAATTAAGCCTATACTAACTAGATTTTCCAGATATATCATTTTTCAAATTTTATCGAAGAAATACTTCTAGTAATAAGTAAAAAATTTAAATTTCCAGTTTATTCATATTTCAGTTTATTTATTTTCTTTTTTTTTCAAATTTGACTTTTCTAATTATAGGAATTTTAATTATAAGAACAATTCCATTCTTATAATTTACGTTATTACATTGTAAAAAACTAAACATTTATGAAAAAAGTTATTTCAATTAAAAACATATAAAATATAATTTTCCTGAAAACTTCATTTCATAAATAATATGACTGAATAAATATTCAATTATGCAGCTCAAAAAATCGAATTGAATTTTATGTCTTTGAATTCTGCTGAAAATTTTCGGAAAAAATAAGACTTGTTTGAGTTGCTGAATATACTAACATTATTTTGTTAATAAATGGGCTGCAATTTGAAAACATTGTAGACTTATAAATTACCACTGTTGTCCATCTATCTGTCTTTCCTTAATCTCAAGAACGGAGTTAGATAGATGAAAGCCGTGGCTAAATGTAAAATTGTACGCCTAGGAGGCCCCGATTAACTATAATGCAAACTTCTGATATAAACTGAAAGTCACGTTATTTCAATTCAAAATTTCTCTTGAAAGGAGTTAGATACATGACTGGCATGACAGTATTGCTAACGGAAAAAGTATGATGTACAGGGGAAAACACTACAGTACTAATTTGAGGTGGAGAGCATATATTCTAAATTAAATAAATTAAATATATGATTAAAAATTGCAACTCGGCATCGTGACGATGTCATAATAAATAATTGCTCGTTATAATTAAAGACTTACAACGGGCAACTGCGACCCCCAATAGGAGCAATCATTACAAATGAATGTTAAGGAATAGAATTCCAGATCCGAATTATTAATTAAACATCAAATCGAATTTGAATTGGACCTCTCAAAATGGCGGAAGAGTCTTTTATCGTGCGGTATTCGAGGTCGCCACTGAAGATAAAATTAACCTAAAAGAATATCTATAAATTGAAATCGTACAATCTCGGAAATTTTGTATTCGAAAAGAATAATAAAAATTTATTTTAGATGTAAAATTTTCAAGAATGGTTGTAAAAATGAATATATTCAACATGTCATCTTGAGAAAACCGTTTTACTTTTATTAGACGAATATCTTCTTGGATTGGAATCTAAATTGCAAATTAAACATTTAGATAATTTGATTAAATTGCTTTGTTTTAATTATTTAAATATTTTTGACTTTCTAATTATTAGGGTCACAGGCCTATATATTTCTTATTTTTTAAAATTATTATAAGAATAAATACACAGTAATCAACTTTTCTTACAGCAATTCGTTTAATAAGCACGTTAAATTTACACATTTAACATTGAAAAATAAACACGCTTCAATATTTAAAATTCGAAAAGCCTTGAACACTTGAAAGCATAAACATATTTCTTTATAAATATAAATAAAATATCTGTCAAAACTGTCCTCATGCGTAGGATTCAAGTAAACTGTGATAAATAAGGTAAATATTGTAGCTTAAATTATGATAAATTCGTATTATTATGTATAGCTTCGCAAAACATTAAAAGTATTGTGGGATTTCGATTAAAAATTTAAAAATACGTTAAACAATAAAAAGGATTTATAAATATTAATATAATAAAATCGAGTATTGTCATTAGTTTAATTTGAAATAAATTACATTTTCTTATATTTCTAGTAAATTTTCATTTTTGGATTAAAGCTATAGAAAGACTGTACACGGCTGTAATAAAAAATTAAGAAAAGTTTATGCGAGATTATTTACTTGTTTTTCATTTTAACCCATTTCTCTTTATTTTTGAGCAATTTAATTAAAAAAGCATTCATCGGGTTACAATTTGGATCTTTATTGAAAATTTTAGATTATTAGACTCTGTAAATAGTAGAAAGAGGAAAAGTGAGTAAAAATGCAAAATTGTCCATAAAAAATAGCATTTTTTCAATCGTTTCTATCTTAATTATCAATTTAATTATATTCTTATCACTGACTTATTTGTTTGCTAAATAAATTTACATATGTATTCCAAATTTAATTATAGCTGATAAAATTATTTTTTTTCCTAAACTTTCAGATAATAAAACATATTTAAAATGTATTCATTTACAACTGTTAACAATTTTCAGTTGGAAAAAGTATCGAATTAATTTATAAGGTATTTCTTCTCGTAGAATACGCGTTGCCATTAAAGTGCATTAATAATTTATTACGCTTAAGTTATAAACCTTTTAGGTTTTGTTAATTCTTGAGAGAATTATCTTTATGATCAATCCAAGTTGCTTTAATCGTAATCTATCTCCATTGATCACGGGTCCTCGTTAAAAGAGAGTTAATAGGTTTAGTGACATCGAAACCGGATTCTGATAGTGATCGCGACACATAAATTACAGGTATCAATCTTAACCTGTCTTCCTGAAGTTCCGCCATATAAGCCCTTTATTTTCAAGTCACATAATAATAGAAAACATCCTTTAAGGCCCGTATAATTATTTCCATTTACTTATAATTGGCCTCATTAACTTAAAATTCGAATTTATTATGTTCCTTTTGATCTGGCGATTTAAAAGTTACGGTCTATATAAACCAAGTTACAGATTTTTAATGCTATTTTCTTAACTTAAAATATTTCTACTCAAAATCATTTGTCATTATTGATGTATTTTCAATGCATATTTTGAAAATTGTAATTTCAGAAAAATTTCTGTTTTTGATTATCCATTTGTTTTCATATTATTCTGATTCTTTAATGCATTTTCGACCTGATGATAAAAGTCATTTTCTCTTTGCAGCTGTTTTAACCATTTATCAGAAGAAAATCTTGGAATTTTCTTCTAATAAAAAAACTATTTGAAGAATATCTTAAAAATTTCTTATCTATTTTATGGTATAAAAGATTAGTGTATATTAAAATTTTAAATCTTATTTAATAAAAATTTGTTTATTTTTAAACAAAGAGAAATTTTATTTAATTAAAAGACTATATAATTAAGCTCAAATGTTGTTTCCACAAGTTACACAAATAAATTAACTGGGATATATTTAATAAAATAATATTTTACAACTCAATTTATTTATTTTCAGTTATGCTGATCGAAATTTAATATTCACAATACTAACAATATATAAAAATTATATTTTAAGTAACACACACAAAATTATAAATAATTATAATAAATAATTTAATTAACGATTAAAACTATAAAATAATTTCAAAAATTACGGTAAAAACTCAGCTTTTATTTCAAATTTAAGAAGATTTTAAGTTTTTATAAACATAAATGTATTGAAAATGGATAACATCACAGGATTTAAATATTATTTATTTATTTATTATAAAAAGTTTCATTAAAATATTTCTGAAGTGTTATAATGACAGCGTAATAATTATGTTTGTAGATTAATTATTATTAATACAATATTAAATAATGTAAAAAAATTATGCCAGGAAGGAGAACACATTTTCATCTGCATAGAAACTGCCTTAATTGATAATTTGCTAATATATGTATATATTTAACTTATTTATTTAAAGTTTAATTTTGTTATTTTGAATCCGCAATTTAAGAAATAAAAATTCTGACGATGATCAATGAAGTAGACCGAAAACATTTTAGGAAAAATTAACCCCGCTGTATATTGTGCGGTTATTTATTTGTTTTATATTGCAGCTGTACGTATATTATTTCGTACAAAATTATCGTAAATTATATTGTCATACAATAGGTCTATATATAATGCATTAATGATAATGTTTAAATTAAAGAAAAACGAAAAGCTTCTTTTGAGAGGAATTTAGAAGCTATGTTGTTCTTTTTATTTCTTTTTTTAAGTTTCGGAATAAATAGCACTTATGATTATTTATGAGAAGAAAGAAACCGGTAGACTTCGTATGTACCCTTTGAAAATTCAAAAATACGAGAGGTATTTTGGTATTTTTTAGAAAATAATCACGTTGAAATGTTCTTAACGTCAAAATAATTTCCATATATCTTCCGGACTTATTTATAGTTTTGGTATCGCGTCGTACGTCTCTTTCGTGTCAACAACTTTTTTGAAGCTTGTAACTTTTATTTATATCTTATTATATTTATAAACATCGTAGATAACAGAAATGTTATTAAGTAAAGGCATGTTGAACTCTAGAATGTAACAATTTATCATTTCATTCCATTAAAGTGTAGCAGACTGATAGCTACCTTGTTTTGATTTTCGTTCAAAGAGAACTGATAGAATAAACCAAAATATATACATATTCAAGGAGAATCGTCTGAAGTTAACTGGTAATTATTTTCATAAAAAATAAAACTTTTAAAATTTAGTTTACATACACTATTTAACAAGTCACTTAAAAGTATGCATAAATGTAAAACTAATAAATAAAGATAAGATATTCTTCAATCTATTCATTATCAATTTACAATTTTATATATTCACTATTTTTTCTAATTAAATATTCTAAATTCTAAGTCTAAAAATCTTAAAGTTTTTGAATATATAATTTAACAACTCACTCACTTTAAACCTAATTTTAAAAGTAGATATAAATTGATTTTTAATTCGTATGAACACAATCCATTTCTAAATTTAAAATATGAAATATTTTATATGATAGAAATAATGAATTTTCTTCTTCTAAATCCATATCTAGTAATGTTTGTAGATTATTTTTACATTTTAAAATTACATAATATAATCTCTTTACAAGGAAATTAAACTAATAAAGTTCTAAATTAAAATAAATAATAGTAAAGCAAAAATCGAGAAACAACATTCTCTTATGTAATTTAAGTCAGGTAAAACAGCACCGGAATCAAGTTTTAACAAATGAGAAATGTTTAATTGAAATTCGACGAAAACTTTTTTGCAGATCGAACATTTATTCATAGTAGTTGAAATGGATTTTTTTTTTACTTTAAAATTTCCATTCTGCTAACCATGTGCAATTTAATGTAAATTGATACTTAGAAACAACTCCGCCTGGCAATCATTCCGAGGGTGAATGTCACCACCTGAAAGTAACGATGATTTCTATCGACACTAAGATCTGAAGTAAAATCGATGGAGTGTCTTTATGGGTGATTAGTTACTAGTCTGCTGTTTGGCCAGCTTTTTCGATGACTCTTGAAACTTTACAGATATTTCGAGATGCCCTTTTTACGAAAATGTCGAAACAAACAGTCCGACCAGAGAAAGTTTTAAGCTTTTCGTGTCATTACGCGAAACTTTTTCCTTGAAAATTACTCAGAAAATACAAATAAAGTAAAATAAAACGAAGCAATAAGCTCGTAATAAATTTAAAAATTGTTAAAGGTATTAAAGGCATCGACTATCTATTATTTGTACTAATTATTCTCGCAAAATTTGATATTATCATTAATTAAAACACTTTGATATTATAAACGCATGCAAATTTGACCATTTGCCTGACAAATGATTCAAGATATTATACAATGACTTAAGTTAAGTATATAATTATTCAATTGAGCAAACCAAAAATTATAGCAATGAAGTGAAAGAGTTTAAAGAGAGTCTTTGCTCGTGCGATGACGTTTTTAGGTAAATGAATCCCGTTTCAACTGTTTACAGTTGTCTGCCGTTCAGTTTTGGTTTGTAGTTGTTGGCGCCATCTGACAAACTTATGATTTATGAAGGCTCATAAAGCTGTTCAGTTGGTGTTGTATTCTCCGCTCTAATCACGGAAAATCAGAGGAGAACAAGAGATTGTTTATCACTTCACATCCTTCTCTTATGGATTATAATTGGCCTTTCTTTATTATTTATATGTCTTTTTGGAAAAAAAAAAATTATTAGTAAGACAAAGTTTAAATAAATCAATATTATAGATTTATCAAAAGTTTAAATATACCAAATATATATTTAAAATTGTTTAAACTATTTACATTTGTATAATTTTGAAAATTATGTTTTAAAACAATACATAGAATTAGAATTGGTACAATTCTCTTCTAAACATAAAATAAGAAATATGAATGTAATTTAAATTTAGTTTTATACAAGAGAATTTAATTTAAACACGCTGTTTATATCATACAACAATAATAAATAAATCATAAGTTAAAAGTTCCAAACGAATTAATCAGAACAACTTTAGTCAAAGATATCAATTAACAGAGAAGCTAAGAGTATAAGAGATATTGATAACAATGTTTAGACATTAATTTGTAACATAAATTATAATTTAAATTCTTCTCTTTTGTAGTTTTGGACTGATAAAGTCAATAAAGATCTCTCATTTGGGAATCGGATAAACACAATATTGATCTCATGAAATATGATAAGAATGATGAATTTTTCCCATAAATAGATAGATGCAACGTTTGGAAAGCAATCAAATCTTTTAATATAATAAAAGAAAAATCTATTTTAGATAAAACTTATTAATGTTATTCGTTCAGATAAATTAGGAATTCGCTTTTATTATTACAGAAAAATGATTACGGAAATTATAATTTTATTTAGTTCATTTTATTTTTACGTTTAAAACTATAGTTAAGTGTTAACTCAGCCTTAATGATTAAAAGAAATTATATTTTAGAATGAGTAAATATTTTCACAAATTATTTAACGTCTGTGCCTTAATTAGAACTTATAATTAAAATATTATAAAACTAATATAAACGCATAATAAAATTTAATATTAAAATAAATGTCTTGTACTTGCTATATAACTTTTTTAAGGGGTAAAATTTTTTATCTAACATCTTAGAATGGATCTAAAAAATTAATCTAAAAGTGTAGTTAACTGTAGTAGAAAAAGGTAGTGATGTTTCCAGTATACCTTTACTATAGGCTATAATATTTATAAAATATAATTACAAGTAATATTTTTAATATAAAATAATACAATTTATAAGAATTTACACGCTATTTTATATTAATTTTATATTTTTCCATGATATAATCTCCATTTTATCAAACATTTACATTTTAAATAACTGGAATTTTAAAAAAAATAGTGACTTTTCAGATATTTATCGACGAAATATCAAATTCATTGATATGAATAATTGCATAAGAAGTTCTAACCTAGAAAGTTTGGATCGGGTCAAAGATATCGAAAAGAAGAAAGAGAAATGAATGACATTATCAAAACTCTAAATGATACTAATATGAAATCGACACTATCTTTGTGGCAAAAATTGATAACGGTTAGCAAAAGAGACTCGATTGAGTTCTGGTTTTATATTCAGGTCGGATATGAGTCCAATGAACTTTTAAACAGAAAGAGTAGCGATCCCGACTTGAGAAGATCCGATTGAACTTGAATTATGGATTTATGCTCAAGAGTGGTCATTGAGGTTCGTCTATTCAAAACGCTTGGTTGAAATGTAAAAATAATCGGTTTTAATGCATCATTTTTCATACATTTCCTATACTTTAGCTATCGAACTATTTTAGCTATTTGCTTAAAGTTTATAATTAAATCACTTCCATAACAATGAAAAATTAAGTCTAATTTTAAATACAATATTTCTGATATAAGTCTAAATATTTTACTACATTACTTTAAATAAATTAAAATCATATAAATTTTTAAATACACAAGAGAAATTAGGTAATATAATTTGTCAGGCAAAGTTTAAATCATCTTTATTTTTATGCACGTATTTATTGCTTATGTCTTCCTATTATTGATTTCTGTTGGCTTCCTTATTTTATATGTATTTCAAAAGAATTCGTAAACATGTTTTATGTTTTCAAATTCGCTGGTAAGCGGATTGTCTGCGGGAATCATTCATGCAGAGAAGTAAACAAATAAGATCTTTCAAGAAATCTGCAAATTTTATATTTTGAAAGTCTGGAGTGGATTACGTTTTGAGTATCGAATGTATTTTACTTTTCATTGCACAAAAGATTCAATTTTATTAAATTACAAATAATAAAATATTACGAACACTCAATCAACTTATATAAATTATTTCTTCAAAACTGAACGTATCTAAAGTAAAATTTTGGCATCAATTTATTAGTTCAATCAATATTTCGTTATGGATTTCCATATTAGCTCTTAAATATTAAATGAATAACCGAAGGAAAATATAGAGCGATGACAATACAATATTTTAAGTGATTGATGAGATATTGATCGTTTCCCTCCTTTATCGATCTTCTTTTATCAGAGTGTTGAAGATTATTAATCACAGTTTTTGATCGACCTACGATATACAGTATCCATTAAGACGAATATAATATTTAAAGATAAGAAGAAATGATTAATCTTTCATTTTATTTTTGGAAATCTATGACTTTACAATCTACTTTAGAAACTTTGAACATAACATTTATTTAAATACGTTTTTAAATTTCATTATAATTTTTAAGTAAATTGTCAGCTAATATAGCATAAAATTTCCTATTAATTAAAATTAATTACGTAGAATTACAATTTTAAAATCTAGCAATTTAATTAATACGTAAAAATTTTAAATAGTGTATTTATAGTTAAATGATACAAATTTTTAATATCGAGCAATATTCTCTTTTAAAATTAATTACAATTAGTATCAACCAGAAAAAATTAATTTAATCCCAAATGGTTAAATGGCAATTTTTCTTCATCTTTACTTGATCAGCTGTCTATTTATCTCTTACCAAACACACGTGGCTTAAACCAGCTCTAAAACTGAAATATCTCTCCGGAGAAAACAATAGAGAGATTACTAAAATTTTATTTTCGTATGAAGAATGAATGAAAGTAACTTTTTCCTTTTTTTGTTTATCCATTTTATAATATGTTAATATGCAATTAAATCAACTATATAATTATTTCTGTTTTAATAAATACATGTAAATAGATAAAGATTATTTTAAAATGTAATTTTTGAAAGAATTTCAAAGTATTTGATAATGTAATTTAATATATAATTGCTTTGTTCCAAAAAATATATTATTTTAAAGTTATAAATATATAAATTTATATATTTCTCTACTTTAAATTTTTTTACTGTATTTTCATTAAATTTTGATTAATCCTTACGATTTCATGCAGAAAACTAAGAACTGTAATTATTAATTCGCATGCACAGAATATTTGATGGGTCCTCATTTATCTCTATTTTAAGATAATGAATGACATCTTCGCGTTTAGTCAATGAAAGAAACGAATTAACAATAATCCATAATTTTTTACCTAATTATCTATATTTGGTTCTCTTATATTTCATAATCTATTATTATTATATAATGAGTGTTAATAAAAATATTCTACAGTAACATTTAAAATATTTTTATTAACAATAGTTACTTTGCTGTTTAATTGAAAATGTTTTCTATGGAGGGTTCTTAAATTTTTCTCTATTCAAAATTCTTCCTCAAATTTAAGCTTAAATAGTAGGTTTATAATGTAAATATAAAAATAAACTTAAAATAAATAAATCTATAATATTTTATAAAAAGTAATGATATTGATAGTTATGTTAACATTTTCTGAGGCTTAGGCTATATGCTATTGTTTTAGCAATATAAATAATTAATTTAAATGTGTATAATAGTACAAATTCATTAAAGATTCATTGAAGGATAATATTGCTATCGAAAACCTAAAGTCAGACACGATTATAAATTATTCAATATGTAGTATTTTATTACCTTTAAGGAAATTGACAGGTAGTAGATTATGTAGCTACTTGGATACCTGTTGATTTTTGACATCTTGATAGTTAGAACTTAAATATGGAAAATAATCATATCAGATAATAAAAAGAAGAGGAGATCAAAGCACTGTTATAAAGCAGGAGTGGTAAACCTAAGGTTGTCCCGATACCACAAAAGTATCGATACCGGTATCGGTATCGGGTATCGAAACTGGAAATCTCGTCGGCTGTTGCTGTTCAGTCTGTCGCGTCGCCTTCCAGTTGTTTTTACTGCCGAGAACATACACCTATCCTTCTTTTGCCCTGCAGATACGCTCCAAAGAACGCCATGTAAAAAAGTACAGTACGCTCGATGTAGAAAAATGCTCGAAAAGATCCCCAATTTCAATGAAACGAAAAAATAGGCAATTTAGAAAAGAAACACAAGCGTTTTTATTCTAACATCGTTTATCATTATCATTATTTGTACGTAAATATAGTTACACAAGGTAGCATAGGAAACATAAAATCGACATACAGCATTCTCTGATGTACTGTACTGTGCTTAAAAAAGAGAAACTAACTATTGATTTCAACAATTTTAACGAAAAGTTAAATTTAAAAGTTTTCAAATAAGCTTTTTTCCCAGTGTTAAAGAATCAATCTCGGAAAAAAAGAGGATTAATTTTATTTTGTCGACCGCGTTATTTCAAAATCGCGTAAAATGAACGCGCGTAAAAAGAGGGATAAATGTATTGCACTCATTATAATGAAGGCCGAGTGGGCCCCAGAACAGCAATTAATATTTTGTCGCTTACTCCAGGGAATTGAATCCCGGCTATCTGGTTATCAATAATCCCGGCTATCCCCGGCTATCCAAGTCAGTGTGCCAGTCAGTACTTAAATTTACACTCGTATGATATCTTATTTACACAAAAGAAGCCTCGCATCTACAGTCATGTTAATGGGCTCTTTGGTTACTACTATACATAGGATAAGGGTGGAAAGAAATCGTTGGTAACGAGGTAAACAGTATCTTTTTATTGAAAATTCTTTCTTGTGTTCAAATTTTACAAAAACAAGTATATGCAAATTGTAGCTCATTTTAAACATTACTGATGGTCCAAGTTGATTAACAAACAAAGATACTGCATAATGTTTAACTAAATATTTATTTATAAATAGTAATCAGAACTTTAAGTATATATAAATTCTAAAAATGAAATTTGACGTAATACATTTATTGATTTTTGGTAATTAATATTATTTTAAATATAAGTTTAACTTAACTGAAAATAGTGTAAAATTCCATTTCGTTTTCTGATTCGGCTGGAAAATTCAGTTTCGGGCAGACCTTACCTGTCTGAAAAATAAAACGATACCAGATCCGATACTCGGGGAAAAGTATCGATACCGATATTGGTATCGAATACAAAAATATTCGGTATCGAAAGAAGGTATCGGTATCAGCAATATCGAGACGTCCCTACCTATGAGACGTTTGCCCAAAATGGTACATCGAAAAAATTAACTGACACTAAACGTATCATAAGATTTAGGTACCACCTGTCGAAAAAGACAGTTGATACCTAAATCATCTTTTCGGTTTATCCCTGATCATCTTTTTTTCAATCAGCTTCTTTACATTTGTTCTAATTAAAGCATATTCATTTCATTTCTTTGAATATCGTTATTCGAAGTCTAAAACATCGGCCCTCATAAACATTTGATTGTAAAGATAAGTATGCTTACTAAATGGCATGCGGACTCAAAAAGGTTCGCCATTCCTGTTATAGAGCGAACCGCACAAATTGTGACATTCATACGTTTTCTCTAATCTCGTTACATTTGTATTAATATAATATAATATTTCGAGCTAGAGAAGATATCTTTCTGTGAAAGATATCTTCTCTAGCTCGAAATATTATATCAAATCAGGAAATAGCGTGACTTCAATGTTGTTTATAGAAATAGAGCTTGGCTACGATATCGTTTTGGTGAAGAGCGACAAGGATATTTTTGCCGCGTGCAAAAGTATTTTGATAATTTTTTTAGTAGAATATATTCACTTGATTGAAAGTTCTTTGCATTGTGTTACACTAGAGTGCAATTCTTTACAATAATTTATTGCCGACGATTCATTACTAAAAATGCTTTTCTATCGTTAATATAAATCTTTTCTACTATTTCCGACTGAAATTGTTTTGAAATTCTGATTTAGTATGCAAGAATGAATGCACATAAATAATAATGACTGCATAATGACATAAAAAATGGATTAAAGACTGGATTAAATGTATCAGTCTAAAATAATAGCAATTCTTATTGTAGACATGAATAGAGAAATGAATGTCTAAAATAAATAAATTTGTTAATTATAGAAATTTATAATGAAAGGTTTAATATATTTACATTAAAATAGGATAAGACTTTTCTCGAAGGTAATTAAATTTATACTGTAAAAAAGATGAATTTATTGTCTTTGGAAAAAATGTAAAGTAGGATGAATAATTTTAAAACCGGAGTGAAATAACCCATAAATTGTGTACGTAGTAGAAATAATTTTAAACAAACCTACTTTTATAATTTATTTATTATTAATTATCTACACAAATGTACTGTACTGTATATATTTATTTTACAACCATGAAAATTCACTCTAATTATATACATATTTGAGATGAAAACCAGAGGGTTTTATCTTGCTTAGAGACAATTTTACAGCAGAAGAATTTAAAGTTTGAAGTTTGTCATTGTTTTGCAGAGAGACTCAAATTTTCCTGCCAAAACTTGTCTCTAGGCCCGTACTGGTCATAAAATGACAAAGCTCTGTGTTAACAAAAAGGTTATTCAAAGGATTAATAAAAAGGTTAATCCAAACTAAAAATTAAAGTAAAAACACAAAAAAAAGTGAAAAAATGTAGATAGAATTTTCTAGTTCTCACTTACAATGTATATATATATTAAAATCTGCTATTTTAGATCTGCCTATTACAAGTACTGTACATTACATATAATATAAACAGTAGAATACAATGTAAAGAAAAAGTTTCTTAGAAATATAATGTTATTTAGATTAAAATAAAGGGTTAAATATAAATTTAGTGTGCTTATATTCATAATACTACTTTTATTTAGTAATGTAAAGAATACTATTATATAGACTTTCACGTTATGACTTATCGTTTATTAATAAAAAAAACAACTATTTAAACAAATTTAAAATGAAAGTTCGAAAAATATTAAAGTTAAATTAAGTTAAACAGAAAAAAAATGTGATCTCGATGAATAAAATGGAAGTAAAATTGCTTTTCCCATTATAAAACGTTGATGGATTTAAAATCCTTATTACGAAGTTGGAAAGAAACGATAATTTTTTGTTATAAAACAGAAATAAAAATAACAGAAATAAAAAAAGGAGTGTAATATTTGATAAGATAGAGAAAGTAGAAATGAAAGATTTTCTTTTACAGATAACACAACTGGTACAATAATGTTAGAAAATGCTGTAATCAATACGAAAAAATATAAAAAAAACTGTAAAAGTCGTTATGGTTGACAGATTTGCAATTTGTCAGACAGATCTGACAAAGATTCTAATCAGCGACAATATATCTGCGAGTTGTACACTTAATCTTACAACAAGCAGGAAAAAGTTACATCGAATGAATTTTACGGAACCGAATAAATTTCAAATAGAAATTGACAAACGAGAATGTGTACGTAAGACGGAAAAACATTATTTTCTCTTATTTCAGAATCTTACATTCATTTTAAATTATAATTTTTACAGTTTTGACAAATCATTATCGTCATTGCAGATATTATTAAATATTTAAACATCGTCAAACATCTATTAAGAAATTAAGCTGCAGTACCAAATGCTGAAAATAAAATAATCTGCATTATTTACTGTATATTATAATCGAGAGAACAGTCGTGTCATCTTCGACTTCTTACGAATACTATGTTAATTATTAATAAATAAATTATAGAATTGAGTTTAAATTTAAGAACTGCTTTACGAGGAAATATTTTAAAAAGAATGAGATTTTCGGGAACTGAATATCAGCAATAAATGTGGATGATGTTCGGACATTGTGAATTGTGTGTGTGATGGTTGACATTCTATAATAGTTCATAGAAATATGTGAAGTGATAGTTTTATGACGTTTTTACTACTACAGAAGAATCTCTTATGACACTCAGGCACGTGAAATACCTACATTCTCGTTTTTCTGTAGAGCATGAGCCGAGATCGTTGAATATAAGCTTGTAGATATTGAAGAATACAGACAAAAATATCTTATTTTTAACATTAAATAATCATTTCGAGAGTATTGAGTCAGCAACTGGTAATACATAATTTTTAGATTACCGTATTTGTATAAAACTTTTTAATTGTTTTAAACTCAATTAAATGAAAACTTTATAAATATTTTCAAAAAGTATTTTCCGTTTTTCTAATTTTGCAATGAAATGAACATGTACATTTAACAGTATTTAGAGAAGTTGCACTTCAATTTCAAAACTATTCGTATCAAATGAGAACCTTTTCACTTTTAAGAAGCGATTAAAATTAAATTAAAATATAATGAAAATATTCTCGAAGCTCTATTTTCTATTCTAGAAAAATTTATAACCGTTTATAAATTTTTTCTAGCTTCGAGAATATTTTCATTTTATTTTAATCTGATTTTATTCTATAATAAAGTTTCGTTGTAGGTTGCCTATCGACAATTTCTATCTCTCAGTATATTCACTGTTATTTTCATCCAAAACGTTCTATTCAATGTGATAGGCATTGTAAATAAAATATAATTTTTTATTGTTTATACGGTATCAGCTCTTTTGATTTAATCATTTCCGACAGTCTGATCAAAGCCTTTCAATCTATAAATTTTATTTCTGCTCGATAATAAAAGTAAAATTGTAGAAACTTGATATTAATAATACAGAAATCCATTGCCTTTGGCTGAAATCTGACAAACAATGTATTGTATATAAATGATCTATCTATTTAAAACATAAAATGAATCTAAATGCAACAATTCAAAAATAACGAGTAAAGCTATATTTGAAAAGGATGAAAGTAAACTTAAAATAAATTAGAAATAATTTTTATTGAAACAAGTGATTAATTAAGTAAAACATTTTTCCAAACTGGATAAAGTTATGTAATAAAGAAGAAAAACTTATTTCCTGTGTTTTCAATATTTAAAGTTACACTTAACATGATTTTAAAATTGTAATGAAGCTATTGGAAAAACACTACATTTATACATGTATCATATTAGATAAAGCAAGATGTTTAAAATTTTATAAATATGTTTTTATTTATATATTCAGCTTATACATATGAAATTTTAAAAGATGAATTCAATTATAAATAATTCTCTTTAATATCTATAGGGTAAATGAGAGTGATATGGTGAAAAAAGTTTTGAAAGCTGTGATTGTAAAAATAAATTTTATTTTTAAAAAAAAACTGACTGAACTGGTGTTTTCTTATAATGTCACATAATATAATAACGTGCAAATAATTGTGTTTTCCAAAAAATATATTCGAAAAACAAAATATAATTTTCAGCTAATTTACCATTTTACCCTTAGAGGTATGGGTTAGTTGGTGAATGGTATATTGATAAGCCATCTATCAGAGTCTATCAAAGCCAAGTTAGACTGATTATTCAAGTTTGTAGAGTATTATATACAAGAAACAAAAGTAGTCCTCTAATCTTAAGATTTTCGAGGCTACAGTAAACATGAGCATGGGTAAAACATTCTGCAAGTCAGAAACAGAAACATCTGATTTTTTCATTTATTTTTACAGCAATTGCGCGTATACATATAACAAGCATGGCTATCAACTAACACAATATATACGAGGCTCTAATTTTTAGTTTATACAGTAATTTCACGTGTTTACCATCTAACTCGGTTCACCATCTCACTCTCAATATCAATATCAGAGCAAATCAGGGCAAATATATGTCATAATTTCCCTGTTTTCATTAGAATTTTACTTTGCTGACAATATCAATAACCTACGTTAATCCCTTTCATACCCGTTATTTTCAGGTAGTTGCATTTATCCAACTTTTAAGTAAAAAATAAGTGGTTCATTTACATACAAGACATGATTCGAATTCAATGTTTAAATGTTAAATGTTTTTACGTTCTAGATTTAATTAGTTATTCGTTTAAGCTTATCTGTAATCATCTCTTAATTACTTTAATTACCGATTACAATAGGAATAAATCTAATATTTATTGAATTTATTTTTATTATATGGTGTTATATAACACAATGCATTAGAGTTTTTATTCTGTTATAACTAGTTTATATAATTGCATCATGTAGTTAGAAATATGCAGTTTAGATAAATTTGTTTTGACAATATTTCGATATTTTGTAGTATAAATTATTACACATTATGCAATTAACTTAATTTAGATTAATAAATTTAAACAGAATGGAAAGGAAGATAAAGCTTTAAACTTAATAATTCATTTATTTAGGTTATGTTTATGTTATAATACGGTTAACGACACTACAAACCACCAAATTAATTCAAAAAAGGTTAAGTTTTATTTAAATTTATAAGTTTTTTAAGCTGTAAAATTTTGCGATTTATATCAAAGAAAAAAACATATTTCAAGTACATAAAAATAAATATTAAATATAAACGAATATTATATTTAAGAATTGTTGACAAAATACATATTTTTATTAGTAAATAAATATATTTTTAATATTATATTTATATAATTTCTCTTTGCAATCATATTTTTCAACGGAGTACGCTTATTCGTAAGTATATTTACAAATTGAAAATAAATTATTATTATTTAATTAATTTAATACTTAAGTGTAAAAAAATCAAGTTTAAATGCGAATATTAACAAAGAAAAAAATGATTAATTAAAAAATTGATTAGAATTACTGATGAGCATCAAAGGAATTTGTTCTACATAACCCAACTAAATGACATCATAAATTGATAAACGTCAAAATAAGAATTCGGTTTGCATGAAAATGTAGCACAATTCAATTAAGATGAACTTATTTTATGACGTAATGAGAACAAAACTAACAAATAGGAAAATATATTGGATAAAAATTTGTATGTTAAACTTCCTGTTGTATTTCTGTGTCAGATTTCATTCGTAAAATTAGAAATTAGCAGGTCAGATTTATTGTTTTTCAAACAATCATAAGAAATATTTGATTAAACACACATTAAGAAGCATATAATATAATTATTTAGTATAGTTTATGTAATTTTATTTTTTTTAAAATTGCGATTGAAGATCATATAATGCGCCCCACGTGACTTATTATCTGGCATTGATGAAGTTTTCGTCTTTAAAAATTAGGGGAGTCGCCATCTGGCGTTAAAAATGTCATTATTCTTTGAACTTTCCGCACGTATTGAGACTCTTTAAAAATAAAAAAGGAAGTCAATTATATTGTTGCGCTTAGCAATTTTAAGTAAAAGTACATTCGTATTTTACTAATAATAGTATCAATAAATATAAAATTAATTACCATTTTTATATTAAAAAATATATTACGCAATTGAGAATAAAATTCCGAAATTTTTTTTTCAGAAATTCGATCATTTAATAGTTTATTTTATTAAAAAATCGCTATTAAAATTATTAGTGTCTATGTGAATTAAAATCTTATTTTTCTTAATGTATTTTGTATGGATTTGTAACTATTTAAATGAATTTTCAATATTTCGCTCTTAAAAATTTTACTAATTAACAGTTGTTCGTAAATGGTTTTATGAGAAAGAATAAGTAGATTTAAGAAAGAAAATTATTCTAAATTAAACATATTTGTTTCTTATTTCACAAAACTATCTTAAATAAACAATTTAAATACATGTTTTCAAAAGATTTTTTAATAATATTTATCTTATAATTTTTTAATGAAAATAAAATGATACAAATTGATGCAATTAACACGTATTGGAATTTAAATTCAAATATTTTCATTCGAATAAATAAATTTTAAATACATTTTAGTCTAGCTAATTGGCATTGTAAAACTAATGATAGTTGTGCCAGGGTATATATATGCATGGGTTTTTTTAACTTTTTATGTTTAAAATCAGAGCAATAATTAATATATTGTTTCCTTTACAAATGGATTTTTTTACTTCAGTTTTAATAAAACAATGAATTGTTTTTAGTGCAATTAAAATAAGGAAAAACGTAATTTTATTTCAAAAAATGATACTATTTTTATTTATTTTCTCTAAATTTTTATAATTGCATTGATTAAATAATGATAAAAATACTTTTCGTGAATAATTTTAAAAGCAATTTATTTTGTTACATTTAATAAAATGCTGAACTACAAAAACGCTTAATTGTTATTTTTTAAAATATATTTTCTATTTTTATAGAATTTGATAAAAAATCATTAAATTTTTATATTAAATAAGAATTAAAAATATAAAATAATAAAGGATTAAGTTTAAAAATGAAGAATATATCATCGGAAAATATTGAGTAAATTAATGTCAAATAGTTTTAAGTCTTTTAACTCTAACAAACGAATATCTGTCACGTTTGAATCCAAAAATATAAAAAGAGGAGTAGAATATCTTCACGAATGAAATTGTTTTTATTGAAAGAAGTGGTATTGGAAATTCCGACCATAAACCTATATTTTTATTCAGCTAAATTTGTAAAATATTTCTAAGTATTAAAGAAACGATTTTAAATATTATGATTATATATTAAACAAGTTATTAATTCAAACATGTAAATATAGGAAAAATCGTTTTTGAAGTTAGGAAAAATCTTTTTTGAAGTTAAAAAAAAACTAAATTATATTAAGCTTAAAATAAATAAACAATGAATTTATATTGAAAATATCAATTGAAAAATTTGTATTATATCAGCAACTTGCTTTTCTCATATGATCGATGAGAACTTGAAATGAAAATTTTATAATAGTTTTATTATGGCTATATATTAAATAACAGTATAGTAGTATCATACAGTAATGCGCCTCTTAATGTTTACGATACGTTTAATAAAATAGAATGTTATGTGATTTGTGGGAACATCATATTATACATTATTAGATACTGTAGTGTACTCTACAGTAGGCCTATTTGTATTGACAAAATTGTCAAGATACTGTACAATCATATAGTATTAATTAAAATATCTATCATGTAATTATTTCCATGTAAAATTTTTATTTATTTATTATATCTTATTTATTTTATATCTGGGGAAATCGAAAAACTTTTTCAAGATTTTCTGGAAATTTTAAATATTAGGACTTAGTATCACTGGGCATACGTCAAACCTAACGCCAGACGGCACAATCACTTTGTAAACAAGGACTTGAGATCACTGTTGCCAAGTCTTTACACAGCCTTCTCCTGTAGCAACCATATTTTCTCACCAGATTAGGTCAACCCTCCCCAAGATTTTTACAGTGATCAAAATTTCCCGTTCTCTTATATATATTATAATACGGAATTAAAGACGTATAGTGTATATATGGTCGAACTTGTCGGAAGAAACTTTATGCGGCGCATAATTATACTATAATGTGATCTAGTTCTGTTTCAATTGTTTCTACTTATGCTACAGTAAAATGATGCTATTATTACTAAGTATGAAGCCGTTTATATTAAATAATATAAAGTATAAGCATATTACATCAATATAATAACTTATTAATAAATAGTATAGTATAAAAATGTACTATAATACTTTTTATTATTATAATTTCATTTTTCTGTTTAATTTTTACTTACTTATTTATATTTTTAAAATGTATTATTAATAAATCAGTAACAATAATTAATATTTTTATTAAGATATCTATCTACTAGTGTTATTGGGCGATAATTTGAAAAAATTGTAGACCTATAAATTCCTACTATCGTTTGTTCGTCTGTATGTCTGTCTTTCCTTAATCTCGAGAAAGAAGTTAGATAGATGAAAATTGAGACTAGATATGGAAAGAACAGAAGCAGTAGGCTTCAATTAACTATAAAAGATCTTCCAATGAAAACCGAAAGTCACGTTATTTTAATTCAAAAATTTTTCCCTGAAAGCAGTTAATAGATAACCGACACGACTCTATTGTTAAAAGAAAAGTATGATGTACAGGGGCAAGCCATTACTAATTTGAGGTGGAAAGCATATATTTTGAATTAAATAAATTAAAAATATGGTTAAAAATTGCAGCCCGATATTGTGACGATTCACAATAAATAATTGTTATACTATATTTTTCTATTGAATTTATTCCACGTTGATTTTGATACAGACTAGTAATAAATTATAATATATAATTTAATTGGATTACATTAATATTGATTGATTCACGTTTTTAATAAACATTTTTCATCTAGTGTTTTGGTAAACTATTAGCTTACGTGTGTGATATCCTTTACGGTCACGCACGTTTTGATGATGGCTAAGTGTTGTTTTCGTCTGTAGAACATAAGGTCGTCACGTAACGACCTATCCCAATCATGTGACCTAATTGAGGTATATCCAGGGAAATCATACAAATAATTAAGGTATTTTGAATCCTTTATCGCGCAAAACACGTACATTTTAAATCATTGCAAATTTTATCCACACGAAGAAAAATGTATTTAGTTTACGTTGTATTTTAGAAAAATTATTATTTTTAGTTTTTACAATAAATGACCAATAAAAATATCCGAAGGAGATCATTTTGCTTAAAATCAATAATAATCTTGGTTCAATTATTACTGGTTGTTAATTCGGGGATTTAGATTGTTGTTCCGTCAGACTGTTAACGATGACATTTGTAAGAGATATTAGTTCTGTGGAATTCAAATTACACTATATGCAAGTCAAATACCTTCTAATGAAGCTTCTCAATTTAAGCTTGAATAGATACAGTGCAATTTAAACTTGCTTACTCCACGTTTCTCTCAGACGTATATTGTTTATTTAAAACAGATTCGATACAATTAAAATAATTGAGATTTTAATAATGATACTATATACTATATATACACGTTTATATATAAATATAATGTAGTATTCACGAAATAATAAACATGATTAATAAATTGATTTATAATTCTACAAATGGTAAAATCCAATAAGATTTCATGAAATGGATTAATGTTTACATAAATTCAAATTAATAGAAAACTCTAACGTCCACACTAAAACTATAAAAGCACTAAGTAACAATTCTATTTTAATATTTTAATAATTGTATTAAAATAATTATGATAATAATAATACAATTATAATAACACTTTAATAAATAGGTTAATCAGTTTTTATAATAAAATAAATATCATTTTTGTTATAATTGACTTAAAGCAGTGAATATCAAAGAATATGCTCATTTAAACAAAGGAATGTCGTGAACAAATGAAATATAAACTGATCATAATTTATTTTAAAAAATACATTATGCGATTGAACTTCCATATAAAATGTTATTTTAATTATTATTAGAATGATCGCATCTTCCCTCAGGATGTTATTTTTTCTCTTCAGATTGTTTGACTTCTTTCCATTTATAACATCGCTTATCACAAATATTTTTTCTGTAATCGAATAGGAGGAGAAAAAATTGAAATGAAATTCAAATTAAAATTTATGTATCTTGAAACCAATGAGAATTTTAAAAGGATTATTAAAATTTCAAAAATGACATGTTTATAAACTAATATTGATGCAAATTTTATTTAAACAAATTTTTAAAATATTTATTTAAATTTGTCTCATGACAGCATTTTTCGAGTTATGCCTGCTGAATTTGCGAATTCCATACTCTCCCATAGCGTTATTACTTCTGAATGATGTTCAAAGGAATTCGCTGGTTTAGTAATATTAAAAACTGCTGTTATAAATAAATAAGACAAATGACAATATTCTATTTCTTAATATTTTCCCAATTTAGAATTCTTTCCATGTACTCCCGCATTCTTATGAATTAAGAATATATTATTTACTTAATCAAGTCAAACAAGACAATTTATGCTATAAAAACTAGATTATATGGAAACGGATGGACACCGATTGTGTTTTTAAATAAATATATTTATTTTTATAAAACAAAAATATGATAGAATTTAGTATTACTAAATTTCATTATATAATACGCAGTATGGAGACGATTGCGTCAAACCCTCATTCAGCATTTTAGTCTTTTATTTTTCTAGAACTGTTACAGACAGTGTAAGGATGTTTTAGATTTCGAGAAAATACTGAAGTTTGCAAATATAAAATTATATTTATATTGAAATATAATTTCTGTAAAAAGAAACCATGTCTATTAAATCCAGAAAAATTCTATTTATTTTAGTTTGAGCTTTACTTATAAATAAATACGTGAACAGGCAAAGCGAATACAGAAAATATTCGCAATGCTAAATTCATTCAAGTTAGATAAATTTCTTTTATAGTAAGTTACAAATACTTCTTTGTTTTCTGCACCCAGTTTTATTTTATTATAAATTAATAACCGTTACTAATCATACGCAAGGCCGTCAAATACTTGTATGAGGGAGTAGGTAGAGAGGGTCCCTTTTTCCTCTTAGCGGGCTCTCTGAACTTTTTGTTTTTTGCACAGATGAAATTCGTAGAATGTCTTTTTATTAATTAAAAGCAGTCTCAAAGATTTTATTTTCTGTTAGTAAGGTAACGTCAATTTTATAAAGGTAGAATCAGTATAGATTCCTAAGTTTACTCCGGACCTGGGATTGTTTGGCTTGGATAAGGCAACGCGACACTGCTGAAAGGGAAATTCTCCCGGGAGATATTATAAGGAAAACTAGTTTCTTCCGCTGAACGGCCCTGATCATAAGCATCGCTCTCAAATTCACTCAAATCAACTGCGATTCACTGATCGCCTGAAAATATAGGAAGACAATAAGCCACATAATCGTTCTCAATTTTATTTAAAATTGTACCGGCTGTTCATAATGAGATCGTCACCATGGTGAAAAGTACGGATAAAGCATGATCCGAGCAATCTATGGAAAATGATTGACAGACTAATACCGCATCTTTCACAATAAAGAATGATACAAAACCATTCGACCGATAATATCACATTAGAATTACAATTTCTTTTCATTAAAAACAAGTAAGTCTATTTATTTTTGGTATTGAATAGATATTCATTTGGTGTCTTCACGATTCTCTTCAGTCAATGAAAGAAACATTATACAGTATTAGTATAACATCAATAGTATTTTTCCATTATTAAAAGCTTAGTATCTAAATTTTATCAGATTTTTAAATATAAGATATAATTATTGTATTAATATAAAGAAAAAATAGTAAGCTGTATCATGTATTTAAATTCTAAAGTATTGTATGCATGCGTATTGTTTTCGTTTATGTTAAGTTAATGTAAGAAGCTGAAAAGGAATAAACAAAACACTAAATTCACAATCTTTCAATATTAGAAATATAAATAAATAACTTTGTGATAGAGAAATATCGTAACTATATTAAAATCCCGTCTGAAAATGATATCTATGAATTAATACGGAATATACTAATTTAAATAAATAAATAAGTAAATATGTATATAATCGTTCATTCATTTAAAATACTCCATTGATATTTTGATTACGCATGAAAAAATCTATTAATTCCTGTCATTATCAACATATGTGATAACGTGTTTTTATATTTGTTTCTAAAATACTTAATTCGTAGTAGGGTATAAAATATAAATTATAAACATCGCATGTACAGTACATTTAATCAGTATCGTAACTAAGATTTTGCCCTGGGGATGATCTAAAATATAAAATCAGAATAAACAGAAACTTAAGCTTTCCTCGCTTCTGAGAAATGAGCATTCCTTATATGCCCATCAGACAAATGTTCTAGAATGCTCTCGATATGTCTAGAAGAAAACTTCGAGAACAAACTCGATATCCGAGCTATAAACTTTCTTCTAGAACACTCCCCAGACACTTAGTATAAGTAAGCGATTGATAACCGATCATTTATTTATTTATTATAATAAGAAATGAAATAATTGATTGATATTGAATTATTCATTAATAAAATGCATTTTTAAATTCGTAGTACAGTATAAATTTAAGTACAACCCTATATAATATAAAAACAACTAATCAGTAATAGAAATCAACATGTAGACGTTTCACTTTATGTAACTGAAAATTTAAAAAATATTTTGTATTGTTATGGATATTTTTTACGTAATGTAAGAAAATTTGAAAAAAATTTTTAAGACCGAGTTTTCCATACATTCTTTGGCTCTAACTTGTAAGAAAAGAAAATTTTAGAGACATTTTTCTTCAGTAAGTTAGAAGGATTTTATATCACAAATTGACTACCGGTAGGGGGTGCCAGTAACAGGAGGGCGTAGATGTAATTACAAGAGCAAGAGATCCGTCATTTCTGGAGCTGGCCAATTACGACGGTCCGTTGCATGCGATCCAGAAGAGACAAAAAAGTGAATACTTCGGCTCCTAAATTTAGTAAGAATATGTACAGCGATTGATAAATTTGGCAATTATTTATAACCGAATACAAGTAAATTGCGAAGTACATATCATAAACATGTTGAAATATTACGCGTTATAATGAATTCGCTATTTTTAATGTCATAATTCTTCGTGTTTTATTACACGAAAATGCGAAGCCTCATTTCATTTTTCAATAAATTTCCCTTTACTTCTTATATTTATTTTATTTTATTTATAGAAAAATTTTGAAAAAATAATATCTGTATGTAAATAACAGTTTTTGTAGTAAGTGCTTTCTATTGTATCTATATGACATTAAAATAATTAAATTTAAAAACGTTCGTAAAAATGATTTAAAAATAGAAAAATTTAAATGAAAGTTATATTAAATGAAGTTTAAAATTATAAGATTTAGAGTAGTATTTAAAGTTTATAATATAGCCTAAAGTAGAACGTACAGTATAGTACATAAAAAAATAATAATAAAATCTCGAAGGAAACTTTATTTTACTCAATATTTTACTTACTAATTTTATGATGTTGCAACTTTTGCAAAACTATTTTTAAAAAGTTTCAGCCTCATAAAATCAGTAAATAAATTTTTATAAAGAAGAATTTACGCTGTTTATTCTAAAAAGTTAAATTTGTGCACCACTTTTTGTATCGAAGCTGTAAAAACCTTTTATTATGAATGCGAAACAGTAGATTTACATTTAGTAAAATGTTTTTTCAATTTTAACATTCTTTAAAAATGTTTATAATTGATAAATTCAATGAGACACATATCTCCACATTACTATTTAGAATTCTGTCTATATCTGGAAGATATAACGACACTAAATGCGTATTTAATAGTTAACTAATGATGTAATTCAAACGAAAATAAAAGATTATTAATAATAAAAAAAATAGAAGGTGAGAAAGAGTCAAATTTAAATTTATGTAAATATTTTTCCTTCCGTTTGTAGATATTATGTTATTTTATTTTATTTTCCTTATTAGCTTCCATTAGGAATCTCCAAAGACATTTAGGTCATTGTAAAAATCAAAACACTACGGGATATCTGTTAAGATGGTATCAAAGAGAATTTAGATGTATATATACGCCGAAGAAACAACGGATTTATGACATAGGAAAGCATTTAATGATATAATAGAGATCGCGGAGATTTTCATCTGGAAAAGATGCCTTTTTTTCTCTTTTATATATATAGTACTTTAATGAAACGACCAAAAAGCGCTATGCTTTGTCATATTCGTGCATCGTCAACGTCCGGTGAGAGGTAGCATACAGGTGCGATTGTCACAAACGCATTTTTCAATTGTCCAGCAGAAAGAAAAAGTGCTAAACTTTTTAAGGAAAATTATTGCAGAAGTATGTTATAACAAAAATACATTAATTCCAATATAAAACCAAAAAAATATCTGATCAATTCGTAGTGTATGTAGAATGTCCCGACATCTTTAGTCTTGTGATGACCATAGGCATCTCGCCCGGAACTTTTGACGAGATGCCACTTTTTCGGGGTTAAAATACCTATTATAAAAAAATATATCCTTATTATTTTAACAATTCTAAAAAATGTCTATAAATCATATGAAACCAGTAACAGATGCAGTTGGAGTGAGGAGGACCTACATGTAATATGGAACAGGTAAAACAAGAGAAATTAATTGTTGCTGAACATCTCAGATATAGCATACGTAATCCAATATTGAACTGAAGATGGAGATTGATAAAAAAAAAAAAAAAGATTTTTGATTAAGACTATTTCTTAGTAAAATGAGATAATTTATATCTCGTATTTAAACTACCCTATCGGCATCTTATCGGATACTAATGGCCTAAAATAACATAAGAACACAATGGCATAAGAGGCCTAAAATAACTTATTCTACAAAATGATTTAAAAATTTTCTATGGAAAGAGCAAGCATTTTGTACGGCAGAGCGTAAACGTAGAAAAAATTGAATAAAATTTAGTTAGAATCAATAATAAAACAAATTTTCAGATAATCACGTAACGGCACTTACAAATAAAAGTTTGGGCGTCTTCCCTTATCTCCTATATTTGTAAAGGTTATTATAAAATTGTATGATAAATTACGGTCTCCAGATTATAGTGTTTTATGATCTATAAACGTAAAAAAGAAAGCGTGGGAGACCTATGAGACAATTTGTAAAGCACATCAGTAAAATCTCAATTGGTAACTATAAAGATCGTATACTACAAATAGTGATACAAATGGTCTAAGACAGAGCAATGGAGAAAATCTCGAACAAAAGATCAATTTCTTAAACTGACTACAGTTTATATATATTCGTTTTTATTTTCTTATATCCGGGAGAATCCTTTTTTTTTTTTTTTTTTTTTTTTTTTTTTGTAATTCTCCCGGATATAAGAAAAATACATTTATTTTAATACAACACTAAAGGAATATCTGATTCTTTTATTTGAATAGCTTTTGAAATATCTTTTATTCTTTTATTTTCATGCACATTGGTGCGAATAAATCCTGGCAGCGATGATAAATTGTTGTATTATTGTTTTATTTAATTTATAAATCCATCATGAATGAAATGTTAATAAATTTTAGTAGTTTTTAATTAATTAGTACATAATAGATATAAATTTTCATTTAAAATTAATAAACACTGTATTATACAGTGGTGCTCAAACTACACCGCACATTAATCTGGTCGCGAAACAGTCACTTATAAATGATAGAAATAGACTCACTTTTATTATACAAAATATTTGTGGCCTCCTATTTACTACTTACTTATTGGTCCACCAATCGAAAAGTTCGGGCACCATTAGACTAATAGACAGTGGCGCATTTAGAAATATGGATCCTCAAAATGCAAACGCCTCCAAACAAATAGTGCCACTTTTGCATCGAATGATTCTATTTTATAATTTTAATTTTGCAATAATTGTATTTTTACATATTTTTTAATATCGAAAGGCAAAGGGCACTGCTACTGAAAACCCGTCATTAATGCTACAACTCTGTTCGTACAAAATGTAATCATATATTAATGATATGTCTTATTTTGTTGCTTATTTAAGCTTGTAATTTGCCATAGTTCATTTATGAATTGTTTCTATATAAAATTATTCTTTCATTATTTTTTTTTTTGTTGTTATTGATTTTTGCGCCCCAAACTCCGGTCGGACGCAAAAGTTTTCGAAGCCGCAAAAATTCTGGGCCTGGTGATCCTAAATGGGAAATCAGCCTACATTTTGTAAAACCGTCCAAAAATTTGTTATTTTAATTTCAATATTTTTTCCTCATTTCTCTGTGTTCGAATAAATACAAACGATAGGTACACTCGCGTATCAGCTGTTCTGCAAATTAAAAAAAAATACTGCGACTTAAATTAAAGTTTAGGTTTTTTTTTACTTTAATATTAAACTTTATAAATGAGTTGCTAATTAAATTTTTTAAAATCTTAAATAAGGCTGTGACCTAATTCTTTATATTCCATAATTTCAATTGGCTCCTGGCTGTTTCTTTGATGAAGATAACCCATCTTATTTCATATAAAATATAATACTTTATTCTCTTTTTTGCATTGAAATAAACAAGTAGAATTTGATAAACAAATCTAATTTAAAAAACGTAATTTTATTTTAAATTCTTGACCTGTTTTGAAACCTTATTTATTGGAATAAAGCAAATGCATTGTTTTGTTTGATACCTAACCAAATTTTATTTTTATTATACCATAAAAATAAGATTACCATCTTTTAAAGTAAAGATTCCCGTTCCTACTGAAATAATTCAAATCGTGAGATAATAAAAAGAATTTAAGTATGTTTATATACGTCGTAACAGAGATATGTGCTCTATTAGAACAGTCACGTTTTCAGGAAATGCTTGCTTTGATACTCGGAGATAAACATTTACTAACAACTAAGAATTCAAGATAATGCTAATCTATTATAATAAACAGGTATTTGAGTAATTAATTTGAAATTGATGAATGCACTTTAAATAATTTTAGCAAATAACTTGATTAAAACGCTTTTGTTTAATATAATCACGACGTAATTTATAATTAAGGGTAATTAATTAAAGTGTTATTAGATGTTAATTATATGGATTGTAGATGAAGTACAGTTTCCCTAAATAGAAAACGTTAAAGGAAAGTGTTTGGTCAAAGGAATTGAAGACGATGTTTCATTTCATTGATGGTCTTGTTCGATGTAACTTCTAATGACTGAACGATTTTAGTATTTCTTAACTCCAATGTTCCGAGTTTTACGTCAGTTTCAAGTAGAAAACATGTTTGTCTTCTTTTTTTTTCTTTATTAGAATGAAAAAGTTGGAAATTAGGATTTATTAACGTTATTAGAATTAAATCCTTTATTTGGAAACACATCAAATTTACGTAAAATCATCGTTAAATTACATATACATTTCCAAATACATTTCAATTCTATATTATTATATAACATATTATATCATAAGCTATATGTATTTAGTACTTCAGCGTCATACATAACATTTAAATAATTTCTGAGCAAAATAATTTATAAGAGTATGAAGTAAAAACAAAAATTCAAGTACACAAATTTGACGTATTTAAATTTTTATATTTTTACATTATATTCGAGGCAAAAAAATTTACTTTCCTCGGAAAACTTACGTTAACTATGATAATGTAAGTAAGAAATTTACTTAATAATATCATATAATATATTAAATTATAAGTTCTTAAATATTTATATAAATTGAAAGATTTATTAGCTTATTCCAAATTATGTTTAACAATTCTGTTTTTATATTCTGTTTTTAATATAAATTGATGTATGTAAGTGAAAAGCGAAACTTGCCAATTTAGTTATCTCGACGTGAATTTTTTAATGTAAATAATTTATGACAAAATTTTCCAATAAATTACTAACTAAAGTATAGTTAACGTCTGATATCGATTCAGTCAAATCATCTGTTTTTTTAAGATATGTAATACTAGAATTTAATCTACAGATATTAAATAAGATTAGTAGAAAATTATTATTATTTTTTTAATCTGTTTTCGTTAAGTAGAAACTTTAAATTTAAATGAAAATTTGCATTTTTGATTTTTCAAAATATAAAAAAAAGATATTTACTGAAAATTTGGTATATTTGCTTAATGAATCGAAACGAGTGGTTGGCGTGTTATTCAATAATAAGAATTGTTTAATCTTTACTGAAATTTTTATAAATTTATCCGCTATTTTTATTATTAACAGAAAATCAATAAATGAACATTTTGAACTTTTTCAATCAGTTTCGTTTCAATTCGAGAATTCTTGATGGAACATTTGTTGAAAGGCAGAAGCTATTATTCGAGTGAAGAAATATTGCTATACAGAATCCAATGCCACTAATACAAATTGCAATAAGCATGAATCCAGAAGAAAATGAATTATTTTTCGCCATTTCATAATTAATCGAATATCTTTTTCTTTAAAATATTTTTAAATTTAAATACCAAACACAAATTACGTGAAAACATGTTCCAATAAAGTCCGATAATACAAATATTGTACAATAGTTAATTTAATTAAAATTTAAAAGGTAAAGACAACTGTTGAATATATATTTCTCTATTTTCTTAAACGTTTCGTGTTACATTTAATCATAATAAAGTGATAAATGAAAAAGAGTTCCTTAAGCAAAGCAATAAAGCCAATCCCCTATCATAAATATCATTTATCCACCTCATATTTCCGGACTATTAACGCTTTCGGCGACAAGTGGTACCTACATTAAAATCTCATTTTAGTCGTTACGTCGGAAGATAGACTTGCAGAGAAAACGAAATAAAGAACTACTCTAAACATCAAAACGCTCTGTAAACAGCTTGGGACATAAATAAACCACATAACCAGATAAATGATTACTTTACTGTTGTTAGAAAAGGAATTGAAATCCGATTATGTGGTCTAGAAAAGCTTTGATTATTACAATCAATTTGAAACGATCTCAAATGTATTATATGAATTTCCATACATTGATCCATATACGTTTCTGCACATTATAATTACAGTAGAGCGTCGATAAGTGGAACGTCGGTAAGTGGAATGGCCGGAAAGTGGAACGATTTTCAGTCGGACTGTGTCGTGCTGAATCGAATGTTTTTGATACTAAATTTACTTCTAAAGTATAATTTTCATGTTTTTTATATTCTTTAATATATTTATTTTGTTTGTACAAAATGCAGAAATAATTTTTAACGATACGATAGCCTCGATGATTATTATAAAAATTTTCGTTAGGCTTAAAATCGACGAAAATTCAACACGAAGCGACACGCAACGGAGAAAAATTCAACAGGAAGCGATACGCAACGGAGAAAAATTTGAACATCGGACAGGTTAATGTATTTTTTCGTACAAAGTCGGAAACTGGAACAAATCATTAACTGGAAGGACCCCAGTCCCCAATTGGTTCCACTTTTCGACGCTCTACTGTATATTAATCAGAATATAAGTGTATTAATAATCGTTACCTTTATTTATTATATCAACTTATTGTTCGTTATGGAAACAAGTGATTATTTTGATTTTATTAAAGAGTGAAATATAACTTCTAAAAATTTTTATTTTAAGTTTAAAAACGCAGTTTAAAAAATATTATTTAAAACAGTCATATATATGAATTATTAAGTTTATTACTCATAAGATTGAGTAAGTTTTTGAATAGATTTTCACAAAAAATAGCTACTCATTTTACAGTTTATTATCTTTTAAATACTAAAATATCAGTAGTTAAATCTAAGAATATCTCATAATAATCTATTTTTCGTTACAGGAAGAATGTCAAGAAAAGAAGAAGAGAACTATCAATTACTTATTCAACAATCGTTTCGGGTCAACGCACTTGTCTCGCAACTTTCACTGTTCGGCACTTGCTACTAAATACGACAAAACTGTCAATGTCTCATAAATCATTGAGAAGGACAAGGTGAGAGAAGCGGAAAATTTCTGACTTCTCCACAAATTTCTGCTAAATTTCTTCATAAATTTCTCGCGTTATAACTCTTAACAAAAAACGTATATAAACGTTTGCAATTAACTATACATTTTAATATTAAAATTACATAAATTATTCTTTTTAATTGGAATTATAATAGTTTATTTAACATAAATAATGCTGTTAAATGAATCGTTAAATGTAATAATTTAAACTATCAAAGGAAAAGGGATCAGTCTTTATTTAGAATTTCAAGTATGCGAGTCATCATGTTTAAGTGGATATTAATAATTTGAACAAGGCGTGCTTTATATGCCTGGAAACATACTTTCGGTGTACAAAATGTCAAGTCATAATCATTTCGTGCAAGATGTAAAATCATCACCTTTTCAGACTTGACAGCATTGACCCCGACTTGTCCAACATTTAATTTGATGTTTTATTATTAGAGATGACACATTTGACAGTCACATTGTTCCCGAGCGACAGTTTACATTTCTATTGAAGGATTCCAACTGTTTATTTTTAAGAATTTTCTAAATTACATAATAGAATTATATACGTGGATTAAAACTTATTATTAAATTATTATTTTCGATTACTAGATATTATTTTCCTGCCGCATCATCACAAATATGTTATATGAACAGTGTAATTAAAAATTAACGAGAAAAAATTGAATCAGGTTTGGATGTAGGCCTATAACTTTTAATTTATAAAGATAACTTTGTAAAAACACATTTATATATTTTTGAGGTTGGATTTTATTATTAACGTATTATTAACATATAACTTGGATATCATTTGATCCAATTTAATCTTTTTAAAGTTTATTTATTTATAGGATTAATATATTAAAATTGCACTATATGACTCGTTCATTTAACGTTAACAATTTGAAAAGAAATTAAAATGGTAGTGCTCGATCATTAACCTGCACTGATTAATATTCATTTAAAAAAGAAGAGAAAAAAGAGAAAACAGGCACTTAACAGATGCAAAGTACACGGAGATGAGGAGACGTTTTCCTTCTATCTAATAGCAAATGTCTATTGAATAATGCATTTAGAGAAAACCACCTGTATGTTGATTTTGTGCATCAGGCAATTTGAGTAAAAGCACAAACGAGCTTTCAAATCGAATTACAATGAAAAAAATCATAAAAAGTACCGTACGATAAATTGTTTCGAAAATTTTTGTTCGTTTCTTAACACGAAATCTGCTTCATTTAAAAAGAATTAGTTTCTTAATTAAAAATTTTCGTGCGTTAAATATGTCATATTACTCTACTTGTGTTTTAGTTTTCATACGAAATCCAATATTTTCATTTTGTATAGAAATGAAAAATGCAATATTAAAATGCTCCAAAAATTAATTACGTAGCTGTGTTATACGTGGCATTCTTTTGTCAAAAGTTCATAGATACGAATTTTGTTTAAACTGATGCAAAGTATTGATTAAATTAAAATGTGTCGCTACTCTACTCAAATCGTTCCTTAACTCTTAAATTTTAATTTCTATGTAATATTCTATAAACAAACTATTGATTATAATATTACCCGTTTAAAAATGTGCGAAATTATTTTAAGTTCCTAAAGAGCTAAAATTAAACCGTTAGATCGATAAGTACGCAAAAAACTAGTGTCATCTCTCTATTTTTAGTAATAACAAAGTAATAAGATTTTGATGATTCGTTAAGGACATGACTGTGTTTACCATGCTTAGTATAGCTTACAGAATATATTTTTGCAAAGCAATTTTTTTTTAAAATTTAGTCTATTAAATATATATATATTTAAGTTGTTAAATTTATTATAATTGATTTATTTTATCTACTTTTTTGATAAAATAGAAATAATACGAGTACGCTTCGAAATAATTTTATAATTTGTAATAATTTATTATAATGATATAGGCCTATAGTATAACTAATTTATATAATCAGAAGAAAAGAAAGTTAAAAGTTAAAAAGTAAATTCCATTCGAATTAAATCATTTAACAATTATTTTTATACTGTTATTTATATATTGGAGAAGTAAATGTTAATTTTATCGCCAAAAACAATAGAATTTAATTACTAATATATTGTAGTAAAAGATCTACTTCCATTAATTTAAAATATTTTCTATTATTAAAATTTAGTGCTCATTTATTTATTTAAATTTTTCTTTTTTATATGCACGAAGTTAAGCAAATGTTTAAATAGTTGAAATATCAAACATTTTAAAATAAAAGTTTACATGTCTGGAAATAATCGTCTCGTTACCTGATCGTAGAATGATGATGTAGAAATAGTGGTAAAAAATAACATCATAAAGAATTCAAAGCTTTATTTTTATTTCTTTTTTAAGATGGGTCGTAGATCATCAATGTATAATCACATTACTTTATTTTATTTTTATAATTTATATTATTAATTTAAATAAGACCATAAATGACTCAATCTTATTCAGTGGCGAAGCATTTATGACCTTATTAGTTTTTATTAAAACAAGAAATGTTAAAATTTGTATTAAAATTAAATAAAAAGAAAAAGAGTTTAATAATTTTAATAAATCTTTTTAATTGTATTCAGATATACGATTTAAAAGAATCGGTAATGATAAAAGAAATCTATTATTACTTATTAAATCCTGTTTTTTCTTAATATTTTTTTTAAATTACGGTTTATATTTACTGGGAATCTTAAGCATTGATATTGTATTAAGTTATAGTTACTATTATTGTGCTAAAGTACTAATAAAAAGTTGTAGGCCTATATTCATTATGTCAAATATAAACTCCAAGAAATTCAATTTCTTTATTATTTTAGATAGCTTATGATATCTTAGTTCCATATATGCAATGACAAATTTTTTAAAATATTTAATAAATCTTTTCAAAAATTTAATGAAGATCCCGTATTGTAGCTAAATAAGCGTCAGGCACAGTCCATTAATCATATTTTCGATATCGCTATATAACAGGTAACGATCATAAGCCACACGTCCCGAGCATATGATAAGATAAATGCTTAATTCATATTTCTTATCTTACACAAATTAAGAGAATTGCGTAATTGAATTGAATAATTAATTTTATTAAATTCACTTTTTATTAAATTCATTACTTTGTAAAAGAATTGTTTATCATTAATTACTACAAGAGCTATATCTAACTAGCCACTTAAATGAAAGACCAAATCTGGAGGGTTATTTAATGTGTTATATCTAGCTACAGTACATATCAGGGGTATGATATATCAATTACAATCAAAAATATTCTAATTCTGGATAATTTTTAGAGTGCTAAATTTTCCTTTTTCTGAAATTATTGGTCCATTAAAAACACAAACGTAGACTATCCAAACGGCGACTTCATTTATCTTTTGCCACACCAATAATTGGTCAAAAACAGACTAGGTTCGATCTTTTACATGTATTTTGAGGCTATGATCCCGTTAAATTATGTAAAAGACTAAATATGATTGGTGATTGGACAATATTATAGGAATAAACATATTACATTTAAAAATGTAATATGTGGAGGATTTTTACAGATAATAATTAAAAAACGAAACCAAAAAACAAGCTTGAAAATCAATGTACTATAACGTTTGTATTTGCTTTTTTCTTTATATAATAAAACTTGTAAAAATTGAATATTTATATTATATTATTTTTATCAAGATCTTTCTTAGATGATTTGGTTGCAGTAACCCTAATAGCGTTACCACAACCAAATCATATTGTTAATATAGTATATAGTAATAGTATATTGTAAATATAGGTAAAATCTTCAAAGTTAGCAGATTTTACGGATCTGGATTTCGAAGATTTTGAAACCCCAAAGTATAAACTTATTTTAAATCCAAAAATTAAAATTAATTTAAAATTACATTTGCAGTCATTACAGATTTCGCAGCCCAGGTTTGGAACACCGGGCTACCGTAAACTTTATTGTGAATAATAATAAAACAATGATTAAAGAGAAAATACCGACTGTAATTTACCAATTCTATTCAGTTTAAAACTTAGATTTATTTGAAATAAATTTATATCTTCTGCTGCAAAGAACTACGCAGCTGATTAACGAATTGAGAAATGTGAATCACAGGATTCGATCTCGGATTCCCCAAGAGAAAACTGAAAGTTTTTTGTGCAACTATCCAACCAGTGATTGAATTAGGAGATTTGATCAAAAGCGCGTATGATGAGTAAATGGAAGTTAGGAGTAGAAGAATGAGGCGAGAAAAGTCTAATGAAAATAAGAACAGAAGAAAATTGAGTTGTTAAATTGAAGTAATCAATGACCTGCAAAGAAAATTTATTACTGTAACTTAACCAAAATAAAAATTAGTATTAGGTTGAAGAAACTTTCGGTTTGATGGCACGGAAGCTAATTAAGAAATTAAGTTATAAATTATATATAAACGTTAGAATTAAGATTTGAATTATTTCAAAAAATTCTGGAATTTAAACGTTGAAAAGCTCCGAAAAAGTTAAGTACTAAGTCTAACTTCTTTTTTGCCTTAATTTTATTGCAGTATTAATTAAAGTTTAGACAACGATCTCAACTTTTTTATTAAAATAAATTATAGATAAGGAAATATGATAATTTATATTTATTGTTATGTAATTTGTTAACACTGTAAAGATATTACGTACAACATCCTCTACACCGATTAATTAATTAAACGAAGGTTTATTTTTAATTTACAAAAATCTTATTTTCATAATTATATATAAAATTCTCATTACATTCAACTTACAATTAAATTCAAGATTTAATAATTAATTTATGCGGTAGTTCAGGTTATGTTTGCTTTTACTGTCATTATCAGCAACTATAAAGTTTAACTTATTACATGCAAATTTCATTTTGTAGACTAGATAGTATGTATAATTAATTAGAATTTTCTTGTCATCTATAAATGAATCTTAAATCATGACGTTTTATCAGGTACAAATCGAACAGTTTTTTCCTAACATCAAACAAAAAATGATTCTGACAAATTGCTGATTATTTTAAATATGAAGTCTCGTTACTTGATTTAATTTATTTCATTAAGTGTAATCATGATTTATGAAACCACGCTTTACATAAATTTATTAATTTTATTTATAAAAATATATTTTTTTTCAATATGATACTTCGGATAATCTTTTTAAAATTACACGAAATTTGCACATTAAAAAACTGATAAACGCAAATTTCAGCAACTTAATTCCCGAACATGATCTGTGAAATAAGAACAAAAAAATATCGATTTGTAATTCATTTCTATTTTTAATTTCGGTTCTCGATCCTTCGATTGTATAAAGGATAAACGAGAATAGATTGTACTGATTTAGTTTCAAAATTTACGACTCAAGAGATACACTTCAACTCAGAAAGCATCTATTGAATTCTTGAAATTTTGAGAAATTCTGTAATAACTCCATTATTTCATTAAATGATATTAATCTGGGATTTCTAATAAAAACATTCATCTTATGTTTAATAAAATTTTTAAATTAATTTTATAAATCTTAATTATTATTAAACTATACATAAATTTATATTATAAGTAATCATTCGTGCTTATAAAGTCTATTGAATCTAAATATTTTAAATCTTTTATTATTTAAATTAATTTTCCATTTTTGAAAAATGTGTAGAAAAATCAATAGAAAAGATAAAGTAGAAAGGAAATCCTTTGGATAGGTTTACTGCAAATATCCAATTTATAAAAGACTATTCAGCTTATAACTTTTAAAATTTACGAACAGGAATATATTACATTCCTGATCGTAAATTTTAAATATTCCTATTACGTATAATATACTCGTATTATACGTAAATATGGACTGTAAACGTACAGTACATAGCATATAATATGCGTATAAAAATATAGTAATATGTAATAAAATAACATATTATTCGATTTTACTATAAATTAAATCTGGTATAACATGAAATTAACTTTGGCCAATAATTAGAAAACCTTTTCTACAAAACTAAAAGAAAAATGTAAATAAATTTGTACTAATTAGACGTAATATGTATAATAAATTTAACATGTTAAGCTAAAATTACAATTTAACTTTAATAAATTAAAAAAGGATCTTAAATATTCTAAGATTACTTTCTTCTCTGATTAGAATAAAACAGGCCTATTTAGGTTGCTTTCAAATATTACATTTTAATAGTAACTCGTTTTACGTAAATAACATTGTGTTAGGATTTTTGATTAGTGTAAGATATACGAGATGTTTATTTGAAAAATTGTTATTATTTATATATATATAAATTAGAAATAACATGTTTTGAACGATTTTAAAATTGAAAATTACGTAAATGACTACTGTTTTTCCGTCTTTCCGCTCTGTGGACACTAAGAGGGCCGTTTGTAATTATAACCATCGTGAGTTTGCCCCATTGTGTGACTGAAAAAAGATATTATTATTCTCGTTATGCAGATGCGGGCTTTAATATTACTGAACAAATGGAAAAATACGTGATTCCTACGATATGCTCGGACTAAGTTATTTCATAATTTAAATTAAGAAACAGCAATAGAGCTGATTGCCACTGATGTAGATCAGTAGAGAAGAATTTTGGGAAATGAATGATTCTCAAGAATAATTTTGTGATTTTCAAATTACTATTCTTTGTATATTCACTATTGAAACAATAGAGAATATATAAAGATTTCTTTCTATAATACTGTTCTAAATGCCTTCCAATCTTATTTTTCCGAACACTGATTCAAATTTTAGTATGTAAATTCCCTTAATTTATTTCATAACTTTACCTAAACTATTTGTTTGTTATTACATTTCTTCGAATTTTCCATATTTTTAATGCAGACATTATCACTTAATAATAATTGTATTAATAACATAGAAACAGTTGGAAACAGCAAAGCGTACTGAGTTATAGTCATGCTGTTCTAACGGGAAATGGCCTTTAATCGATAAAAGCTACAGCGTCATTTGTATAATATTTTACAATAAGCTAATGAATTACGCTTAATAGCAAAAAAATATATACAAGTGAATTAACTCAATTGTAATATAACCATATTACGATTATTCTAGTTTTTCTCTAATTTTGCGTAGTTTTCATTCGGTTTTAGAGCCAGATTCACGAAGGTAAAATAAATTGCAACGGATTTTATTTATTTCTGTCTCAATTTACATTTAATTATTCGGTTCGTAACATCTAAAAATTTGTTCTATACAAGTTGAATTCAAAATTTAATTAAGTTTAATTTTACATTTAAATTTCCAAGGAGCAATATCGTCTTTTACTTTCCCGGCTGTTATATATGACAAAGGAAAAGTACGGCGAGCGATCAAAAATGACCCCGAAGATTTTTACATTTTTGGACTCAGGACACCTTTAAACATCGAAAAATGCAAAAAAAAAGAAAATATTTTTTTTCCTGTTTGTATAAATGTTAGTGTGTCTGGAGGACTGTTTTTTCAACCCAATTTGAAGCTTAATAACTCCTGTGCTTTTTGTCGAAAATTTCTAAAATTTTGCAAGGAGGTTTGTTTATTAGGGGCATTGGTACTAAGAAATTTTGGTGATTAAAGGTAGAGTATGGGAAGAAAAAGGGAGAACATGTGTTCTATCTCAAGTAGGGTTGGACATGATGAAAATTTTATTCGTTGTTACCATTATTTACAAATTTTTAAAATAAAATTCATTTCTACCCTCAAAATTAAGCTTTTTGCCATTTTATAATAATTAATGATATAAATAGTTTTTAAATAAAGTCTCACAACAGTTGGCAATAAACACAATTTGAACTTTTTGTAGGTTAATTTACTCAACACGTTGCTGGATTTTTAAATCAAAATTATGCTATTTCTAAAAGTTTAAAAATGTAAAAATAATAGCTTTGATGATTTCCTCCATCAATGTCCTTATTAGACATATCTTTGACGTTTTTACATTACAAAAATCTTTTGATTTTGTAAAATTCTAGTGAACATTCTAGTTAAAATGTAATACATACTTATACTACAGTGTACTTATCCATTTCACGTGTAAATTAAATATCATATTCTATGTACAGTACATTCACATCTATAAATGAACAACTATAGGCATAAATACAGACAATAATCATTTTGCATATTCTTTTGTGATGCAATAAACAGAGAATGATGCCTAAGCAGTTTTATTCATTGCTGTGTATCTATTTAGAATAATAATAAATTCATAGATATTTTTATCACATCTTTTTCTATTAATTTATTTTTGGATACTTTACAATTCAATAGTAAAGTTAAAATTTTTAAACGATAAATATAATATAATAATTTATAAATTAAAAGAATTAATTATTAAAAACAACAATCAAAATATAATCGTTAAAATAATATAAATAAATACTATTAGTGATATCAACACGTATATTTTGATGAATATCATTAATATTCTCTTTAAATAAATCTATTGCTTTTATATTTAGTTAAAACACTAAAAATAATATCATTTTATTTAAAAAATCGTATATCTAATGTAAAATATGATGGATACGTATTCTACATTTTTACTTGTTAAAATAAAACACAGCAAAAAAAGTTTAACCTATAATAATAATAGATATTTAAATAATTTTTCTGTTAATTAATTTTATGTATAACAGAAAAAAATATACACAGCATGCATGACATTTCCTAGAAAAGTAAATAGATTCATACGAATGAAAAATATTTTTATGATATAATAAATTGAAATTTTAGACAAGTTACAATCGTAGAAAGAACGTATTTGAAAATACTTAATCCATCAGAAAAGATATATATTTGAAATCTTATGCCAAAACAAGTTTTGAAAAGTTGACAAAAAATAATATTTTCTTTCTTAAACACAGTTATTGAAGTGTGTATATATATTTTTTATTATGGACAAAAAGAATCCTTTATTTTTTACTTATGTTCTCATACTAATATTTATCTACAAAAAATTAAAATATAAACGAAATATTTCCAGTAAATAAATTAAATTAAATATTTTTAGATTAATAAATTATGTTACTTAAGAATAAGTTACAATTAAACAAATTTATTATGTAATTTAAACTATTTGTTATATTTTATTCATCTTCACGAGTTCTGAATTAAATATCTTAATAAATTAAGGTACGTTATTAATTAAAGGAAAAGTTTTCAACACGTTTAAACATTTGGTGACTTTGAGAACAAATGCGTTTTTATAAGATAATTTTAATTTAGAATTCAGAATTCAACATTAATTTCATTTCGTTATTCAACAGCTGTATAAAACTGGACGAGTTTTAAGATTTTTAGAATTTGAATTTTAGTTTTAATTAAATCCAGAAGTTTTGTAATAGACATGAGTACCTTAATAGTTTTCCCTGTTTAGTTTATTTGCTATTTTGACTACAACTCAAGGGAGGTAACCCACTTCGTTCCCTTGCGACAGATGACCTCAATGACAGTCATATGTCATTTGAAATTTCTGTCCACCTCCACTACAAGTTTGGATAAAAGCCACCAGATTATTTTTACAATGTTTTCCTGGACCCATTTACTGTCATTAACATTTATGTTTAAGATGTCAGTTTATATCTGGTAAGCTAATTTGTAGATGTCTTAATGAGAATGCATTCTTCTTTTTATTTTTAAGAAAGCCATATCAAGGTACTTTACGAGCCTTCAAACAAAATGAATATTACTGTTATTTTACAGATTTTAATAGTTTAAAATGACTATATTTAAAATAATATAGAGAACGAAAAGATGAAAAATACGTATAATTGAGATATACATCCTTATATAATATTGATAAATTGCCTTAAACAAAATGATTTCATCACTCTTTTTAAAAATTATTTATTCAGTCCTTAAAAAAGAATTAATCTTCTTTATGTAATTTAAATGCTGAGTAGCAAAACTATTAACTGTAAACTATCTTATTACTACTTAACCAATTCAATATTATATGAAAAATAAAAAGCTTTTAGAATGAATACTCGGTAAAGAAAAATTATTAATTTACATATTTATAAGAAAACTTCTCAATTCATTCATGTCTTTTTCTTATAGTAAGCATCTATATGCTAATCCTCCGAAGAAAACCTCATTAAAATACAATTCTTCGGAGTTTGAAGGAAACTCGTATTTCTAATTCTTTGGGAACTTGCCAATGTGTTTATGAACATTAAAGATTGAGAAAAATTCCCCAAATGACATATGAGACCTTGAAACTTTTCAATATTTTGTTGTAACTCATCTATCTGTGGCAGTCTTAGGGTAGATAAACGAATTTATGTCGAGATTAATCATATAGCCTATATATATATACATACTGTACTTTATTATTATTTACAGAGTACATGAGTACATTAATGCTTGATAACCAAATTACTTTTAATAAATTAATTTGGGTTATCAAGTATTAAACACTTTTTAAATATAGTGTTATTAAAAAAGCACGGTATAAAAGTAAAGCTAATTTATTCGTAACTGAAATAACTTATGGCAACAGTAATTAAATGAAAAGACATTCACTAAGTTTCATATATACATTACAAGTGATGTGTTAAAGATGGTAGTCCAGTTATGTCCAAATACGTCTCAGCATATCCTCTAATCAATTCCACCTCTTCGGACATGTGTTGTTTCAAGTCTACCAGGTTCTGTGGCATTGGGAGTTGATACAGTGTCAGCCTCCAATGCCACAATACCTGAACAATCTGAAACAAAGCATCTCCGAAGCAGCGGAATTGATCAGAGGATATAAGTTACTGAGACGTATTTGGACAGAACTGAAATAAAATCTTTAACATCTGCCATGTAACCAACAGTGCCCACATCGAACACTTGTAATGTATACGTGAAACTTAGTGAATTCTTCTGTCTTTTCATTTAATTACTGTTGTGTGTTATCTGAGGTACGAATAAATCAGCTTTGCTGTTGTACCATCCTTTTTGAATAACCATCTATACATACTTTTTAAAGTACTCTTTAAATATAGCTTTCATATAACTTATATTTACAATTATTTTCGATAAATTATTAAAGAATATGCGGCAAAATATTTATTTTGCCACATATTAATTGCAGTACTATATTAACAAATTATTGGTGTATTTTATATAACCTATTAAGACATTATATTAATTTTCTTGAAATAAGGTTATAGAAATTACTTTAAGGACAAAAAAATAATTGTTCGCTTATTTATTATTTTATGCAAAATGAAGTTAATGCTATAAATAAATAATTTAAATTATATTTTCATTATTATTTTATATCCCTTTTCTCTTTCACAGAGGAGTAGAATATTGATATGTAGCTCTCCAAACTATCTTATTTTGAACTATCCCCTCATTAACTGCAATACATTTACATCTTTCCTGATTGCTGATTCCCAACTTTTCTTTGGAGTACCTCTACTTCTCTTAGTTCCTAAGTCTAAGTTCTAACTCGTCTAACTAATTCATCATCTCTTCTTCTAACCACATGCCCAAGCTATCTATTTTTCATAAGCTTTTCTCTAATGTCCCTACTCCTAAACTACCCCTTATATGTTCATTCTTAATCCCATCAACTAAGGTCCACACAAAAACCTAAGTATCCTTATTTTTGTTAATTATATCTCTTTTCTTGCGATTTCCTCATTCTTCAACACTCAGATTCATATAACAATGCAATCCTATATACATATATAGTCTATATTTTATTACTCGATATTAAAAATATGTAATGAAATCTGTTTTCATTTTTGATTATAGAAGACAGTATGCATAATAAAGTATGATAATACACTTTAATATAAATCTAAAATTGTAGAGAACAATTGCTTGCAACTCGGCTAAACATGAGATAATTTTGTAAAATAGAAACGATCAAATAATTTACTTTATGATGATAGAAATTCTATTCTGAAATGTTTGAAACGTTTTAGCTATTATCATTAATATATCATTTATCCAAATTCTTCAATATCGATAACATATTCTGTGTTTGCAATTGTTGCTCTATTAGCCACTCTTCTATGAATGCTTGCGTCAGAGTTTAAAGCAATGGATGACACACTCGCGCATCACTAGAGTAGTAATGATAGAATAATTTTCAATTTAAAGGTATAATAATCATAAATACTATTTAAAAAATCGACTCCATTTTACGTATAATTGTTTTATCATTTTTTCTTTGTTTTCAGTTTAGTTTGATAATATAAACACACGAGATCTATTATCTAAATTTATATCAAAATTCTGTATTTATATCTAATCTTTATCAGATAAAATTCTTCATCATTCATTGTTTATCAGACGTCTTTTGAGAGTACATTTATGCTTACTCCTAGAAATAATTGATAGGCTATATCTTGTTTTGGTTTTATTTTAAAAAGGGGTATATCTATTACTTTCGTGATTAGACTTTATTACATTTCAAATTAGAATTTTCTTTTATGATGAGAAATTGAAAAACGTTTCTCTTTCTTCTCATAAAATTGTAATAACTCATTGTCCCTACTAAATGGCTAATTCCAGGTTACATGTTCCAAAATAATTATTTAAAATTCATATATTAGGCTAAATATTGTTATTTATTAAAAATAATTTTAATATATTTTAAATAATTAAATAACATTTTTTATTGGTTATGTTTTTGGAGATTTATGGTGAAGTTAGGTGGAGTCATCCCAACTGTACACACCATTATAGTAGCCTACATGTACACATACTCATCACGATTAAATTCTACATTGGGCTATGTTTATTGAGTTTCGGAGTGGGAAGATGATGAGATTGAGGCTACCCTCCTCAAAATTTCAGCCTTTTAATAATTAGAAGTGGATGCAATTTGAGTTGTAGGATTTGAGGACAGCAGGATAAGGATTTGAGTGAATACAAAGCAAAATTAAGTAAAGGCATTTAATAATAAAATAAATTTATTTTAGATCGGTTTTACGCGTTTCTATCAATTATTATTTAAATTCTCAACATATTAAAATGCATACAGAATAATAAATATTCAATTTTATCAAAAGTTTATCATTATTGTCTTATATATGAAAGAGTTCATCTGTAATAGTAAATTTAAAAAAAAATCGTTCCTTCATGTAAATAGAATAGCACAATTTCATGATAAACCAAGTAGTAAATACATTTGAATGACAGATTAAAAGTTTTTACAGATTTTATTTTGGCTGCAAACAAGATATATTTAAATTTATGATGATAATATCCTTGTTTTTACAAAAATCAAAGTTACAATTTTTTCTTTTTTGCATCAAAATTTGAGTGGTATATCTGATACGCAGTATTAAATTTCTCATCCGAAACGTCGGAAATATAAAGTTAAAATTTAGCATACTTATAAATAAAATAATACTGGTGACTATAAAAATTTAAAATGTGAAACTTTAAAATATTTTTTCTTTTATAAACGAATGCGGAATCTTGAAAGATTTTTGCATAAAAATATTTCTCTTTCAGATTTTAAATGTCGTGAAGTTTTATTTGTATTGAAACAATGGCACTTTCAAAGTTTCTCATTAATATTATAGAATGTATCAATATAACGCATATTATTTATATTCGAAGTAATATAATCAATTATAATAAATTATTAAATAAAATGGAAATTTTTGACAATTTAATAGTAATTTAAATATAGAAAGCAAGCGAAAGGAATTTCCATAATCATTCTAACTGCAAAATTCATTTCATATTTTAAATAAAAAGAATATTTTTTATAGATAATGTTGTTTATATATTGAATCGCTATAATTTGGTTTCTTAAATTATGCTCTATTACTTGTTTTTAATAAATAAACAACTACCTGTTAAAAATAACATTCTAACTTCACTTTAATTCAAACAGGAATATGAAATATGACATATAATAATATTTCATTCGCAATTTAATAAGTTGTTATCATAATATAATGTCAGAAAGTCTTACAAAAACTATCATAGGAAAAGAATTCAAAGAAATTATTTTAACATTTTCCTGTAATTTCATTTAATTATTTTCAATATACGGTAATTACCAACCCGCCTTCTCATTATCTCATCAAAGAGATTACATCAAAGGACGTAAGAAAATTGAATGAGGTAGTCTCAATTATTTTACTAACCAAAACTGTTTTTTAGTTTTTCCCTTCTTGAATACCTTCGCCATTTGAAACTTTTTCACATTAAAAATGAAAGCGTAAGTATAATAAATTATTAAAAAAAAAGAAAATATTTAATTGTTACACTGCGAAATCATTTCTCTGGTGATCTTTCGTTTTAATAATACATATTCATTTGTCTTTTCTTTCATCTTCGCTTTTAGCAGTGATAAAAGTATACAATAATAAAGTATGTAATAACTAATTATTATAGAAATAAATGATGACATATTATAAATTGTGTGCTTTGTAAAAGCAATATTCTTACACCTGTTATTATAGAAAAGGAATGAATGTTCCTTTTACAAATAAAATTACTTAGATTTAATGCGTTTTGTGTAAACACGCAAAAAATAATATTAATTTAATATTTATTTAAGGGTATAAATAAGTATAACAAGATTAAGGAATGTTTTCCATAATATTTTTCATTGCTTATCATTATTCGAGGTAATTTAATCTAAATGAATTTTTTGAAATAGAGAGTTATTTTTAAAATATTATCTTGAGTTAAATTAAATTAGAGAAACATCATTTTGAATTATTGAACACTAATCTTAGACTTAAAGTAGGGCGAAATAAGATCAGTCATAAATATGTAATTAAATTTAATATTTCTAATCACTATTTCTGTTAATTTTTAATAATACACTTTATTTTTTTTTTCTACATTTATAATAGTATTTTTACATCAATAAAGTAAAATTTATTTTAAATTCGTCTAAATATCATTACTATAAATTGTTAAAACTGTGTGCTGTAAGCTTTACGATGTAAAGAAAAATTACCGAAAAAAAATCTGTTTAATAGTTTCTTTACTTTCTCTATTTCTGTTAGCATTACCTGTAGACACTTTCATTTATTTTTTATTTCAAATATTTATTTAAGAGTATGTTTGCATTAAGTTACTGGATACAAACGACCTCGAAACGTAGGTAAACCACGTACTGTACATTCATTTTCTTACTGAAATTCGCATTTAGATAAATATTTTGTCTAGAAATGTTATTTATTTCGATAAATTTGACGATATTTTTGACTAATATAGACGATTTTTACTTAAAATATTTGCTACTTACATCTATAAAAAGCAAAATCAAAACAAGCGACTTCCTTCAAAGAAATCATTTTTATGCCAGCTTTTTGTTAACGATTATATTAAATTTTTTCTATAATCAAAACTTAAATAATAATTATTATTTATAACTAAAATCACAAGTTTTTATTCATACAATTTTATAAGTAAATTACAATAAAAGTACTGAAAAATTAAAGAAAAACTTGTCATTTCAGTTAATAAAGCGAAACGTGAATAAATATTTGATCAATTATCGCGATATTCAATTATATTTAATTATTAAAATTGCCATATTTCAGGAAAAAAATAGCCTAATTGTTAATTACTTCATAATAAAAATTTTACTGGTATCCATTCTAATTTATAATTGAATTATATTATACTTTAAAAATAATACCAGTTTATAAAGTACACGAAAAGTTAAAAGTTAATTTCATAATTATTTTTTATAAAAGAAGGTTATCTAAACTAATGTTCGAAATTATTATTATTTATAAAAGAACATGAACATTTAATGATATAAGCGTATATTAATTTATTTCATAAATTGCAACTGTTGAAAACTATTTATCATTAATCCCTTATTGAACGAAAGTTAAAAATAAGGTCAATAGCTGTATGTAATGAAGATTTTTCAAATGGTAAATTTATATGGCCTGGTTACAAAATATGTAAAATGCCCGAGGCCTCCACTTTAGATATTAACCTTGAATACACTTTCATTAGTTAGCCTATAGCCAAGCTGGAAAGATACACATTTCTTTTTTTATTTTTTTTTTGTGAAATAAAAAATATACTGTAACAAACCTTTGAAAGACGATGCAATTTTTTAATTAAAAAGTAATTAATTACTGTATTAAATTAATAAACTGTAAGCAAGAACGTTAAATAACATGCTAATATTTACAAATAATTAGTTTTTAAAAAAATGTGAAAAATTTATTTAGTTAAATAATATATATTTTAAAATTTAAATACATACAAATAATTTATTAAGTATATTTTAAAATTATATTTAATTTTTTCACTGTTTACATTTAAAAATAATATCAAAAGATAATTAATGTTCTTCGATACGTCCAAACTATTTTTTTTTTGTTTATATCTAATTTAGATAACGTAATTTAGATTTAAAAAACCAGATTTATGTTTTTAAAGTGCTTATTAAAAACTTTGTTGCGTAATTACTAAAAATTAATAGCTGGAAGCTGGAAGTGAATCAAAAAATAAATATAACTGAGAAAACATTAATTAATCATTCTTTTAGGGCGCAAAAAGAATATAGAATGTAATTAACTTATGGAAATTTAGTATTTTCAATTGAAAAATTTAAAATAATTTTAATTAAAAATTATTGGTTTAACATATATATATTTTTTTTAAATTAAAAGAAATATTTAGCTTATAGAAAGAGGTATTTCAGTTATATGATTTTCCTTCAAGATGTGCTTTCTTTTTAAAGTTTTCATAAGAAATAAAACGTAAAAATGAATAAAAATCATTAAAAATAGCAGTTAAAATATTTTATTTATTCAAATAAAATTATTGCGAAAATGTTGTTTTAACAATAATTTAAAAGTGTTCATATTTTAAGTTAATTAGCATTTGATTTTTTTATTTCAGTCAAATAAATGATTAGTTTTATTTATGAATGGTCTAGTATAATTATTTTCTTAGTTTTTTCATTGAGTTTTATTTATCTGTTACTTCGAAGTGAAGTTTGGTATGTGAGAAGAAGTGTATGCCTGCCAACTCAAATTTTTTAATGATGTTAACTATGTAATATAATACGTTAATTTTTTACTATATATTTTATAGGTTACTTTACCTATTTTTTTATGAGAATTAAATTTGAAATATTTACTTTACGTAAAAGATTTATAGGTACGGAGTTTCGTATAATGTATACATAAGCATAAAAATAAAGTGTGATTATTTAGTAAGTAAATATAAATATAATTCTCTAATGAATAATTAATGTATGGAAAGTAATTAATTTTGTGGTAATTAGATATGAGAAATGTCAATTCTTATTTTAATATTTTATGTATGAATAGTATTTTAGATTAATTTAATAATATAGCGTTTATTTAAAACAGTTAACTTATAATTGAAAATTTAAAACGTTAGCTTTTATTTAAACTTATTTACTAAATTATTGATAAAATTAAAAATAAATACATTTATCTTATATGAATTAAATTAAGAGAGAACATTTAAAATAAATAAATAAAACATTTATCTATTCTATGCGTTTGTAATGCTTGTTTTATTTGTGGAGATTCGACTTCAAAGTTTTCTAGTTTATAAGATATGGGCATTTTAATTTGTTACATTTAGAGAATAACTTATAAAATGTCTTTTTAATAAAAAAAAGAACAGATTCCAATTTCAGTTTGATTGAATAAGAAAATTCTTTATCTGTTCTGATGCCTTTCAAATCAGAAACATTTGGAAATTGAATAGGCCAATGCGGTAGTCTACACTCTGATTCAAAAATCAAGAATTATAAAAAAAAACTTTGAAATGTCTATAAAAATCTTTGGAAATTTTCCAACATTTTTTATAGATCAGCAGAAGATTTTTTCTCATCCTGGTTAAGATTCTTTTATTTTTTTATATTAAAAAATGAAGTTGATTATAACTTAATCAATTGAATCAATTTGTATTTCGATTATACAGTATAATGATATTTTATAAAAGTTATGTTTGTATTGTTTATAGATGATACTTGTATTTAAAAACACTATAATTCGTGATATATATTGCTTACTTTATTACAGAATAAAATGAATTTGTTTTGATAATCATGAGCCAATCTTAACGTTTCAATTCTAATTGTAAAAACTATTAAATCAATCAGTAAATAGTAAATTTCAATATTTGACTTTTTCAACATAATCCATTATACAATAAAATGTAAAATATGTTTGAAAGAATTTTCGAAAAATAAATTGAGTTATATCCTCATTGAAAATATCAAAAATGCTTATTTTCAACTTATTGATTGTATGCTAGACTTTTTCGGATGCTCACATTTCAAGAACTTGCATTTCTGAATGCTACATCCTAACAAGAAAAGTTCTACCGGTTTTGACAGCGTCATTTCTCAACAGCATCTGATCAACCGTTGTAGCTACTAGAGTTAGTCGATAACTCGATATGCCAAAGCAATAGGTCCTTGGTGACTGGTTCCATATACCCATCAAAATCCTTATGAACTAATAGAAGGATAAAGGAAACTAGATTTTTTTAGTATTTTATCATGGAATTCATATCTTAATCATAAAGAAACCAATGATTCGATCAAAGATGAAAAAGATATTTGTATAAAATGTTAACTAAATAAAGTATTAAAAACGGAAAGAAACTAGTTCAAGATAAGTTTTCTGGCATAAAATAAGTAGCTTTTTTGGCATAAAGAATTTAATTTTACATAATTTTATCAAAAATTTGACTCATTTATTAAAACACGAAACTTTAGATAAAAATATTTATTTATCTGTTTTTATTGTCGACACATACTGTACTTAAATTTAAAAAATAATACGAATTTCATTTTTATAATTCTTATTATTTACTTCAAAATTTATAGAAACTAAAATAATTGAATTATCAGAAACGACTACAACATTTATAATAAACAAATTGTTAACAAAAAAACAACTGATAATACTTTCGTATTTATTGAATTCGTATGTTAGATATCAAAATAATAGCTACAAAAAAAATTTTTGAAAAAAGTGGTTGGTTGAAGAAGAAAAAATCTAATAATGCTTCAAATTTTAATATATAATTTAATTATTTATCTCGCGATAAATGAAGCATAGTAGACTAAAATATAACAATGCGTTTAGCTATAAATAATTGAAACTGAACGTGTAATTGTGGAATGTTCTTCATCCTTTGAACTACTCTTAAAATGAGAAGAAGAGACGATTGGATTGCTACTACTCAAACACGACAGCTGCTGGAGCACGATTTTCAGTGTCATATTGCGAGATCAACAACACCCTTTTTTTTCAGAAAGAATAATTTTTTGGAATGAATTTCATAATTTTTTAAAAATATTACAATAAAAATTTTAATGATAATTTATTTTCACTTATATATAATTTTGTTTCAATAATGTCAATATATAAATTAATTATTATTAAATAAGTATTGTTAAAGTATAACACTGAAAAATTAAGAATTAAGAAATAATAAGTGTACGTTTATTTATTTTAAGTTAAAAAATAAATAATATAACTAAATATAAGTTAAATTTTGAATTTTAATAAAATAGAGAGGAAAAAAAAATTAACAAATTGTTTTTTAAATGAGTTTTTAAGAGGAGCTAATAAAATAATAAAAGTTAATTTTCTGTTTATATTAAATGATAAGTGTTGAGTGATTTTAATTTAAATATCAATTTAACTAAATATTTGCTTTATAATTTAGAATTTTTATCATCATAATAACGTGATAATTTAATAATAATATTTTTCTTTCTATAATTTTAATTAATATAACGAGAAAACCGTTTTAATTAGTTTTACAAAAATAGAGTTTATCTTTGACTTTTTTTAATTAAGAAAATAGTTTTAAAATGAAAATACAAATAAAGAATATTAATGTAGGTATATATATCTCGGCTGGCTATAAATATTTGTATGATAAATAATCTTAGAAAGCTGTAATAAAATACTACTTTACGTAAATTATTAATTGATTTTTAATTAATTCAATAAATGAATACATATTTATTAAATTAAAAAGTATTCATTTATTGAATTAATTAAAAATCAATTAATAATTTACGTAAAGTAGTATTTTATTACAGCTTTCTAAGATTATTTATCATACAAATATTTATAGCCAGCCGAGTTAACCTTCTACGTAATGACAATATATAATATAGAATGCATTTAATATTATACAATAAATTGTCTGTATTTATAGAAAACACAATTTTGTTGAAAACAGAGCATGAAAGGATTTAATGGCATTATAATAAAAGTATTTGTTCTCTAAATGTAGGAGAATCAGATATGACGTCACACAACGCCCAGCAAGACAAGTCTGGCAACAAGTCAATAGTTTGCAGCTGCCAAAACGTTTGAAGGTTATCGCACTTTACATGAACTCTGCCGGAAGCATCGTACGTTCGTGTCCACGCGGAGTTCATTGGCTGTATTCATAGTGTTTTTGTCGAATCGGTGTTCTTAGCGAGGTTCCATTTATTCCAAGTCGTTTAGAGCGAGCGAAATATTGATCCCCGGATAGGATTTTTCCAAAAGTTGCAGATAAATATGGTCGAAAATAGTCCCGCAGCGCAAATTTGTGCTCGATATGTGCCAGAGAAAAATTGCTTCAGTTTTGCTATTCATGAATCAGCAAGAGGTAGCGAACACTTCGGAAAGTGGCTTTACAGTTTACGTCATCTCGAAAATCTTGATCAATATTAAGTGTTTTTAAAAATATCGCGATAAAGCGACAATTTCAAATAATTAAATAATGGTTTCAGAAGTTCTTTTTCGTCATAATTAATGAATATTCCATGTGAAATGGTAATAATCGATTGGAAATTTTACTTTGTCAAGTTTGAAAAAGTTCTTCGACACTAACTCAAGGAAACGAAAAAGTGAACTCAAAAACGACTTGATTAATAAGAATAAAATCTAAAAACGTATAAATTTATTTTAAGTGGGAAAAAATTGAATTCTACGACGAACAATGGCAAGGTAAAAAATAATTATCGAAGCGTGTAATCATTATGACATTTACAGTCTTAATCGTGTTATATATTTAAATAAATACTCGTATAGCAGTAATTGTTATAAATGTAACAGAATTTACAGTAAATTTACCTTTATATTTGTACAAAAAAATAATCTACAGAAGTATAAAAGTTGATTTTAAACGTTCATTCGAATTTCTCGTACGTTGACTTCAAAAATAAGAATACAACAAATTATGTAATTAAATAATTACGTAACTTGTTATATTTCTATGCGAAATTTGTTAATACAAATAGTTTTAACCATGAAATTAACATTAGTGATTCTTAATTCAAACATTTATAGTATAAACGCTGATGTTAATTACTTCATGTATTATATAGTAAAATATTGATTTTAATGTAAATAATTTTCTTAAATTATTTAAACATTATAATATATAACTTCTTCGACGAATTAATATTTTAATTGATTTTATTATTAAAGATTAAAAATAGAATAAATATTTATTAATATAAAAATAAAAATATGAAATGATTCTACTCATTTCTTTGTCTACGGCGAATGCATAGAAAGCATTTTACATAGAAACTGAATTTGACAGGTTTTAATGTAGTAACAGTTATATTTGTTACATTTTATTTTAAAAAATTATTAAAATATAACAAAAACTTATCGTGTTTATGTAAACATTATAAATTAGTATATTAAAACACGATTTACCCTTTAAAATTTACGTATAAATGATAGATTTTACTTTACCCCAATTTTCCAAATCTCGGTTACTTTTTATGCTAAATTTTTTAATATATATTATTAGAAAAGTTATATCAAATCGCTATTAAACTTCTAATATTTTGAACTTTTAAATAACTATTTTAAACATTTACTTATTAGGATATGTCCGGAGTTGCCCAGACGAAAAGTATTAAAAACAGACATTGAAACGAAAATCATATTAAAACTTCGATTATTTTAGTCTACCATTGTTATGCTTATCATAAAGTGCGAGGTTATGAAATCAGGTTGAGGAGTGGGGTGTCCGGATTGCATAGCAGCGTATACTTTTCGTAAGGTCCTAGAGAGTTTTTATTTTGTTTCGTTTTTGTTTACAGTAGTTTTGGAGTTTCTGATTTCGAAGATTTTGATGTATTTACTGTTTTTATTATATTTGCTTAAGTCCTGATCTAGCATTTAATACAACATCTACGTAATTTCTAACTACTGTAAAATCAGCGTTAAATTCTAACAAACTCAAACTCAGTGCCGAATCTTAAGCTTAGCTCAGATTATATCAGACTTGACATTAATGAATTAAATTAAAAACCAAAAAATACAAAAAATTTGTCACCTTAATTGTAGATAAAATATAAAATTCCAGTTTCACGAAATAGACAATTCAAAAATAAGCCTCTTTCGTGAATTTGGCTAAAAGTTTACCTATTTCACTTAATGGGCAACATTCTCGTATTCGGCGTAACATATGTAAATAGTAGTTTATAAATATAACGTAAATTGTACTTCGTTCACTGCACTGGAGGTTCCAGAAGAACGTAAGGGAAAGGCTAAAATATTTGAAAAATTAATAATGTACTGTACTGGCACACGATGATCGTATTGTAGATGGTCCGATAAACCGTACTTGCTATCGTAAATTTTTTAGAACAAAGTTTTGAAGTTCGAATAAATAAATTATATTTATTTTTTTTTATTTTTGTGTGTGTGTGTAAATATGGGAGAATGTTAGCTTTTGGATCAGCTCCTGGATTCCTCTGAAATTTTATTATTGAACAGTAATTAGTTCATTGAGAAATTATTTTAAAATTAAAAATTTAACACGTGTTGCTTAAAGCTTAGAAGACGTTTTCCGTGTTCACAAACTTTCGATTTCGATGACTGCTTTTTCTCATATTTTCCGAAATAATATCAGTTACCTTATTAAAATGTTTATCAAAATAAATCTTAGATTAGTTAATATTTTTGATTGGTTAACAATGTCCAATAAACCTTTATAAACTTTAAAAAATTTTATTTATTATTTTGCTTTTTAAAATGTCATTACTCCTAATGAAATTTAAGATTTCTTACTTTAAATTAACGATTTATTTTAGACCTTATTCATATTTTATGGTTGCCGTAAATGTAACTAATCCAGATAAACGAAAATATCGATTATATCATTACCAATATCCTAAATAATTAATTTTGTAATTCAAACATTAATGTAAATTACTTTATTATTTATGTATATATCTTATCAATAATGTATTTTAATTTAAGAATCTCTATGTAAATAATTCGGAAATTATTTATTTTATAATTATTTAATCTACGACATTAAATTTTAAATGAAGAAAGTATAATGTGTAACAGAATTATGGAGTTATTTCTATCTGTAAGATTCTCTTGAAAATGTAATAGTTTTAGTTCTGACAACGGAATGGAATTCCACAACAATTCGAGACGGCAGAAGACTCAACAAAAACATGAAATATGGACGTGAAATGTATCTCGGGCATCAATGGAATGACGTCATATAAGGCAAAACTGAAAGCATTCAGTGATCCACAACGAATATCCATACCTACAAATCACGAATGAAAAACGAAAAATTTTTTTTATAACATCCTATAGGATAACATCGATAGTACGTTGTAAAGCGAAAAATTCTACTTTAGACATTCTTTCTGTAAGACATAGATTTCCTTCTTTGTTGTCAAGTACAGTTGTACGGAGACGGGAGGAGGTATATCTAGTAAGAAGCAGCCACCTACCAATTTTATTATCTGAAATCCGGTTGATTTCCTGCTACAGACTAGAGTAAAACCCCAGGGATGTTATCCAGGTGTTGGTGGCAGTGTGCCGTGACCAGTTTGGAGGTTTTACGGCTATTTCCTCTCGTAGTGTTAAAAGTCCCTGGAGTTTTATTAAAACATAATCAAGTAAAACTGTCAAAGTTATTGGAGAGCGTTTCTACTTCGTCATAAACAGCTTCAAATTGGGATTTAATGCAGTTTCAAACCATTTTATGACGAAAACACTTTATATTGTACAGTACATTTAATATATTCTTTGATTATTATGAGTTTTTAATAGTAGAAAACATTAAGTCAATGATTTATTAAAGTTTATATAAATCCAGTATTGTTACTTAACGTATTACTATAGTTATTTAAAAAAATAGGTATAGAGGCTAAACTATTTTTACGTTTTACTTAATAAATCATTTTAAATATAGATATAGGAAGTTTTATGTAGGAGTTTCGAAATTAGCTTTTAAATAAATTTAGAGTATTAAAGTTAATTCAATTATAAAATAATTACGCTTGCTCTTATAAAATAAAACAATATATCTGTGTAGTTTTCTAAAAGAATTCGCGATGTTCTACTGACTGATTCAAACAGACTTAAGTTATTTCCTATGTTTTATGTCAACACTTTTTATATTATTTGAACCATTATCCCACTTCCGGCTATACTAAAGCTCTGCACTTCCTATTTCGTTCTTCCTACAGATTTCTCTTTCGATTTCTACATTGAAATATGTAAGATTAAAAAAAAACCAAGTCAACTAATTCTTTTTATTGTCGTGTTTTTATGAAATGTTTACTCCATTCACTTATCTGATCTTTTATATTGTTCTGAAATTCTTTTAAATAGTTTTCTTTTCAAGACAGTTCAACACAGTTTGTTTCAAAAAATTATAAATGATTCGAAATCATTTATTTTCTATTTTCATTGCTCACAATGGAAAATATTCTTTCGTTTGAAATATGCTCTTATATTGTGCGGTTTGTGTATAGGATTGTTGAAGTCAAATATACAAAAGAAGTTTTTGTATCTAACTGTTTCAAACTGTAACGTTTATAACATTGAATTATTTATTTATCGAATCGGTGCTGCATCTCATGACATTCAGATCGATTCAAGAGTTGGATGAGTTACGCACTCTCTTTGCGCTTGTATAGAGTCGTGACAAATGGTTGTTGGAAAGAACATACATCTATCAGTCTGACAAAAATTTACCAATAGAGAATAAAACATGAGATGAAGAATTTTAACATTTTCTACAACTGTAAACTACTGTAAATAACATATATTGGAATTTCTTGATATTGTCCTGCCAGATAATAATAGTAATTTGATTAAAAATGTAAATCAGTCCAAATAAAATTAAATGAACTGATTAAAATGAATAAGGAACGTCATTGGGAACTATAGAAAAATACATAATATAATATTTTCGAAAGATTTTACTTCTCTATAATTATGTCAATGAAAAGTATACTAAATTATTATAAAGTAACTATTTTTTTTTTATACGCTATAATTTAGATTTGTAATTATATTTAATATAATGTAATAAATCTTTTTTGTAATTATTCTCAGAAAAACTCATAATTAATTTGCTTACAGCAAATTATAAATGTAATAAATGACAATTATCTATTATTTTTAAGTTATATTTCAGTTATCAACAAAAAAGATATAGACCTTAAGGCAATAGGATAATCTATCTCCGTTCCATTCAGACTCAAATATAAATTTAATTATATCATAAAAATAAAAAAGATAAACTTTTTGAATAAACTTCAATATAACGCTGAGCTTATTAATACACTTGTTAGAATATTTTAAACCCATTTAATTACTCGATTTTCGAAAATTTCTACCGATTAAATGTTACAGATAAATAAATTTTCAACACTAAAATGTAGTAATTCACAAATATGTGCGTAATGCGTACATAGAAACTTTTTGAGGATCGATTCGAAATTTATTTTCGGGCCTTTTGAAAAGCCCACTCTATATTTATATCGTGATTGATTCGAAATATATATTTAGATCTGCATAGAATCCAATAACTGTTTTAGTTTGTTATAATAATATTCTTACTCTTTTTATGACTTTTATCATGCTACATAATATCCGTTTTGCATTTTTCTTACACTGCAATTCCTTTGGTGTATAGAAGCTAAACCGGAACAAATATTGATGTAACAAAACATAATAAAACGATTCATTCGGCTTCACAGAAGCTACCATAAAATTTTTAATTTATTACCCACTTGCGAGTTGCTTTGTTGAAATTTATATTTTAGTGCAAAGCTTTTTAATTTTAATTAAACGTCGAATGCGAATATAAAATACAGTATATGCAATAAGACATAAGTAATTATAAAATTAATAACATAAATATGTTATATGTCACATATTTATTACTGTTTTAATTAAGAAATTAGAATTATTTTATTATTACATTTATAGTATAAATCGGGTCAACAAATGTGTAATCATTAAGCAATGACGTCAACATTCTCTGTAGGGTCAAAACGCCCAGTTATAGGGGGGAAATAGGGAAAAAAATGTTCATGAAAATGAGGTTGTGGCTTCTTAAGTATCCTCTAAGCCGGTTTCGCCAGGGTCTAGAACAACATTTGGTTTTTCTCATTTTTTTGTTTAGGCTACTGAATAAATAAATGAAAGGGATAATATATTGTAAGCAATAATATTATCCTCAAATTAAGAATACATAATTACTTATCAAAATCTATATGTTAAATATTTTAATTTTGTTTAATTTCTTAAAAAAGCATTCTTTTCCTACGAATATATAGTTAAAAAAAATTATAAACTTTAAAATGTGTATCAATTTAAAATTTGTTCAGTTTCTAAACGTAAATATTTAAAATTAATGACGTTGAAATTTGTAATAAATTTTTCTTATGTTTGTTTTTATTTACATTCTATTTTATTGCAGCAAGAATTATAAATTACTTCCAAAATTTATTGTTACATTTTGGTTTATTTTATGCGGTCCAAAATATCATAAAAAGATAAAATAAATACAATTGTATAATTAAAATAGATAACAAAAAAATAATATTTTACATTCATTAACTTAAATGGCTAGCAATATTTATTATTAATGATGGATATCATTTTTAATTTACAGATTTTATTAAGAGATAAACAATAAATATAAATAAAACTTCGAAACTAGTTCTTAAAATTTAAATACTGTATTACTTTTACTTCTTATATTATAGTTTTCTGTTTTTAAATAAATACATTTTCTCGTAATGTTTTTAAAATATTCTCATTATTAAACAGCATTTTTTATATTTATTTAAATTATTATTAATAAAACTACTTTTTTATATACGAATATTTTCATCGCTCATAAATAAATTCAAATAAAATATTTTGTAATATATTTAGTTGAAGAATAATAACTTATAAACACTTTATGAATAAAAATAAAGTTTAAATAATTAGAAAAATAAATATATACTATTACGAATTTAGCTAATAATTCTGATTTTCTTTAATTACTATAAAATAAAAAGTATTTTAAGCAATGATTAAGAAAGTAGGGAAAAAACTTTTGTTTGTTTAAAAATGATAAATTTTTCTTAATCCTGATGTATTTAAGTTATTTTTGTATTAAATGTGTATGTTTGTGTGTATATAGATATGTATAATAATGTTAAATATATATATATTTATTTTTGAAGTTTTATAATTATAAATATTTTTATATGCATTAAGGCAAGCCTTGCTACAGGAGGTTATTTTTATTTTTAAAGTTTTATTATAAACATGTTGTTTATAGCTCTATGTCTTTAAAATTATTTATTTTTTTTTAATCGTAACTGACGTAAGTATTCATTATTTATGTATATAATAAAAATTTGCTCAACGTACAATAGAGAGGAATGTGATAAACTACCATTTAAAAATGCAAATATATATTATAATTATAATGATTAATAAGATTTATATATATATTATTAAAAATAATAAATAATTATATTAAGTGTATATATTTAAATTAAACATATACTATAGTTCAATAAAAATAAGAACGACAATTATAATTAAGTTCAAAAGAAACAAAAATTACAATTTATAGAAAAGTATTAATTTAGACAAATGTAGCTGTTGTTTGAAATCATCCAACGATTTCTTTAAATTCTAACGCGAATTTGGCTCAACAGTATTTATGACTTTTATGCCAAAAAATAATTATATGAACGGACCACATAAATTTCTCCATATGTTACGATTTTACGTTTTAATTTTCAGAATCAAATGCAATTTTTACTTTATAAATCTGCCAGGAATTTTACGTGAGATTTTGATACGTATATCTCAATCAGTTTTTCTTCTTTTTATTGAAAAACGATTTTCAGTAATTCTTTAGAAAATTCAAGAATTATAACAACAAATTCAAAAATTCTTTTCCCTAGCGAATGTAGCCTAATCAAATAATAATTCAACAACAAATAAACGTAAATTAAAAAAGAAAAAGAAAATGCAACTCTTCTATAAACACGATAAAAAATTATGTAACTATTTTTCAATTGTTTTCTCCATTTAAATAAATTTAGTTAAATTATTATATTTTAAAAAATGTAATATAAGATGAATATTGTATTCGTAAAATATAAGAAGTATTATTACTCCTATATTATTTTTAAAGCTTTCTTATTGTTGCAAACTCAATAGTAATTAATGACAATGTTCAATTTTTAAGTTTTAATTAAATTTTAATACTTGAATATCGTCTATAGTTATAATTAAATTTTGTAATTAATAAAATAAATATAAGCTAGCAATAGTACAATACTTATATTTTACATTAATTCAAAGTAATTATAATTTTTGTAACTCCAAAGAAGTAAAACCATTTCGGAAATAAAATCTTTTTCATTAAGAAGGAATTATTCATTAATGTAAAAATGATTTTCTGTTTGATTTTTAAAAACTTAAGTATATTATTTTATTCAGTATAAATTCATATTTAAAAAGTCAATGAATTATATTAAATATCTAAATAATCTTACATAAAATATATTAATTCATAAAAATATAGAATTTACACATTGTTTTTTGTGTTGCTATCGATATAGTAATTATAGAAGATTGGAATAAAAATTTGTAAATTTTTATTCCAATCTTCTACATTCCACATTTAAAGAGAAATAACAAAAATAAAATGGTTTATTTATTGAATAAATATTTTATATTTTGATTCATAATTTTGATTTAATTAAAATTTTAAGTATAGAAAATTAATTAACTTTAAAAATTAGTTCTTATATTGAGAAAGAGATTCCTAAAATGTGGAAAATTTTACCAACTCACAGCAGATCTTCATTTGTAGGCTACTGATGAAGTCCATAGTTTTAATCAATTTTCATTTTAGATACTTCGTTCCTTAATATAGGAACTTATTTTTAAAGTTTACCAAACTCTTATAATTGAAATGTGACGAAAGCCGCCTTTACAATTTGAATATTTTTAAGAATTTATTTTTTTAATGAATTTTTGAAATACTCTTTTAACTCGAAAAGATTCTCATTAAAAAGTTTCTCTCTTTTTAAAATGACTTCATTTCAAATACATATAAGTTATATTTAACAAGTTACATTCTAATTTTAATTTTTTTTTCTTAATTTGAAAGGAAACAAAATATATAATTTTATCGTGCGAATGTAAATAAAAAAACATATAACCAAAATTCAAAATTAATTTTGTAGATAAGGTATAATTTATTATTAATAAAGTCAACTATTATCATATCCTTTTTCGAGTAACTAAAAATAATAGCATAACCTATATAAGAAAAGGAACTACTTGATAATTAGGAAGCATTCTTTATTTTTATATAAATTATAAATAAAAATAAAACCTTTAATATTATTAAATTTATTTCATATTTGATACAATTTATTTTATATAAAGTAGTTTATTTTATATTAATACTTTAAACGAAATAATTTTTACTTTTTAATCAATACAAATTAATCTGGAATAAAATTCACTTTCTTCTAATACTTAAAAAGTTAAATTTAATAAATTTAATAGTGAATGTTGTCTTAAGTAAATAAAAAATTGAAAAGACAATACAATAATGCTAAAATATTTGTATGATATTTTGCTAAAAAAAATTAAAAAACAGTATTAATAAAAATGAAAACGTTATACTAAAATTGAGAATATCGTCGTAGAGCACTTATAATTTTCGATTTTGTATTGAACAAAGTATAAAGAGAAATTATAAAAAATAAAAACGAATCAAGTACCGAAAATAACTTCTCGTTGCTTAGCACAATTAGGTCCATTCTCGAAAATATACGAGATAGAAATCTACGTAACTGTCCGCTTATGTTCATTGTAACGGCAGTCAAAATCCATTAAGCCCTCTCATTGAAAGAGATGTGGTTGATATGTCATCCTACTTTAATAAATTAGTGTTTTAAAATGCAAAGTAATGGTTTATGGAGACAAAAATTTAAGTGTGCTGATGATTTTATCAAAGATTTATATTTAAGTATATAATATACGTTCTCCTTTGACCATTTTCTTAAACGTTTAATTTAACATTTACATTTCATCTTTAATCGGATTACGAATATTTTCTTAATTGAGATCCGTTGAAAACTGAATATTACCCATAGGTTTATTATAAAATTTAATAATTGTAAATACGGAATAGAAACTGAACTTAAAATTGAAACAAACATCGTTAAAAAATAAACTTCAATGTCAAATTTTATAAAAATGACCAATGCTAAGTTTAGAAACAAGTCAAAAGAATTGCTCAGCAGCATCAAGATGTAGGCCTATCTGATAAAAAAGAATATTTTAAAAGAAATATAACCCTACATAGTCTTTAATATCATATTCTACAGTATATCTACGTATCGCTGGCCGACAACCACTTTGTTCTATCTTCACTTCTGCAAGTTTTGAGAAATTGAGTTTGTAAGTTTAAGAGAATAGATTTAGAACAAATTATTCTTGCTCTAGCGTCGTCAAAAATAAGCAAAATAAACTTTAATGAAGATGGAAGTGAGGATTGAAGAAATATAATATTAAGATCGCAAAACATGCAAAAATGTAGAGAGAACAAAGTGATTCTCGGTCAGCGATAAGACATTATTAAGTATATAAACTTTATTTTCCACAAACTCAGTTCCAATATTAGAAATATACAATAAATATATTAAAATAAGTCTAAAGAAAGAATCAATGGTTTTGACCCCTACACGTATCCGGATCGGTAAATTTTGCAAAGTTTCTACCAAAACCCGGTATAAAAAAGTAATGTATTTTTTATATGCAGTCTTTAATTATCAAAATAAATTTAATAGTATAGTTTTTAATAAAGATAAGAGGGTACTGCACAATCCTTTTTGATAAAACGTCTTAATAAGAAAATAAATAATAAAATTTTTAAGTAGATAGTTATACAACTACAATATTAATTGATAAGCGATTTCTTTGTTCATTAACATAAAAAAATATTTATTTATTTACTGTCTTTCCATCAAAACTTTGATTTAATCAAACGGTATTTTAGTTATAATTTTCTGACCGTTAAAAATTTTCCACGGACCAGTGCCAATGTGCAGACTGGCCGTTGAAAACACGGGTGTAAATAATTATACACTTTCGCAAATCCCCTTAACAAATTTTATTAATTTAAAGATACGAATGAGCATTCTTATTAAACTATATTTAAATATGATACTGAGCATTTGTTTTATACTAAACATATTAAGATGCTTTGATAACATTTTCTTAACCTATCTAAACACAAATTATTAATATTTATTTAAGTAATAATGAAATGAAAATTAATGTTATAAAGCTACCTGAAACGAAAAAATAAATAAATATGCATTAATTTTTTTATATCCTGAAAGATCAATAATTGCTTATTGTTACAAATGCAAAATCTTCGGAACCGAAGCGAATATTTCAATTTTTAGAAAATAAATATTTTAACTTCTCAAGCGTTGAAAACGTTAACATAATCTATTCTACTCACAGTAATAATACATAAAGCGCATTCATAACCCAAAATTAGTAAACGGAAATATTTGTAAAAATCATTTACAAGTATCAAAATGAATTTCTAACTCAAAGCAGCATTTTCTTTAAAATGATTTAATTAGTTTATATTATAGTTTCATAATTTATAACCTATATTAACTATGATAGAACATTCTAAAGCTATCGTGAAGTTAAACAGATCGATAAGTTTTATTATTATTCACACGATCTAACCTTAAAACCAAAAAACTCCATATCACAAAGAAAATCAATTATGCTATTGGAAAAACTTAAGACATTTCTTGAGATTGGTTTTATTTATCTTACTTTACTTAAGAACGTTCCAAATTATTTTGTTGAAAGATTAAATGCATTCTTCAACGAGATTATGGAACAAGGTTTTATCCCTAATGATCAGAAAAAATATTATTTATCGTGATTTCTAAGAAACAAGATCCTATAAACCCGGAAAATTTTCGACTAATAGCTTTGTTATTCACATTAAGAAAACTTTCATTTTTATTTTAGCAAGAAGATTAAACTTTTAATTGACTTTCTTATTGTAATGGCAACTATTGAACATAGAGATTTGTGAAATTATAATTATGTGAATTATAGTTATTCAAAAAAGACACGAATTTATTTTCCAGTAATTGAGTAATTTTAATTTTTATTACATTTATAAATTTCAAATGTGATTAGAACTGAGTTTCCTAAATTGGATGTTTTAATAGAAAAGATTCTGGAACATCTCCGATTTCATTAAGTAAAGATTTTCCCCAAGGAAACTGACAGAATCCTATATTATTTAGCATTTTCATTAATGATCCAAACTTAATCTTTGACTCCAGTTCTAATGATAATATTTTTATTGATTTTTTACATTTTTTACAGTATGATAATGGCATTTCATTAATAATTTCTAAAATAAATTATAAGTAAAAACAGTACTCTAATAAATACAGAAAAACCGAAATATTATGTATAAAAGAAATGCGAGATTAAGAAGGAAGAAAATATTTTAACAATTTGAATTGGAAACAATTTGATTAAGCAGTTTCGCAAAATTAAATTAAAGGTATCAGTTTTTTCCTTAAAGTTATTATCGAATTTTTTAATATAATTTTTGTATTTACTTTACTCTTACAAGGAAAGAGGATATTTTACAATAGATAGAATTTTATTTAAGAGAATTAATTATCTGACCTCATTAATTTCTAATTTAAATAAAAATTATTATACAGTTAATATAATTTATAGTATTTTTATTCTTTATTTGGATACTAACTATGCTTACTTGAATACAGTGCACATTAGAAAATAAGAAAAGGTTTTACTTAGAGAAATTATACTTTTCGACCATATATATTTTCACTTAAAATCAGATTATATCCATTTGGAAATTTCAAAAACAAATATTAAATTAATCTGATCTTAAGTGGGATAAATATAAAATTGTTATTTGTTTTTCGTAAAAGAGAAAAAAATTAAATACACAAAAATATATTTGGTATCAATTCGTTTGTTAATTACATAAAACATTTTGTGGTGTAGAGATAATAAAATTAATTATTCCATCTATGTCAATTATCATTTTGAATTACCACGATTCAGTAATATTGCTGAATCGTGGTAAAACCGAAAATATCAATATTGGTGTAAAAACAGATTATTACAAACGACTCACCCAATTAAAATAATAATAATAATAATAATAATAATAATTGTTAGTAACGATTAAATAACGTATATTAACTTATAATTTGTATAAAATTAAAATATTAAGTGTATTTTACGATGTGTACTTATCTCTAAATATTCTACTAAATTAAACATTGCTAATATTTTTTCTCGTTTTTAATTAATGCGATTGATTTATATTGTTTTAATCACGAGAGACGACATATGAAATATAACCAATTCATTAAATACTTCATTTTTTAAAACTGAACGTTTTTATTTGAAGTTTTGAAAATATATAGGTTAAATAAATTGATTATAATTATTTATCTACACTCTTCATAGTGAAATTAATATCAGTCTACTACACATCAGTAGTGTACTTATACCTAGTGTCGTAACTAAGATTTCATCTGTCCTGTGTTATTTTTTATTTTTGCGCCTCTTAATTTTTGGGAGGAAGAACTAATAATACTAAAACAAATATGATAAAAGAACTTGTTTATAAATAAATTTTGTGTAAACAAGAAATTTACGAGATCATTCACATGTACTTATACACGAAAATATTACAGTATATTGGATAATTTTTTTTATCAGTTCCATTTCGAGGCCCCGTTCGTCCCGGACCTTGTGTCTGTGCATCTGTTGCACCTGCCTAGTGTACTTCTGCCTCGAATTATATTGACATTATAGTATTAATACAAAAATATTTTTACTGAAATCAGGACCACTTGATTTTGATAAAAATCATTATGTTAACTGGCCTAGTCAAATGTTCACAAATGCATTATTTTAATCGGAACCCAATGTATTTGGGTTTAACAGTTTCATATAGTTTGATTTAACACAAATTTACTGACCAAATGAATAGATTTTAGCTGTAAACTGCAGCCCGTTAAAAACAATCTAAGTTAATGCCGCCCAAGGCAACACTTAAGTTGTGCACCCTCGCTATAAATAGTAAACTTTTAAAAAATATTAAACTGTAAAATAATAAATAACAACGCATCAAATATATATATATATATTTCACATTATCAAATTAATTAAAACATTTAGATTCCACATTTCATTAAACTGCAAGAAACAGCTAAAAATTTGCAGGTGCAAAAAATGATACGTATAAAATATTAAAATTGTATTCATACCTGCAATTTGATGTCAATAACCTTCTTTTGTCTAACTGGTTTAAACATATGTTGAGTTACAATAGTTATTCTAAAGACACATTTTTTTCTTTTGCTTTCCGTATGTATAAATTATTAACATTATCAGTTATTTTATCTTGGAATAGTTCCAATTAAAAATAAAAAAATGAGAAAAAATTTGATTATATATAGATCATTTTACATCATAATTTTCAAGAAGTTTATATCTAATAATAATAATAATAATAATGACAATAGTTCTTTTTAAACTTTTTGAAAAAAGTTGAATTATTTGTTTTAAAAAAATAAAAGTATTGTAAAATGTTTTGAATGCATTAAAATTGTTTAATGGATTTAAAACATTTTATAATATTTGTACAGGAAACGATTCATAATGATTAACATACGATATTCAATGTGTGATATGATTAAAGGAACACAGGATTAAACAAATAGTAAAGAAATATATAGCAATTTTTTGATTAAACATTAAACTACATTGTTAAGAAAATAACAATAATAACAATAATAATAGCTATCGTGCAGATTGAATTTTTTCAGAATATTTTTTTTCTTATTAAGTTTATTCCAAGAATTTTGATTTTAAAGATTTTTTAATTATAATAAAGTACGTCAATAATTTATATTTTATTATTTCATTCATCATTATAAAATTTAATTTGAGAAAACAATATCATTTGCTAAAATAAAAACAAAATTACATAAATATGATTTAAAGACTCTTTTCTAACTTGGCAATTTCCATATATTTTAAATTGTAATAATAATGAGTATATTGAATGAAATTGCGCTAATGAAATTCAACTGATCTCTTACAGAGTATCGTAAATAAATAAAATGGATAAATATATGAAAAATTACATTTCCGAAATGCATTCTAAATTAAATTTTTAAATCGAGAGAATCAGCTTTGATTTCATGTTAAAGTTTGATTTTTATTTTTTTCTTCTACCAGATACGTAATTTATATATTTCTAAATTATTTAAATATATAGTATTATATTATAGATAGGATTACAGTATAAAATTTTAAAAAATTATCTTAAGGATTATTAAGTTAATCTAAAAATGATTGGGTTGAAATTTCTTCCTCATTTAATAAATATATTTAGAAATATTTATTTAAGACAAAAATAAAATAATTTCATATTTAAGGCAGATAATTATTTTAAAAGAAACAAGGAAATGATATTAAAATATACATTAAAGTGAACAATTAAAGTCTTTGAAATCGGAAAAAGTTTAGAAATTATCATAATTGGAAAAAATAATTTTTATTTTTAACTAGAAATGTATTGATTTTATCGGAATATCCTAAGCACACAATTTTAGATTCTAGAAAAATTACTTTTAATTTATTTTAAAATTATAAATGGATTTTTTAAATTTTATTTAGTTAATTGAGTCAATTAATCATGTTTCGAAATAAGGTTTTAAATTAGTAGATTATAGGAAAATAAATTTAATTGTTTCTAAAAGAATTTACAAAGTTATGATAAATACACATTAAGAGTGTTATTCTTAAGTAATAAAGGATTATTTACGTAAATTAAATCACAGATATCAATAAAATTTAATACTTATAGTGATTAAAATTGATAGCTAACTTATACCTTAGAATTCCATTAAATTAAATATCAGATAATTACTTTCGAGTCATAGTTTCAGAAAGAAAATTATCGATAAAACAATAAAGTTATATATAATTTCCTAATAATTGCAAACGCAGTAAAAATTTAATGATGCAATTTATTAAAAGTATTAGCCATTAAACTTTAGTTATTATTAATTTAAACATGAATAACCATAAGATTTTATTAGTAATAATTAATTTTATTGATTGATATAAAGTAAACTTTTATATGATAATGAAATGGAAGTGTTTGATTTCGACAAATATCATTTATTTAATTGTCAAGTTAATAACAGTAAAAAAATAATCTTTATAAGCAGCAATTAATATAAATCTTTAACAATGAATATATTAATTAAATTTTACGATACACTCTAAGAAAAATTTTAAACTACGGCATTATTTAATGTAAATATCCTTAATTGATGTAGATAAACTTATCGTTTTTAATTAATAATGGCTTATGTTTATTGTTAGTGCATAGGCAGTATGAATAAAAACCAGATAAAAGAACACTAAGAAGGAATAATTAGCTAATGATAACATTTTTGAAACTATAATCATCTTTCAAAGTAAATTATTTCTTTTAAAAAAGTTATGAAACTATAGATGCATTTAATACTTGTTTTTGCTTATTTTCTAATAAAACCATTAAACTTATGGATATTCTATTAAAAATATTAATAGAATACAGGGATTTATTAAGTAATTTATATTAAAGGTATTTTATTCAGAGATTGATTTTTTAAACGATTAAAATGTTAATTTTTAATAGAATTAATTATCGTTTGAAACTGAGGAAACATTACATACTATTAACATAAATGGATTATAAAACAAATAAGAAATCATTAAGTAATGTTGTATTAATTTAAATATATATTAAAATTATTCAGTAAATCACTTAGAAATTTACATGTTATAGAGGGTAACTAGAGAAAAAAGTTAACACTTAAATAAACTAGGATTTTTAATGGAAGTTAAACGGATAATGCGCTGTAATATGATAACAAATGTCTGTTCACAATTTCAAGAGTCAAAAAATCAATTTCAAGAGTCAAATGTTAGCACTATCCACAAATAGTGTTAACATTACTTCAAGCACCCGGTGTTTTAAGTATATCTTATATTAAATATTTGGTTGTATATGAATATTTTTTATTTTATTTTTTCCTCGTTAATTTAGAATATTTAATATATGATACAAAATGCTGTTATTATTTGATTATTTGACATTCGTTTTTTGACTCTTGAGATTATAAATATAAATAGATGTATATATATTAATAAATAGTCTTTCGAATGTATAAATACACCAATAAATTGTTAAGCACAAAATATTTTTTAATAGTTTCACTAAATAAAATATTTTTAAATGTGCATTTTATTAAGAATTATAATAAATATATTTTATACAAATTATTTACACTTTTTATAAAATATGCATAACATATACACATGATATACAATTTATAATTTTGAATGAAAGTATAAATTATTTATTTTTAAAAGAATTATTCTTATTTTCAATACATCCTTATAAAATTATATCTTTCAGGAACCTGAACAAAGCATGTTCAAATAATAACTATAAATCCATTAATTATTGTAAGATACAAAAAGTATATAAGTACAAATATAAAATTTTTCCGAAGCTCAAAAGTAAGATTTTAATAATAAATAATTAAATAAATATATGGTTATATAAAATAAGGATATATTAAGCTAATATTAAACATTCAATGTATACTTTAAATAATTTATTATTAATATTATTTCGAAAGAGATTTAAAATGCGATCGTTAAAATTTTTTTACATTGCACTGTGGCAGAATTAAGATGATAATGTTTAAAAAGATAAAAATTACAATTAAATTATCCTCTGCAGTTTTTTATTGAAAACAATATCATATTTAATTAAAATTATTACTTCAATTTTCTTTATTAATTTACTTAAGCAGAAAAATAAAAATTAGCTGAATGATATAAAATTTTTTAATATTTTGTAGATTTTACAAATTTTGCTAATGAAAATTGATAATATATTAACATCTGGTTTGAAAAAAAACGAAAGAAAAAGTGTTTCCTTGTCACTGAGGATAAAAGTTTTATAATCAATGAAGGAAGAGGATAAATCATTAATTTTTGAAATTAATCACTATATTTATAGCGCTAATAACATGTAAAATTTTCAAAATGTTCGGACTAAAACAACAATTTCTTATTACTTTAATAATTTGCTTAATAATTCTATATGAACACGCAAGAAAATTTTACAGTATTTTTAAATATATTTTCTTTGTGAATTCTTTAAAACTACATTTATATTTTTGCAAATATAAAAGAAAAAAAATAGTTTGATACATATATAATTTGTAATGAAAAAAGTTTTAATATTACATAATTAAGACAACTAATGTCACAATTATGAATATAAATGTAAATGAAATAAGAGCGCCCTAAAATTATTTTAAAAACGTTTATTAAGATGGATTTAAGATATTAGCTATAAGTATATCGAATTTAAAAACTTCTAATTTATATTCGAGGAAGTAAAATCGGTTTTACCTTGTCAAATATACAAAATAATATTAGGAAGGAAAGAGAACTTAGTGCTAAATTATCTGCAAGAAAATATTACAAGCATTAAAAGTGATATCAAGTACAGATATCGCCAACTATCTGACATGAAAAAGACCTTAATGTATTTTGATAACGTAAACGATAGAAGAAAGACATCACATTGTGGAAAAATATGATGAAATGACATTAATTATCAGATAATATTTCTGTCATTTCATTATTTATAACAATATTGAATAAAAGTTCAAGATTACGGAATATATAGTGAATTATTATCAATGACTCTAGCGAAACGTTACTGAAGATAAATATTGGCTTTTACTGTCAAGAAGAAGTTTGCTATAATATGAATGAAAGCCGTATTTTATATTACGAAATGAATTATTTCTATTCTTTTATAAAAATACTGTATTTAGGAATTGTTTCGTTGACAGATAAATGTTCTTTTTTTCATCCGGACTTGAAACTAAATTGCATCTGTATCATATTATAATGGCCTATGACATTTTTATAGTACTATTCATAAAATTTTGTATTTTTTTTTCTTTTATTTTCAGTGATTTTTTGTAACATGATCAATCAATCTAATACTTTTATAGACGAAAGCTATTCGAGAATTGATTTTTCCGCTGAGTCGGGCATTTTGATCACTTACGTAATAACGTAATTAGATAACCGAAAAATTACCTATAAGGTAAATCAAACAATTTATAATATTGTTTGTTTTGATAAGTTAATTAAAAGTTGACAAATTTTTCGATTTACTCTCGACAGACAGGAAGATTTGAAAAATAAATAACTATTCTGTCCATTAAAATTGATTTATTAAACCGATGTTTATTTTAAATTTTTATTGTTATAAATTATTCTTGGTATAATGTCAGTTATAATTGAGAACTAGATACGATATTAAATAAAATATACAGTGTTATTTCCCTAATATTAATCACTGGTATCTTTAAGAGAGTGATTCAGAAAATTAAGTAAATAAGAATTATAGACATAATAATTACATACGTGCAATAGCGAATTTAAATATGCCGAGACTTAATCATAAATTTATTATAGTTCATGTAATATTTTTTATTGATTTATGTCAACATTTACTGTTCATAAAACTTTAACGAGGTTCCTAAATCTAAATATTATATAAGAAATATTATTTTAAAGTATATAATGCAATATTGATATTTTAAAATCTGTTATTAACTTAAAATTATGAAATAAATGCAGAAATTAAGTAAAGTGTAATGGTTTATCAGATTATCTTCTCATTTTCTCTAATGTATTAAATACATTTTTTACCATAAGGTATTATATAAGTTATGTTTAATTTATCAAAAAACTGTGTTAAAGATATTAAATAAATATTTAATGTAATTTAAATTGATTGTTATTATGTTAATTATAATTTATAATTTTTTAAAGATATTTTCTCGATAACTTTATAAAGTTCTATATTCAGAGCAGTGAGAAGTTTTGTATGATATGTAACAATTTCAATTTCGAACAATATTAAATAATTTTCAGTCATTTAAGGAACTTTAATGCGAGTTATTTGATTGATATAAAATTTAGTAGTTTTGTAAAAGAAATAATTAATCAGTACTAATTAAATGATTTATTTTATATAAAAGAAATATTAAAATTAATAAAACAACTTTTAATCTTTAAAGATATTTATAAAATATCAATTTATTTTAGATTTATTCCTTTAGATTTAATAATATTCCAGATTTTATTATTAATTTACGACGTTTAATTTCAAATAAGTTTTTAATAGATTATTAAATATTATAATATATACTGCAAGACATAAATACAGACAATTAAGTACTTATTTAATAAATTTACGATGATCGTTATAAGGTATCGAATAAATGGAAAAGAAATTCCAATTAGGTTACAACTGCTTATTCAAATTCCGATAGCTAATAAAGTCAACGAACCAGGGTCACCTTACCGTGGGAGTGTAGACGAAGGGAAGGATCCTAATCAAGGATATTTATGATCTGAATGGGTCAAACCATAATTTCGGCAAATGAACCCGATCATTTTATCAAAGTAAGTGATGAGGATATCCCACAAAAACAGTCTTCCTTATTACAAACAAAATACAAGACATCCTTATAAACGTATCTGTTCATAGGGTTTTATGCATTTTCTCCTCTCCTTTCCAAACAATTATATTAATTACGGTAATACCAAAGTTCTTTCCTGATTTTTACTATGTTAAACTCTTCGATTAGTTTTACTATAATTAAAGAAAATGATACTTACAGTGATATTGTCGATGGACTTAATCCAGCAGGTACTTTCGTCAAACTCTGGTTGGAGCAATCCACTTGAAAGGAATCCTCTTGTTCTTCACATTTACACTTGAGCGTGCAGGGGATTTCTCCTTGCTCCGCACATGTCCTCACAACAATAATAAACATCAGAATCCATTTAAATTCGGAATGGGACGTTTTGACAATATCACGGCAGTCCATAATTACGACAAATCTGCTTATTTGGACGGCCATAAAAGTCTATTCTGTCTAGCATGTATTATAAGTTTGGAGGAATCAACAGGAATTTCGACAGTTGAGTGCTACACGCGGAGAGTTGGCAGATGACGATCGGGTAACGGCACAAACAGGAGTGACTGAGTGTGACTGGTCGCACACTGCAGGAGAGCGCTCTCCCCGTGACGTCAGCTGTCAGAACCTGTTCTGCTCTTGCCTTTCACCAACAGAAAAGTTAGACCTATTTTAGAAACTCCAAAGAGATATTAATCTATCCCTTGGCTGTTGTATCAACATAAGATCGAGTTTCCCCCTCGCCATTTGTAAGCGTGTTTCTATCAGAAATGTGTAAAGTTACAAATGTTGTATTCTTCATAAGAAAACTAGGTTACGACCTTATTAGGAGAAGCTGGTTTAAGAGGGTTATTGGCGTGCTTTAAGCAGCAGGTTACTTCGTGGTCGGGGTTCTTTATTATATTTGCATAACAACGACATCTGGCGACAATATTTTTATAAAACGTTTAAATAAATAACATTACATTTACCTCAATTTCTTATCCCTCTTGTTCGACTACGCTTCATTTTCTTTCAAATACGTTTTCGTGAATTAAAACTGTTTTTTAAATGACACAATTAAATTATTCTTAGTAAACAAATTCGATTTTCTACCAAATTTCTAGTATATTTGGGTTTCTAGTCTTTTAACACTATTTTTTTTTTTCCTTCAAAAATCCGGTCGATGCATTATTTTTATAAAAAATTTATAAAATCACAAATAAAATACATGGCAAAAATAAATTAATTAAAATTAACTCTCAAGTAGTGTGTAAAAAGTATAACTTTTAAAAATTTATACTACATTAAAATAAGTTAAACACTATATATTTTTATACCTATCTTATAAAAATTTACGTAAATTTTCACTGCGCATTTATGTAATATTATCTTTAAAAAATTAAATTATAATGTTTTAAGAGTTATAATATTTATGAATATTCAAATAAGAAATAAATATTAAAATTATAAATGTTCAGAAGCGATGTCTTAATGAACATTATAATGTTTAGTAACACATCGAGTAGCCTATGTACAAAATGTTTTTTACAAATTCAATTTTTTTAAGATTTAAATGATATTTTAATACAAACTATTTCATATCGATTGAGTTCTTAGAATAAAATTTGATATTGAAATGATTAAAAGAAAACTGCAGCAATATTTATTATTTTTTAAAAACGTTATTGATCAATAAAGTGATTCCAGCTAATAATTACATTGTTTAGCCCAATAATACCCAATATGTATCGATATTATACCTTAGGCATTTGTTTAGATTTAGGAATGTAATACAATAAAGCGAATGGTATTATATAGAGGATCTATTTTATATGTCTATAATTCTTTGTTATGAAATATTTTGATTTTAATAATAATATTGATCTCAATAAGAAACTAAGAATTACACAAATATATTTTTAATAATTTCAATTTGTAGATTGGCTTAAAATGATTAAATTTTAAAGAATTAGAATCTATTTATTTTTCAAAAATTTGATAATTATATTTAAATATAAATTATTATTATATAGATATAACTAAATCTAAAATTAAACTCGTTTCTATGATATTAACATATAAAATAACTAAATTATGAATAAATTAGTTAATATTTTAATTTGATAAAACTTCGTAGTTAAGGAGAGTGTACTGTTTCTTATTCTGTATAAAGATATCATCAATAAAATGAAGTTTTATCGTTGATATTTGAATTATAAGAATTCCTTATTTTAAGTTATGAAAATACACATTTGTAAAGACTGAATGCAATGAAAAATGTTAAAGGAAAATAAAGATGTGATTTATTAAGTTAATAAAGTAACTAACTAAAATTAATTATCTATCAAGTAGAGTGACTTTAATTCGAATATTATATTTAATCTCAATTATTAATTATAATTAACGGTATATCTGTTATAATACAATATTATTAGTTTATTTTATGGTTTCTAGACTTCTATCTTCTATGTTAATCGTAGTATAATTTGCCTACATTATTTCTCCCATTCACATTATAATAATCCTTCTTCCCATCACGAAATCAACTGTTTCCCGATTAGACTTTTTTCATATAAATGACTAACGCATACATCTACATTGAAACAAATAACGAATGTGTTTTTATTCAATGCTCTGTGAAATTTTATGTATTCTGTCCCTTACTTTAACGCACTATATTGACTTTTAAATATATGAAAGTCATTAAGAATGCGAGAAAATTTTATTTAATGAATATTCATTTACTGTTTCTGTCAGAATTTATTATTTAATCTTTATGATCTATTATATTGTCATGCGGAATATAATTTCACAATCTCTTTTGAATTAATAGCATACGATAGAAAGAAATGTATGAAGTAGTCTACTCTTAATTACTATTTCTTTAAATCTTTTTTTTCCCGGTGTTTTAACATAAAAGTGCGTAAGTTTAAAATAATTTTTATACGAGCTACTTTTTAAAAATATCTTTTCCGTTTAACAGTGCACAATTGGCTTACAGAATTTATAAATCAAATTATTTATGTATAAATAGAATTTCAAATTAAATGTAAAACTACATATATTATATATGTATTTTTTGATTATTTCAACAAGGTTTAATATTTTATTAAAAATTATTTATACGTGTTAAATGTAATGGTAAGATTTTTAATGCATTATTATAAGTTAAAGATATTGTTTCTAATATATAATAAATAAATTTGAAGGAAAAAAAATTCATATTAAATATTTTAAATTTATTTTAAAATGCTCCCAAACGTATTTCCAAAGTAAGTATTAGGCTATATTCAAATAAAATGTTAAAGGAAGAAATGACAAATTTTAAATACAGTATTTTATTTTGATCATTAATAAATATAACATTATTAAATATAAGTTATATTTAAATACGTAGTATTTTCCGAATTTATAATTTAAAATTAAACGATTCTTTCGAATACAATGAATCATATAATTAAACTTTGGAAGTCTCTTTATTTATTTATCAATTCTACTATTATTATAAGACCAAAAATAGCGTTTTAAGAAATTTCTTTAAAATTTAAAAATTTGTATTCCAAATCATCATTTAATTTAAAAATTATAATTAATCATAAAATATTTTTTTATATTTTATCGTTAAAATTACGATCAAATATTTCATAGTAATTTTAAATATTTTTGATATTTCTATAATAATTTAATAATTTTATTTACTATATTGGTTATCGCTTTAAAAATTAAAACTGGACAATAATAGTATTAATGTTTACTTCAGTTCGAAAAGAGATTAAGAAAAACGAGACTATGGTTTAATATTTTAGATATAGATGAAAATACAACATTTCGTTCTCAGAGGAATTTAGTTAATACGTTCCTCGACACGTTTTGTCGCTTATTACAATCATAGCGTCCTCGTCACGCACACCATCCCTATTCTTGACTACAGTTTTTCTTTCAGGACCCGACAAGAACGTGTTAACGAAGTTCTTTTCGTATTATCCTTATAATCTGAAGAAACTTCATTAGATGAGATGCTGGCAGAATGCCAAAGATATTAAACAATCTTCAATTTATCTGATAAATGAATTAAACTATCCTAATAACTAAATTTATTTATTTTAAGAAATTGCTTAATGTTAACTCCGATTAATTTATTACTTGTAGAAGATATTTTCCAGGTTTTACGAAATTTTACGAAAAAATAAATGAATAATTTTTAGAATAGAATTACTTTCAATTAAATTTAAAACATGTTATATAACTTATTTTAATTTCTAAAATTATATAAATTCCGAATAAGCGATTAAGTTTAATCGATTTTCAAATTTTAAGTGGTAAGCGATAGAAATAAAATAAAAACTATTTTGTAAGGCCTTTTATAAATTATATCGATTGACTAATATATATTAATCAATGTGAAGAATGTTATTTTTATCTAATTTTAGTGAAAAAAATTAATTATATTATAATAGTCGTACCTGTAAGCAATGTAATTTATGAACTCTGAATCAATGGATTTTTCCATTAAAAACTAATAAGGAATAATTTATTATCTTAAAAATCTTTATCCTATGATTAAAAGAAATTAAAAATAAAAAAATTAAGCATTAAAATGATAAAAGTTTATGATAATAATTATACATAATTAACACTAAGCAGTAACTAAAGGGCGGCAAAAAAATTCAGTAAATATTTTTATATTGTATTTTTTAATATTGTTTATTTGTGATAAGAGCCAATGTTTAAATTACATCTATAACAAAATTTTCTTGAAATATATTTAAATCTTATAATAAATATTAAAATTATAATGTCTTCTTGTATATTGTTTAAATAAACATTTGCAAAATTTAAATGAAACAATTTATTATATTTCATTCATTTTTCGACACAATAAATAAACAATTATATTTGTAAATACAAAATAATTTGAATTGTATCAGTTTGCATAATTAGAATGCTTTATTTTTTCATTATGTTAAATAAATACAAATAGGAAGGATAACTTGACCTAAAATGACATATCCTAAAAAAAACATGTAAAAATATTTTCTTAGATAAGCTGCTTAGTAATTTATTGATATGTAACCTTACACTAAATAATATTTAATATAAATAATACTAACAACAAGAACTGAAAAATTCGCCCTGTTTTAAAGTAGCAGGTGTTTCAAAAACAATGAAACTGTTTCATTTTATCCTAGTTTCTAGGGTAAAACGATGCGCCTGAATAATTTTCTGCATAAATGTCATAAATTTGGTCTTTTCTCTTTATGAGGCTTGCACATTTATGTGTCTAGAAAGAACATTCTTACATTTAAGCCATGTTTCTTCAAATTTAGAACGACTGTAAAGGTCATCACAGTAGAGGCAAGCATTATCACTCTCATTAATATTTTGAAAGTTGCAGTCTTTTTCATCTTGAATTTCTGTGGACCTAAATTATTATAATGTAGTGCCAATATCGTTACATTATTAGCCTGCAACTTGAATGTTCAGTCAAAGCACCAGAAACAGCTAATATCTCATTTTACCCTCAATGAATAATAATAATAAGTTATAACGAAACTTGTAGAGATAGAATGATTTGAAGAATAAAGAAAATTACTTATATTTGAAAGCATTACGTTTCAATTATTTATGGATTAAGTCTACGATGACAAAAAACTGCATAATACATACAATATTATATTGAAAGGAAGAATTTTCTTGATTTTCTTTTCTCTTTAACAAAAGAGTGTTCGTGATGTCGAAACTTTGTAATGATCGCTGCTGCCACCTTCTGAACATCATAGAATAGTAAATTGAAATGTATTTTGTAGAGTTTTTAAAATATAATCAGTGTATCTTTTACCCTAGTGTCATTTTAGGCTATGTTCACCTGTAAGTATGTTCACCTAGTCTTCGCGAACATAACTTTGAAATCTATGCCAATGAAAATGGTTTAAATTCACGAATAAGATAAGAAAAATTATTTAAGTTTCGTTTTATAAATAATCACTATATTTTCATAAAAAAAGAGAAATAATTACGTTACAAAATCTCATTAATCGTTACCGTTTCACGTAGTAAAACAATCATTGTAAATGTTTTTTTCTCAGTTCTATATAAACAAAAAATAACCATAGAAAATAAACTACAAACAAAAATTTCATTATAAATTGTTAGTTTAAATTAAAAATTATATTCAAACATAAATAGTTATGTGATACTGAAAACATTTATTTTATTAATTTCTCTGAAAAGATTACCATATTAAAACGTAGATTGTATTATTTAATTAAATAAAATATATTTATATATTTATATGTACTATACATAGTCGAAGCTTCGTAAAAACATTGTAAAAGTTCCTTTGGGTAAGATTTGCAGAAATATATTTTCAGAGTAAATATTTATCATGATGAGATTCCATCAAAATCTTACCAAAATATATGCATCACTTCATATACGTAACAAACTAATTTTATCTTTAGAATTTTCAAATGAGCATTTATAAAATTTTAGTCGATTTTGAATAACATTATTATTTATTTTTATTAAATTTAATATTATCTTTAATTTTATGTAATCATACACACTAAAGACTTATCGAAAATTGATATATTGAAAGAAAGAAAAATGCGAATACATTACGTCAAAAATAAAACGCAAAATAATGAGATAAGTAATTTTTTGCATGGTATAGTTACTGTATAAAAAATTCTTGTTAAGCAAAAATTTTATTAGATAAATGTTACTATTTGAATGAAGTTTATGCCAAATAAACCGATAACTGGAAGCCCTTGAACAAAGTAGGCAGAATTTGAAAAATTTATTTTACATAACAAAAATAATTCAATAATATATATTTGTATACGTTTCTGTGTTTACACTATGATACAAATTATAATCGTAATCACACGATTTTTAATTAAAATAAATCTTAAAGATAAGTAATACTTTTACATGGATTTTCTAGCAACTGCTTATTTAGATAGTCTTCGAATATTTTAAATTTTAAATTTAAATAAGACAATGATTACGAATAGAATATGGAAATTTGCCAATGGTTATTGAATCAGAATTTATAAATGTTTAAAATGTGGAATTAATTTTAATATTAATTTAATACAGTGGAACGTAATTTAATTTAATGTGTTCGAAAGAATTTCTTTCTAAAAAATGCTAAATGTAGCTAATAAGAAACACAATTAAAAACTCAAAAGAAGTTGTATTTTCGACAAATATCGTTTTCGATTTATGAGAGTTAATGTCAGAATTTATATAAATGTCAATAAGTAACATTTTGACACATCGTTATATTGTGGAAGATTGTTTTGACAATATGAAGTAGAAAATCTTTTAAAAGACATAATGTTAATAAATCACATTTCGGCAAGAAAGTAAACACATTTACTTCTGTGATTTTAAAAATATGATAATATAGAAAACTGCCTTCAATGGCATTATAAATAAATTTTTATTTTTAATTTTTTATATTGTATGCTGTTATACTATAATTGTAACACTAATGCTGTACTGTACCTATTATGCTACTTAGTTCCGAAAGAATAGGCTAAATAAAAGTATTTTTTGAAGCTAATTCCGAGATGATAAATTTTTGAGTCAAAAAATTTCAATTAAAAATTCGTGTTTATTGTATTACTTTCCTCTACAATATGTATTGAGTCATTACAGATTTTAACAAGTGAGATAATGTCTTGAAATTAATACTAGAAATAAATTGCAATAATAATGCCATTTAATGGATATTTGATAATAATACTTTAGTTATAAAACTCTTTAAAATTTTCATTCATTTATATTAAGAATTGAGACGTGTTACGTGAATGAAAAATTATTCGAATTATTACTAATTTAGCTGAAAGGCAACATTAATAGCAATCATTTGATCTTTCTTACTTTTTTACAAAGAGGTTTTCAGGTACCGTTATCGGAAATTAAGATTTTAATGCTATTTAGTATTTATTTATGAATAATGTTTAATTTAGAATTTGATATCTACCTGGAGAAATGTTTAATATTTTCATACCAGGGTAGAGATATTTGTCTCTGGAATACTAAAAGAAATTCTTAATTATTTGTATCAATACTCTTTTCTCGAGAAATGAAATTATATTAATTTTTTAAATATGTGATTTTTGTTACCATTTTCATCCTGTAAACTCTGCTAATAAAATAGTTACAACTATCGAATATATTCATAAATTTTTTCTTTTAAAAGTTTTAAAATGAATCATCACTAATTAAAGATAATAATAAGTATATTTCTTGATTTATTTTTCAAAATTATATATTACTAGCTTACCCGTCGCGCGTTGCTGCGATTTCAGGAGAAAGGAAATTCAAGCAAACTCATTATGATAAAATTCAATTTACATTTTATTATTTTTACTGAAACTTATTATTATTATTATTAATTTTCATCGGGAAAACATTTCAAAGTGTCGTTTCAATTCTATTTATTTATTGGAGTGCTTGTGGATACACGATATTTTTTGTTTTTCTGTCTGGTGCGTACACGAATAAATCAGAAGGTTTTCCGACGCGTGAGCTGGCCACATACAGTTGTCCATGTGAGAAGCACGGATTCTCCAAATCTAGCCCACACACTTGCAACGATTGTCCCTGTGCTTTGTTGATGGTCATTGCAAAAGCGATTCGCACCGGAAACTGCAAACGTTTAAATTCAAATGGCATATCTGTTGGGATCATTGGAATACGTGGCAACAGTACATCTTTCCCCTTGAATTTCCCATTTAAAATTGTAGCTTCGATGACATTGTTCATCATCTTTTTCACCGAAAGTCTTGTACCGTTGCAAAGTTGTGGTGGATTGATGTTTCGAAGAAGAATGATAGGCACACCAATTTTCAATGTTAAAATATGCGGTGGCATTCCTGGCAAATCTAGTGAATTCAAGAATTCTGTTGGGTAATTGACAACTTCGTCTTGATTCATAACAGTGTCGATGGAGTTATACGTTGTCGCTTCGCCTGGTATTCTGTTTTGAATGCTGAAGTTGATGTCATTGACATCGTTGTTCTTAGCTGCTAATATAGCACGTGCACTGAGCCACTGATGATTTTTGTAATTCCGTGCGATATTTGGGAAAACCTTTTGAATCAATTTGTCTTTGGTTGATGTCATCTTACAAAAGTTTGTTGGCAATGTGATACATTGTGTAGTTCTGTCTATTGCCATCTTCCCATTCCCAATATCCAGCAATTGTTTTGCGAAACGTTCGGCGGATACATCATTTTGTAGTTCAACACGCATATTGGTTTTCAAAGTCAATTTCTTTACATGTCGCCATAGAACAGATGATTTGAGGCATGCATTAAGTTCATCGGCGGGTGTTGAACGTGGTATAACTGGCAGAGTTTGTCGAAAATCACCAGACAATAAAATGAGTGCTCCCCCGAAGGGCTGGTCATTTCCCCTCAAATCTTTCAGTGTACGATCAAGCGCTTCCAATGCTTTTTTGTGAGCCATTGTGCATTCGTCCCATATGATAAGTTTACATATTTGGAGAACTTTGCCCATTCCGGAATTTTTGGTGATATTGCATGTTGGCGTCTCAGTGGTTTGCAAATTCAATGGCAATTTCAGTGCTGAATGCGCTGTTCGACCACCATCCAATAGTGTTGCCGCAATTCCAGATGATGCAATTGCCAGTGCAATTTTATTCTGTGATCGAACGGTTGCCAAAATTAGTGAAATGAGAAAAGTTTTACCTGTACCTCCGGGCGCATCTATGAAGTACAATCCGCCCCTTTGATATGTAATTGCTTGCATTATTGTGTCATATACAACACGTTGTTCTGAAACCAACTTTGGGAGATTCGTTTCAACAAATGTACCCAAATCATCGACATCGAAGTGTGTTTCACGTTGCAAATCACGATCATAAGCGTCATTTACAGATCGATTCGGTGCACACATTCCCAACTGCCCCAATCCCTTGTTAGCGATTGCCAAACATTTATCCTCGATCGAAACCAACGCCTCATTATACACATGTGGTGTAAATTGCATGTCCGGATTCTGATTCGTTGCTCGCAAACGATGTAGGATGTCTTCACTCATGCAATCTTTGTATTTTTCCCAAAGATCTTTCGGATTGGATGGGAAACACGTTGTCAATATTATCGCAAATAACGTGCGTATTTGCTGTGGTTGAGCAGTGTTCGATGCATCAGCGAGTGTTGTGTCCCAATGTGCATCGTTTTCAAGAAGATTTAATTCTTGGCAAGCCTCTCGATAGGTCGCACATACTTCACCATTTACTGTTCTCAGTTCTTGGAAGGATTTCGGTCCACGTACGTTAACTAACAGTAATCGCAAGTAAAAACATTCTTGATTGTTTGGATGAACTGTATACAGACGGCCTAACGCGTCGGACGAATATAAATTCGTATGTCCTTCAACTGGTTTGCCCTGTTTACGACGTTGAAACTTTTTCGCTGATGCATTCCATGTGTAGTATTTTGGCACTTCTGAGTAAAGTAGCGTTTTTGCGAACAAATCATCCGTGCACAATGAGAAGAACGCAGTTAACATTGTTTTCGGTGGCGATAATGCTCTTGCATGTACATTTTCCGTTGTAAAATACACACGCTGTCCATTTTCAAGATGTACTGCCAAATGAACAACTGTTGGATGACGTTCATGAATTGGAAAGGAGAAAATACGCCAAACTGCTTCATTGCTACTAATGTAGCGTCCCAATTCATATTGATCGATTTCATTGATTGGTGCAGATGCATTTCCCACTCCAAAAACTGCCATATCACTTCCTTTGTTGACATATTTGCAAATATATTTGATCGATTTCACTGAATTACAATACTCGACATTGATGTGTGCTTTGAAAGTCTTTGAGAGTAATGGTGAATACGGCACAACCCAACGATTATCGACTTCAATGTCATTGTTGCGTACTTTTAGAGTGATGAATTTGCCACCATCTTCAGTTGATCGTCGACGATATTGTGGATATCCATCATTTCCAGTGATAGTTTCGGCGTGTAAGTCTCGTGGATAGCGTTTCGTGCATTTTCCATCCTTCATGCACGGAGAATTGTTGTTGATCGCGCCGCATGGACCATGAATCATGTTGTTGGTAACGACTTCGAATAAGCCTGGATCAATGTTGACATCTGGTATTTCTGCTGAGATGACTTCATCAATTTTGTCTGGTGTAATTTTGTCGATCAGCCAAATCAAAATGTGTGCATGAGGTAATCCTCTTTTCTGCCATTCAATGGAATACATCCAACAGCGTGTCTCTCCAAAAACATGATGTTTGACAATGAAATCCGTCATAGATTTCAACTTTTGTTTGAACACACGTGCAATGATGTCATGGCGATCCGAAGACGATTGTCCAGGCAACAGAAGATCTTTAATTTCTTCCCACGTAGGGTTGCATGTGAATGTTACGAATAAATCTGGACGGCCGTATGCGCGAACATAAGTCATTGCATCTTGTGCGTATTCATGCATGTGCCGTGGGCTTCCTGTGAATGTAGCTGGCAGTATGACCATTTTTCCCAGTTCGTTGAGATTGCCATCAGTAGCAATTGCATCGCGTAAATGAACATATTCTTCAGAGCGCAGCTTGGTTTGATTCAGTCGAATGAAAAGAAGTCGTTCAGTCTCGATTTTTGCATACATATCGACAACATATTGATGGAATAATTTCCGACATTTCAAAATGTGATTGTCTGTGTTCTCACGAATCATCAATCGATAAGAATAGTAATTCATGGCACTGACTTTCTTATTGGTCTCCCTATCTGTTTGTGGATTTCTCATTTTGATATTGAAATGATATCCATCTTCTCCTTGCCAGAATAAAATTGGATATTGCAATGCATCGTATGAGCGATGAGTTTCGGAGACTCGCTGAACATTACCATCTCTGCGATGAAGAACTATATCACGTGAGTTAAATTCTTCGCCAACTATGACGATCGCCACTTCATTAATTGTTGGTGCATTGTATTGTCTTTCGTGTTGGCCGGCTGGTGTTTTGTCAGCTCTAATGACAACTACATAATCATCAGCTGGCATTCGCTCGAGGGCCGTCCTGAACAGTCGAACTAATTCGTTATGTTCATCGAATAAATTTTGTAATGCAGCAACAATTTCTCGATTAGTGCCGGTATTGAATCGACAACGTTGATCAACTTGTTCATCAGTGGCTCCCATGAAATAAATTTGGAGAAATTTGTGATCTGCATCCGGCAGTGGTAGAAGTGATCCAGTACGATGATAAATTTGCCCTTGCACTTTGAACGTTGGCATGTAATTGTCACGTATGATTTCTGTTGCACCAAACGATGTCATTTGGAAACATGAATTGTACTTGCGTATGTTTGCCAAGAAATGTTTCGACTGGCTTGTGTCACCTGATACCAACGTTGATAATGGTTCGGGTGGTAAATGCAATTCTGGCAATTTCACTTTTCCACCTGCGCAGCACATTCCTGGAGTTTCATTTTTGAATTTCAAAGCATGGCAAAATTTGCATAATTTGTCCATTTTTTCAATAACGACACTTCGATGAAGACTGTAATCATAATCAGCATCGTAATTAAACGCAGCAAGATTCAAATCAGCGTGGAGTGTCCATCTGGATTGAACATTGCGTTCTCGATTCATTCCTAGTCTTGCTCCCCGTTGGTCAATTGTTTCCTTCGAGCGGGCTTGAGCAGTGCGTACTCGATCGGTTTCCAATCTCGATTCTCGTTGCTTGTTCGTTTGAGAAGAACGGGCTTGAGCAGTGTGTACTCGATTGGTTTTCAATCTCCATTCTCGTTGCTCGTTCGTTTGAGAAGAACGGGCTTGAGCAGTGTGTATTCGATTGGTTTCCAATCTCGATTCTCGTTGCTCGTTCGTTTGAGAAGAACGGGCTTGAGCAGTGTGTACTCGATTGGTTTTCAATCTCCATTCTCGTTGATCGTTCGTTTGAGAAGAACGGGCTTGAGCAGTGTGTATTCGATTGGTTTCCAATCTCGATTCTCGTTGCTCGTTCGTTTGAGAAGAACGGGCTTGAGCAGTGTGTACTCGATTGGTTTTCAATCTCCATTCTCGTTGCTCGTTCGTTTGAGAAGAACGGGCTTGAGCAGTGTGTACTCGATTGGTTTTCAATCTCCATTCTCGTTGCTCGTTCGTTTGAGAAGAACGGGCTTGAGCAGTGTGTACTCGAACGGCTTGTAATCTTGCTTTCTGTTCCTCGTCTGTTTCTGAAGCTCGTAATGCCTTTTTCTTTCGTGCTTGAGATGTAGATCGACCAATTGATTGACGTTTGGGGGGCATAACTGTCGGCGATGCTTGCAAATTCGCTGAGAAAAATGGGAAAAATCAGTATTCGAAAAAATTATTCAATTTCGAATTTATTCAAAGAATTATTCAATTTTTTAAATCGATTCAACTTACTATTAAATGTCTCTCTCTCACTGCTTCTCACTACTTTTCACTACTGCTTCTGGTCTACTCTCTTGTCTGACTTTTTCTTTCTGACCCTGAGACCTCTTGAGTCTTGTCTCTGACTTTCTATCTGACTCTTTGATCGGGTTGGAGCTCCCTTTTTAAACACTTCTAGCATGAGAAAGTTTGTCATCAGACGATGATTTATATGGTAGTGTCGTCATCGGGTGATGATTTATTGGCGGTTTCGTCATCGTAGCTGAGATGATTGTTTTATTTTGTTGTTTGATAATGACATCTAACTTTTATAGAGTCATAATCTTGTTGATGTGACTCATCTTTGTTTTGTGACAGCTCTCATCATTATTCATTGATTGCTTTGACTAAGTTCTTCGTTTAATGTGTAAACATTGTAGAAGTGACACTCGGTGCCGTGGAAGGGGGGTACGATGTTTCCACTTTTATATTTTTAATCCTTTACAAATTAATTTAATTACTTAATTGCTCCTTTCTGTTTTCCCTTGCATGTTGTCAGTTTTCTGATAGTTGGATAATAAACCGTTTCTACTCTAATTTGTCTCTTTAAACCATTTTAAGTTGATATTAAAATTTGGAAGCGGGAGTACCAAGATCGGTAAAATAGGCAAATTCCCTCATACAACTTCGATTGTTGTTTAAGATACAGTTAAGGTTTTAACAAAGGTCAAGTGAATACATAATTAGCAAAAATAAAGTGATTAAACAAAAATTATTACAAATAACAGTTCACAAATACATATATAAAGATATTTTTGGAAGGGGGGAAATGTTGGTCTTCACATATGCCAGAAACCTTTGTGGGAGTGTATTAAACAACTTCCCAAAGTTTCATGGCAATCGGATAAATGGTGTAGTAATGCATGAAGGACAGACAGACAGACAGACAGACAGACAGACAGACATATTCGTTTTTATATATATAGATAACACTTCCCCCGTGAGGGAAATTTCAAAAAATCCCTTCTTAGTGTACATTCTCTTGACGTACCCTATTAAAACGCAATCAAACGCGCGTCTAAAATAGTATAATAAAAGCCGAGTTCTTCACAGTAAGCCTTAATCCTGTCCCTCTCCCTCGCAAGGGAATATCGAAAAATCCCTTTTTAGTGTATATTCTGTTGACGTACCCTATTAAAACGCAATCAAACACACGTCTAAAATAGTATAATAAAAGCCGAGTTCTTCACAGTAAGCCTTAATCCTGTCCCTCTCCCCCGCAAGGAAATATCGAAAAATCTCTTTTTTAGTGTATATTCTGTTGACGTCACCTATTAAAACGCAATTAAAAACGCAAAAAACCGCATGTAAAATAGTATAAATAGAAGCCGAGTTCTTCACGGTAAGCCTTAATTCTGTCCCTTTCCCTGCTGGGGAATATCGAAAAATCCCTTTTTTAGTGTATATTCTGTTGACGTCACCTATTAAAACGCAATTAAAAACGCAAAAAACCGCATGTAAAATAGTATAAATAGAAGCCGAGTTCTTCACGGTAAGCCTTAATTCTGTCCCTTTCCCTGCTGGGGAATATCGAAAAATCCCTTTTTTAGTGTATATTCTGTTGACGTCACCTATTAAAACGCAATTAAAAACGCAAAAAACCGCATGTAAAATAGTATAAATAGAAGCCGAGTTCTTCACGGTAAGCCTTAATTCTGTCCCTTTCCCTGCTGGGGAATATCGAAAAATCCCTTTTTTAGTGTATATTCTGTTGACGTCACCTATTAAAACGCAATTAAAAACGCAAAAAACCGCATGTAAAATAGTATAAATAGAAGCCGAGTTCTTCACGGTAAGCCTTAATTCTGTCCCTTTCCCTGCTGGGGAATATCGAAAAATCCCTTTTTTAGTGTATATTCTGTTGACGTCACCTATTAAAACGCAATTAAAAACGCAAAAAACCGCATGTAAAATAGTATAAATAGAAGCCGAGTTCTTCACGGTAAGCCTTAATTCTGTCCCTTTCCCTGCTGGGGAATATCGAAAAATCCCTTTTTTAGTGTATATTCTGTTGACGTCACCTATTAAAACGCAATTAAAAACGCAAAAAACCGCATGTAAAATAGTATAAATAGAAGCCGAGTTCTTCACGGTAAGCCTTAATTCTGTCCCTTTCCCCGCTGGGGAATATCGAAAAATCCCTTTTTTAGTGTATATTCTGTTGACGTCACTTATTAAAACGCAATTAAAAACGCAAAAAACCGCATGTAAAATAGTATAATAAAAGCCGAGTTCTTCACAGTAAGCCTTAATTCTGTCCCTCTCCTTCGCAAGGGAATATCGAAAAATACCTTTTTAGTGTATATTCTGTTGACGTACCCTATTAAAACGCAATCAAACACACGTCTAAAATAGTATAATAAAAGTTGAGTTCTTCACAGTAAGCCTTAATCCTGTCCCTCTCCCCCGCAAGGAAATATCGAAAAATCTCTTTTTAGTATATATTCTGTTGACGTAACCTATTAAAACGCAATTAAAAACGCAAAAAACGCATGCAAAATAGTATAAATAGAAGCCGAGTTCTTCACAGTAAGCGTTAATCCTGTCCCTCTCCCCCCAGTGGGGGAATTTCGACATGTGTATTATATAAAAACACGTGCGTATTCGAATGCAACGTAGTGTCAAAATTTCAAAGGAATCGGTAGGAACAAACGAACGTTATATTTTATTTATATAGATAGATAGAAAATGATCTGGTTTAGTCCGTTCTCACAGAAAAACAATGCCTCACAGAGAAGCAAACTTAGGTCGTCGAAAGTTAGCGCCATCTGTTGGACATAAAAGCCTTAATCCATATATAAATATATTTTTGAAGGGGGGGAAATGGTGGTCTTCACATATGCCAGAAACCTTTGTGGGAGTGTATTAAACAACTTCCCAAAGTTTCATGGCAATCGGATAAATGGTATGGTAATGCATGAAGGACAAACACACACACACACACACACACACACAGACATACATTCATTTTTATATATATAGATATGCTTTAACTCTCTTTGCTTGTATTAAGAAATGTTTTGAAAGTTTGATATAAACATTTTTCTGGTTGATCAGAAATAATTTTACCAATGGCAAAAGAAAAAGTCATTTGTTTGTACAATACTTTATATCGTGCTTGAAAACGTTGTAACAAGGAGGTACTGTACATTAATTCGGTGATTAAGATCTTAAAATGGTCTTAAGCTTTCGTAAAAAAGTAAAAATTAGAATGTTAAACTGAGAAATTAAAACGTTTTTGTTTATAGTTATAAATTTCTTAAAAATACATTTTATACTTATTTCTTTACAAAAAGTATAAAGACGTTGCTGAAAAAGATTATATACCGAAATTATTAAGAACGTTATGACTTTTTATTATTCAGAAACGTTTTTTCAGTCGAATTTCAGTACATATATGTGGGGTTTAGACGAGTAACATTCCTAAACAGTTAAGATAATAAATTTACGATGGGTTGCGGGGGAGACGAGGAGAACGAGGGAGAGAGTCGAGTAAGGGGAGAAGTGAGGCAAGACGACATTTGGTAACGGCGCGAAAGGAAGAATGGACGAAAAAGACGTTACGAAGGTGAGAACATTATCGTTCTATCAAGACGGTTACGACGGTTACGAACGCTGGAATATTATTGTCATTTCTAGTTCTAATCTATTTCTAGTCTATTTCTATTACCTATTCCTACATATATAGGGAAACAAAGAATTTTATTGAGGGAATTATTTATACAAAGAGTTAACGTCTGTAATAAGACGTTAAGAGGTTATTAGTATCTAGAACATTTTATAGATTACGTAAAGTAAATATACTACAATTCTTTTAGGTTACTGTATTATTACAATTTATACAGAAAAAGCACGAATTTCATAGTTATACTTATGTATTTTTAAGATGTATTGTATAGGTCTATATATAAAAGAAACTCTTAACATCAACTAGAGAACACCTTCTTTTGGAAATATAAGCATTAAAAGAGATTCTTTATACCTGAAATTGGAGTATAAATTATTAAACTTTTCCTCATTTAAAAAGTTAAAAATGAACATTTATTTAAAATATATTCTTGTCGCAATCAAAATTCACATTTAGAAAGTAAATCGAGTAAGTAAATAATCAAATATGGACAGTTTTGATTGTGTAAGAAAAATAAAGTTTCGATTATTTTCATCTTATTTACTAGTTTTCCAATCATTACTAATATGGATTATAGTTGAATAATAGATCAACAATTAAGGGTATTATAATTTTCTATGAAAAAACTCTGTTACTACAGAAAAATTTTCTATTTTAATTAGGTACAATTTCCAAGCTTAACATTACACATTTGATCATAAAAAAGTTAACTGGATTTATGTCATGTTTCATTAATTAAACAGCTATGTAGATTTGGTTTTTAACTCACATAAAAGTGAAAATAGTTTGTTTAAAATGTGGAAACCAAGAAATTCTTTTACAGTTTTTGAAATAGTTTTTGAAATATTATTGCTTTCGCTTGGTTGTGTCTTTAATTTAAAAGAAACGCAATAAGAAATTTTCAAACATTTTTGTTTCTTAACTCGTGTTAAAAATATAATTTTTCCAATATTTCAGCTATTTTATATTGAATTGAAAATTTTATTTTGCTTTGTAATATTACTAACCAATAATTCATTCCATTTTTAACGTTCACATTTTATTGTAAGATACTATACGAATGTGCCTATTGTATACAAAAAATATTCTCACGTATAAAAATAAACTATCATTAGAATTATTTTTCCCAAGAAAAATAAATTACAGATTAATTGTAAGAAATTAATAACAAAGACGAAATTTGGAAATTATACTTAAAGTTTTGTAAATATTAATAAAATAATTGTCATGTTTTGGCATGTTTGGAATTATTTATATGGTTCTTTACTGTTATGAATATGAATCTTCATTCCGAGACAGATTTGATTTTGGGGCCGAAGTACAGTACATTTAAGAGACAATTATGGAAATTTTATATCGGTTAAAAGAAAAAGTTTTAAACTATTTGTCGTCGTCAGTCCATTTTCCAGGAAAGAAACTAGTGATGGATCACTCCTTTGGCGACTGACATTGTAAGTCCGACACTTCCGGTTGGTGTCAGTTTCCACCCAGATGATCGTTTAGGGCGTAAAAGTCGGTGGGATTTCAGATAATTTCTTGTCAAGAGTTAGAAGATGTTTCCTACAAAATGCTGGTTATGCTCCTTTACAGTAGCCCGATCTAGAAAATTTCAGTCACGGTACCTTTTCTATCATTTTTGACACGAAAAGTTGAAATAGTTCGAATTCATCTTGAATGAAACTACAGACTTTGGACAGCATTAAATTAATTTATTATTAATGTATATAATTAAATATTTTACACCTGAGAAACTTATAAACTATTATTTCGCAATATTTCTCCGAAAAAGAACCGGTTTAAAAATGCAAATTTTTACAATTTCGAATACATATGCAAAAAGACTGTCAAATATATAATTTTAATTCGGACGATTTAAATGGTTGCAAAATTAGCCAATTAAGCACAAATAGCAAAGACATCAGACATTAGCCTATTGCTCTGGGAGGAACCAAATTGAGGCGAACAACTCTAGGAATTTTTCGTGGAAAATCTTATATATATATATATATATATATATATATATATATATACGAGTATATTAGAGACAGAATATATATAAATCAATAGGAATGATTTTTAAGTCAGAATAAAATTTTAATATTATCTTTCACGTGAGTTTATTACATTTTAATGACATTTTAAATTTTGGTGATATTTTCTACATAAACTTTCGTAATAACGTCGTAAAAACTTTTTGTATAAATGTAAGCAATAGGAAATCCTCGTTAATTCGAAATTCAAGGGGCGACTTCGAATTACCGAGTTTTGAATTATCCGAGAATTTCATGTTTCTGTACAATATGCCAAATGCCATGTAACTGATGTTATTTATTAAGAAACGGAATATTACTATGTATACAGAAAGTTATTTTCTTTAATTAATAATAATTACTGTAATAATAACATAAATAAGCAGTGGTAAACAGCGTATGGCCGATGAGACGTTTAAACGTTGCCGGATAGGTTTTATAAAAAGAAAAACAGAATTCTTGGAAATGTAGCTCAAATTATTTTAAAAGTAAACCAAAAAGTAGTAAGCCGCACAAATCTAGTAGCTTAAAGCCCTAAAAATATCTCAATCTGCTACTCATAGCCCAATCTTGCAATCCCAAAACCCAGCCGTATTTTATGAGATAAGAGAAAAAAAGGGTAAGGGGACACCCGAAAATATGTTACTGAAAAAGCAAAGCCATGTTGACTAGATTAGAGTTGGTTTTGGACTATTGTTCTCTTATAGCATGGAGACACTTCGATCTAAACGAACGAGTTAACGTACGCATATCACAGTTCGGACAGAATTTTCACTTCGAATTTCGAAGTAGCCATATTTCGAACTAACCGAATTCCTTAACATGTAAATTTATATACATCCGGCCGGAACAAAAGTACGGTTACGAACTAACGGGATTTCGAACTATCCGAGTACGAAGTAACGAGGATTTCCTGTAATGTCGAGACGAGTAAACATATAGCCTATTACGTTACTAACAAGTAAACACGATAAAAATTAATTATTATTTATGACTTATCATAAATAATATGAAGATTATTTACAAAAATTAACTTTGAATATTTTATTGCATCAAATATACATTTTAATCTTGTTTTTCGTATTAGAATATTTCTACATTATAAGAAAAGTCGAGTAATTTTTAAATTTAATAATAACTGTTTTGAATATTCCTTACACATTAAAAACATTAATAAGTCAAAATTAAAAGCCAACCATTAAAAATGTCTTTAACGACAAGAATATGCACGTTTTGTTTATTACAATTCGCTTGAATTCAAATGAAATTACGAGGCTCGCCACTTATAAAACCACCAGAAGATATTTAATAATTAAATAAAATACTTAATAATTAGAACAACATAATTTAACGAATAACGAACAACCGATTCTTTAAGTTGTTTAAAAATATACTTAAATTCCGATAATTTATTTACGAAAAGCAATTCTACCAAACAGATTATATAAATAATAATTTTTCTTTCATTCGATTAAAAAAATTTAATAAAATTCATTCAAAATTTAATATAATTTTCAAAACGAATAAGAAATTGTCATCTTGTCAGAAATATTTCTTTTTACATAAAAAAAACTTCAAAAACTTCTTGTCTACTTTGAAATGTTGTATCCAGCTAATTTTATAGCAAAATTCTTTTTATTTCTTGCTCATTAATTTAAAAAGTTTGAATATTATTATTTTTTAATATACAATAATTGTTTACATTTTAAAGAATTTTGATACTTTTCTTACCATCTGTTAATATTTACTTTATTTACATTCTCGATATTTTTAATACTTAAAAAATATCATTTAAAAATAAAAACAAGAACAAAAAATGTAATTTTCATTTAATTAAAAGTACTTTATACACATTTATTTATTAATAATAACTTTAGAAATCAACTTATTAAAAGTTTTTTTTTAAACATTTAATTTTATAATACTGTAATTTACATTACGAGTTATTTCGTTATCTTATATAACATTTCTTTCAAATAAAAATATGTAATTAATAGTTTTAAATTTTTACTAATACAATTTAATTTTAAATAATAATAATATTAAACTGATAACAAACCATAATTAGATAATAAAGAAGAATTTATGATTTAAAATTAAATTTAAGTAATTATATAAAAATAAAAACACGAAAGATTAATGATTTACATATCTTTTCTTAAATTATGATATTAAATTATAACCGAATTCCAACTTATTTTTTATAAAATGCTATATTAATACAGTAATTTTATAATTACTATGTTACATTATATTTCGTAAATATTATTTATTTTCAATTTAAACGTATTATTATTATTATTTTCTTTTAGTTACTTTTCCAAAACACGGAAAATATTTTAGTACTTCTTTTATTATAAATCTTTATTAAATAAAATACTAAATAGAAGTTAAAAAATGGAGTAAAATTTTTAATTTTATTTAGGACTGTGACATTCAAACTGTAAGGGAATCTTTTAACTGCTTATTTTATCAATTTTTATCGGTGATTTAGAGTATAGTAAATACTAAAAGATCACGTATAGAGAACCGAATTTCATTACAATGAAAGCATAAACGATTTAAAAATAAATTCAAGTTATTTAAGTATTACGTGTAAATACTAACTTAATGCAACTTTTGTCTTTACGTTGTTTATAATACTTTTACGCATTTGTACTTAAAAGCGTGTCATAAAACGAACATTTACTGTGTGTTTTAATTGTTACAGTACATTATTAATAGTATGAATAGGCTATTTTGAATGATATGTTTAAAAAGAAGAAAGTATTGAAAATTTTAAATTTAAATCAAACGATTCACTTTTATGCGTTAAATTATGCAAGTTCGTCAGTATAATTTTTATGAAATTATCGTTGATTATAGGAGAAACATTTTGATTTTCCTGTTATTACAAGAGAATCAAAATGTTTTCAAAAATATTATTTTAAGAAACTAATTTTCTTTATGTACAGTATAATATGATAATCTTAATTATCTTTAGTGCTGCTTATTAAAATATTTTATCATTAAAAGTTAAATAAAAACTTCGAAAGAATATTTTAATTTAGCGTCAACCACGTTTTCAACTTCAGTTACTTTTATACATTGCCACTAGATGGCAGAGGTTAACGAACTTTTCTTTAAGTGTGTGTTACAACACTTGAAGATTAATAAAGGATCTAACGTCTTGATGTCAAATGTTTCATTTATCTTATAAGTAAGCAAGTTAGGTAATATATTTTTACTAAAAATGATTCCATTTTGACTTAAGAATTAAAGTAACTAAGAATTGCGAAGGATAATTTTTTGTTTTCAAGTGTTTTTGGTATAATAATTCAATACAAAGTATTATTGTTGTGACAAAATTTCAATATTAGAATATCCAGATTTTCAATTTTGCGGCATTTCGATTATTCTTTGGTAGTTTGATCTTTAAAATCTATTTTCAGATTGAGACAAATCAATGAGGCTATTGTATGGACGCTCCACTTATCAGAATATAAATTTTGTTAAAGTAACAGAATTGTTTTTATTTCTAGAGGAAATATAATGCAACAGTAACACGTCTTCGTATCATAATTTATCTCTATTGTAACTAATGCGTCGCGTTTGCTGTATTTATTTATAATACGAGACTGTAATTTTCTAACTACTTCAATATGACTATTTTACAGTCAAATGGCGATGTATGCGCTAATAAAAACAATCGAACAGTTCTTGAATGTTAAATAAAACTTAATTATTTTACTTTCGTATATTTATACATCTTTTATAGAATATATATTAATAAAATATCTATTTTTAATATAACATAATTTATGAAAAATATACTGTAAAAGTTGATTTTTCTAATATAATTTATACAATAACGATATTAAATTATTATAAAAGCGTCATGCAAATAAATACGTTCAAATTAATTTCTTGTTATAGAATCATATATTGATTTATATAGTTTAAAAAATAATTATAATTATAATTTATTTAAAAAAGTTTCAGTTATAAATTTATAATAGATAATTTAAATATTTATATTTTAAATGCTTAAATGAGTTTGTAATGTTTACTATCTGAAAAATTACTCTCACAGTTGTATTATAAACATTTGAAATCTTATTAATTAGAAAAATATTTTTAAAAGCTAATTGATTTTTATATCAGGATGTAAATATTGGTTAAGTTTTTCGGAGTGAAATATTACTAAGTATATAGTATTTCAGTTTAATACAGATAAAATAAGTATAATTTTATATGTAAATTATTAGTGTAAATTAATTTTGATATTTAGTAGTATAATACATTTTGAAAAGAAATAATTTCTTACGTGTAAATAAGACAAATATCTTAACTTTAATTCGTAAATGTGGATAGGACGATTCGTAAACTTGTTAACACTTATAAGTGGCTATTATTTTTAGTTTAAACAGAATGGATAATACTTTATAACGCGATAAGAAATGTTTGTTCATAATTTCGCAGTCTTCAGGTGTTCGCTATCTTTGTCAACGCAGAATTTTCTTCAGATAGTCTTTAGAACCCTAAAGCACATTTCTTGTGTTAACACTTTTTTCTTTCTAAAACACTTTCTGTATGCCTTTATTTTAATTATAAACGAAATACTTTTATTTTAATATTTTAGGCTTAAAACAAATTTCTTAAAATTTCTTAAAACAAATTTCTTAAAATTTAAACAAATTTCTTAAAAACAAATTTCTTAAAATTTGTTTTTAAGAAACAAATTTCTTAAAATTTCAAAACAAATTTCTTAAAATTAAAACAAACAATTAAAACAAATTTCTTAAAATTTTATTAATATTTTCTGAAGTTGCATTTTAATAAATCCGAGTAAAATATTACGATTTATATTGAATATAACAAAAAATAGAATTTAATCTAGTAAGATTAAATATTATATATTTATTAATGATATATTTGTACTTTAATTTTATCGTCTATCGTAACTCGGGTCAAATAAAATATATCATGTTATTTGGGTTTCGGATAAAATATCAAAAGATACCAGCAAACACGTTTATAGAAATTTTATCTTTCAAATTGAATTTAGAACACATTTATAAACCAAAGTTTTATAGCACCGAAGCGATACGATTGTTATTCGGTTATCGGCCATTACACTTCTGCGATATTCAGTATAACTTAATATACAGTACTATCTCTGTAGAATAATTTTTTACAGCGTCAAAATAAACACCACTTTATCGATTTTTCACGAACTATTTAAAATTGAAGTTATATTTCTGAATCACTTACAAAATCTGCCTATTTATAAGTTTGTTTAGAAAAACTTACTTTAAGGTTTTACAGAAAAATTCGAATATCTACAGCCAAATCTCTTACATGTTAACAGTTGGACTTACTTGAAATGGTTGTTCGTATTATTTATTTTTGATGAAATTTTTATTTACATAAATTATATATGACATAAAAGGCACAAGTTTTTAATAGTTTATAATAAAACCTTTTCTTGTATGAAATATCCGATTATTAGAATTATTTATTCTTCGCTATTTCTTTTTCTTATTATTTTAATCTGTATTTTTGAATGTTTATCTACAACAGGAAAACGTATAGAAAAATAAAACTTGTTAGTTGTGAATTTAAATACAGGTTTAAAACGAAAATAGAAAGTCTGTGTTTTCAATTATTGTTGCACGTAAGTTGTTCATTTAGAAATAATTCTTTAACTTCGTTGCTATAACGTGTGAGTTTTAAATAAATTAACATTATAAATAATTAGTTAATTATAAGATAATAAGTTTATGATAGAAAAGTAAGCCGATTTTGTTTATAGTAAATTATAACATTTTATTATATAAGTATAATCCTAATAGAAAAATTCAACATTAGAATATTTGAATATACATCTCTTTAAAAATTTCATTAGTCAAATTTAATGAAGTTTTAATGCTAATTATATTTGTTTTTTGCATTAAGGCCAACTTAAATATAACGCTTTTTTAATAATTAGTTTAACAGCTTTCTCTTATCTTTAAGAAAACTCGAAGAAATATTTGCAAGTTGCCACACTGCATATTTATGAAGCAATTACCAAAGAAAAGAAATTTATGACAGAAAAGAGATTTTACTACTATGAATCTTTTTATTTTGTCTAATATATAATAGCATATGATACGGAAAATGATTGAAGAGGAATTAAATAAATGTAGAAGTTCAATTGTTTTTGAAAATTAAAAACAAAATTGTTCTCCTGCATGTTAATTCCTTAATGTTTTTACCATTATTTTCTAAAATAAATTTAATATAATTTATTGAAATTTTCTTTAGAAAGCTATTATAGTAAATTCATTATTTTTATAATAATTTATAGTATTTTGGTTGCTGTGTTTCAATCTATTCGGAATAAATTAAAGAACTTTCAAAATAGTTAGAAAACAGGTTGATGAAAGAAACAACTAGTCTAGTTGCTGATCGTTATATTTATTACTCTGTAGTGTCTTTCGGACGATTATTTTGTTTAATTAGTTGTAAAAATCTCCATATTATAGTTGTATAAGTCGACTTTATAAAAAATATTTTCCATTAAGTCAGTTAACTGTTGGAAAATGAAATACGTTTCTAACACTTGTAAAACACGTGAGAATCAGAAGCAAGATAAACATGGAGCGTAAAAGTTTAATTAAATTCTATCCAACTTATTTTTTATTTTAGTAAATATCTCTTACATACATTGTTTTATACATTGTTTTTTTACTTCCATGTGCTATAAATTTATTATACAGTAAATATGTAATGGTATACATATAAATCCCGAAATATAATTTCTTATAAAGATTCTAGATTATTTTGAAAATGACATTTTAATCTGTACATGCTGCTGAACGTAGTGCCTTAAATTATTAACATCTGAATGCACGGTAGCAAACACAATCAGCCCTGTATCAATTTGCAAAAATAGAATTTAAAAAATCCAGGATCCTAACTTTAATGTTTACCAAAGGTCCTGCATGCTTCCTATCATAATATTTTTGATGGATTCTCGATATTTCCTTCGTTGTTTTTCCGTACGCTCCTTTTCATACGATTGTAAATCTATAATACTGAATTCGCTGTCAGAACAACTGTACGTTGCCATTTGAATAATGGAGAGCAACCTAAATAAGAGTTGTAGCTACGAAAGGCGGGTGGAAAAGTTGCTTGGATGCTGCAGTTCGCGGCGAACTGCAGCATCCAAGCAACTTTTCCACCCGCCTTTGAAATCCGGATAAGAATTTCTTGAGATCCTGTATCTTTCTCTCGCACACTCCGTTCCCGGCAGCATGATAAGGTGATGTGGTTTATAATGTGATATTTCTGTCTCTGGCCCATTGCTTGAAACTGTCCGATTTAAAGGTAGATCCGCAATCGCTGATGATAGTAGTTACATTATTGAATAATGGTAAATTATCCAAATAACGGATGACACTATGCACATTCTCCTTCATAGCTTTAGCATAAGTTATGCGTGTAGCTTCGTCTATGACCACTAGAAATGATTTAGTCATTCTTACCCCTTCACTGCGTTTCTGAAGCTCTGCAAAATCAATGTGTACCGTATTGAAGGGTATTTTCGATTGTGGAGGCAAATAGAGTTGGTCATGACGGGGTCGGTATTTAACTTGACAGATTGACATATTGGACAGGTCTGCACGTAACGTTGGACACTTTGTCTCATGTTAAGCCACCAGAACCGTGCCCTTAACTTGTAATGAGTCCTCCAAAACCCTTTAAATAAGTCCTCCAAAACATTCCAAATAAGTCCTCCATCATGACCCCCACTGTCCGGATCATCATGATACCGCTTCATAATGTGTTTTAAATATTTTTCGGGACAATCAACCGGCCATTCTTGGTCTTTTGCCATTTTTGCCGATTTGGTGGACTGGCATAAATTTCACGCGGGGACACAATCTGGAGATGGCATCTGCGTCCGTTAATTCTTTTCTAGTGCAATGGTTAATTTTCATATCATAGGTTTGTAGAAAGACTTGCCACCAACCTAACCTTCTTTTCGGTTCTTTTAATCCCATTAAAAAGGTAATCGCTTGGTGATCGGTATGCACGGTGAATTTTCTTCCCTCCAAGAAACTTTGAAAATATTTAATCGCCTTGATCACGGCTAAGCACTCCTTTTCAGTTGTGCTGTAGTTAACCTCTGCTGATGTAAAAGTATATGTATGATTGGTATCCTGTAACTCGTAGTTGCCTTCCTCGAATCTCATCGGTGTCCTGCTGATATAATATAGAGCCGCTGCCATAATAGGAAGCATCGGTACAAAGCTCGAAGTTCAGTCTCCAATCAGGAGTTTGTAATATAGGATTCGATGTAATTCTTTGAATCAATTCTTGATATGCTTGCTCACACATCCTTTCGTTCACTCGAAGGGAACGTCTTTCTGCTTAAGTCGATCTAAAGGTCGAACAATAGCGGCATAATTTGGAATAAAGGCACGGAAGTGTCCAGTCAGTCCCGTGAAACACCTTACCGTGTAAAGATCATGGGGCCGAGGCATATTACGAACTTTTTCGATCGACTCTGTTGCCGTAGTTTTGCTAAAACCGTCTATAACTCTTCCCAAGAATTTGATTTTATTTACATTAAATTCTGATTTATTTAGGTTTATAACAAAGTTTCTGTTATATAACCTCCCTAATACTTGATAAGTGAGCTCCGCATTACTTATTTCATTGTCAGCCCTGTGCTTATATCGTCGACATAATTCTGGACTTTTTCATTTTCCAAGAGATCACCCAGCACCTTATTCATAACTTTTTGAAATAATGCCGGAGAATTTTTCGAACCTTGAGGCAAACGAGAATACTGATGATGTCCAAATGGTGTAACAAATGCCGTATACATTCTAGTCTCCTCACCAATTCCAATCTGCCAAAATCCATCTTTTAAGTCCAATTTTGTAAAATATTTACATCCTCCGAATCCATTGATGATATCGTCTATTATAGGAAAGGGATAAGGATCGAATTCAGTCACTTCGTTGATTTTCATATAGTTGTGAGCCGATCTATAATCGCCATTCCCTTTGGGAAGAACAGCACAAGGAGAAGCGTAAGGAGATGATGTTTCTTCTATTATCCCTTGTGCCAATAGGTCTTTTATTTTGGTCCTTAACCACTGATATTTGTCACGAGACAACCGATAGGGTTTACATTTAAGCACCTTCGTATCTGTTATATTAAAATCGACAGTGAACTTAGGGGATCTGGTATAATCGGGTTGATCGATGTCCGGAAAATGCCACAAAACGTCTTCTTTTTGTAATATAATTCTGTCTGTTTTAACTAATAAAACTTCCTGCTTACCAAAATTCCAGCAAATATTAAGTTTTCCCAATGAGTGAATCCCTAGCAAAAGATCGTAGTCCATTTCCTTAACGATAATTGCTTCTATGTGTTGGGCTCGGTCTCTAAACTTTATAGTAGCCAAAACATCTTTCCTATACACAGTAAGTGCTCCATTAAATGATTTTAAGGCTGTATGTATAGGATGGGATTCTAGTTTGCATTTATCTACCAGTATAGGACTAATTAGGTTGACCGTGGATCCTGGATCTAGAAAAACCGAGCAATACACGTTATTCACTTCCATTGAGAAAATTCGGGGATTATGATCCGTGACTAAACATTGATCCGATTTTGTCAGAGGGATCAGTAAACCCTTCCTTACTCGTTTTTTGTATCTTCCCTATTTTCCAAATTCTCATCCAAATAATTACTACCGGAAGGCGGACCATTAACAATTTCATTCACGGAGATGAAACTTCGGTTACCGTGAATATTATTATTCCTTCTTTCGATTTTCTTCGGTACCGATTTTTTGGTAGGTGCCAATTTGTTCAATCCGACACGTAAGTTTTCTTTGTTATTTAAATTGTGTTGTAGGAGAATAGCTTGCATATCCGCCGGTAGTCCACGCATTACCTTGGTGATACAGCTTTGTTCCCCAATATCCGGATATGCAAGTTGGATACGCCGTTGTTTTTGAAAATAATATTCTAATAGTGAACCACCACGATATTCCTACATATCTGCTAATATGGAAAGTTGGATTCGATTCTGTTCAAATGCACTAAGAAAGGAGTTTTTCCATTCCTCCCAATCATCACCTACCCTATCTAATACTCGAGAATTGTACCATTTCACGGCAATTCCTTCCAAATAGTTTCGAAGGTTACGGATCTTTTGTTCGTCTGTAATCCAATTGTGAGATGCACACGCGTGTTCGTATGAGATTATCCAAACACGCGCTTCCTCCGATTTTCCATCATATTTTTCTATGTTGATCATATCGCGAGATGAGTTTAATAACATTTTTTTGATGGTTTGCCGAAAAGAGTTCATAATCTTCAACGTTTCGGCTTGTTGGTTCATGTACGGCTTTTGCAACTGAACCATTTGCACCAACACATTAGACTTCGGGTCAGACGAACTATCCGTAGTGGCAGAACTTTCCGAGGCGGCTGTTCGTATTAAAGTTTTATTAAGATAGAGCTCATCTTCTGTCTTTGATAATGAAATAGATAGTGTTTGATAATTTGTCATCGTCCGGATAGCAGTTTGAAAAACCGACGAGGTCGAAATTGCGGGATGATTTTCGATTCCTTGAAATTCTTGGTCGACTTCCGTCCATTCGTCTTCCCATTCTAGTTGATATCGGGAGATAATGTAAGAGTCTTCGATCTTCTGAACCAAGAATTTGCAAAGCATGATTATACTTCAAGACTATATAAATACAGCTGTGTACTGAAATCCTTTCGGCTGTGCCAAATTTCGTAATATTACAAATTTTAATAATACAACAATTGAAAAAGAAAGGCGATCACAAACACATGAATTTAACGTCCGTTCCACATATGTCCAGTCTGAAAGGTGGTGACCTTTCTTTTCTCTATGCCTTGACCAAGCTCTTCCTTCCCCTTCGTGACCCCTCAGTTCTCCGAATTCTCGACAAACGCAGAAGTGGAGTTAATGGGGAGGATGCTAATGAGTAGCAGATTTTAAACTCTGCTTATATTTAATAATAGTTATATTTATTATTAATAATATTTTATATATAATTATTATATATTTATTATAAATAATACTTATTTATGGTAATAACAGATTAAAAACAAATTTAATCTGTTTTCAATCTGTTATTATTATTATTTTCTTTATTTTATGCATTAATTAGGGTATACACTTGTATTAAATATTCATAAGTCATTTTTGTGATCATTACTTCGAAAATAAAGAATTATAATTTTTGGTCTTAATGTTCTTAACATTTTTTAAATATATTTTTCTTATAACTAACCAATAATTTCTTTATCTATTTGTTCCTAATTGGTTTTTATATGTCATTACAGTGATTTTTAAGGAATAAACGTCTCTGATATATTATTATTATTATTATTATTATTATTCAAATAAAATGATTATGAGGCGAGTGAAATTTTCTATTTGCGTGATGATAACGTAAAATCTAAGTCACGAAAAATACAAAAATTCTTGATCTCTAAATGGAATTTATATGTTTAGTAGCAACATCTGAATCATTCGTTGTCACGAAACACGCTAAGTAGCCTTTGTGTTTGAATTGGACTGAGTTCAGTTAATTTATAAAATGTATACTCGAAGAAACACTTATTACGATTATTATTAAAGGAAAGTACTTATTACAATTCTAGAAACTTGTTTTCATACAATAAATGATTTAAATATTTAACATAAAGTTGAAACTTGTAATTCATCAAATTCTTATTTTGGCATTATTAACTTAAATGTAAAGAAAAACATTACGATAATAATAATAATATCTTATAGTTTTATTATTTAAATTTTGAATTTTTAATAATTCTACTATATAGGGGTCCAGTAATAAAAGTTTTACGAATATACATCAATATTTTTTCTGGGGTTGACATAAAAAAACCGAAATGAGAAAATTCCAAAAGTTGATGGTTATAATTCGAAAGGAGTGAAAAAATTTGATATACTGGCGATCATTGATCATCAGTCTGTCAAAATGACTGATCACTCTGAATCGTTAGTCGGACTTCTGTTGAAATCGCCAAACCCTAAAGCGACAGAACGTGTAATGAAGAACCACTACTTGTCAAACAGGCGTCTACGTAGACACGACTATCAACGAAAGCTTACTGTAATCATTCGTATCGATAAGTCGGAAGTGACATGCCGATATTAATCCAGCTGATGTCACTCCAAGTTATGTCAATAACTCGTCCTATAAGATCTATATATTATGTGCCTGTTACAAGCGAAACTTAATCTCTTTGAAGATTTATTTAACAATAATAAATTAAAATCATTTTCTTAAAAAGATAAATAAAAATACGTAATTAATTATATTTATAAAAACTTTTCTGGACTAGAATATACTAAATAACATACTTATTGTTAAATACTGTATAATATATATTCATTTTTATTGATATGATTATAATTGTTTTAAACTTAATTAAAATATTAATTTATATTATTTAGAGTTTTCATCTCTTATAGCAAACAATTACAAATCGCTATTAGAATAAGCTACACTACTTTACAATATATTATTGTAGTTTGTGTATATAATAATATTAATTTAATATATATACAATGTATTACTATTATTATATACACAGTCCTTGTTAAAAGATAACATAGTTATATTTAACATAAAAAATTACGCATATAATAATGTGTTTTTTAAATCTTAATTTTTCTAAAAGTATTCAAAAACTATTAAATTCAGAACTAACGAAGTAAGATTCCTTTGCAGCTGTAAGCGCTTATTTAGACGAACTTCTGTATACGAGTATCGTATATAATATTTTAATATATTTAAAAAAAATGTAATTTATTCATTTAATTTAGGTTTCTAGTTCATTATCTTACAATTGCACTCGCAAAAATCTCACTTTTTCTTAACTGGCGACACCAAATTCTTCCTTGTGATGATTTTTTTAAAAACTTGTTTTTTCCTTCTCTTAATAAAACTAATTATGGCATTTATATAATGGTAATGATATTGAAGATATAATTTGCGTATAAATCTTCCTTTCAATATTGCATGAAAATCATATTTATGTATTAAATATATAGATGATTCTGAATATGAAGAAGTATTCTGTTAAAGGAAAAAAAATTGAAAATAAAAGACGATTTAAAAAACAATTTATTAAAATTTTGTTTATAATCTGCAAAAGTAATAAAATCCAAATCGATTTACCTTTTTAGCTCTTTAATACGAGCTTAAAACATTTAAAATTATTATAAGTAAAAGAATGAAAAGATATATTTATAAAAAAGAAATATTTCTAATAAGTGTGATAAGAAAAACAATGATTTTTTAAAACAGAAGATATTTTTCTATATTTTATAGAGTTGAATAAATTAAAGTATGTCAAGAATAAAATAAAACAATGGTTTTTACTTCGGAACCCATTTATCTTAAATAACTTTTCTCGATATCTAATATTTCTTTTCAATTTGCTGGATGTTGAAATCTGAATTCCGAATTTCTTTCGAAAACAAATTCCAAGATACTTTCTTATTCGATCGAATGCACTTAATAACCCATGATGAAGTACCTATGACGTACAATTCTTTTTCAATTGAAAACTGAAAGAATGTTTCTTTTATATTAGATTTGTTTAAAACTATTTGTATTTTATCATTTCTATTAAATATGAAAGTAAAATTAGCAAATTTTTCATTGAAAACTTTTTTTTTAAGTTTTCATTCGAAATTGTATAAGAATGAATATATGATCATATTTAAAATACGGAAATTATAAAAAAAAAAACATTGTAAGATTATTAGCGTTAAAATAATTTAAGTTATGGAATACATTCGTAAATATTATGAAGTTTAAACAATTCAAATAAAATAATAGAATTGGAAAATAGAAGCTATGTATTATGTTTCGAGTTGAAGATTCATATAGCAAACTATTGATTTTGACAATAAGAGTATATAACTGTATTTTAAACATTTAAAAGTCCAGTTTAACTATCTTTTTATACAATGTTTTTGGTTTTATAAATACTTTTTCGATTATTTTTACATTTTAACATCGACTAAAATGATAATATATAGCCTATTGTAGACCTGCAACTATTAATGAGTGTATATATAATAGTATCGATCAAAATGATTGCGTATATTCGATTCATAAAATTATTTTAATCCCGATACAAAATAGAAATACAAATATAAAATTTTATTTGCTGTAGTTGATGAATGTAAAGTTGGTTTAGTGATGCTTTGATGAATAAATTTAGTTTTATCTCACAAAAAATGAACAAAAACTGAAAATTTCCATTCCAAATTCGATAGAAAATGATTTTCCAGAAATAAATTATTTTCTTATAAAAATTTCGATTATCTTAACTTATAATTAAGCTCTGGTTCTATTTCTGTAATGGAGGAAATAAACAATATTTAAATAACCACACAAATATAAACATTATAAATAACAAAAGTTATTCTATTTGAATTTAATATTTAATGTAATATAAAAAATAACCATTTAAATAATTTTCCTATTCCATTAGAAGAAACACGAAAGCCGTTTCAAAACATCGGATATCTTCTTACAAATAGAAAATAGATTGTAAAGAATGAAACAAAAATATATTGAAAAATTAATAGAAAATGATAACTAACTGTCTTAATAAAGAAATCTGAATAATAATAAAATATTCTATAAATGTTTATATACAATTTATTCATTCTTATATTTTTTACAGAATAAAAATATTATTAAAATTAAGTATATCCTTTTATAAAAATTTAAACGATTTAATTGAAATGTTTCAGAAAATGAGTTTTAGAAAATTGATAACCCGAATTATTAGGTTTAGATCTTAAAAACTATATTTGCTAATGTTTAAGACTGCATCATTTTTATTTAAATTATAATTTAATAGTCAGTTATTCACTTATTTAGGTCTACAAGTTCATCACAGTTGGTTGTATAATTAATTCGTCTTCTTGTGATACATACATACTTAATCGAAAGCTTATATTATTTATTGTTGTTTCACAACTTTTGTTTCCGAGAAAATAATTTCTTGATTAAAAATATATAGGCCTATATATGTTATTGTTGAACCATTTCATTTAGTGATAGAGATTATATAAATATTTCTAAATTTCAAATTTTCTTATCATTTCGTTTTATCAAAATAATGTATAAAATATTTTCATTTTAATTAAAATTTTTTATTTTGTAAACTTTATTCGATAAAATAATTATAAAATGTCTCATATAACAATTAATTTAAATGAAAATGTCGGCAGTAATTATTATTTCTGCTTACTGTAATTGAAAAATGATCTCAAATACATTTCGTACATTGTAAATATTGTATTTAATATTTCGTGATACAAGTGTTGCAATTTTGTTATTTTTGCAGATTACGATCGATCAGAATCTCTAATTTTTCCTCTTAAGAAAAGTTTTATTGAATGGAAAATAAATAATTTGTTTTCGTGTTTCGTTTCTGCTGTAAGACTTTCTTTTTCTTCTTATTGCAGTAGCATCGAATATTGTAATGGAAAATGGGAAGAATTTGATGATATTAAGTTTTAATCTTATTTTTTAAAAAAATATTTAGTAATAGTTTCTTCCTTTTAAAATCTGACTGAAGAAAAGTAATATTTTCTATATATAAAATAGTAAAGTCTATGTCTTTATTAAATAATGTAAATTTTAGTTATTTTTTTATTCTTAATATTGTGTTTGTACTTTGCTTAACATAAAATTGTTTCATGGCTTTTTCATTATTAAATTTATTATATTTATTACATTTTCTCGGTTCTAAAACGCACCGTAATTTCGAAATCGAGTTTTAAATTTTTTAATAACTGAAAATTTTTTAAATTATTGATTTTTATTGAATTTTGGTAAGTAAGCTTAATTTACAAAAATAATACAAATAATGTGACAAGAAAGTTTTCGACGTTATTATTTCCACATTCTTCTGCATATATAATAACTATTCGTTATAGTACTGTATCATGAAGCATTTGTGTTAAAATGGAATTTAAATTAAACGTTCGTTACCAAGAAAGTTCATGCGAACTGATAGCTGAAGATTTATCCACTATTGCATACGCTGATGATTTCTAATTGTGTTTACGGACATCGAATGTCAGAAACTATAAGGAGTATTTTTATTTTTGATAAATAAAAATAGGTAAAAAGAAACTCCTATTAGAAGCGAAAAAATATGGTATTTACAATTACATGTTAAAAATGTTCTGCATTCCCTTGCAATTCATAAAAGATTATAAAACGAATAATTTAACTAATTTTGAATTTATATGCGAGATTAGTTCAAAATATAGGCTATTATCGGAAATTATTAGAGATTTTTAATATTTATTAATAAATTAACTCAATATTTATTCTTAATTTTTACGCAATTTGCGTTCGTTTAATTAAAAGTTAATTAGCTAAGTTTAAAATTTAGAGTCAAAACTTTTTGTAATTAAGTAATAAAATCTTCCGAACTTAATAAAAAATTTTATTATATTCCGTAAAATTTACATTCATTTATTTTCAGACGATGTTGTGCTACATAAAAATAATATTAAAATTGGAGATTAATACGAATCGTAAAGTTTTGAGTGTTAAAATCTGATAAGAGTTTAATAAAGTGTTTTACGTATACCGCTGCAGTATTGTTTAATAAACACGAAAAAGATAGTAATAAAAGTATAATTAAAAACTGTTTTCTAACAGTAATAAAAGATAAAAAGAAAGTTTGTAAGAGTAGTGTTTTTATCCGATATCCAGTTATCCAGTAGTTACTGGACATGCAATTTAACGACTCTTCGGATTAACCGAAGAAGTGCACTACAAATATCTTTCTCATCTCAAACAACCAAAAGCTATTTTTCGAGACGATCGGATTTTAAGATTATATCATTGATCTTTATTTTAAAAAATGATTAATTTTTGACAATTCTAAAATATATTATTGTTTAAAGATTAAAAGTTGTAATATGTTTACCGTACTTGAATAAATATTAAAAGAAATGCGAATATGTCGTTAATACAAAACATCGTATTGCTGCCATTGAATAATTATCTCATTTATGTTATTTGGAAATATAATGATTTTAAATTATTCTGGAATTATTTAGAATTATAAAAAGCAGGATTTTATTTGTTAGAAAAATTAATATTTATTTTAAATTTGAGCTGATATACGTTCTGATATTAATAAAGCTGTGACGAATTATTGAACCACCATAACTAAAAGAAAAAAATTAAAATGATGAAATATACTGTGTGTGATTTTGAATACGAAGATTTTATATTTTATGGTGATTTTTTTCTGATTGTATTAAAGATCCAAAACGGAAATCCTTAATTATTTACAAGTTTATCCTTCATTAATATTAGCGAGGTTGAGGCCGACGTTTTCAACGCGAAAACGTGTACGTCGGACGTTCGGCGCCGCCTTCTGTAAGCCTAGAAGTTTGACAATGGCGTTTGGAAAGTCAGTAGAATCATGCTCGACATTCCAAACGCCATTGCCAAACTTCTAGGCTTACAGGAATGTGGCGCTGAACGTCCGACGTACACGTTTACGCGTTGAAAACTTCGGCCTCAACCTCGCTATTGTTTTCATTGTACTCAAACTATATTTATATAATAGAAAACTTGTGAAGCATATTTTGATCTTTAAAATTACAATATTTTTTATTTTATAAATTTTATTTTATTGATTATTTTCTGTCACTCGTATTTCATTAATTCACTTCCAAATTTACAATTGATATCGAGTGATCAATTGACTACCAGTTGTATTCGAACTTACAACGAAGAAAATTGAATAATGAACCAAATTTTTCATTTATATCCGAAATTTTGGGTATAATCTCAAAACAAAAGATTATTATGAAAGTCATAATACTGTAGTATTATTCGAATATAAAGTGTATAACAAAGAAAGTTGTGAAATTAAGAAATTTAGTTTAAGTTTGATCCTTAACCTCACCATAATTGAAATATATCCTAATATATTTGTTTACTAATTATTTTTTTATGTATAATGATACAACAATTTCTACCCATCCTCTATTATTTTCCTTCCATTAAAGAAAAATAATTAAAACGTTAAAATTTAAGTTGAAATATACGTGGAAAAATATAGAAAATCATTAGATTATTATTAGAAAATCTGTATACCGGAATATCTTAAAAACAACAAATTTCAAATACATTTTTAATTTAGCGATAAAATAATAGCATTCCTTTACTTTTCTTATGTTCAATAATACATTACGAATATTTTAATAAATATTCATAATGTATTATCGAACACAAGAAAGTTAAAGGAATGCTCTTTGTTACGTATTTTAAATGTCAGTTGTAACAACTTTCTGAATGTATCATTATATCATTTGAAACTTATTATATGTTTTAATATAAAGACTAATTAAAATTACATTTTCTTAGAAAAACTAGAAATATTTAATATGAACTTCAGTAGGGAAGAATTATTTAATTAAATAAAAGAAATTGATACTAGGTAATAATCAAAATAATCAATTAATCAATTTAAAACTTTATTTTTATATTTTCATTATTTTATAAGTCAATAAGTCTTATAAATACAAAATATTTATATGAGTAGAGAACGATTCTTGTTCTCAAAATTTCATAGAAAAAACGGTTTACTTTTTAAAGATTTTTTTTGTTTATTTTTAATATATCAGAGAAAATGTAATTCGGAAATTTATTTCTATAAACTTACTCTATACATTTTCTAAACTTGAATATAACTTATGATTTCTTCTAAACTATCAGATAAATTCGAAAATGTCTAATGATATTAGTCCACTATTTTTATACATTCAAGATTTAATCCGAATTTTAAGATATGCGTTTATAACAGAGATGTATTTGAGATATAATTTCAATCATATATAAAGATTGCTTAATTTATTTATTTATGGAAAACTATTTAATAGGTTATTAGTCATAAATTTTCAATTATTTCAAAAATATGAATAAATCGGTAATGATGCTAACTACTAAAATTAACGAAAATCAAGACAGTTTCAAATATTATATAAATCAAATTAATCTAGTCTTAATGTCAAAAATACATTGCTTAAAAATAAAAGTAATAATAATTAAAGACAAAAAAAATTAGCGTAATACGTTTTTTTTTATAAACGCATTTTACATATTTAAATTATAAAATAAAACGATAATCGAATCGCAGGGAATATAAATGTACAGAAATATAAATAGACTATTCATTGTATAAATAAACCAAAGGAAAAAATTTTCGTATAATAAATGAGTGCGGTCAGCAGCAGCTTTGTTGCTCCGAACACACAGTTAATAACGTTTCAAATATTTTAACTTGGTTTGTTTTGGCGTTTGGTTTATCCACAAAATAATGCACTGATACCGTTATCCGAGAATTTATTTTTATCGCATTTATAAACGTCCTGTCGACATGCATTGCTTTCCGAACGATGAGTTGATGTACGGCTCTTGTCCTTAGTTACGCGAGTGATGGTCATTGTTTTCAGTAATAAGATGTATGCGATTACTTTGGCCTACGTTCCATGTATCTTTATCTTATTTCACATAGCTTCTTAATGGTCGCAATTCTAAATAAGAAAATCCGAATATAAGTTAAAAATTATATTGTTAGTTAGATCAACTACAAACGAGATATTTCAAGTGTAAATTTTCGTTATTATTCCACTTACATTACAATATTACTTAATTTTTCTCGTGATAAAACACGATATAGACTTTTTCCATCCCTATTATCGGAAAAGGTTGACTTTTTTGTAATTTTATAATTATTAAAGATAATAAAGGCGTGAATATTTTTAATTTTTATTTTTTTAATTTCTTAGTAACAGAAATTCATTTTCTATTAATCAGAAACTCCTAAAGAAATAGTCCGTGTTTTCTGAAAATGAAAATAATATTTAAAGTTTAATAACGGAAAAAATATACTGTGTATAAATCATTAATATAGGGATATCCATTCATATCTAAATGTCTCCAATATTAATAAATAATCAAAGCGAACATTGAATGGGAATAGACGAGATTATCAAGCGAAACATTCATTTTATACTCAAATGATCAAGTATACAATTGCAAAGTCGGTAAAACAATGCAGACAAGGAGACGATGCCCGAAAAATCTCCCTAAATCTTATAAAAAATTCTTCTTGCGGATGAAGGATCAAACTTTCGTTACGTGTAGAGAATGCGAAACGTTCCTTTAACCACGGAGAAACTAGATCGAGTCTTTGGATGAATACTGATAACTGGATTGTTGTTATTTTTTTTTGTCCCGTGGGAAGATATTGACGCAAGTTATAGTAACATTCTTTGCTTTAACTATATAAATTCACTGGGTACAAATGGATTTTCTTCCGATTCTATTTTTTCTTTTAATATCTTCAAAAATAAGGACAAAATTGTATCAAAAACTGATAAACAAATTATTTTCGGATCAATTAATAATTATCGACGGAATGAACAACTTTTCTTAAAAATTTAAATTTAAGTGCTAGTATATATTATAAGTTTATGAATACTAAAAATTATAATTTCTATAAATTGTAAAAATGCAAATAATTATAATTCTAATATTATAAATCTCTTTATTATATTAAGAGTAAAGTCTTTTCGAGTCAAAGTTTTACTCCAAGATATATTAAGGAATATTAAAATAAAATCCCTAGGTTTAGAGACGCTTGGTGATATCTTTAATTTTAAAAATACACGTCGACTAATATTATTTTTGCTTTAATATATATTATTAGTCAATTTTCAATTTGATTTTTTAAAATAATATAATAGAAATCAAAAAAATGAAAATAAGATATTTCCATAGAATATATGCAAAAGTATCGGTTATATATTTATAGAGAAGAATAAAAAATTTAAGAAAAATGCAATTATAACACATTAGAAGTAATTTTTAGAATGATTTTTAAGAATGAATAAATTTTTTAAGTAGTAAAAGAATGATAAATTGTGGAATTGAAAGTTTGACATTTAAAGAAAAGAGAACCAGAGGAATTTATCGAAGAAAACTATTTTTAAAATTAAAACAATTTTTCAATACATATTTGGGGATTTTTTTTATCACAATTCTCACAGTTAAATTTCCATCTAGAGTAACTTTTCCAAAATGCAGATAAAAGTTTTTTACGCATTTCCGTCCTCCTTTTAGAAAAGAAAGAAATGCTTATTGAACCATGGATTGTGTTTAGAAAAAAGAATACTCTAGTCATTAGACCAAGATACAGTTGACTGAATCTTGTCACCTTTTTCTTCATTTCTTCAGCATTTTCACTCCGGATATCAGATACAAGTGCAAATAGTACTACGTCGTAAGAAGAAAATGCCCCGATTATAGATGTTTCTGGTTGATGCGTAAACTTGATTTAACCTAAACAGAGACGTTATTGATTCTTAAGTGGAGAAAATGTACCTTGAAGAATTTATATACAATTTATATTTAAATATTTTAGCTAATAAATATCTTTCTTTAAGTGAAATTCATGGATGCCGTAATGAATTCATCTTCCTAATTAAAATAGTTGTTTAACCGGAACAAATTTCCAATGCGCCTGTTTGGTCCCTTGATATGAAAATTTTATTATGATTGAGATTCCATTCTGTTATTATTCAATAAATCAAATTCATACGTTAATATAAAATCAAAATATGTAACTTATATTTAACTTGCCTTTAGGTCTAATGAATAAAACTCGATAATTCATTGCCCTCGTAGAATAACGTGAAACTGAACGAAAATTTCTCATTCGTTTGCTAAGAATTTCAAATCTCAAATGTAAACAGACTATTTATTTTAAGCGTTAGTGTTATTTTAAGTACGAGTGAACTTAAATTCATAATTTTAATAATTTTAAAACGATATTTTGTATTCTGTTCTGTCATTTGTTGCTTCGTTTCCAGTACATTTTTTAAATCATTTGTACAGAGAAGTGATTAAGAAAATAAATATATATTTCCATTAATTATTATATTAAACTAAAAATTTCAATATAGAAACCAATACAATTATCAAAATAATAATTTAAAATATTAAATAAGTTCGCTTTCAATTTGAATCTAAAAAATCGAATTAATTTATTTTTAAAAGAATTATGCATTTCGTATCTTACGTAATTTTAAATATCAATAAATTTACTTATCAGAATATTATTTTTCTACTGTTTATTTATTTCAAAGACTCTTCGGTAATTTTAAGCTGTAGTGGTTAAAGTGGGCTACTTTGATATCTTTCTTTAATGAGTTCTAGTAAAAGCTTTCGACTTCGTCGTAATCATCTACATCAAATTAAATCTGAGAGTGTTTATGATAATTAATAAATAAACTATTTGTAAAACTAAGTAGGCAATTATGTCGACTGCGTTATGTGTACATAATACTTAAGATAATAGTTTACAGTTTAAATTGTGCAATTAAATTGAAATCTGATACGCATACTTATCACTAAAAGTTAAAATTGAACTGCAATCGGATGCAAATATTTCCCATTTTGTATTTAATGATCTTATGTTAAATTTATGGAATTTCGTGCCAACTATTATAACATTTTATTGTGATTTGTATTGTTTTATTAATAAATTCGTAAAAGAACATTTACTATTATTTCATATTACTTTTCCGGCTGTTATAAGCCTAACACGGGAAAGTATCGTAATCATCTCAAATTTTTACTTTCTTGTTACTTTCCTGTCTCTTTTAACGTAACATGGGTTACACTTCCGACTGTTATAATATAATATTGTAATCATTTCACATTTTACCCTCCGGGTTTTTGGAATCGTGATGTTTTGACATCTCCGAACCCAAAAATCAAAAAACTGATATCCGAAATGTGTGTGTGTGTGTGTGTGTGTGTCTTGGCGTCTATTTCGTTTAATAACTCAGGATGGGTTAAAGATTAAAAAACGAAATTTGGCACGTTAACTTGTATGTAAGGGGCATTGATGCTATTAAATTTTGGTGGTTAAAGGTCGAGGGGTGAGGAGATAAAGGCGGTTCACGTATTATATTTCGAGAGGGGTCAGACTTAATGAAGATTTTACTCGTTATTAGCATTTACAATTTTTTAAATAAAACTCATCCCCACCCTGAAAAATAACCTTTTTGCCATTTTATAATAATTAATAATATAAAAAGTTATTTTTTTATAACTAAATCTCATAACAGATGGCGCCAAACACAAATTCATTTATTATGATTAATAAGATAAAAGTTATATTTTTAAGAAAATCTCATAACAGCAGGGAACGTTACCAAACTCGTTGCTGGATTTTTTGACTGCAATTTGCAAAAAATGTGGATCTATAAATTCCCACTGTCGTCCGTCTGTCCGCCTGTCTTTTCTTAATCTCGAGAACAGAGTTATATAGATGAAAGACGAGACAAAATGTGAAACATTTAATAACAGGATGCCCCGATTAATTGTATATGAACTTCCGATACAAACCCGAAGATACGTTATTTCAATTCAAAAGTTTTTCACTGAAAAGAGTTAATAGATGACTGGCCTAACTATTGCTAACAGGAAAAGTATGATGTACTGTACAGGGGCAAGCCATTACTAATTTGAGGTGGAAAGTATATATTTTAAATTAAATAAATTTTAAAAATACAATTAAAACTTGCAGCCCGATATAATTAGTTGTTTTTATTAAAGTTCCTTTTCAGTATTACCAATAATTACAAAGATTCCAAGAATGGAACATTTGTAATCATTAAATAACTCAGATTTATTTTTAAAATTGGATAATTGCAATGCTTTCCTGTATAACATATATTTGTGACAGAGTAGTTTCCTAAACTAGATTTTGAAAATGAGAAATAAATTATAACTAATTTTTTTAAAAATCGATATTAACTTTATTAGTGAATATATTTACAAAGGTTTTGGAGAAATATTCTTGATAAATAAATTTAAAAAGTAAATGATTAAATAAAACGATCAATTTTTAAATCGAGAAAAAAATTTGTTAAAATTATTAATTGATACATGATAGAAAGTAAATATAACAATAAATTTGTAGTATTTCATTCTGTTTTTAATAAAATAACTTTAAATGTAATTAATCGTTTCATAAACGTTTAAAATGTATGAAAGAACTTTAATATGGGTTTAATCAACGGTTTTCGACTTTTTAGAGCTTATAGCGCACCCGTACACAAACAAACAAATAAAAACACACAACTTGGAAACACCATCTGTTCAGTGTCTCATTAAAGATGTCTTTACCTGTGCAAGCGATAGCCATTGCACATTGAAAGCCTACTTTTTTATGTATAAAAATTTAGGCCTACAAATAATATATTAAAAGTACAGAAAAATTAGCATTTTAAAATTATTTTCGAAATTTTATGACATCCCTAACATAAGCTTATTTCACATCGGTTAAGAATCATTGGATTAAATCTTATTTATAGAATTTAACATAAATTTTTAATAAAAATTATCACACAAACGTAAGGAAAGTTAAACTTGAAAATTCACACAAATAGTTCGAACATAAATAACTAAAATTTCATTACATATTAAAATTAGAATACAAATTTTTCAGCAGAGTTTACTATCTCATTTAATGTGCATTTAGTGTGCATTTGAATAATTGTTTACTACTTTTAAGTATAATTTCCAATAAAACCTTACAAATTTTGGATTTTTTAACTAGAAAATAAGTTTTACGTGAACAAATCGATCGAATTTCTTTAAAATTATCCGAAAAAAATTCTAACGACATTTTAAATGTTATTTACCGATTATTAAATATTTTTTAAAATAAATGATCAGAAAATCAGAGAAGGAAAGAAAATTAAAAATTTATACAATAATTATTCATAGCTAGCAAAAGAAAGTAATATAAACAGCATGCTAATTAAAAAACCTAAATACTGTATATTTAAATTGTTTTGAAATTTGTATGTAATTATTTAAATGTTAAGATGCAATGTAATGGAGATTAACCTATATATTAATAAATTGTATTAAAATTAAAGGTTAATTTGAATTTTAGCGTTTAGAAACTTTTTTTTAACTTCAATTTCAGTCATAGAAAGTAATTTATGGAAGTTCTGAAAAAATGTAGTAGTAGAGATGCATTTGGTTCTACCTTTCAATAAGTTCAAACTTTGGTGTGTAAAATTTCTATTTTTTTTTTCGCCCGGAATGTGATTAAATTTGTCTACTAAAACAACAATTTGAAGATTTATAACACGGCAAATATATATTGAAAATATAAAAAGTAATATAACTTTTACAATTTTGATAAAGTTTATATTTTCTCTGCAGAAGTTTTGTTTGAACTTGATTTTTCTAGGAAGAAACTCATTTCCATTTGTCATAATTCAATAAATAATTTTTATGTATTAATGTACGATTAACTTAAATAAATTTCTTGGGAATTTTTCAAATTGTGCTACAGTCGCAGAAATAAATTAAAATTAAAAATGAATATTAAATTTGCTTATACGCATGTATTTCAATCAACTGAAAGGATCGTTTAGGAAGCTCCATAAATTGAAAACTTTCGGCGTATAATTAAATTTGCGCTTGTTCTATTGATTAAATCCGTTTCAAGTTGTAACTAATGGGTAAGAAAAAGAAACTATTCATCTAATTGGATCTTTAAAGAGATATTAATTATCGAACTTAAAGCGTAATATTGGGTGTTTCATTAACAATACGTTGAAAACTTCGATTTAATAACGATCTGATGCTTTTTAAATATACAGTTAGTCCTTAGTGAAAGTTTGAAGACCTAAGTGTAAGAATTAATGTAACTAAAAAATAAAAGAAAACTATTGGTCTGTAACGATTCTAAATTTCTATGTTTATCCTTGTGATGTGTTTCCACTTTAATAACTTTGATAGAAGACAAATGTCTAGAGTTTCTCGCAATTTCGTAGCTTTAATACTCGAAATTAGATACCCGAAAGAACGTTTGTAACTAATAAAAGCCCATTTATGACACAAGTGGGTTTCTCGCGAAAAGTAACGTTTAACATCTGTCAAGTAAAACAAATACATCATCCGGAAACAGAAACGAATATGACAGATACGCCAAGGCTTGGAAATTGGAGAAAAATGCAGATGGGCGCCAACGCGACGCTTTAGGCGGGCAGAAATGCGAATAGATCACGAGGTCCGTGACGTCAAGCTATGAATGTCATGTGATCTGCACTTTATTGGATCGATGCTTGCCACGAGGTCGTTGACTGCTTCGCTTCTCGCATGACTCTAGAACTGAACTAAGATCGAAATCAATGAAGGGCGAAAACTTCATAAAAATAATTACTGGTTTATGCGGGGTTAACAAAAAAATAAAAAATAAAGCAATATTAAAAATATGACATTTCAATCTACAGAAATGATGAATTATTTCAATTTGATAATTCTTATTTTCTCCAATTTCTAGTTCTGAAAATTAACTAATTTAAATAATGAAATTTTCGTATATTTGTTCTTACATTAAATTTTTCGCAATAGGAGAAAGGGGAAAGGAAAACTTTGTTTTGGACTAAATTATAAATTAAGGAAACATCTATCAAGAATTAAAAGTTTAATATATTTATGTTTTGATTTTAATTATATTATTATTTTAATAAAATTTTAAATCACTCACTTAATATATTTTATATTAAATATTTTTAATATCAGACAAAATACAAAAATTTAAAAAATGACATGACGTTTAGATTCGAAATAATTTGATAAGTTCCTTCTTGTGTAAATTTAATTTAATTTAATTTTAAAAATACCACATAAAAACCCTTAATACAGAATACAAAATATTTAAAAAATATTTATTACTTTTAAAATTTTAACCATAAAAAGTAAAAGCGTTAATAGTATTTTTTCCTTGTAAAAATTGTAGTTTCTAAAAACTTTAAAAAGGAAACTCTTTAAAAATTTCCAAAACTTGATTTAGGATTCTAAATATTCATGTATGCACGAAGCTTTTCATAGTAGATTTATTTTATTATAGACCTATATCAAATTCTTGGTAGAATAAAAATTATCTGATGAAACCTGGTAGTATGTTTGTGTCATTACCTTAGATGCATTATACGCATTTCTTTCATGCCTCGAATATGTGAAGAATGGTGAATACTTTTAAAAGTTTTTATTTAGAGAAATTTAAAATTAAGTGAGAAGTTATTGCAATTAAAATTAACATTTTTTTCCTCATTAGTTATAAATATTTTTATTATTTAATATTACAATATTTATTTCATAACTTCAAAATTTAAGAAGATATTTAAATATTGAAAATTAAATAAAATTCAAAAGTTTTTAAGATATTGATTGCGTAAAGGAATTTGCAATGAACGGTTTTTAGTGGAATTAGAGTTATAAATTTAAAAGTTAGAAAACTTTCAGAAATAAGTTATTAAAACGATTAAAAATAATTATAATAAAAATACATTCTGTTTTTAATAAATTTTAACTGTTTATTGTTTGATCTACTTATAAAAAAAAAGTTCACTATTTTCTCAAGAGCTCTAACAATTACCGAAAATTAAATGATAGGAAATTTTTGCATTCAATAAATAACTTAGAGTTAATTGAAGCATGAATAATTAATGGTAAGCTAATTACAATAATTTATTAAAGGTTTCTGTTTGGTTCTAAGAATGAATATTGATCTGTGACAATACCTTAAGATTGGAAGAATTAAAATATTTATCATTACATATATTTTTCTTTGAATTACGTAAGAAATTCTTAGTGAAACTTTACTTTAAAAAGATTTTAATTAAATTAGAAATTTTTATTTATTTTTTGTGTTTATTGACAATGACTAAATATCTTCAGAGTTTAGAATAAATGTTTTTATTCTAAAATAAAAATGAATTCATTTCTGTGGATAAAACCATTTTTAATTTAAAATTTTGACCTTAATTAATTGGTTAAACAATAAATTAGTTAATGAGCTAATTTCAAAATTCGGAATCTAATAATATCTGTACGCAATTTATCTTTGCTTTCATTTAAATATCGCGAATTATCTACTATTCTATTAGTATATCTACTATTCTACTATTAGTATTATCTACTATTCTATTCTATACTATTCTTGTGTGAAAAAGGTCAAAAAATAAATGAGAAAGTTTAATATTGGAATTCTATTATGATTTAGTTTAAAAATAATAATAAAATATGTTAGTATATTAAAAAATGTTATAAAAACGCTCAGTTATTGACTCGACAATTATTTCATTATTGTTAGTTTTGAATAAATTGTCAAAGAGGGTGTAAATCAATTCTCTTCGGACATTTCCAATCGAGTGTAAAGTAAATAAATAAACTATACATTTAATTAGTATATGTGATTGAAAAGAATTTTATAATATATCTACTGCATTTTAAATTATATTAATTTTATTTAGTAAAGGAAATTCGAAAGTTGCAGAAGAAACTACATTTATTAATGAAATACAATTCTGCTATTTAGAATTCATTGTTTGTGTCGATAATTAAGAAGATAATTTAAGATTGTAAGTCAGGACATATTATTGGTAAAAAGTCATACCGTTTAGAAAATAATTCATCAAAACATAAATTAAAAACTCAAATGAGAATAATCTTATTTGAGCGTAAGTTTATAACAATTATTATTCCTTTTTATATTGAGCCATAATAAATTATTTTTTGAAATCAGTATTATTCATAATTTATATGATAATGCAATGAGAGAGATTTGGAATTATTTTTAAATTAAGTAAGAATATTATTAAAAATAATTTTTGGAATTTAACACGAATACTATTTATGTCTTAGCAAATATTTATCTTTCATGTTTTTATTTGTATATATAATAATTCAATATTTTTAGTTGACGTGAATGTTCAAATTTTTTTTATTTATTTTACGTGGACAAAGCCTAAAAAAGTTTTAGCCTGGATACATCGATAGAGTTATTACACTTTTTGATTATCTTGTCAAAATTTATTAAAACTTTTTTTATTTATTTATTTTTTATTAACATGTCACGCTTGTATTTTTCATAACCAATAAACGACGAAAACTACGCGAAAAAGTATCCACGTTAAGGATTATTCTTGTAGCACCATCTGTTGACTGAAAAATAAAAAACTTAAAAGTTAACATAAATTTCATTAAAAACTCAAAAAAGTTAACTTAAACTAATTGTAAAATTTTCTATAAAAATATACTTATTTGGCACAAATAATTTTTTCTTTGTAATATTATTTAATACCTGTAGTAATAATGTTAAATTATTCTTCAATACCTGAAGAATAATTTCTTAGCTTAATAGTTTATAAGTATAATTAATTATTGCCTTTAAATATTTGAGTAATATATAACCATATTAATTAAAGTTTATATATTATATTTAAATATTTTAGAATTTAATAGTTAGAAAAAGTTTAATAATTAGTTTGAAATATATTTACAATTTATTAATTATGAGGAAAGTATTCATATCGATTTATTTTATAATTTTATTTTAATGTAAAATTTAAGGCAAAATGTATGAAATTCTTGAAATATAACCTAAGGGCTATTTAAAATATCAAATCTAAACTCAATAAGAACGAATAATTAATAATACAAAGGATATAAATAAAGTATAGGCTAGAATTTAGTATTGCAAAGTGTTTTCGAAGTTTGCATGATTTATTTACAATTATCCGTAAAGTGAAATTTGCATGCATTTAAATAGACACTGCCTGCATAGGGCGTAACTATAGATAAATGATCACAACCAATAATTAAATTACAATATAACAATTAGTAGAGCAATAATTATCTAAAGTTTAAGGAATTTTAACTTTTCAAATCAATATTAATCTTTAACATTGATTTTGTAAATTAATACCACATTTAAAAATTTAAAATTTTCTGCATTAATTTTAATATCTATGAATTAAAGCCAATTATTTTATTTAAGACTAATATTAATGTCTGAAAATTATGTTTGATAATTAAATAAAGAAAAAAGTTAAAAAGGAATTTTTAAAAAATAATTGAAAACTTGAAATAACGTCCGAAAGATTTGTATGAATTTGTATGAATTATATTTAGTTTATGATTTTTTAAAAAGTTTTGTCAACAGATGGGGTTACACGTAACTGTAGCAAATTAGATGTAGACAGAAATAAATTGATATATAAAAATTCAATCAATATTTTGTGGTGGGATGTACAGTACTTGTTGTGGTGGGATTATCTAAGTTAGAAGAATGTAAACGTAACATTGAGTTTCGTAAGAATTCGTAGAACGGTCTATGAATGTTTGTTCGTGTGCATAGCGAACGAACAAATATTCATATTATATATAATTATTATAAAAATCAAACAACGAGTCGCGTAATTTTACCTAAAAATATTAAAATTGTTATGGCGCCATCAGTTATGATATTTTATTAAAAACACTTTTTATATTATTAATTATTATAGAATGGCAAAAAGATTTATTTTGAGAGTAGGAATAATTATTTTAAAAATCTTCTAAATGCTAATAACGAGTAAAATCGTCATTGAGTCCGATCTTACTCGACACACGATCTCCATCTATCTCTCCACCTCCTCGAGCTTAACCACCAAAATTTAATAGCATCAATCTTCCTAATACACAAACCTCCCTGCAAAATTTCAGAAAATTTCAATCAAAGGGACAGGAGTTATTAAGCTTCAAAGAGGGTGAACAAAATCGTGTCCCCGCACACATACACTAACATCCATTCATACATATAGATAAAAACCTTCGATTTTTTGTACTTCTCGACGTTTCAAGATGCCCTGAGTCCAGAAATGCAAAAATCTTGAGAGGGCTCATGTTTTGACCGAACGACATATTCTCCTTCTGTTATATATAACAGCCGCGAAAGTAAAAATACGCAAGCCAGATCCATTGAATAAAATATTTGTGTAAAAGCAGACTTCTAATAGATAAAGAAATTAAATTAATGCAGTCGAAAGAGCATTATGAGTATATTATTAGAAAGATCCGAAATCTGAAGTACTATAGGTGTCACGAAGCCACGGTTCAAAATTCGATTCTTCACTCACAGAGTAAAGATAATGTCCGAGGTCGAGCAATTTAAATGCTATTTGCCTATTTCAAAATGTTTATTTATTTGTTCTATAATATTTTAAATTACATTTTCTATTATCTTACCATCGATTATTTGTAATTATATTTTTATTATTTACAGTTAGTAAACAATATTGACTTAATACTGCTTATATAAAGAATTATTATATAAATTGAAACACGAAGGAGCAGAACGTCGCAAAGTGAAATGTCTGTGTTGGATTGCCTTCGGCGGTCCAACACAGACATTTTCTGACATTTCCGACATAAAGACATTTATATACTTTCATACTTTACAAAATCTCTGCGAATTAAAAGCTACAACAAATAAAAATGTTTTTGGATTATGTATCGCACAAGTTTCTTTAAGTAAATTATAGTGAAAACATATTCTGAAATAAGTTTAATAAAAATATAATAAAATGTCAAATAAAACAACGGCCATTGTTAAGATTCCATTCTATATCGACTGTTGAAAATGCTATGTTTTTAAAACCAATTCCATCAACAGTTTTACCATTGAATTTTCGTATTTTTTATTTTATTTTTCTATTACTATTCTTATATTATTGGCATTACTAAATTATTATTAATCGTCTTTTCATTCGAGAATACAAACAGAAGCCAAACGAAATTTGCGATGTTCGTATGAAAGAAATGCAATATGCAAAATTATCCGTACTCTAAAATGCTATTTTTTTTTTTTTTTTTTTTTTGGTTTAATTATTGATTATCTTGTATTCTGCAACCCAACTTACCTTTCACTTAATCATTGACCGATAACAACTATATGCGAAATAATACTCAAAAATATTAATGAAACCATGTTGTGTAATTTACATTATTTAACATCAAAAATTATAATTATTGAAAACAACGATTAAGGCTGTGATTTACTTTATTTTGTATTTTTAAATACAAAATAAAATAAATATTTTTAATTGCTATTAAGCTTCTATATCGGCTTCCAATCTGAAGACTTATCAAATCTTTTGGGAAATGTTTTTCACTCAGACACTAAGAGGCATTTTTGCTATTCTACTTTATTAAACTATAAATACTTTTGATATTATTCATTACAATTGTTTCTATCGTGTTTTGAAATCGTATTATATATAAACTATTTACACAAACGAATATACATATGTAAGAACTATACAGGTAGTTAGACCCATAAAATTCTTTTGTACGAATTAAAAATATTAATGTACCGATATAAATTAAATTAAACTTTTAAAAGACATTTGGAATATTTACGATTAATTTCAGTCGATTTTCAAAACAAATTTATAAGTTTATAAAATATAAAAGATAGACTTAAATTTAATGTCGCTCTGATGAAGATTCAGTTTGACAACAGATGGCGCCATAAAATAAACGCCTTTAAATTTCCGCATTATTTAAGCAAACGTGTCCAATAAATTCAATAAATATTTAAATAATAAAAATAAAAAGTAACAGAAATTTTATTTATTGCCGTTCTAAAATAATATTTTATAAAATTTTAAAATTGATTACATAAAACATTTATTTTAGAATACATTTAATTAAATATACATTCGAAATGAATTTAATTGTAGTTTTAAAAAAAATCGTTTGACGTAATTTAATATTGAAAAAAATATTTCATAAAATGAATATTTCGAGAAGTTACTATTAGAAACAAAAAAATTTTTATAACAATTTAAAAATAACAAAAATTAAATTGGTCATTTGGACAGTTATATAAAATAAAATGTAATGGTACTAAAATATATTTAAAAAATAGATTAAAATTAGCATGACATTAATTATGTTCATCAATAATTTATACATAGACAAAATTATTAACGTTTAAGTACTACCAGAGTAAAAATACATAATGGTCACTCAGCTACATTTTAAAATAGAATTAATGTATGAAATAGCGAATAGCTGGCGCTCAAGTCGCTTTGCGGCGGGAAGCTGATTTATCCATCTAGTTTGTAGATAGTTTTGTTGTTTTCAAGTAGTTTTGTAATTTATTTTCTGCGGTTCTGTCAAGAAAAATCTTATGAAATTAAAAAATGTAATTACCAATATCATATATTATGTAAGGAAAGAAAAAGTACATTTGACTTTTGGAAAAATTTAATAATTTGAAACTACAAATAATGATGTGGATAAATCGAAAATAAAATTAATTTTTTAAATATCTATATTTAAAACTGTTTTATACTGCTACATATTGTGTATGCAATTTTTTACGTAATGTTCTGTTTCTGCATATAATGTATCTTCACTAAATAGGTGCATTTGCATATTTATATTTTATTGCATATTTATGACAATATAATTATGAAACCCATACTTTATCCTCTGATGTATTTAAACAGCCGTATAAATTTAACCCCGATAAAGGCAAACTTTATTTTTTCAAATAAATTATTAATTATAATATTACATAAAATATAGAATTTTATTTGATTCAGTACAGCGAAAAACACATTTGGATGTCATAAAATGTTGTAATTTTTACATATGAAATTAAATTTCTTTTTGACATTTACATTGCATCTATATACGAGTATTTTAGTAGGTTAGAAGATATTTTGCACCATCAAAAGTAGAATATGAATATAGCCTACTGACACCTTTCCTTTGTATATATATAGGGCCCATATGTATGTAATTTGTATTATAGGCCTATATGTAAATATGTAATTAAAATACCAAGTAACATATCTTTTAGACTCGATATCATTCACATCACTGTTAATATCTAATAATACTGTTTGAATTATTACAAGCCTAAATATATTCTATTTGTCAACCTGTAGCTCATTATCTGCCTGAAAATATAACCGTAAATAGTTGAAATTTTTATTTTTGTAACTTATCATGAAGTATAATTCTCTCTTTCCTCTAACAACTTATACCTGAATTCCAATAATTAAATCTTGTCTCCATAGACTTTTAATAGCCCTTCTCTCTAATCTGTTTTTAATCTTTGTTGATTCAACTTTTATTATTCTCTATCTTATTAAGAAACACAATATCAATTGTGAGTAAAGTATACCATAAGCTCCTTTCTAACTCCATCCTGCAATAATTCATCATATAATATATATATATATATATATATATAAGATATGGGCTAAAAGTTAAACCTCGATAAACTTCAAAATTTACCCTAAATCCTAAATCTCATCTTTGTAACACTTTAACTTATCCTAACACTTGGTTTAACATTTTTGCAGATTTCCATAATTAAATTTATGTAATTCTCATCAACTCCTATTCTTCCTGACTCAGAAAGGAAGAGTTCTCGAGAATCCTGAAGGCATCCCATATTAACTCTGCCGTGAAACTGTTTATTTCCACGGCGGAATCGTGCGTGCAAAAGGACAAAATTAGAAGACACTTTTATGTATTGTCTATTTTAAGAATTTTCTTAAATTTTGTAAGTTTAAACTTATTTGTCCTAGCAAGTTTTATTAAAAGCAATATATGAGTTAAAAACAAGCAACTTTCAAGTTTTACAAATGTTTACATCTAACTTTGGTTATGCTAGTGCTCAAACTTTCGCCACAACGCGATTACAGCGCTCGAAGTGGCAGAAATATTTACGCCACTTTCGTAGCATTAGAGAGAGCTATTGATCAGTATACCTATCGACTCTGGTATTACCATTGTTGGAGTATTATTATTCGTTATCTTAATGTTCTGTAAGTTATTTAGAACAATTCCCAGGCGAAGACTTTTCTCCTATTTAAATAGATAGTTTTATAGTTTCTTTCTTTTTTTTTTTTTTTTTTTTTATATAAAAATAGCTCCGAACAATAACATATATTTGGGATGCTTGAAACAAATAGAAAGTCGCTTTTGCTCACTCCTAGATTCATTGACTACTTTTTACTGTAAAGTAGCCTTTACGGAACCGATCGATCATTTTCAGATTCTTAAACATACACTACACAGAAAGAATTACGAAAAGTATAAGAAAAAATGAAACACGCATACATATTTGATATTTTACACTAAAGAAATCACAGAGAAAAATTTTGCCATTAGGGAAATGTAATTTATCTAGCCATTTCTCTAAGATTTAAAATGTTAAAAATAAATATGAATGTAATTTCGTTTCTCGAATTAATATTATGGTTTAGCTGAAGCATAATAACTAACAGCGAAATTATTATATTAAATTGTGATTATCCATATTCGAATAAGACAGAACGAAAATAAGCGAATAATTCTTTTTTAAAATTTTTACGTAGTAAAACTATATATTAATTTCCAAATATTCGAAATTTTTTTGAATTAAGACTATATAATGAAGTATTCCAGTTTAATTTATTGATATATTCCATATTAATATCGTTATATTTTTTAATGAAAAAAACGAATTTTATTTCTTGTCTTTGTTAGAATGTTTCTGAAAAATTACTAATGTTATGAAAGGTAAACCACAGTTAAGCAAAACTTGAAAAATCTAGCATTAGATCTATCTTGTCGTTATAAATTATGAAAAGCAACGAACATATATTGGTCTTGACACAATTGTATTATGCCAAGAGCCATTAGTTCTAAATAAAATTCTTTTATAGTCTATTCATTTCATAAAATTGAAAGGCAACAAGTAAGAAAAATCATAATTATAGCATAGTAATCCGACGACAAGAATTTAAAACTGAAATTAAAGAAATCTCGGTTTTGTATGCACTACCCAGAATATATTTCTCTTTGTAGAATACAGTAGAACCTCGATTATCCGAGCGAATGTGAACTGATGTAACCGAAAACTCGGGATTAATTCGGTTGACCGAAAACACGAATTAAATGGACGACCACGGCCATTTCGGATTGAAAATTAAAGATGTGAAAGATTTATATGTATCATTTTAAAACCGTTTTAATACCTTATGAAATTAATTATGAATGAACCAATAGGGTTTTTTGGTCAAATTACTTAATATTTATTCGGATGTTACTGTTGAAGAATATTGAATATTGTTGCTTTTCCTGACTACCAAATTCAGAATATTCGGCCGAATTTACTGATTTACTGTATTGATACCAGCTGATTTACTATATTGGGAATTGTATGAAACAAAAAGCCTAGAATCGTGTTTTCCAAACTTTTACGGCCTATCGCCTTCCTAGTTAGTGTTGCCAACCTTTAGACAAAAATTCCTTTACAGTACATAAAATTTCAATTCGTAACAAAAGTTTCACTCGCCATATTTACAAATTAAATGCAACGCTAATATAGGAATTATCTAATTCAGCGATTCCCAACCGCTTGATATGCGCTTGATGGTTTAGGGGTATGCGAAAAAATTAAAAAAACTAGTAATAAAATTAAGAATAAGAATATTCGGATTCTGCGTTGTGGCCTTTGGCGACGTTACGGAGCTCGATGCTTTATTATATTTATTTGTGTCCTTCCTCTAAAGCTTTTAGATTAAAAAAAAAAAAAAACTTTCTTTACATGTTGACCAAGGTGCCACTGTTTGACGAATACACGAAAGAAAACTTAGCGAAAATTATATTGTGACAATTATACTGGTGGTAGCTTATTATTTAACGTTTTGACATTCTATAATTTTGTTTACGTTACACAGTAAAAGGTAAGATTTTGTTTAGTTTCTACAGTGTTTATTTTATATTTGATTTTAATAGTTATTTCATTAAATCAATTTAAATGCATTTGTGTCGCCACACGATTATATACTTTTTATTGCTAATTAATACAGGTACTCCTCACTTTACTACCGAGTTCCGTTCCGACGACTACGTCGTTAAGCGAATTGGTCGATAAGCGAGGAGCTTGCGCCGGGAGTATAGGATCGTTGTAAAATTATACAAATTATGCAACAAACTTCAAATTTATTCATAAAAAGACTATTATAGTATGTTATTAGCCTATTATAGTACTATAAGACAATTATAGTACGGTTAGTGTGCATATCACCATTTGCCACTGATTGACACTCAAGCTGAGAAAGGGGATTCCCCGAATTGCAGGTCGAAACTCGATTGGTCGTAAGTGCGAGTGGTCGTTAAGCAGATAGGTCATAAAGTGAGGAGTACCTGTATCAACTTCCGTACGGTAATTTTTATCATTATTTTAATTCAAAATAAAAATTATTCTCTAAATTCATTTAAGGTTAGATATGGATCAGTGGTTGAAACCGGCACGGTAAAAAAGCTGAAACTGAACACAGAGTGATCAATTACCAAGTAGGCTACTTCTCAAGACATGTAATGTTTTGGTGCAGAAGACTGAAAGAGCGCAGTCTTCACTTCTGCAGGAAGGTAAAAAGAGAAAATACAGTGATGAATACAATATGGATTTTCATATATAGGAGCCGACGACTGTCCTAAACCTAAATGTGTAGTATGTAGAGAAGTGCTGTCAAATGGCAGCATGAAACCGTCCCTACTTTTACGGCATCTACAAACAAAACATGCCAATTATCAAAACAAGGAATGAAATTTTTCTTAGACGCTTAGCAGTTGAAAATAAGAATATGTCGATTTTGACACTAGACAATACATCCTGCCAGCTAAGAGATTATGAAAATGCCGTTTAAGCTAGTTACAGTATTGCTAGATGTGCTAAAACTCATACAATTGCTGAGAATCTAATGTCTCTCTGTATAAAAGATGCCACTTGGTGTATACTTGGAGAAGAACATGTGCAAAAAATAAAAAGAATTGCCCTATTAAACAATACAATATCTCAAAGAATTCAGGACGTATGATGATGTTGAGGTGAAAGTAATGTGTAAAATTAAAAATTGTAAGGTTTTCGCTATTCAAGTTGATGAAAGCACAGATGTTCTATTTTTGCCATTTTGCTACCGCGAGGTATTTAAAAGATAATGAAGTCGAAGAAAACCTTATGTTTTGTCACACTTTGTCAGAATATACAACAAGCGAGGATTTATTTAATGGTAGTGATTATTATTTCAAAGAAATGGGCATTAACTGGGCTAATTTTTGTGGATTAGTACTACGTGTATGTGGTGGTGTATGTTTCATGTTTTTATTCCGGGCTGCGCGGTGGTGTCATGAAGATAACTTCCGATGTAAGTTGGAATCACTGCTAAAGGCAAAGTCTAGCATCATTTTATAAAGTAAGATAAACTAAGTCGAGAATTTTCAAAGCTATGTGTGATGAGTTGAAGAGTCTTCATTTTACTCTGCTCTTTCACACAGAAGGAAGGTGGCTATCTCGTGGCAGGGTCCTTACCCGGCTGTTCGAACTTAAACATGAAATAACTAACAGCTTTTCAACTCCTTTCCAAATTGCTTCCAAGTTACACGACTGTAATTGGCTTCAGGCGCTTGTATATTTATCAGATATTAATATTTTCCTACATATAAACAATCTAAATTTGGTACTTCAAAATAACCCCCTTAACGATCTTCAATGTTACAGACAGAATTGAATCTATGATTTAAAAACATTGATTTTTTGATGTCATGTATTGAAAATTTCCAACTTGAGATATTTAAAACTTTGTACAATTTCTTATCTGAGGAGAAACTTTGCCTGTCCCGGAAAATAAGCGAAAAATAACTGAACACTTAAAAGGACTAAAATCAGCTTTCGAAATGTACTTCCACAAAACTGAAGAAAGAAACTATTGGATTTCAAATCCTTTAGAAGAAGAATACTTCCGGATAGCTAAATTATCAGTCAAGAAAAATTTTCTTGATTGAGCTTTCAAACGACACTACTCTAAAAGCCAAATTTCTTATTAACTTTTGATCAGATAGCAGCAGAGAGTATGAACATATTTTCTACTGCTATCTGCGATAGGTCTGAGCGTTGCTACGGGGTAAAGCAATCAAACAATTAATTATTTAAGTTACCTCTAGAACTTTGGTGCTCTCACTCTCTGTTTTTAATGATTCAGTTTTATATAGAAAGTTTGTACCAAATGGATTATAACCGAAATACTAGATAAAAGTGGAGGGACATTTTCTTAATAAGAAAATATACAATTATGTAAAATATATTACAAAATACTCAAAACTTGATAAAAATTAGACACATTTTAAGCCATTCTTAGTTATCGGTGAAAGTATGTTTTTGTATTTATATATAAAAAAGTGCTAAAATATTTTGAATGTCATTCGATTAATTAAGCTTTGTTTTGTCAGTTTTATATAATTAGATATAAAAATAAAATTGAATGTATTGAAGCTTACGTGTTACGTGTGCAAATACAAAATTACAAAATTGAAAATAGGTTTTAATTTAAACATTTTGGAAAATTTTAAAGATTTACTCAATTAAAACATAAAAACATATTATATTTATATAAGAACATAAAATTTTTTAAAATAATAATCTTATACTAAACATTTCATTGATATCAGATTCGTTTGGACCAATCACAGAGCGAATTGACAATGTTTTTGCTTATCCCCGATCGTATAAGAAAATAATCTGCGAACTGTGAAACTTATTAAATCCATCTCTCAGCCTAATTCGAAATTTACGCACAAAAATGTACTGTTTTATCGAGTATATTAAATTTTATTCAAAACTCTAACGAAAACAGAAAATTTTGTAAAGCATCTCCCAGGATTCCTTTAAACTACAAAAATCAGGAAAAATCCCACGAGGAGGCAACATTGCTTTTAGTGCATTAGAGATTCGTAAAATCAGTCTGAAAAGATAAACTGAAAAGTGAGTTTTATAAAAATGTTTTAAATTTAAACATTTATTTTATAAACAAATAATAATAACAGCAATTTTTCAAAAGTATCTTAAAGCACTTGATTAATTAATATAAAAATAATTAATGATGGATCTGATGCGACGAAACTAACTTTTTCTACATCCAGCTCGATATTAGTAAGCAACATCTCTAAATTTACCCATTCAACTATTTGCTGTCGAAGTAAAACGACGAACTTTTATTTTAAATAAAGTAGTGTTACTAGATTATCTCAAACACCACCTAAAGAAGCAGTGGCAACATTTTCACAATAAAAAAATGTAAAATGTTCAAATATTCTGGTCGGTAACGCTCGAGAGGACAGACATCTCCACATGGCCTTGCGGGATCGTATCCCACGTCACGTATCCCGAGTCAAGAACTTGGGTAGTTTTCAGAACAACAAGTGTCTGCACAGACAGTGAGACGACATCTGCAGCATCACGAATTATCAGCACGGCGACCATTGCTACGTCTTCCCTTGACGCTGTAGCAGAGACAGGCGTGCCTACAATGGTGGGTTCAATAATGAATATGGACGCAGAAGTGGCATCCGTCGTCTTTTCAGACGAAGCCCGGTTCTGCGTACAGTATCACGATGGCCGTATCTGTGTGTGGAGGCACTGAGGGGAACGCTTATTACCAGTTTGTGATCATTATCGTCTTGAGAGCCCAGCACCTGGAGTGATGGTATGGAGTGCCATTGGGTACACATCCCAGTCACCTCTTGTTCGCATAGCCAGTAATTTGGACGGCCATCATTACATTTCTGAAGTGTTAAGGCCCGTCGTTTTGCCCTAAAACAAGTCAGAGAAAACTTGGTCAAGAAGGAGAGGAGAGGAGTAATTGAGCATCAGCGGACGTCCATTTATTTCATTAAATTTTATACAGTTTATGCATTTTATTATATTTATTTCAAAATTTCTTGTATGTTTTTGTTTCTACTTATGTTATCTATCACTCATAAAGTAATAAAGGTTTTAAGAGGGGATTGAGTTTTGTTGGACGACCAAAGATGGGGAGGGTTACGAAAACTTGGACAAACTGGGATAAGAGAGGGAGGAGGAGTAAAAATTTCAAGAAAAATGCGGACGTAATTTATGGACAGTCCCCAAGGACGCAACGAAATACGTCTATTTCGTATGAAAGCAAACTATTTCAACTAGTAACAAATAAACAAAAACAGGCGTCCAACAATACGGGTTAAACGACAAAGGGGCAAGTTGCATAATTATATACAGAAACTGACTGATGCAGGTGTGCTTTTAGGAAAATTTACGAGACCCTTTTAAAAGCTCGGTGAGAATCGAGCAACAGGTTGTTTTGTAAATGTAATTTTTCGTTTTTCCTTAAATAGAATATAATTGTAGCTATTACTCTTATCACATATTTAAGTGTTAAATAAGTTACTGCAGTTTTGTTTGGAGATATAAACAAGTCACTATTAATTCGTATTGATTTTTATCGCCTAAAAGTTAACAACTAGAATGTTTAAATTTTTAAAAAATCTGAGAATAAAAATAAACTGTCATATTATTGTATTAATAAGTTACTTTGAATATAAAAATTCTATTTTTAATAATAAAAAGTACACCGGAAATAATTAGTTTAAAAATTTGAATAAATTGCAAATGAGATTAAAACGTTTCATTTAGATGGAATTAATGAGGAAATATTTCAACTTCTCGAATGATAGATACCGAAATCTATAGAAATATTGCGATTATAAAGAATGCAAATCGACAAGCTTATTAATATAACTATTGATGCAAAATGAGATCTATAGGATTTGCAAAACTTCTTAAATATTGTTTATATTGTTTCTAACAAAGAATATCATGAAAGTTTATTAGAAAACTTTGCTAAAAATTTATTAGTCTGTAGTCGATACTTTTTAAATAAATTTTAATATATTTCCTAAAATATATGAAGTGTTAGTATTTGTAAACACTTCAGACAATATTCTATATGAAAATATTAATGTTTATTTATAAAACATATGATAATAACAATAATAATCAACAAATATTAGTAAAGAATATTAACAGGTATTCAAATTTCTAGAAAATTTTGCTTTCTCTAAGAAATATATAGGCCTATATATTTTTTACCTCGTTCATTCGATTCGTTTCTTGTAGTGAACGATCTCTAAGATTATATGTTTACAACATGATCCGGTTTCGGTTGATATCTCTCTCTTTTTTTAAAGTAAATAAATTGTAATGTATTGTAAACTTTTTCACAAACATTCAGTGTTTGCATTTCTTCAAAGTTGGATAAATACGTCTTACTACTTTGGGCTTTTGTAGTGTTTACGGCCGATAATCCGCTTACGTATCGTTTAAGTTGATTTTTTTTTTACTTTATATTCAAGTTAGATTACTTTTACTTTATTATTTCTTTTCCTATATTAAAATAATGGAGGTTATACATGAAAATCCGAGTACGAATATAATTTTATTTTTCTCCGAAAAGGATGTGGATTTCAAATAAATAAAATTTAACACTTCAAAAAAATTGTAAATATTCTAATTTTTTATATTATTTGTTATATTATTTGATATTATTTTATATATTATGTTAATTGCTAATTTTTGACGGTAGATGGAGCCACAATACTTTTTAAACCGGTTGAAGAAATTTTAATTTCTTTCACTTCGCTTACAATTTTACCATTTAAAACTTATTAAAAAATAAGTTTTAAAGTTAGAGAAATATATTTTTAAAAGAAATAATAATAACGTATTTCGATACTATGACGCTTATAATGCTTATTTCATATATATAATTTTAAATTGGAATATTTATATATTAATCATGAAAATCTTAAAGGAAAAATTATTTGTAGTTATTTTGTGTTTAATCCATGTGTAATTTTATAAATCATTTAATTAAATTTTATCTTAATTTTTTAAATTAATAAAATATAGATTAATACTTTTATTGGGCTGCAATTTTAAATAATTGTAGATCTATAAATTTCTACTGTCGTCTGTCTATCTGCCTTTCCTGAAACTCAAGAACAGTGTAAGATAGATGAAAGACGAGACATGGAAACCATTGGGGCAGGAAGCCCAGATTAACCATATACAAACTTCCGAAAGTCATGTTATTTCAATTGAAAATTTTTCCCTGAAAGGAGTCAAATAGATAACCAGCACGACTCGACTGCTAAAGGAAAAGTATCCGCTTTTAGTACAGGGGTAAGACGCTACTAATTTGAGGTGGAGATATATTTTAAATTAAAATTTCCGTAAAATTCTGAAAAATTTTGGCCGCTTTCTAGATGCCCCATCATTGTCCCAGGTACCCCGCGCTAGAGGGGAATACTGGATACTACGTAGTTGTATAATTTTTTATTTTTTGGGGAAATAAACATGATAGACTTCTTAATGTCGTACACCATATAGTGGCCAACAGACTTGAATATCAATTCATATAAAAACATGTAACTTTTCTTTAATGGGTCTCGTGACTTAGACTAACGAAATCTTGTGCTTTCGATTCCTCCAGTCTTCCTTAAAATTTGAGTAGGTGCAGAAACTAAAACAGTTTTCCTTTTGTTTTTAAATTTATCAATTTAAAACGTTCATTAGATACGGATGAGTAAATGATTATATTTTTTATGCTTTATTCATGGAAGTTTAGTGTCTGACTCATCATTAAATTTTATGCCACAATGCTTTGGCCATAAATCTATAGTAATTATTCATATTCGTAAATTTGCAATCAACTTTTTAAATGAAAAATAATTATTGAAGATGAAAAACGATTTTATACAACTACCTATTAGAAAGGCAAAATCTTTTTTAATCACGAGACTACTACGATTCTGCACATTCCTTAGAAGTGATAAATATTCTCAATAGCGTAATTTCTAGAATTTGAAGATTATACAAGTCAGGTGAAGAGAGCTATAAGCTGTTTCGAAGCCTCCCTGAGAATTACAATACCGACTAATTATCATTATCAAGTTTTAAGTGTCCTAACACTTACGTTGATGTCAATACACCAACTCTCTTTAGAGTTTATTGAAGTTTCATTGTTTTCAGATTATTTATAGTACACGACGTTATCATAGAGATACTTAACCATTAGCTATGCATGTCCAATTAACATGCTCTCAGGAAAGAGTTGATTTAAATTTAAATTGATAACATTGGTACTGACAACAATATTCAGTATATGGTAAGCATTTTGTTTTTTTTAATGAATTTAGATTCAACCTTCAAAACGAAGAAACTCTGCGTGTTTTAGTAGCTACAGAACTAAGAAGCTAATTCTTAGTTCTGTAGATCGTCCCTCTAATTACGGGAAAAACAGTTTATTGAGTGATTGTATTTAGTGTATGCACCGATCTATACTTACGAAATCAAATTATTGGCTTTTCAGCATAATATTCTTAAAATTAGCAGTATCTTACGAATATTGAGTGCGTATATTTTTTAACGGTTATAGTCATCGTATGTTTATACTCATAGAGGATAATGTGAAAACACATAAAGTATGTACTGGAAGGATATAAAGTTTCATCGGAATGGAGTAGCAAACTGAAAGTTTAAATCCGAGAGGATATTTGTAGGATATTCTCGAAAGATATATAGCTACTATTATAACTGTAACCAAAATGCTACGCGAGATAAAAACTACATTTTATGAAGAATGGATGCTGCTACTAATTTTACTCATCAATCAACTTAATATGAATTCATATGAATAGATATACAAATAAATTTATGTTAACTTAATTTTCCTATTGGTATTGAAAAGAAGAACATGTCAGAAATCTTTAAATTGATTTTTTTTATACTTATGTACTCTTAAATTAATAAAATTTTGCAACATATGTACAATAACAATATTGGGGACAACACATGTACTGTACAATATTTAAAGGACATAGGAAATCAGTTATATCAATATTTAAAGAACAAAAGATATCAGTATGTTAATTTACGACATGTGGTGTGATTTTCTTTTAAATATAATCACGTCGTTATTGTAATGTACTGTATAGTACGCATGAAGAAATAAGCAATACGACGAAAACCTTTACCTTATGAAATTTTACAATATTCATTTTTTCGTTTTAATAATTTGAACATTTTATTCATGTACGCATTTTATGTCATGCTATAAATAATCTTCCTATATAATTTCTTTTAAATAATTAAAATAATATTGAAAAAATAAAATGAATGTTTGTTAATAAATCAATTTAGAACCTACAGAAAAAATAATTAATAGAAAATTATTAATGAAGTTGCGTAATTCTTAAGCACTTTTTTAATATTAACATATCTGTTTTAATTAAAAGTTGCTTCATTATCATTCATACTCTACTTAATTTTCCATTAGTCATTTTATTATTTTTTACAAATATATAATATATTAATGAAGAAATTTTAAACAAAATTTATTTCATTTTAAATAAACTTTTTATACTATTCATTTTTTTATATTTTATATTTTCCTTTATAAAATTTAATATTATTGAAGTATGTTTTTATATGTTTTGCGTTATGCGCCATCGCTATTAAATGAAATAATCAATTTATTATTTAACTTTGAAATAAAAAAAAAGTCAAAATTTCAATCTTTCGACAAAACAAATAAAAAAATGAAGTTATAAAATAGCGTGTAAATAAACATATAAACAGTAATTATTTTCTTAGTCAACATATTATTATAAATATCTAAAGTTAAAAGACAAAGTAATTTTACATATATTCATTTTGTAAATAAATAAAATGTATAAAATTTGTATATTTTAATATATATATTTTAGAAATTCTTGTAGAATATTTAAATTACAATAAAGTTAGAATAGTTGTAAGATAAATTATTCATTCCCAGTTTGATTAAATGAGGAGGTAATTTAAAGGATGCTTTCATTGAATTAGCTATTAAAGGCTAATTGTATCGATAAAAAGTCAATCTCTAAATGACTGTAATCATTGTGTAGTTTCTTGAAATTCCCAAAGGAAATTTCAGGAAGTTATACTTCATTTCATGAATTCATCCGAAACAATACTTAAGAATTGAGGTGTGATAAATAATTCTAATTATCAAGAAGTGAGCTAACTATTAATTTGAAAGTTGATTTTTTGTATACATTTTTAACTACTTAGATTGTTTCGTTATTAATACCCTAATTAAAATTTAAAAGTCAGCATTAATTATGACGAAGGATTTTTCTAGGATTTTTTTCAATAATCCTCTCATAGAAATTTATTTCAAAATATGGTTTTCATAATTTGTTTTTAAGCTCTATTCGCCATACTTTCACTAATTTTTATAATATTCTTTCGTAAAAATGACAAGTTTTGTTGAATTTATGAGAGGAGGATTGCATCCTGTGGATTAAAGTAATATTAGCTTCTGTTTATAACTATTTGTCAACTAAATTGTACAATTAAGCAAATTGTAGAACGCATTCTGTAACGAATTTATATTTCGGTATCTTAAAAATGTAGAAAGTACTGTATGAAATTTTAAATTTTAAATCGAAATTTGTAAATTTCGATCGCTATTTTTTACTTGATAACAGGATAAAAAATAATAAATATGGTTAAATGATTTGATTAATAAACTTAAAATTAGTTTTATTTATTTTAGTTCATATAGACCTCATTGAAATGTATATTAGCGTTTTCGAAAACTGCTTTTCAATTGAATTTAATTAAGTCTTTTTTAAAATTAAATTCCACGGAGTAAATCACTGTTATCAACATAATGAAGCCTTAAACTTTATCCATTCTAAATAAAAAATTTAATAGTCATCAACGATGTAAATAGTATCATCGTAAAAAATTTTAATTCAAATTGCCTTTGTGACATCTCTGTTAAAAACAAATCTGAAACAACAAAAGTGTATTTAACTCGGTTAGCGATATTAATGAAAAAAGATACTGTAACTAATGCTGATATTTTATTCGCGAATATTTAAATGAAAATTCCTAATGTTAAGAAAGTTAGTAAAATAAAGTTAAATGATTATTGCCCTTGTTGTACTGAAATTATTATAATTTCCAATTTCTATTAAGATGTACTGTAAATTGTTTTTGATTCAGATTATCTCCTGCAGAAAGCAAATCCTCTTTCTACAATAGATTAATGCATTTATAAGAAAATAATTTATAGTATCCCTCCGGTCTTGTTCAAAAAAAATTTAGGAAAATTCGCTCGAATAAAACTGATCATTTAATAATAAATAATCCGTTTATATTTAAATGTAGAGTATTGTACATCCTTCTTAAAACTATATAGACTACTTTAAGACTTCGAATTTAGTCGAAACCCGGCTTAATGGTTCTGGACCCGGAAATTGAATCAGGAATCAGAACGAAGGACCGACGGTAAACTCTGTGGAGAAACTAAACACCAAGAAAACCGCTATCGTTAATGCGGAAAAACTAACAACAGATCCGCCATTTTTTTTAGAGAAAACGTCAGTTTTAGAGTAACGTGACTTGTTTAAGTGATTTTAAACAACAAAGGACAACTTTAAGAAAAGTAGTTACGGGACATGTGAATTGTCTTCAATTATTGTTTCAAGAAGAGAATAAAGATATCATCGAAATTGAAAAATAGATATACGATTGACAGAAGAATTACTTCTAGTTAACATAGATTAAAATTTGACAATCAACAAACAAAAATAGAGAATGACACCGAAATAGAAATAGCACTTCGAGAAAAATATAAAGACAATGTAGCAAGGTGGCATATAAGAGTATACAAAATTTTGTCACAGTCACAAAACCCACCTTACAATCCTACCACGGTTCTGGCTTCATAGAGTATAACTTCAAAAGAAACACTTTATAAACCAAAGCTGCCACAACTGTACGTAGCAAAGTTTGATGGAGACATTACCCAATAGAGACGCTTCTGGGACTAATTTAAAACCTCAGCGGATAATAATCCAAGGATTGGAACAGTAGACAAATATGTATATTTACGTTTTTTATTACGTAGTCTCGACTTTGCCCACCATTTCCAGACTGGCGTTGACTGAATCTAATAATGAAATATCCAAGACAGCAGAGAGATAATAATGGCGATCTGCAAACCTTAATACACATCTCTGTGGAATGGTCCAAATGCAGGGTCTCGGACTTCTGTCCGGTCCTGCAGTGCTACAGGTGCTGTAGATTTGGCCATTCGACTAAGTCCTGTAGCCAGACAGTGCCAACATGTAGTCACTGCTCTGGCGAACACTCCTACAAAGACTGCAAACATAAGGACAAGCCAGCTAAATGCTGTAATTGCACCCATGAGAAAGCAGCTAACTCTGAACACAACGCACGTGACAGCACATGTCAGGTTTATACTCGTATCAAAAACAACGTAATTAATAGTACTGAATATGGACCAACGCAGTAATAAAAGTATTCGTCTTCTGCAATACAACACCGGAAGAAGTATTGCTGCCACCTCAATCTTAAGCTCCAAGATCAATGACTGCGACTTCATCTTCTGCCAGGAGCCCTACTGTGTGCGTAACCGCCCGGCTTGTCTTCCAACCACTTGCACCATCCTTAGTGGTACCTCAGAGTATCCTTGGGCGGCCTCTATCGCCCCAATGACAACTTGTCCCTTCTGCACCACAGCAACATTAGCTCTCAGTGCATCTGCTGCTCTGAGATCATTGTCAACGACAACAGGCTCATCCTAATCAACTTTTACTGTCCGATGAATAATGACATCGACGATTATCTGTCTTCACTACAGAACTGCATAGACACCTTCAACAATGCCTTCTACATTCTTGCAGGAGACACTAACGCTCACTCCCCCACCTGGGGAGGCGACAACCTAGACCATCGTGGCCGAAGATGGGAAGACTTCTTTGCCCGCAATGGGCTTCTTGTTGTTAACAATCCAAACTCCCCTCCCACCTTTGTCTCCAGCCAGGGACATAGCTGGATAGATGTTACGACATGTTCCCTGGGCTGTTATTCCACTATTTCTGACTGGAAGGTTCTCAACGACTCCATAGATGATCATGCTGTTATTACCTTCAATATTAACACCACCACCAATGACAACATAAGGCACCCACGCCTTAAATACAATCTTAGGCATGCGGATTGGGACAATCTCAGGACCTACCTCCATAATAACTTGATTGACTGTGTCCATCCTGACCCTCAGATTACTCGTGAGCGCATAGAGGGTAATATTAATACTATTGAGAAGGCCTGCAGCATCTTTATTCCGAAATACATGAACACTCATAAGCCCGTGCCTTGGTGGACAGAAAACCTGACAATCCTTCGCCTAAAGAACATCAGGCTGCGGAAGAAATACCAGACGAGTCACACTGAGCCTGATCGGACCAACCACAAATTGCACTACCTTCAGCATCTTCGGAATTATAAAACCGAGATTAAAAAGGCCAAGCAAACTTCTTGGACTCATTTCTGCCAATCGGCGGCTAAAAACCCCTGGGGTTTTATCACTCGCTATGCCACCAATAAGTTCAAAAGCAGGTCCGTCTTACATTCCTCCACTCCTGGCGAGGACTTTTTCCAGGCAGCCAACCGGAGAATGGATCAATTCTGCCTGGAGGATAACTTAGATCAGGAGACTGAATATCATCATAGGATTCGAACTCTGGTATCTAATGCAATTAGTACCCTCGATACTCCAAGCTTCCAGCCGCACGAGATCAAGTACGCCTTCGCCAATCTTAATAGCAGGAAGGCTCCTGGCTGCGACGACATCACGCCTGAGTTGGCAAAGAAGCTCTGGAATATAATCCCCGAGCACCTGATGCATATTTATAACACCAGCCTCTCTCATGGAATCTTTCCCAGTAACTGGAAATGTGCCAGAATTGTACCGATTCCTAAACCTGGAAACCCTGAGGAGAGCCGTCCCATCTCCCTCCTGCCAGTTCTTGGCAAGGTGCTGGAGAGGTTGATCACTAATAGACTCCAATGGCACCTGGAGAAAAACAACTTTCTGCACAGTAACCAGTTTCGTTTTAGGCCACAGCGCTCGACCGCAGATGCTATTGAAGGCGTCATCAGCAGCATTAACAACCTCCTAAGTAGCTACAAGTATGTGATGGCCATCAGCCTGGACATTGCAAAGGCTTTCGACAGTGCCTGGTGGCCCTCTATTCTTTACCGCCTTAGAGCCAAGGATTGCCCTGCTAATCTTTACCGAATTATTACTGACTACCTCACTAACCGCTCCGCCATTCTTAACTATGGAGGACATAACGTATGCCGGAGCGTGGTCCGTGGCTGCCCGCAGGGCTCTGTGTGTGGCCCTTTGCTATGGAACGTTGTATTTGATGATTTCCTCAACCAAAATTTTGGGCAACATGACATGGTGGCCTACGCGGATGATGTCCTGGTGCTGCTGGGTGGACGTTCTCGGGCAGAACTAGAGCGCAATGGAAACCACATATTGGAACAAGTCCTCGATTGGGGAACTAAGAATAAACTAACATTTAATGCTGCCAAGACCTGTGGCATCGTATTTAATAAACCAAGGCAGCCCAATCTGTACCGAAGAGTGCCAACTGTCAAGATGGGCGATCATTCTGTTCGCATAAAGAAAACTATTAAGTACTTGGGAGTTGTCTTGGACTTTCGCTTATTATGGAATACCCATACCCAGTATATTACAGATCGCACCGGGAAGATCTTCAATGCTCTGGCAGGCATGGCAAGGAAGCGTTGGGGCCTGGCAGCCGAAGCCCTTGACGCAATATATAATCAGATTTTCCTGCCGATCACTACATATGCATGTGGAAGCTGGGGGCATGACATCACCAAATCCCATATAAAAAGGAAATTTATCACTGCCCAACGTAGAGCTCTTCTTCAAATTACCAAGGCGTATTGCACCACCCCCAGCGCTTCTTTACAAGTTTTGGCAAAAAAGGCACCCATCAATAAAGTGATAGCCCTCAACTCTAAACTGTGGCACATAAAATGGGGTCGAGATATCTATACTGATAATCACTGTATTAAACATGAAGACTTGGAGACCAATGTGAGCTTTGCCAATTCGAGGCACCCAGCCACTCCTTGCAATATCCGTTTCGACACCTCTGACCAGACTGACCTCCATATTTTCACCGACGGATCTAAAACCGGCTCGAACGTGGGCTGTGGCTTTGCTGTTTTCAATAATGACGAAGAAATTGCTACGGGCCATTTCAAGCTTGGGGAGCACTGTTCCGTCTTCCAGGCAGAGCTTCTTGCCATTAGAAAAGCCATCGACTGGTCAAATGATAACTACACTACTAAGGAAATCACTATTATTACAGACAGCGCTTCTGCAGTGGCACTCCTTCAGGCCAAGACTTATCATCCCATTGCCACTGGCATTCACGAAACTGTTATCCACTCTCCCAACCATTTTCACATCAGCTGGACCAGAGCTCACCAGGGCACCCACGGTAATGAGAGGGCGGATGCCATTGCTAAACAAGCTTCCACTGACCACTCCCTGCCCTTCTCTTACAATAAAATTAACATCAGGGCCATCAAGGGCATCCTTTGGCAGGATCTCCTTGCCTCCTGGCAGGACGAATGGAATCATAACGACTCCATCACCTTTAACTTTATTCCAAATATAAAGGAATTCCTGACTCTTAAGTGGTACACTCCCAACCACTATCTTTCTCAGTTTCTGACCAACCATGGTAGGTTCTTTACCTACCTGGCTAGGTTTAAAGGAACAACTAACCCTTCTTGCACCATCTGTGGAACCTCTGATGGCAGCACCCACTACACCCTGCAGTGCCCGCTTCTGGAGTTGGAACGACTCCACCTCAAGACGACCATCGAGACCCACAACGACAACTGGCCCCCTCAACATCTGGACAGTCTTCTTAAATATAAAGACACCTACAGTGCCTTTTTCCACCTTATTTCTGTGTATTTTAAAAGAACATCGGTACCTGCCTACTGAATTCTTGGCAACGGTTAGCGGCGACTCTCATTCTACTCCTCAGCATGTTCTTCTGGCCTCTGCTTGTGTATTGCACAATTCATTGTAGATTTTGTAAATATTTGTAAATATTGCAGTTTATTTCTCTTTATTTTTTTTTCATATGTATCTGTATTGTTTTTTTAATTGTATTTTATTCCATTTTTTTATTATTATTATTGTTATTATTATTTCCATTATTATTGTTTTTTTTTGTTTTTATTTACACTGTATACGGTATTTTAATTTGCCGTATCTACGTTCCTATGTATTGTAATCTACACTCTCATTTTATGTACTTATTATTTGTCGCGCTTGCACCCGGTTATGTTATACTATGGTATCGGGAATGTACCTTTTTGGTATCTTAATCAATAAATAACTAACTAACTAACTAACTGCACTAACGAAATTAAAGATATAACCACAACCAACTACTAAGACGATGAGAGATGTATTCTTCACATGCCAAGAATATATTTGAAGTTTACAAGAATTAGACCTAAGTAATTATAGCAATTATGGGCTTCTTACACGTTATATTCTGTTTACACTCAGAAGTGGATTCATTGTGGACACGCAATACACCAAAGGCACATAGAACGAACTAACATCGTTTAAAGGAATTTTTGAACACTGAAACCGAAATACGAGAAAACACTTTTTATCAACTTAATAAACCCTAATTAGACAGAGAAGAAAAAGACCAGTGGTCCAAAATAGACAATCTACATGTTAAACGTGCTACGACAAAAGGATCACAAAGGTATTAAAACAGTTTAATTGATACATATACATTATATATTATTCATTATGCCTATATCCATAGAAATTATTGATAGAGAAATTAACAGACTCAACACAGATATTTATTATTTACATTGGCACAAGTCTGAAAGAAAATGTCGAGTTGCCCTTTTCTTAATCCCCAATTGTGTTCATTTAATGGTTTCATTTTACTTTTAAATTGGTTACTCATTTTTATCACAGAAAACTTTTTACTGATGACAAAATTAAAATTAAAATATTTATTATTAACCGAAATTTGCTCTGGAGGATCGTGACTGATATATATGTATACTGTATTTTCAGGGACGGATTTACATAAAGGCATTTGGGGCCTGTGCCCAGGGCCCCCCACAAAACTAAAAAAAAATTATGTTTAAACAATTTTTTTTCTATTACCGCGACAGCCTAGTGTGGCCTAATCATGAGGGCAACAGGCAGAAAAAACCAAACCCGGGAAAAAACCTATGAAACATTGGAAAATTTCGGGAAAAAATTTCACATAGGTATTTTTCAGTTAAATTAAAATAATTAGTTTTACGCTATAAAATATATGTATGTTTACAATAACCTTATTTTTAAATGAAATTTACAACTTTCTAGTTCAAATCTAATTGAAAGTACAGTATTTTGTGTAAACTTTCTAAATCATCAAATTTGCCTACTCTTAAAGGGGGGACCCCCACCGAATTTGTGCCCAGGGCCCCTGGATTGGTAAATCCGGCCCTGTGTATTTTATATAATGTACTGTATGTAGGATACCCTTTTTACAGTCTGCAGGCGCAGCTATTTATGGATGCAACCAAAATAAAAAGGAGAACATCCTATCATTCTTGACGGTAAACAACATTTTACCATACTTTCAATACGCTACGAAACCAATATTTATACCATATTAGTACTAGATATGTTCTCTGAGTCTCTTATACCAGCATTTATCAACCTTTTAACTCTAAGGACCAGTAAAATATCTGAAAAATTCTACGGACCATTAAGTTATGTTGGCCTAATTTTTTGGGACATACTGTGCCATTTATAACATAATAAATATATTTTTATTATGTTATAAATGTCTTAGTTTTATGTTAAAAAAGTCTTATGCTAAAAATGTCTGTTTTAAATATAGATGGAAACATATTCAATTAAATTAAAAATAAACTATTAAAAGTGAATCATCATTGAACGAAGTTTTATTTTAAATCTGCCTGCGGACCACAGATCGAGAAACGATGTTTTAGACAAAAATATTGGATAAGACGTGCCCGCCAAACTATTTTTTAAAAAAGAAACAAGAATTTGTATGATCTGTAAGAAATTACAAGTTCATGGAGGAACTACCGTCGAGGCACTTTTGCCAATGGATAGATTGAAACTTACAACAGCGTTCCAAGTTATGGGAATTGACTTCGCGTGACTTCTGGTTCGCGATATTATCATACCACAAGACATATCTTGTACTCTTTACATGTGCGAAAAGAGCCGTACACGTGGATTTAATCCCAAATTTAAAAGCTGTAACATTTTGTTTTTCGAGTTTACAAAGATACTTAGGAAGAAGAGGTATTCCAACAAGATATATTCGGACAACGCTAAAACATTTAAACGAACGGATGCTGAACTTTCTAAGATTTGGATGAAAGAGTTTGATGACGCATTATCTACCTTTCTTTCTATCCATAGGTCGAATGGGCTGCACGGTGGGGAAATTGGTGGAAACGGCTTATTGAAACTACAAGGAGTTGTCTGAAGAAAACATTTGGAAAAAGTATATTAAATGCCGATGAATACAGAACTATACTGACAGAAATTGACGCCACATCACCTGAAGACCTTTGACATATGACTACAAGGAGAATGGGACACTCACACTAAGACACTTTCTTACAGGAAAAAGATTTACTGATTTATTCAAACCGGAAGAAAAAGAGGCAGAATAGGGAAGAAGAGAAACAGAGTTAACTAGGATGTAGTAGCAAACAAAAGAAAATAATGGACGGATTCACAAATCAGAATACTTGTTAGATTTTAAAACATTTTATGAGGTGAAACAAGGAAAAGAACGAACTAGCATAAAAAGGAGATATCGCACAACTTGTTACGGAGACCTTACCAGGACAAAAATGAAAACTAGGACGGATTTATAGAATAGAAAGACAAAGTTATAAGATCTTGTTTATTGAAGATGTCTGACAAATGTTATATAGGACGACCCATTCAGATGATATGCCCTCTGGAAGCCAATTCAGTGAAAATGTCGGGGGAGGGTGTAAAGAATTATAGATGTTTAGAGAATAATTAATTAATGTTTAATGGTTTGTAGTTGTAAATTAATAATAATTTGTAATTAAACTTGGAGGGACGCAAGAGGGCGTCTGAAAAATAAAAGTGGAAGTAAAATGGCCGACTCCGAGTGACTATTAAATTTAAGATACACAGCTATTTTAGTTGAAACGTTTGTTCACAAATAGATTTGCGTATTACCGCGTAAAACGAAATTCTGTGTAAATTTTTGCTCCACCGCAAATACTCCCAGATAGTTATGTAGTCATTTACAATTAACAGAAAATGTTAAAATGTATTTTAAATGTCTTACACGCGTTTTTACAATAATGAATAGCATTTTAGTCCGGTGTTTCTGAACATACGCCGTACCGCGTACGTTACTTGAGAGTACTGTGTATGTACAGTACATGCAACCAGGATATTCACCACATTGAGTAGCATTCGATTTTTTTTTTTTTTTTGTTTGTGATTTCATAAGTTGAAGAAACGCAATTTATTAACTTGTGAGTGGCACTAGGAGTGGATTATCGTCAATCGCGAAAGCTTAAATCCGCATGTAACAATTTCTCGTTAAAATTAAAACCCTAATTTATATTATTGTAATTAAACCGCAATTCATTTAAAGTTTTAATAGAATTAAAATATTTTAATAAATAAAGCGTTGTCCATAAGATTATAATTTATTATAAGGTAAAATAAAACTTTTGATTTTTCAAACATTGTGTTAAGAGAAAACACAAATACAGATTAAAACATGAACGATAATGAGTTTGAAATTAATTCGTTATTACAGTATTTCAGTTATTTTATAAATAGCTTGATGATACGAGAAACAAAGTAATAATTCTAATGTATTTTCTTTCTAATTTAAAGAAAATTTGCGTTATTTTCTAAAGAGTTTCTCTTTAATAATAATTTTCTTCAAATTTTTCAAAAAAGCTCAAACGATTGTAGTGCTTAATTCTTTATTATTTCACGACAGATTAATATTTAAACCCAAGTCAATAGCTGAATCTGTTTAGCCTGAGATTACTTAATATTTTTACTTAAACTTTTTAAGTTGTGTAATCTATTTGTTTACTGATTGACGAATTTCTGGTAATATCGATAATGTTTCCAATAAAGCTTCATAAAGAAAACCGCGTTTTTAGCTTTCGGCGTTAAGTTTGCTAGAATGGAAAAATTTCACGTTGGTTTTATTTACTTTAATTAATTAATTAATTTTTTAATAAGTAACAAAATTTTATATTAGGCTATAACACTTTCGTAAAAATATAAATTTAAATTATCATTATTTAATTGCTGAATAATTAATTTTAATTAAGCAAATCTATCAATACTCAACATTATTATTTTATTAATAATCAAATCGATTTTACTTTTTCTTTTAAACATTTATGCATCCGTAAAGAAGAAAGTGTTCAATTATATGATATATTTCTGATAATTAAAAGCTAAATTATATATTAGACTGAAATTCAATGCGAATCGTCGTAGAATTAAGTTATTATATTCAATCGATATAAGCTTAAACATAGTCGGATTTTGTATATTACCAAACAAATAAGTAATAAAACTAAATGTATGAAACGTCTATTAGTGAATGTTATTCATGTATTATCTGATATAATTAAAATTTGACATTTATCAACGTATTAATTTAGTTCCGCGTCACGCGCAATCTAAGTAGTTTCCACTGACAAAAGAGAGCTATTATAAACTTTGTATCGTTAGAAAGTTGAATGTATTTATTTTGCAAAATTGTTTTGTTTAATTGACAATATTCAAAACTAGATATTGGCACACGAGTGTATATACACGAATCTTCTATATGAGTTATCAATATTGGAATTATCACCATTAGATTGTCACAATTACACCTATTTCATCAGATAAATGAATGTCAAAAAGTCGTTTTTTTTATATAAAGAATTTAAATGATTTCCTTTGAAATGAATTTTAAAAAGCGAAATTTCTTCGTATTTGAATGATTAACTTACAAAACACGTTTTAGTACAGTTATTAATTAATTTAATCTAACAAACATTTTAAGCTTTGCAGAAAACAATTAAATTTAAATCATTTTTGGAGTCTCATACACTTCGTAATTAGAACGTTTATAAATATTCGAATATCTTTTCATATTACGTTAAATCATTCATTATAGGTCAATTGTGCCGAATGAATATTATTCGAGGAATTTGGATGGAATAGGAGCAAGTGTTGATTCCCATCGTTTATTATAAAATTTTAATTGTCGCCGCTTGCGATAATATCACCGGAGAGATATAAGTTTATTTATGGAATAAGCAATTCCTATAGAGAATCATTATCTGGAGATTGAATAAAGTCAATTAGTAGTATCTCTAGAGTTATTTCAGCCTAAATTCACAATCAACATTCACGAGTCATTGTCACGAATTAGGCAATTATTGCTCATTTTATCATTGTTTTAAAACTGTAAAAGTTTATTGGTTAATCTTCAACTTTGTCAGAGTAATATAACTAGCCACGAAAGCGTTCAGAACACATATACGTTTATACATCGATTCTTCCATATTAAAAGTTTATTTTCTAATAAAATAGTCAATAATCGTTTACGCATGAAAGTGAATTTCAGTAGAAAGTGTTATAAATAGGAAACAGCTCCTCTTTTATAATTATTTCAATTAAATTTATTGAAATTCTTAATTACTAAAATAATATACACGTTATTTAAAATCGACATTTAACAGATTTAATAATTTTTCTCTGGAATCTAAACTCATAATTCGAATATATTTTTTAAAAGTTTCTTCAACAAAAAATAATTTGAAGAAAATATTTTGTGTAAAGAAATGATTAACAAGATATACTTTTTGTAATCAATGCTAATATGTTACAATTTCTAAGATGTTAACGAAAAGTAGATTAATTTCTTTATCATAATCTAGAAATTAATTGATAAGAGCGATGTTTCAACACATTTGTGTTATGTAGTAGGCTTGTTAGGAGCGGTCATGAGTGAAAGGTGAGAGATTCGTTTTGGCCATGGCAGATTATAGGAGACTGGATCGGGTTCAAATCGGGATATCTTACCACGACATTTTATCCAATGGCGATTTGATATACGCCGTCGAGACAAGCAAATTTACATATAGTGAAAATATTTTTTGAACGTATATAACATTTAGTATGCATATTTATAATAAATTATAACAAAATTTTAATGACTTGTAATTTAATTTATAATTCCTATTAGTTTTTAAATAATAAATTTATAAAGAGGTGGCATATATTTTCGCTCCTACGGTCAGTTGTTTCTTCGATCTGCTACTAATACTACATCGTGCATTGGACGACGAACCCTTTATCAAAAAGTGACATTATATATGTTCGATAGAAGTAAAATATAAATATACGTAATTTATTATTTACAAATTCAGTCGAACACACATTTTCGCCAGTAAAAGATGTCGCGAAGAATGAAATTGATAATTGCATCCTGTCTTTACATCGCTAACTCTACACCAACATCTTTTCATTGAGGAAACGTGTGTTCCTGTGGCAACGACGTTCGAATTCAAAGTTTCCTTAGAATAATTCATTAAATGTTAATGTTCTATTCAACAAAATGAATCACTTCCGATGCTATGACCCAAAGTAAAATTGACGGGGTTCTTTTCTTCTGTTCGATGTAGAGAAATATAAAAAAATTTTATCTCATATTTTTGATTAGTGCTAGTGTCTAATGATTACACCTGCAGTGAAATGGATAGAAACAAGATCAATTATAAAGTTTAAATTTTTGCTTAATATATTTCAGTACTGTAAAACAAATTCTTACTTTTGAATAATTTCTGTAAAAATTCTAATTAATAGACAGCTCGTTCATTCGTAAATACTAAGCTGAACTTAAATAATATAAATGGCGTTCGTACTGCCGAGCAGAAAAAACTGAAAACGGAAACAAAAAAAGCTAAATATTTTCTGTATAATTGCAAATATTAAATTTCTTTGTTTCATTAGAACACAAAAGTCATTTATTTTTTAAACAGCTTTTAATAAATGTTTACTATTTAAATGCATTCCGACAGCGAAGAAACTGGAAACATTTTAATATTGATTTTCGTTAAATTTTATAGTAACTAATCATCTTTTTTCTAAGAATTAATTTAGAAACTAATTATAAAAATTGCGAATAATTTTTTACTCTCTAATTCGAATTACCGATAGTCTAAAATTAAAACAAGTGGTTATTCTAGTGGAAATTCTCGTGGAGAAATACATAAAACATTATATATTTTTCTCACGAGAATGAAAACTTTTATTAGATTTATCAGAACTCTACTACAGCAACGATTTGCCATTGCTCCACCTTTTTCCTGTCAGATTTTCTTTTCAAGATCAAACTTTTCTTTGAGAAAAAGGGAATATTTGCGCTTTTACAAGTGTTGTAGTTGCTGTAAATTGCTTTATTAGAACGTAATTTTTTTTATTGTCTTCTCGGAGAAATTAAATTATTTTAAGTCGACTAAACATATATAAATAAATTTATTTTATAAGAAACGATTTAGAATTTATTGAATATTAGCGACATTGCGCTTACTTTTTAAGAAATTTCAAAATAAATTAAAATTAGAAAAATTACTTCTATATATAAACAAAAGTCATATATACATACATATATATAGCATATATAGTAACCTTTAATAAATTCATAATTAGAATATATTTGTTTAATAAATAAATGAAAACTTGCCTAGAATTTTAGAACATGATATATTTGCATAAATAATCATATCATCATCAATATATAGTACTGTATTCGCTAAAGCGAAAGTTTGGAAGAGTTCATTAAGGTATTTGCATATCAATTAACATTTCATGCACTGCATGATTTTGAAGCTTATCGAAATTAATTAATCTAGATTAGCCATATATCACGATTTAAAATTCGAGAGGAGGGAAATTTGTTAAAATTGGAATTTCCCTTATCTATCCAACTAAATTAATCATCAATTTTTTCAATAATTTAGCTGGAATAAATATATAAATTTATTCTTTAATTAAATATTAAATAAATTATTTCAGAAAGTAAACTTTTTATCCAAATAAAAACATGCCTTATGAATTTATCCTGTTAAAAATAACAACTAAACTGGGTAGAAACACTGTTCCTGTAAATAAAAAAACGTAAAAAGCGTTTATTACATAAAGGGCTTATCTGTAAATTTAGGACCTAGAAGAAATACTGAAATCCTCCGGAAATATTTTATCGATATAATACTAATAGTACTCTTATACCAAGTTTTCAGACAAGCATTTCAACTCCAGTTCTAATATACATACCATGCATAATAATAAGTAGTATACTGATACTGTAGCGTAAACCGTTAAGAATCGATTGAGAAATTATATAGACAGTAGACATGTCTTTGTTAGTCTACTAGTTCTTTATGGTCCTTTTTAATCCTTAAATTAAACTTTTGAATAGCGAGTGAATAATGCGAATTGTGAAGTTGCGAAAGATTACGCCGGCCGGGATCTGGCTGCCAGATGTTTTTAAAGAAACGTGACATGAAATGAAAAAACTTAAAAGCAAGTTTTTCTAGAAATATAAAAAATGTTAACAATGTTACTTACAACTAAGCTTATCGCAGAAGCGGACAATCTTTTTATATCTTATCCAAATAAAATGTCTGTAAATTGTTTTTAACTTTCTCTGATTTATAGAATTATTTTGAAAATTGTTAGAGTGACGTATAATGAAAATACTATAACTACTTATAAGAGATTTTTCTTTTATTACTATTGTCGGTTGCTCGAATTTGATTTTACCTTCAACTATCAGAGGAACCAAATAATAAATGCAATAAGTCCTCACTCTTAACGTCGTCGATAGGATCTTGGACACTGCGACTATAAGCGAAACCACTTACAACAAAACCAATTTTACCATACGCTAAATAGAAGACATAATTCGGTTATTATTAATGTAATTGGATTACGTTTACAACTTCCGGCATTTATTGCCATCTCATTGAATCAATTTTATTCTTTATAAAAAAAAATAATAATAATTCGATAACGATAATTGTAAATGATTAGGGGAAGATGAGGCAAAGCGGATCACGGCGGTTTTAAACAGTTTAACAGGTGACACCAGTGTTAGTACCCAAGCTCAGTGTACTCACGTAACCCGTTTCACAGTTTGTATTAAATGTTTGGTGATCGATCGACTGAGTAATCGAGTAAGTTAAATTATGTTTTACATAATGTTTTGAAAAATTTACCCGTTCGAATAAATCCCATCTAATATTTAATATAAAATGGACGAGATTTATGTTACTGTTTGGATATATCGGCTGTGTATTAGGGTTATTTAATAGTCTATAGCTATTATAGTGTAATATTATATCAAAATACCGGTATGTAGTAATAAAAATATTAATATCTACCCTTTTACTTTCCCGGCTCTGTTATATATAACAGAGAGAAAGTATGGCAATCGGTCAAAAAACCGACCCCCCAAGATTTTTACAGTTTTGGACTCAAGAGACCTTGAAATGTCAAAAAATGCAAAAATTCGATGGTTTCTTTCTATATGTATAGAGTGTATGTGTGGGGGCGAGATTTTGTTCACCCAATTTAAAGCTTAATGACTCCTGTGCTTTTTGTCGAAGTTTTCTGAAATTTTGTAGGGAGGTTTGTGTATTAGGGGGATTGATGCTATTAAATTTTGGTGGTTAAAGGACGAGGGATGAAAAGATAGGGAGGGGTCGTGTCGTATATTGAATAGGTCGGACATAATGACGATTTTATTCGTTATTAGCATTTAATTTTATAAAATTTATCCCTACTTTTAAAATTATCTACCTAGCGCAATTTATTGGAAACAAGGGAGATGAACAATTATCTCTTTTGCATTCAAATACTCTAATTGGGCAGCAACTTGAAAAAATTGCAGACCTATAAATTCTTACTATTGTCCGTCCGTCTATCTTTCCTTGATCTCAAGAACGGCGTTAGATGGAAGCTGAAATTAGATATGGAAGGATTAGGGCAGAAGCCTGTTTAATTATATACGAACTTCCGGTTTTTACCGGAAGTCACGTTATTTCAATTCCAAAATTTTCCCTGAAAGAAGTTAGATAGATGACCAGCACGACTCTATTGGTAACGGAAAAGTATGATGTACAGGGGCAAGACACTACTAATTTGAGATGGAGAGTATATATAGTGTTTTAAATTTAAAAAATATTCAAAATATGATTAAAAATTGCAGCCCGACATTGTGACGATGTCACAATAAATAATGGCTCGTTTTAGTTGAAATTACTTTGGATTTATTTGAATGAAATCTAGTAATAAAATGTCTCTTACGTGTGTAATAAATATGATTTTACTATAAAAATAAACGTAATTGGGTGATATTCATCTGGTATAATATAAAGATAAAAAATCTAACACCTTTTCAAAACGGAAACCTGCCATAATGGAAAAATATTCAATACTGTGCGATTCCGATTTACAAGTTTTACTGACTTACACGTTATATCTTACCAAATCCTTTTTTCATATCTAAAGTTATCAATTTTTACTATAAAAATTATTTCAAAAAATTTTAAATATTCTTATTTATAAGGATCAAAATTTGTAGAGAGAGACAAAGCAATAAGAGCCAAAACTCTTTCATAAAGTGCATTTCAAATTTTTTAATGTCAATGTTGACTGATGGAAACAACTTAGTGACGTTATTAATGTCATTTCAATTTTCATCATTGCAGTTATGTTCCTATTGTTCTTGTTGTTTAAAAATAAATTTTGATAATTGTTCTTTCCTATACGCTCCTTTTTTTTAAGATGGAAGAATGAATATTATTTTACATATAATCTTTCACGTTCTTCAGAAAATATATTTCCTATAAATATATATTTAATGATATAATTTTGTATGGGTTACAAAATATTTTTATTCTTATTTTTTGTTGTAGTACAAATACTATTTTTATCATAAATATACAGCATGTTATTTGATTTAAAAATTAATAAATTCGATTTTTAATATTATTTTCCTTAGCTTCTTCATCTACCAGAACATCGAATACCCGTCGAAGTTATTGAGAGTTGCATGGTGAATCAACGCTCAAACAATATCGAGCGGATTAACGAAAATAAAATCACTTTATTAAAGTGTTAAATTATCTTCAATTTGCCGACATTTAAAAATTTGGAGCGGAATTGGAATATCCTAACGAGCCAGAGAAGCGATAAACATTTTAATTTTGTATGTTTTAACTAAAATAGCTATGTATCTTAAATTCAATAGTTATTCGGAGTCGGTCATTTTACTCATATTTCCACTTTTATTTTTCACTCGTCCATTTGCGTCTTTTTAAATTCAATTATAAATGATTAATTTAGAACTACAAACAGTTACCGTATTTTACGGACTATAAGACGCACTTTTTTTCTTCGAAAAATTGCCTCCAAAATGCAAGTGCGTCTTATAGTCCGTAGCGTGTTATAGGTATTTTTTAAAAAAAATTGCTTAAAAATTAAGGTGCGTCTTATAGTCCGTAAAATACGGTAAATGTTAATCATTTTCCAAACATCAATAATTCTTTATACTTATTAGAGAAGGTAGACTTACTTTCTAAAAATAATTTTGAATCCGAAAGATAAAAGGTAATTTTTTGACGCAGCGCACATTATTCCACGAAACGATAAAATGCTGTTCTTCTCCATTTCCAGTATCATCCTCAGCTTTAAAAAAATTAAGGAGTTCTTAGCCGCACACATCTTGCGATTACCAGTTGTTTGACAAAGATTTGTAAGAAAGAGTTACTGGCTTCTTAGAATCTACCTTCATACGACATTTTCTCTAAGATTCTTAGATTCTTAGAGAAAATGTCAGCAGTTACCATCTGATCCCCCCTAACAAAATACAAGTCCAAGTTATTACGACTACTATCCAGCAGAAATAGGATACCATCTGAAACCTCTTCAAAAGTCATCTGTGCCACGCTTGTTACTCGAAGTCAAGGTGATCAAGTCGAACAAACCTCTTTGTCCTCTGGAGAATAAACGTATACATTAAACTTTCTTCCCGAAAAATATCCTCGCAGAGAATTCGAAGTTTTTCCGCACAGAATCCCCGTACGTCGTGAAATCAGTACTGCAGGCAAAGCAACAGCTGTTAGAATATACTAAGGATATTTTTCTGGGATGTTTTCAAATGCATAAAGGTGATGTTTCGCTCTCTACCTTTCTGAAGCTGTCTTTCACGCAGAGAAGTTGCTTGTATGACTGGCGTATCCAAGATTTTGAGAATTGTTGGTGTTTCGTGTCTACCTTCTTGCAGTAATGGACACCTTGCACAAACATGGATCTCGGCGCAGCCATTAAGTGTAATGACGCCCCTGATCATGTTATTACAACCTGCAAACTGGTTTCTCTCAACGATGTTCATGGACAGTTTTTTTTTTTTTTTTTTTTTTTGTTTTTTCCAGATTATAATCCGTACACTGTATCTGGACTCATATTTGTAGATTGGACGATTATGCTTATTTTTGAACATTAGTATGGTTTTGTAAGAAGCCGAGGGCTCAGGGATTAGAAGTTCTAAGCCCTTCGTTCGACATCGAGGATGGTAAAATCCCCGCTCAAGCGTCACTGGATTGCGAGACCCGAGTGACAAGGAGGTGGATTAGACGATAAGGTGTCCGTTCTCCGAAATAAGACAGGTTGACAGGATAACAAATAACAAAAATTTAATGGACTAACATAAAGCATATGATACAGTAAGCTAATACATCGGCCCTGTTCTGATATGTCGGTATTATTTCTATATAGTCTATACGACTGTCTTAAATAGACACTAACGCCTTATCTCTACATCTAACTTATAGGCTAATTGACCGAGAGAGTTTACAATTCTAAATAAAACACCTCGAGATGATTACTCAATGTTCATGGATCCTATTCATCCGACGTCGGTGAGACGATCGGGGATCTCGGGAATCAAGGCTCCATAGGCCGTCAGGGAGCTAGCGGGTAGAGTTTCTTCTATGCTCCTAGGATGTCCGCCCCGATGATCGAGTGTCGCCCCTTTTTATACTCGTTCCGCGTTAGAACTGTCTCAGGTGACCATGATTTAATGTGGTCTGAGTTTGAGTTGGGTCCGGGTTCTGTTGATATGGGCTGTCGAGAATCGGATGTTTCGACGATTTATGGATATTTTCTATCCGTTATTGTTATTCGTCTTACCTCATAATTCCATCTGTTTGACAGTTTCCCACCATTAATAATTAACTGTTTCAACTAAGGTTGTAACATAAGTCCAAACATCGCAATAATCGATGACTTGGAGGGATATTTGATCGGTTTATCTATCATAATATCGCGTGTGGGTAAGAGAAAGAAAGTGGGGATTTTCCACTTTTTTTCAGTTTTAACTAATTAATGTAATTACCTAATTACCCCCTGTAGAATCTCACATTATAATCCGTACACTGTATCTGGGCTCATATTTTGGACGATTATGCTTATTTTTGGACATTAGTATGGTTTTGTAAGTTTAAAAAATAACGTTAACATGGAAGAATGAATATTATTTTACATCTAATCCTTCACTTTCTTAAGAAAATATAATTAAGTAGAAAAACAAACAAATTAAAAATATTAGAAAGAGTATAAATATTAGTAAATTATTCACATTTCTTTTACCGAAAATATAATTAATTTTTTCCAAGTATTTAATGTTCTATTGATAATTAATATATACAAAAGAGGTTTCGTGTACAGTTAAAACAGAACAATTTAAAATCACTTGGACACAAATGATATTTGTAAATTAAATCGATAATAGATTATCCAAATAAAATGTAATTTAAAACCAGCAATTATATATTGTAACATCGTCACAATTTATTTCATTTAAAATATATGCTCTCCACCTCAAATTAGTAGTGGCTTGCCTCTGTACATTACTTTTCTTGTAACAATCGAGTTGTGCTGCTCATCTATCTAACAGCTTTCGGGGAAAAATTTTTGAATTGAAATAAGATGACTTTCGGTTTGCATCGGATGTTCTTATTATTGGTACGACGCAATAATTTAAGATTTACAGATAAAACAATTTACCACAACAGACCAGACATCACACTCAAACACAATAAAATCACATACATTAAAGACTATTCCAAACACTTACAATGTACAATACACATGCACTGAAAAGTGCATGTGTATTGCATGTGTATTGCTTCTGAAAGTACACAGGAAGTACACAGAACTCGCCCAGGAAATAAGGCCTCTGTGGAGGATGGATAGAGTGCTTATTGTACCTATTGTTCTCTCCTCTACAAGTGTCATATCACACACTACACAACAGCCTGGGAACATTACAATTGAATAGAAACACTTACATCACACTGGAGAAGGCCACTATATTGAATACATGTCATAATGTTAGGAAATTCCTGAATGCAGACACACACACTGACACATTTATTTAATTTTTGTCTTGTTTTGGTTGCTATGCCTTGACTCTGATCCGGCATAGTACACAGCAATCGGTGTGAACCGAGTATAACTCACTAAACCCAACATAATAATAATAAATAATAATGTAAAATTCGTGATAAATAAAAAAATTTAATATATGAGCATTTGTTAAACTTCACGAATTAATCAAGTTATTAATTTATTTTAAAATATTAAATAACTAACAAGTTATAAATATGTTTAAATAAAATTAGTAGTCATTAATTAAATTTCAATCAAATATTTACTTGTTTAAAAGAATTAATTACACGAAATCAAAAATTTTGAGAAAGGATATAAATGTTTACAACAAAAGAGAGAAATTAATTAAAAATGTAAATATTTGAATTGTATAATATTAGATTAACTAGATGTATTGCACTTGTTAGTGTAGTAGGCCTTAAGCTTCCTAAGTCGATTTCGTAAAAAAACAACAAAAAAAATTTTAGCAAAGAGTGTGTAACTTTCCCGGCAAAAACATATAAAATTGTGTGTGTCATCTGTTATCGTATTTTATTTAATTTTTTTAGTATTAATTATTATAAAATGGCAAAAAGCTTAATTTTGAGAATAGCGATGAGTTTTATAAAAATTGTAGATGTTAATAACGAGTAAAATCTTCACTAAGTCCGACCCAACTCAAGATACGACACATCACCCACTCTATCTCCCCATCACTTGATCTTTAACCACCAAAATTTAATAGCATTAATCTCCTAATCCCTGTACAATTTCATACATTTTTTCGACAAAAGGCTTTAAATTGGGTGAACAAAATCGTGCCCCAACACACTAACAACCATACATATAGAAAAAACCTCTGAAATTTTATTCATTTCTTAGCATTTCAAGGTCCACTGATTCCAAAAATATAAAAATCTTGTAAAAATTTGACCAATCGCCATACTTTTATTTTGTTGTATATAACAGCCAATAATGTAATTATGTGCTGAAATATACTTGGTATTTTGTTTCGTTTTGCACTGATTTGTCATTATGAAATAATTTTAAAAAATATTTTATCTCCTATATTTTCTTAATACGATATTTTGCCATCAAAACTTTATTCAATGTTGACAAGGATGTTGATATTATTTAATACAAATTGGAACATCCCTGTTCTGAGTTTCTTTTTATTTTGCGAAAATAAAATTTTGATTTAAAACAAATTAAGGCAGTAAAAATGGTGGGAAAAGTTACAAAGAGCAATTAATATACGTCATACACAAGATTTATTTATATTATAGTAAATAAACCTTAATAATACGGAAACCTGCCTAAATAGAAATAATTCTTCGAAACGCAGCGATTTTCCGTGTTAAAAATAAACCTCTTCAAAACGGACACCTACCAAATCGGAAAAATATTTGGTATCGTGCGAGCCGGGTTTATATAGGTTAAAGTGTATTATAATACAGTAAAATCTGTATAAACTTGTAAAATCGCTGTGTTGTGAAGAATTCTTTCTGTTTAGGCAGGTTTCCGTATTATTAATGTTCTGTTTTAAACATGTTTTACTGTATATAATAATAGTAATTAAAAAATTAATTAATTACAACGTTTTTACTTTTTTGTATAATTTATCATTTCATATACCTGATTAGTCTAATAATTCGAATACGAATAAAAAATTGATATATCAAAATTTTAACTTAATTAACATGACTAAACTATTAAGTCTTATTTCTTTACTTATCGCAGTTTCTTGTCTCTCATCTATTTTAAAGATTTGGAGATGATTTATTTAAAAATAGAAGAACATTAGGAGAAATAAATTATTAAAGAGTCTAATTAGAATGGAAACATCACGCAGTAGTAAATGAGTCCATTATTTAAAAGTAAATACAGAAAAGACGAAAAGACATGGTAGATACAAGGAAAATATTAATTATGATTAATAGAAAAAAAAATGCTAATAAAACTGCAAATATGAAGCTTAAAGTCTGTGATTTGTCAGCACAACAGCAAATATTGTGTAGATGGTTTCTAAATAGTTGTCATACATTCGTTTATCTTATTAGGATGTTTACAGAATAATCTTAAAATACAAATAAATAACTCTTTTTCTCTCTCGGATATTTGCTCGGATTTAACATTTCACTTGAAAGATAAATTTCGTCATTTTTCTGTTTATTCGCATGATAAATACATTATTCTTATATGTTAAATTTAGTATACAATAGAATTGCTTTTCTTTCTTCTACATGAACGATCGTTATTTCACAAAATGACTAAATATAGTAACTTAATACTAAGTTATTTATGTTTATTTAAAACTAAACATTATTTATAATTTAACATTTAAAATTAAAATATTCTTTTGCTAAGTTAATGTATTCTGAGATAATTGATCGACTTTTTAAAAATATAATAGCACCATGATATATTTAAGTTATTTCAAAAAATAAAATCAAATTTGTTTTAAAATTTTAACTAAGATAACATCACAAAAATTATTATGGATATCTCGCGTAACATTCGCGTAATAATAAATTCGGTAAAGTATTAAATTTATATCTGAAAAGATGTGGAAGTTAAATTATGTTTAAACAATTTATTAAAAATCAAATAAATTAAAAATTAATATCAGCTTAATAATAATGTAATTTAAATCTTGTTTGAAATGCCAATTCGTTTAAAACTTAAACATTGAATATTAATTCATAATTTTATTTATCAAAATTAAATTTTGTTTTCAAATTTTGTTTTCCAATTTATTAAAATTCACAAATTTCCATAAAATTAAAGTAAAAATCATTTATTTATATTTATTATTTGAGCCTGTTAATTATAACGTCATAAAACGTATTATTAAATTACCATTTACTCTAAGTATTTCAATTAAAAACAATAATTTTGTTATAGCATAACTTATACTTCTACAGTACCTATACGTAGATCTATCATAATTATAAGATAACAATTGATAATTTATTAATTTTTATTTATATGTTTTATATTTAAAATGTATATATTATTTTAAATTTTCTTAGAAGTGTTTATGCTGTAGTCCTCTTATCTTCCAAAACCTCAATGAATGCCAATAATAACGAACAATTACAACAATATACTGTACTCGTATTATGTGAATATGACCTCGGCATACGAGATTTTTCTGAACTTATTAAGTCGAAAACTTTCACCTTTTCACTTAAAGGAAGTGCTGTACGGCTTCTCTTTGCCATATCCGAATTACCAGAATCATGCGCTTTTGGGCCATTATGTAAATAAGAGTTACTCGAACACAAGTAATGCGGTATACTAGTTACTCGCGGATAAGTGAAACTATGGATAAGGGGGCTATCATATTTGAATTTCTTAACTTTCAAATTTAAAACTTTATTATAATTGATATGTATTCATTTTATTACATTATTATTTCCGTTAATAACGTATCATTTTCGTTTTATACTTCTGATGCTTTATGGTAATGATTGATTTTAATAAAGTAAATTATAATGCACTTACAGTATTTACATTGTTTTTATTAGTATTATAGGCGATTTGCAGCAATTGTGTCTTCAGAGATATCATTTATTTATGTGCAATCAATTCTCGATCATTTATACGATTTTCTAAGTGGATATAGCCTCTAAACGAACAAGTACAGTACAAACTTTTTCTAAAGACATGGTAAAATTAGTATAATATTATGTTTAAATCCAAATGAATATCATTAAGATAAAATTCTCACCGGAAAACAAGAGTATAGGGGGAAATCTCGAGCTATGATTTATTTTATAACTGTACTCTACATGTTTTATAACTATAATTATTCGAGTTGCCAAAGATCTAATTTAAACCTTAGATTTGCTGTGAATTTTAACTACGTATATTCTAAAGTAATTTTATTTTTCAAATTTTATGTAGATTTATTCATTTTATAAAATTAATTTTAAGATCGTTTAGGAATGTATAAAAATAGATGTATTTATATATGTTTAAACTAATATAATATATTTAAATTTCCACAAAATAAAAATTAAAAATCCAGCAGCGAGTTGCGTAACTTTTCCGGCCAAACCTTAAAATTGTGTGTGGCGCCATTTGTTGAAATTTTATTTTAAAAATTTGATATTGTTAATTATTATAAAGTGGCGAGAAGCGTAATTTGGACGGTGGAGATGAGTTTTATTCAAAAGAATTGCAAATGCAAACGATGTGAGGCCCACAAATTTTTTCAAAATTTTGGGAATATATATATATTCTTGAATCATTATTAACATTATCTTTATAAGTTTAATTTTAAGCTAACAATGTATTCTCTTTAAATAAGAAGTTAGAAATTTTATTGTATTTTAAATTATATATTTTATATCTCTTTTTTGTTTTGTCTGGTTGTTCATCAAACAATTGTTAGCTATCAAACAACACGCCCTTTGCACTCACACCTTGAAAATGTGTGTGTGAATGCGACACCAGGATTGTTTATGTTATCAAGCAACGTTGTAAAGGAATTTCTCTTATTTTTTTCAATTTTAGGGACCCTCCTCCTAATTTTATGCAATATCGATTAAAACTCATTAATAGAAACAAATTAGAATACAAAAATTATCAATTAATTGTTATAAATCTCACAGCATTCCGAGGAAAAGACCGTTGTTTCCCTATTTTTCAATAGCGTTAGGTGACAGATGTTACTCTATCACGTGGACACATATAATTCATAAGAGATAAGAGAGAAAGAGGACTAAAGAATAACCAATCATGCTTATCCTTCATTACCTCAACTTCCTCCGGAATGCAATCATGATTGGTCAGAAAAAAGAATAAAACGAAAGGGAATAACGATAAACGTAGAGAAAGGGAGAGGAAGAAAAAGCAGAAAGAGAAAGACAGAAGAGCAGGGAGAAAACGAAGAAAAAGAGAGAGAAAAGAAGAGAGTGAACACAACATCCAGAAAGAGAGTCAACTCCTAGAAAAGAGGGCCAACACAACCGTAGAGAGCCACACCAGAGGAGAGTGATAAATCTGGGGATAATAGTCAGCAAAAAGAGGGAGAAAAGGAAGGAAAAGAATAAAGTGCAAAAGGACCCGAAAAGAAGCCAGAAAGTCTGAAAGAGAAGACAACTTTCTTCCTGGTATGTTGTGAGTGCAAAGTTTCGGATACCCCCTGATAGGTAATCACGTTTTACTAATATAGAGATAGGGTAACTTCCGAGGACAGATTTTGTATTTAATATTAATTTAAATCTTAATTCTAATGTTGTTTAGTTTTTTGTAATAAAAATTTCATTTTTATTTTTAAGTTGGTTAAATCGATTTTGCATTCACCATCTTGAGAGGCTCATTCCTGGACTTCAGAGTGACTCCTACCATCACATACTGTACGTCTAACATTCTTGAAACCGTGTCGGTATTTTTTCGTTTGTTCAAACACGATATAGTGCAATCACTCGACCACTTGGCATTTTTCATCATTAACTTTTTTATTCAGTTGATATCTGTCTTCTCTAGAATCTAAATCGGAGCTGTGTCCGATAATTGGTAGCAGGATCATACCTAAAACTCTCACAAAAACTCGATTTGACGGCTCCCAGCCCCCACACTAATAACCACTAAAATCTCTATTAAATCCGACCCCCACTCGACGTAAGACAAATAACCAGCTCTATCTTCTCATTCTATTGACCTTTAACCATCAAAATTTAATAACGCCTCTTAATCCACAAACAACCCTGCAAAATTCAGAAATTTTCGACAAAAGGCGCAGGAGTCATTAAGTTTTAAATTGAATGGAAAAATATCGTGCTCTACCACACAGACTAACATCCATTCGTATAGAAAAATCCCCATAAACTTTTAGCATTACTTGACGTATCAATGTACTCGTCCAAACTTTTAAAGACTTCGAGGTCACTTTTGGACCGATCACCATACTTTCCTTTCCTCATATATAACAGCCGGAAAAGTAAAAATAAAGTTAAAGTTAAAATAAAATAATGTTATAAAGTTACAATAAAAATGTGTGATTGTCATTGTATTATTAAAGCTTTAAAAACGAAACTGATTTCTTTTTATAATAAAATATCAAGATAATTTATAAAATCAAATAACGTTGTAAAAATATTGTGATTTTTTAAATCTCAATTCTTTAAACAGAAAATTTGAAATGTAATCACATAGTACACTAAGAAGTTCAACTGATTTCTTTCATATTTGTAAAAAGAAGTCGGTTAAACGATATTAAATTAAATATCTAATTTTGCATTAGTAACAGATTAGGATAAATAAAGACAGGAAAAAATTAACTCATTTCAATTGCAGATTTTTTTGTATAATACAAGAATATTAAAACAGCAAATTTCTCTATCGATATTTTTATTCATTGAATGTTCTATTCAATGAATAAAAATATCGATAGAGAAATTTCGTGACTATAATTTCGGTCGTGACTATAATTTTTATATTTAACATATGTATAGTGATTTTAATGAAATCTCTGCGGAATTGTCCTAGAAAATTTTTTGAAATTATATCTGGATATCCAATGTTTTATAGTAGGTGTGTAGTGAATTTATTTTATTAAAATTATCATATAATGTCAGAAAAGTTATAATAAAAGTTATTAAAGTTTATATAACAAACAGACGTAGGTAATTTTGTAGAATTATCTGAAATAATTTTGAGACAAATTTTCAACTTTTATAAAATAAATAAAAACTGAACGAAAAATAAAGTTTTCTTATTTTTTCAAATATATATTAATTTAAAATTTTATAAAGTAAAGCTTTCACAAACAAAATTGATGTTATTTATATTAAAGTCAATAGAGTTTTTATCATCGTAACGTCAATTCTATTTTATGCTTTTCATTAAATCTTATAAATTTTATAATCTCTTTTCTATTTTCTAAATTACAGTAAATATTGACCGAACTCGTAAAACGAACGAAATATTATTAAATCATATTTGATTTCAACATTATATTTCTGTTTTATTATTTTCAATTTTTGAAAAATGAAAATTTTTCGTTTTATATTGAAACTAATTACACACTTCAATATAATCAATATAATTAAACATTATATCAGTAAAAATAATTAATTGTAATTAATTTTCTTGTAGTTGTAATTAATTTTCTTGAAACCTAATTATAAACTTGATTTGAAACTATGTACAGTACAGTATTACAGTATATCGACACCATTCTAATGTGTAGTACCCTACCTGCAATTGATTCTATCGGCGATGAGTATTTCTAAAATGGATGAATTTGTAGTGAAATTTAACATCTTAACGTTTACGTATGTAAGAATTACTATTAAAGAATTCGAATGATTACTTACAGCCATTATTCCAGCAAAGATCTTGTTTCTCTGTCTGTGGGTATTATACCCGAAAAATGTCTTTTGTTTTTGTCTGATATGTTTAAAAAAAGGATGAAGACATTAGTCATGTATAATTTCTTTGACTCGATACAATAGATATGGACGATGTTACTTTCTATTCGACACACAAAGAAAGCGCCGACATCCGTGTCAATCCTGAGAGAAATCAGTGTATGTCATTGTAATCTTTTCGGTTATATTGAAATACTCTGATTTCTATTAGGTTTTTCTCTTTTTAATTTATACTAGAGAAATTATCTAAAACTTTGTTGATTCATAATATATTTAAACATTCCTAGAAACTTTCTAAATTAAAATGTAGGCTAAATTCTTTTGGAAAGCAGGCTAAATTTGAATTGCTAGGTTACCCCAGATGCCCGTTGATTTCAAGTAGTAAATTTTTTCCGCAAATATTAAATTATATTAAATTATAATGAATTTATAAGCTAAGAGAAATAAGACTTTTTTTTTAAATTTTTGACAATTCTCACTTATTTGAGTTGTTAAAACATTACTATTGTCTGCTTGTTTTCTAATATTTCTTTTACTTTTGTGAGGCCCACCATTTTCCAAAATTTTAGTTATTATTATAGACCTGTATATATATATATATATATAACCTGTATATATATATATATATATAACCTTGAATTATTATTAACATTATAATTTAATCTTAATCAATTGTATTTTAAGCTATATATGTGTTTTATATCCTTATTTTTTACTGTACAACGAACAATTAATTAACTACCAGAAAGGACGCCCTATGCACCCACGTCTCGATGTGTGTGTGTGTGAATGCGACACCGGGATTGTTTAAGTTTATCAACCAACGTTGTAAAGGAATTTTGACTATTTTTCTGAATTTAGGGACCCCCTTTTCTAAATTTTTAGATAATCGGTTAAAAATAATTCAGAGAAACGAATTATAATAAAAAATTATCCATTAATTGTTATAAATCTCACAAGATACGAAGGAAAAGACGAAGGTGACTGTCGTTTTCCCCTTTTTCAAGTGTGTTAGACGACAGATGCTACCCTATCCATATCACGTGGACGCATATAATTCTTAATAGACAAGAAAGAAGGACTAAAGGATGAACAATCATGCTTATCGCAAATTACCAACTTCTTCCGGAACAAAATCATGATTGGTCAAAACGAAGAACAAAATAAAGAAAATGACGAAAACCAGAGACTTAATGAGGGACTGAGTGTAGGAGAAAGGAGACAAGAAGGTGAAGAAGAAAGAGAGAAAGTGAAGAAGACTGAAAGAGAGAGAAAGTAAAGGAAAAGGAGAGAGGAAGAGAAAGTAGACAAAAGAGTGTAGGAAAAGAAGAAAATCAACGTAGCATCCAGAAAGGAAGTCAACTCCTTGAAGAGAAGGCGACGTTTTTCCTGGTATGTTGTGAGTCGCGAAGTTCGGCTACCCACCCGCTAGGTTCCCACTGTTTTACAAATAGAAATAGGCTAACCCCATAAAAGAGATTTTGTACTGTTAATTTAAACTAAGTTCAAATGTTATGTTTCGTTTTTCTATAATAAATTTTCTTTTTATTCTTAAATTAGTTTACTTGACTTTGAATTCATCCTCCTGAGAGGATCATTCTTGGTCTTCGAAGTGATTCATACCCTCGCACATTACTATCTACCTTTTTTTTTTTTAACCGGAGGTGTGTCCGGTAACACACTAGGTGGCAGGATCTTACTTTAAACTCCATTAATTAATACAATTTTTGACGGCCTCCAAGCCCCACACTTTACGTTTACAGAAGTTTCGATAAAACCAAACACACTTAAAACGCCTTACACATCTATCTGTACACCCCATAAACAATAGCGTAGTGTATAACTAAATAATCTAATGCTACGAAGATCGTGAGTGAAAATCGGTCGTGTTACAGCCAATTCTTTCCACTCATGACAAAGAAGGTAAAAGTATGACTGTAGACGATTCAAGAAACAAAAACCAGTCAATAGCAAGAAATTTACGAGTCTCACACAAAGACAGCAAATGCTAATCGTTTGCGTTTAGCCTGTGTTACCTGTATTACTATAGTTTCATGTTACTAAAAATAAATAGAAACATACGGGCACACCTAATAGAATTAAACTAAACTAACATTTTTTACATTCTTTTTAGCTGAAGAGGACGATATGTCGAAATGCATTTGTACAAAATTGATATGAATCTTTGAATAGACCTATAAACGTGTGAAATTGAATCCTTGTGTTTTAGCTGGTCCATGGCTCACTTGATTAAAGTGTATATGTTCGGCTTAAAGAACGAAAACGCTCATTGAGAGAAAAAAACGGCCACAACGCGTTGTGACCCTCAAAAAGACCACAAAGTGAAATTCGCGACGTGGCTTTCATAATATTTGACCACTACGCGTTACGGTGATTAAGAAAAGCCATAACGCATTCTGAAAGTTAGCTGATGCAACCGCGAGAAAGTGATACGATGCACAATGGTTTGTAACTTTAAAATATGGGTTCTAGCCTCGAAACATTTTTGTTTACAATTTTTAGCGCTGAACAACATTAGTTCTACAAGTTTTCCTAGAAATTTAATTTTCATACTTAAAAAAAATTTCAAAGAAATAAAATGTATGGAGAAAAATACACTGTTTTTTCTGTTTTTCTTAAAAGTGCTAAAGGCCAAACTATATTTTTATTTAAGCGTTGATAAAAAAAATACAAATTTCACGCAAAGAACATATATTCAACTCAAATTGTCACTGTAATAGTTTTTGTAAATATAAATAGCTGCAACATTCTTGATTCTCGTAAAAAAGACTGGTTTATTAATAAAAGTTCCTGACAAAGTAATTATTTTTAGTAAATTAATTATTTGAAAATGTTGACATCTCGAGCACCGCAACAGATTTTCATGAATTATTAAATGTTGCTGAAAAGTAACTAAGTTACATTTCTGTATGTGATCAATTATCTTATATAAGTAGGAAACAAAATTACTCAAGATAAATTATAATGAAAAAGAAAGTTTCATTTTCTTATCATCACCTCGTTATTAGTTAACATCCAGAACTTGTGGTTGCTTTTGACCATAATAAATCCGTCGCACAGTGGTTTTTAACTTTAGCAGCTGAATTTTATGTCATCGTGTAGAGTACATCGAACACCTACTAATACATGTAGTTTGACCTTTAGCACTTTTAAGCAAAACAAAAAAAACAAAAAAAATGTGCATTTTTCTCCATACATTTTATTTCTTTGAAATATTTTTAAGTATGAAAATTAAATTTCTAGGAAAACTTGTAGAACTAATGTTGTTCGGCATTAAAAATTGTAAAGAAAAATGTTTCTTATTTCAAAGTTACAAACCACTGTGCGTCATATCACACTATCGTGGTTGCATCAGCTAACATTCAGAACGCGTTATGGCTTTTCTTAATCATCGCAACGCGTAGTGGTTAAATATCATAAAAGCCACGTCGCGAATTTCGCTTTGAGGTCTTTTTAAACAGCCATAACGCGTTGTGGCTGTGTTTTCGCTTTCGGTCTTTGAGCCTAACATATACATTCTCTTGGTTCTTTCTAAATGTATTTGATATTTTGATCTAAAACGAGGAATATTTTAAACTTTTGAAATTTTAATAATGTCTTCTACTAGTTATAAGATTTAATTAGAATTAATTGTCTTATCCAACAGTTATTAATTTTTCACTGTTGAAAATTATAGCATTTATAACCTTGAAATTCTAAAAGTATTTTTGCAAAGAACTCAATTAAATGGAATATTTTTGGATGTGGTAAATAACTTATATTTATTTCATTGAAAAGAGCTCCGTAAAATATAATCGAAAAGCTACAAACTTACTACTACTTCATATAAAACTAAGCTGGTTCGAAATCTGAAATTTTAATATTATCTTCTACAAAAATCCATATTGTTACAAATGAAGATTTATACAGGCAATTTTCTGCCTCAAATTTTGCAAAAATTCTTAGCTTTATAACATATTTAACACATTCTAGATTTATTCCTTTGGTATAAATCTAACATTGTTGATTGCGGTGGAAAGTTAGACTTTCTTTTCGTCCATTTTCTAAAAAAGAAGACGAACGATAATGTTCTAGATAAACATAACTTACATTTTTCACATTCGTAGTGGGCCAGTGCACTATTGTGAGAATCCGGTCTAGATATAGAAAATTTATTCAAAAAAAGGCAATAAAAGAAAAGAACTTCTAAAATTTACGCATAGATGTTAAGATTATATATATATTTTTTTTTCAACGCTCGCTAAGGATCACAGGAAATGATTACATTTCTCCCTGGATTCGGTTCCTTTCAAAAGTGACACATCTTCCAAAAGAATTTACCAGGAACCTAACACCCAAAATTCGCTTATTGGGTTAATAAAACGATATTACAAAAGTGTAAATATGAATTAAGGGGGAGGACCCCAAATAAAAAGAGAAATTAGATGGCGTTATCTCTAGTGTAAATATTCTATCAGATTTCGTCGCCTATCCAGTTCTCCACCGTCCTATACTGCCGCCGATCACCACCTGTGTCTTTTACCTATCCGCCTACCAGCTCAATCGAATCCACCTATAGCTTCCATCCCACCGGTCTAGAGTCCATCAACCTATATTCTACGGGTCTAGAGCCTATTCACCAGGTGCCAACGACAAGTTACCTTACTGATCCTGAACGAGTCAGCCAGAGAAGCCTCCATTGAAAACCAACAACCCAGGTATTTATCAACTCGCGATCAATTATACTCTCTCCCTTGAGCTTAACCCTTCTAAAACCCTTGAGCTAGACCCTTCTAAAATTACTCGCTATTATTGTCCGAGATGTATAATCTTTCCTGTAAATAAACGGGTATTAGATATGTTTAAACAAAACTGATACCCGTAGTAATAGAGTGCAATTCCTTCCGCCACGCTGTCTCTAAACCTCCTCTTATAAATTCTTTAAAAAAATCTTAGCTTATAAATTCAATATAATTTAATTTTGGTAGAAAAAATTTACTACTTGAAATCTAGTATTTTAAATTTAGTCTGCTTTCCAAAAGAATTTAGCCTACATTTTAATTTAGAAATTTTCTAGGAATGTTTAAATATATTATGAATATAAATCAGCAAAGTTTTAGATAATTTGTCTAGTGAATCAAAAAGAGAAAAACCTCATAGAAATTAGTGTATTTCAATGTAAAGTGGGTGATCAGTTAACGAACATAATCCGTTCCAAGACTTTGTTCGCTATCCGATTTGTTCGTTAACCGATTATCAATTTACCATAGGTTTTAATGGGAATTTGATTAATCCGTTCTGGAAACTGCAAAAAATAAAAATATACACTCAAACCTGTTTTTGTGCGATTTTTTATTTGTGCGATTTGTTTTGTGTGATTTTTTGTGTGCGGTATATGAATTTCAATCAAATTGGTATACTGCACAAAAATAATTGCACAAAACACATTGCACATATAAAAAATCGAACAAAAACAGGTTTGAGTGTATATACTTTCTTACTACGTTTATTTATATGTAATAATAAAAATACATATATACACAGTCTTGCATTTTTATTAGTCATGTTTTTTCCGTTTGTGGGGGTTAAAGAATCTGTCTAATGTCAACTGTTTTTCTCTTTTCTTCAGGATTTTTCAGAAGTAATTAACAGCATTGTAACTGTAGAGATCCCTAAGCCTATTAACTTCAACCTGGTTTGGATGCCATTCTAAGCCCGTTGATCTGTCATCTTCCACTTCTTCAAAAGATCTTTAATAGTAGATATCGGCATTAATTCTCTTTTTCAGAAGAAATCATATTTCGCCGAGTTTCTTAGTGTTCTTCATTCAAGAGTTTTTGGCGTCCTTCTGTCTTCAGATCAGTTTCGGGTTCCATTATGAGCTCTTTGTGAGATCGAGGGAGGTAGGAGGAAGTCGTATCTCCCCTTTCTGGCAACAGGTCGTTGTCCTTTCACTTGTCAAGATGGCTAAGTTTACGATTTCGGTCCCGAGAGTCGGGACTCTTCTTGTCGGGCGAGTGGATGGGAGGTGAGAAGGGGTCGACGATAAGGCGAAAGCGATATTCGAGTCAAAGAGGACACCATTTAACCATTAAAACAAGATTTATTGGAATTAAACAAAGGACACAATTACAAAAGTTGACTAATTTCCCTAATTCGCGTAGGGTTCGAGAGAGAGCTTACAGGTTCAGTTCATACCTCATTATTAGTTTCCGTATTGAGTTAGCACTTAGATATCCAAAAAGTGTATATAGGTATCCGGGAATGGCACACTTTTATAAAGTGTCAATAGATAGTTGACAGTTATACGGCCAGGGACGCATATTTTCTCGTCTAGTCAATTTTTCTATCGATGTTGTTTATATTAGGGAAAAATTACAATTTTGAGTCTGATGGAATTCCAGATCTCACATCTTCAATGCTCTTTATTTCTCAGATGTGATTTTTGTTACTCCTTTAGCAGCTTGAGTCTTCCTGTATCTTTCTTAGATAAACTGCGGCCTACTGTAGACCTGTTCAATCCATACTGCCCAGCAACATCAGACATCTGCTTACTCTCTACCTTTGCTGTTGTACTCTCACCTTTCGAAAATAAAAACCCACGCAAAACTTAACGAGTGCCCACCCGACAATCTCGCGAATACTATAAAAAATTGTTTCCGTCAGAAAAATAAAAGGCTGGAATTACAAGGGAGAGTTTCAAAGTTCGGAAGAATACTATACGATCAATATACAGGGTGGGCCAGCGAAAACGAAACGGCAGAGTGTTCGTGTTCGTCCAAGCAAAGCGCTCGGACAAGTCGATTTTACTCTCGAGGGGACATCTTTTGCAATAAAGTTTTTGCGATTCTGAATATTAACTAAACAAACATTTTTTTCAAAATAAATGCTTGTTTAGTTAATACAAAATAAATGAGTTTTTAAAATTTTTTGTTGTCTGTTGCATTCAGAATCGCAAAAACTTTATTGCAAAAGATGTCCCCTCGAGAGTAAAATCGACCTGTCCGAGCGCTTTGCTTGGACGAACACGAACACTCTGCCGTTTCGTTTTCGCTGGCCCACCCTGTATACCGGGTTTAGCGTCGATGTCGACGTCTCCCGCGCTCCGAAAAGTTTTGAACTGTTGCCCGAAGACAAGGGAAGACCAATCGGTATTCATTATTTTACGTAGCTTCTTCTTGTGTTTTGTGGGTGCGCCGGGAGGTGGACGGAGTCGCACCCCCTTTTTCTCGGCTAACAGGTCGGGAAGACCTGCCCACGGTCAAGATGGCGGGTCGGATTCGTTACGCGAGTGGAGGAAGTTGATGGGTCCGACGATAGAGCGGCGGCGGCGATACTCGAATAAATGACATTAACAACGAATAAAAACAACAACAATTTATTAATACTAAAGCTACAGGTACAATAGGGGCGAGCTACCGTCGCCTGCGGTTCGGATACGCGGAGGGAGAGTTTACACGAATTTGGGGAGTCATACCTCGTGGTCCGAATCGGTCTTGTTACAGGGTTAAGATATTCTCGGGTATCCTTTCATCCGTCGTCGGGACGCGCACACACTGTCTAATGGACACTACATAACCGACCTGGAGTCGATCGGACGGACACTATGTAACCGACTTCGAGTCGATCGGACGGACACTATGTAACCGACTTCGAGTCGATCGGACAGACACTATGTAACCGACTTCGAGTCGATCGGACGGACACTATGTAACCGACTTCGAGTCGATCGGACAGACACTATGTAACCGACTTCGAGTCGATCGGATGGACACTATGTAACCGACCCCCTTTTCCTCTCTCGTCGCCCTTTTATCGTCTCGGTCACGTTTCTCGTTTTCACCAACCAGCATTATTCGAATGTTGTTCCTCATGATTCATGTTTTCTCCGTGGGAACCAAACAATAAAATATCTTATTATTAGACTTTGGTTCCGGCGGGTTCGAATTTTCACAGTTTGTTCTGTGAGGTGTTCTTTGTCCGAACATAAAAATCTTTCGCGAAAGTGTTCGTTATCTGATGTGTTTGTTAACCGATCACCCTCTGTAATCGAAAAGATTACAACGAAATACACTGATTTCTCTCAGGATTGACACGGATGTCGGCGCTTTCTTTGTGCGTCGAATATAAAGTAACATCGTCCATATCTATCGTATCGAGTCAAAGAAATTATACATAACTAATGTCTTCATCATTTTTTTAAACATATCAGACAAAAACAAAGAATGTTTTTCGGGTATAATACGCAGACAGGAAAAACAAAGAACTTTGCAGGAATGATGGCTGTAATCATTCGAATCCTTTAATAGTAATTCTTACATACGTAAACGTTAAGACATTAAATTTCAATACAAATTTATCCATTTTAGAAATAGGCTACCGCATTTTGAACTGCAGTAGCCTATTTCTAAATTCTATTGCAATAGAAAACTGCAGTTGATTCTATAGGCGATGGCCTATTGATTCTATAGGCGATGGCCTATAGAATCAACTGCAGGTAGGGTACTACACATTAGAATAGTGTCGATATACTGTACTACAGTACATAGTTTCAAATCAAAGTAAGTTTATATTTAGTTTTCAACAAAATTAATTACAACATATTTTTAATGATCTAATGTTTAATTATATTGAAGTGTGTAATTAGTTTAATATATAAAACGGAAAATTTTCATTTTTAAAAAGTTAAAAATAATAAAACAGAAATATAATGTTGAAATCAAATATGATTTAATAATATTTCGTTCGTTTTGCGAGTTCGGTCAATATTTACTGTAATTTAGAAAATAGAGAAGAGATTATAAAATTTATAAGATTTAATGAAAAGCATAGAACAGAATTGACATTACGATGATAAAAACTCTATTGACTTTAATATAAATGATAACATCAATTTTGTGCGTGAAAGGTTTACTATATAAAATTTTAATTATTGTATATCTGAAAAAATTTTAACGAAGATATTTTAATGAGATAGTGTGATCCGACGGTCGGCGCCGCATCGATCCTTTGGTCACACTATCTCATTAAAATTAAGTCTTTTTGAAAAAATAAAATATTAGAAAAGTAAGATAACTTAAATTATTCAAGTTAGTTGCTTTAAAAATATACAAAATGTGTTAGTAAATTTCCGGATTGTGCCGTCCTATTTCCGGATTTGTGGTCAGTCAGAAATAACACCTTACGACTCGTTTACCTCAAAGCAAGTCCATTTATTTTACAACTATTTACAGTATATACAGCAATACTTCTGGATGGCTACTAACAACATAGTCTAAAGCTGTGCTTTTTCTCTTCCTTTCGATTGGTCAAGTTGCCTTTTATTCACCTTCCAGATTCATTGGCCGTCCATTCCGGATCCGGTCAGTAGCTGTCCTTCGGTTGTCACACCTGTCTCAACTTGATTCACGCTAACTGCCCCCTCCGGAAAACGGGTTCTGTCGAATGGAACTTGAGTCCACTCGTTAGTCCTCTTTGACAATGTTCATGTACAAAACTACATGTTCTTATTTATTCTTATTTCTTATTCCAATACAATTCTATTTATTCTATTTATGTTCTTATTTCTTAGTCCGATACATAAAGATATGCTGGTTGACAGTACTGTTAACTAAAAATGGTTTTTTTAAAAAAAGTCTCAACTCAAATAGCTGTGCATATTATATTTAACTGTAACTCGGAGTTGTTTATTTTACTCCTTTTCACCTTTCATTACCAGACGTTTCCTTGTGTCTCTCCAAATTCAATTACAAATTATTATTAATTTACAACTACAAAACGTTAAACATCAATCATTCTCCAAACATCACAAATTCTTTACAAGTTTTATTGAAAATATCGAACAATAAAATATGGAAATGACGCAGAAACATTCGAATTCAAATAGGATCATTCATTTATATGCAATACAGGAATACATAACTTACATGATATAAACGATTGCCTTTGTTCAGAATGAATTACGCAATAAATACAGATTATGGAAATAAAATCACTTGATATTGACCTACAAATTTTCTTAGGTATAAGCATAAATTATATCATTATCACAACATTTTGTCGCTTTTTAAAACTACACAGTCTTCCAAATCGGTTGTTGTCAACATTTTGTATCGCTTTATTAATCCAAATTTCAAATAATTTTACAATTTTTACATCTATTGCTAACTGTGTTCTAAATTCATTTTTTCGATGCTTCTGTTTCTCGGTCATATTATGCTTTCCCGTTCATTTAACGCAAAGTTTTTATTTTTGTTAAAGGCTACTGCTATTTTTAGTTTCTCTGATCTATTATATAACAGAGAGAAAATACTGTACGGCGATCAGTCGAAAAATGATCTTCCGACATTTTTACATTTTTGGAGTCGGGATTTTGAAACTTCGAGAAATGCAAAAAATTCGGGTTTTATTTCTGTATGTATGGATGTTAGTGTGTGGCATGATTTTGTTCACACTGTTTGAAGCTTAATAACTCCTGTTTTTTGTCGAAATTTCTGAAATTTTGCAGGGCGGTTTGTGTATTAGGGCAATTGATGCTCTCACATTTTGGAAGTTAAAGGTCATGGTGTGGGGAGATAAAGAGGATTGTTTGTCATATCTCGAGTAGAGTCGGATTTGATAACGATTTTACTCGTTACTATCAATAGCATTTACAGCTTTTTTATAAAACCCATCCCTATCCTCAGAATTAAGCCTTTTGCCATTTTATAATAAGTAAAGGTATAATAACTAATAGTATTTTAATAAATTATCATAACAAATGGAGCCACCAAAATTTTAAATGTTGCCGGGAAAGTTAAGCAACTCATTGGATTTTTATAATTTAACTTTATTTGTGTGAAATTACGATGCATCAAAAGAATATATATATATATATTCTTTCGATGGATCGTGTATATATATATATATATATATATATATATATATACACACACACACATATCACATATACACGGTAATTCAAAAGTCTGTATATATTTCAATAAATCAATATTTCAGTGAATTTTTGACGTATGATAACAAGATAAGCAAGGAAATGTATCGAATTACGGGAGTTTTTCCTATCAAAGTGTCAAAGTTAGTCCAATTATGTCCACAAGAACGCTTTGATCCGAATCCAACAAAGAAGCGCATAATAGCAAATTAGTAAATATTCAACGTGATGTCATTCATCATCTGCGTCTGGTTTGGCGACCTAGGTGACTATTCATGTTGAAAACGATGGATGGCTTATCTCGCGATTCTCTGAAAACGAGAGAGTAACAGTTGTTTCACAGGAGAAGAAACTTGAGGCGGTGGTCCATTCTGCATTAATGTCACAACATCCAATACTTGTTTCTCCTCCAGGCTAGAGATAACGCAATTTCGTAACAGACTAGCATAACACTGACTTGTGATAGTGATAGTGAAAGTTTCAAAAGAAGAGTCACAGATTTCCTCATAGAAAAATGTTCCTATCACAAAAGAAGAGGGAATTCGCACCACACCGTTAGTTTTGACTGACGCAATGGAGTTTACATGGAAGCTCAAAGAATTTCCATTGCTTAAATCCTGAAGTTTTGAATGTTTACAGTGCCATTGACAGTGAATGGGCTTCATCATTCTAAAAACATTTGACACGAGACATCATTTATGGTAAAGCACCACTTGGTGGACATAATTGGAACTAATTTTGACACATGAAAAATTCCCCGTGATTCTCAATATTTTTGTTATCATGTAAAAAAGTCACAGAAATATCGATTTTTTAAATGTTTACTGACTTTTGGATTGCGAACTCCTGTATATAGTGAACTCCGTATAATGTGTTTCCCTATAACGCGAATTCTTATATCGCGATGATAAAATTGTGATTAGTACTCATAGAAAATTCTAATTTTCTCATCCAGAGTTTTCCTCTCCAATATCTTGGTCTAAGTATAAACTTGCATAAAATTGTCTGGTAATGCATGTCTCGATAACGCAATTTCCTATAATGCGGGACGTTTTCCCCGCGTTGTACGAAACTCTGCTGTATATACTGCATATAGTTTGGTTGCGTCGTAACTCTACATACAAATAAAGTTAAACTGTAAAAATTCAATTTGATACATTACCATTATACTAAATAAAATCATTATTTTGTTTAACATTGGTGCGTTCTGTTAAATGTTTCTTGTTAAAAAAATAGCACGTTTAACGAAAAACAAAAGATGCTTTAAATGTATATTAAATAAGCATATTACCATACATAAATGTGATATATATCGTTATAACTTCGGAAATAGTTTTTCTTACCTGAAAATCAGTAAAATAAGATTGGGTAAACGCAACCGTCAATTGTAAAACTGTGGAGATAATGACAAGACGTTTAACACAAAAACAAAAACATGAAAATGATGGATACTCCTTTATGTATAAAAATAAAACAAAAAGCATTAAGTTGAAAGTATAAGATATTACATGAAATATTTAAAATGGCAAGCAGAAAAGACTGCTGTAAATTTTCTTTCGCCAAAGTTTAATGGAAAATATCAACGAATTGTATGTGTAGAGATATAGTGGTCAGAAAATGAATTTTTGTCGATCAATTCATGTTTTGAACCAATGCACTTTTAGCGATGTATCAGTCCTGTGTTCACCGTGGAAAGTATTTCATTGTAGAAATAAAGAATTTCCGGATAGATTGTGATGAAGTATTCAACTTCGAAACATTTCATCAAAGTGTTGATTCCATTAGATTTCACTGAAAAATCTATACTTTTTTTTATTCGGATGTAACAGAATAAAAAGCCATTTATCAGTAATTTATCAATCAAAGTTACTTTGATTGATAAAGTACTGGCAAATGAAACTGATTTGTTCTTTAAAATGGAATGATTGATTATTATATTCCTTACACTCTTCGAAATATGTTTTTGTAACTGCTTACATCATTAATAGACGTCTTTATCTTAAAAATGTACATACATAAAAAAAAATTATTTTACCTTTGTGTTAATAAAAATCATGTGCTCTTTTGAAAATTAAATGATTAATTTTTAAAGATAGTTTTTATTAACTTCCATTTACAGCAATTTTTAATATAGCCATTATATTTTGCTTTTAACACTTGAATTCGTGCTAAATTAATTAATCGTATCCAATAACAGAAAAAAATTGACAAATGAAACATATAAAAACCTGTACTGAACAGAGTGTACTGTACATTAATGAAGCTCATAAATTATGAATCAAGGAAAACTATTATTAATTTTATCAATTATTTTACTCTGTCGGTAATAAATGTAAGAATTCTGTAATAAAATTATAAAATAAAGTTAAATGAAAGTTGAAATTTAAATGACAAACATGATCTATTTCTTAACAGTTCCGTAGTTTTGTAGCATCAAACTACGGAACTAAAATAATAAAAATAAATGAAAATAATAAATAATAAATATAATAAATAAATAATAAATAAATATAAATAATAAATAAATGAATTACAGAAACATTAGATACGTAGCGTGTTGCAGCTATTTAAGAAAATTATATATTTTAACCAGGAAGTAAATTATTAAATAACACTTGACAGTTGAAGCAGTAGATAAATTTATATACAGTAATTACAGTACCTTAATCAATTTATTTCATAAAGGTATTAGTATTCATTTCCTAGTAATAAGGATAACAATACATAGTAATTGGAAATGATTAATTCTCAAAAAGCGAAAGTCAAAAGAAACAAATATATAAATTATATAATTCATATTAATAAAATAATCAAATTGATAAGATTAGTACTAAATTATGTGAACAGTAAAAATAAAATTCTTCCTTAAGCGTTGCTTTTAATTAAGAATTATTATAAATCTTCTTGATCATAATATCTTAATTACAGCGACTTGTGTCTTGTTTCTATAAACAGGAGAAATGTTAATTTGTCATAAAAAAATAGATAACAGTATCAACCAGATCTTATTCAGTTTAGAGATTATATTCTAATATTTAATTTACTTAGAACAATGATGTCAATCAACATTGATTGTTTCAGAACGCAAAATTACACAACGATTCCTATATAAAGTTAAACTTTTTGAAATATTGATATTTTTCAACTGTCCAACATGGAAATAAAATATGAATAATCGAAGGAGTTCTAGAAAATTATCTATTTAATATTTTGAAAAAATATATTTTAAATTGCATTTATTTTTGATTGATGTCATATTGATTTCATCTTATACACCTAGTACTAAAAGTTATATATAAGAAAAAGTTCCCAATAAATATTTCATCTTTATATTCCCAGACAGCATCAAGTATTTTTGCTAGTACTAAATAATACTTAACCTAAGCTAAATAAATCAATCGACCAAGTAACAAATATCATATAGCAAAAGTGTCTCCAGGAAGGATGTCCTTCGGAAATATGTCGAATGCATTAAGTAATTACGAAACAGATTTGTATGTGTTTTTCCCTCTTTGGGACTGTCATTAATTACGTATACAGTTTAGGAGGGCGAGAAGTCCAGGTATTGTCTACGTAGAGGTTTTTTAGTGCTATTAGTAGCATATGAATTGGTTTTTATAAGCCTTCTTAACTTACTAATTGTGTGAATAATATATCAGCTAGAGAACGTTTGCAGAACTTATTTCTACAATATCATGGGGGATTCGTGCACTATTATACGTACAATTAAATTTTCAAACTATACACAACAGGGAAGGAGAGAGTCAAAAATTGTCCAAAGCTGTATACGTAATTAATAGTCTAACCCTTGTGAATCTAACGCATTTAAAGAATAAACAAATTTGTATTGAATGATAAACGTAAGTTTAAAGTAATGAAATTATAATTTTCTGTTTTTTGTTTTTTAATTTAATAATTTATGTTTTTAACTATTTATTTAACTAATAATTTTTATTATTTATTTAGTATTCAATTTAATTTTTTAATTGATAAATTCTGTTATGACTAATATATGGGAAAACATTTTAAATATGTTTTTTTTTCTATTATATGATAAAATAAATAAAAACGTATTTAACAAAAAACAACAAACTATAATACATTTCCCGATTATTAGCGCTATGTAATAAATATAATTCAAGCATTCTAAAATTCATATTAAATTTATAATTTATGAATTATTATCGTGCAATTTTCTCACAACTTTCTCCCGTAATTTTTTTTAATATGTAAAAAATTCATTTTAAATAACAAATGTTATTTAAAAGTTTTAAAAATGTATTTAATATTGATTAATAATAAAGTAATTTTGTAAACTTTTGAAAACTTATTTGGAGTTTTTTGAATAATAATTAAAGAAGAAAAGTTCATTCAAATCCTCCTTGATACCTTTTCGATATTTTATCAAATTTATTAAAATTTGTTATTAGTTGGATATCGCTGATGAAGATCAACGGACAGACAGCAGGATCGATCGACATTAACAAGTGTTTTATATGCTCAAAATAAAAAAAAAAAAACATATAAACAGTAGCGGATTTTCCATTAGGCTCGCTAGGTCCTGACCTAAGAGCGCAAATGTTTGAGGACGCAAAATTTCATAATAACAACAACAATAAAATAATGAAAAAAATAATTTTATGTAGAAACAATTCATGAAGGAATTAGTGCAAATTAAAAGCTTAAATACGGACAAAATAAGATATATCAGTCAAATAGTATTCATATATGAATATATTTTGTGGTAGTTCTAATGACAGGTTTTCAGTAGCCCTTTCGATATTTAAAAAATCTATAAAAATACTATGGCAAAATTAAAGTTATGAATAGAATCATTCGGTGAAAAAATGGCATTATTAATTTGGAGTATTTTGCGTATTGTGGGCCTAGGAACGCAATATTTCTAAATGTGTTTAGGCTTATTTATATTATATAGGCCCATATGTAAACATAATTTATATTGGTTTTATGGTTTTATCTTAAAGTTAGATATTATTACATTTTAAATTAATTCCTTTTTAAAAAATTAATAAATTTAATTAACGCGTGTGTAGTGAACTAAGTGGTTAAACCTGTCCGCGCTGACTTCCAACTAAACAGTCAGACAAGTCAGTTAAGTTTTGGTGTTCGCCATAGTAGTGTGTTGAGATGTCTTCACAAGAAGATAAGAAGAAGCAAATTTATAATATTCAATATACTTTTTATTAAATTAATATAGGCCTAAAATAAGTCATGTTTTGCGAATTCGTACAGTATATTTCTACTAACAAATTCGTGGGTGTAGCGCCATAACTCTTGATACTGTTTTCTAAAATTGCTCTTTTATCAAGCGTTGAGCAGTGAGTGGACGTACTCAGAATTTTTTCCTTCGATTTATTTTTCTTCTTCGTATCTCTAGAGCGTACACAGAGGTCATCTCTTCTAAATCTACGATGAGACTGAATTAAAATATGCGATAATTCAGCTATACATGTGCGCACTTCGCCTCGACAGACTTTTTGGTTGCAATAGTGAGCGCCTAATGACGATCGGCCAATCAATCAGTGGCTCGATTAAAATTGTATGTCAGCGCCTTGCCTTACACTTCTAGTTAAATTCGACGCAATTTTCACACTTTAAACGCACTTTAATGATTTAGAAATTAAAGATAGTCTTGCTTATCATTTATTCAAATAATTTTAACAGATTTATATTAATTCATAATAAATGATTTTGAAAATTGATTAATTCTAGTTATAAAATATTGTTTTGAAACTTAATAATCAGTTTATAATTATAAAATTTATTGGTCTACTAAAACTGAACTTGTATTTAGTAGAAAATTTCTTGAACATTACCTATTTACTAATTTTCTGTAAAAATTTTATGAAACTAAAAAATATCAGCTTTTTACTTTTAACTTTCCTCTTCCTTTAAATAACATCAGAATTCAAACTATTTATGAAAAAATAATTTACTATTTACATTTATTTATTAAATTTTAAATAACTTCCAGTTATTATTTGAACTAGACATCCAATAATTGAAAAAAACAAAGGCTCACGTAGCAATTTATACTGTATATAAGATAAAATTGGATATGAATCCAGTCTGGATGGACATAATTGATATGCTAGAGTTTATAATTGATGCTATTGTTTATTATTATTAAAAATGTTTATACTATGTAATGATAATTACTTAATTTATAATTATCATTCAGAAAACAGAGATGAATGGAATAAGGAATAATAGAGGTAATCTAAAAAAATTTCCACAAATACAGAAATTTCTAACATTATGAATTATCGGATATTGCGGGTAAAAATATTAATTCTTATAAACATTAGCACAAAGATGACAGTTTTGTAGTTGAAAACAATTGATACTTTTGAATATTTATTGAATCAAATTTTAGTTAGGATTACTACTGACATTGTCGAGTGTTTGAAACAGTATCGTATACCGAAAATATTCTTCAAAAGTACGATGAAAAACTATTTTATGAAATTTTATTTAATCTTTATATATTACGTGTTATTCGATTCAAAACGAAGAAAAATACACGTTATTTGGTTGTAATAGCGAGGTTGAGACCGAAGTTTTAAACGCGAAAACGTGTACGTCGGACGTTCAGTGCCGCTTTCCTGTGAGCCTAGAAGTTTGACAATGGCGATTGGAATGTCCAGCATGATTCCACTGACTTTCCAAATACCATTGTCAAACTTCTAAGCTTACAGGAAAGCGGCACTGAACGTCCGACGTACACGTTTTCGCGTTTAAATCTTCGCCTCAACCTCGCTAATATAAACCTTTAAACATATTTAAAAGAACATTTTCTAAACATTATCCTGGAATGTTAAAATTTCCGTTCAAAAATTATTAAACATATAAATTAATTAAAAACCAAAATTTCTTGTTGCTTTTTTAAACGCGCTTGCGAGAGAAAGAAACAGAAAAACTTTGAAAGTAAATAAATTCGGTCCTCTTAAGTTGTCTCTTCTTATAATAATTGAAATATCTTTCAGTAAGATCTATTCTTTTGAAGAATATACGTCTTTTAGTTATAACGGAAACAAATATTTAATTTAATTTTTCTGAGAAATTCTAAGAATGCCAAAGCTATTTGTTCGCTACACAAGCTAGCCGTCCTTAATTCAAATAGAAATTTTTTAATTACACTTATGATTTAATTATTTTTGAAATAAGACAATTACTGAAAACGTTCAATTAGTTTTCTTAAAATAACGAGAAAATTCCGTGTCTAAACCTGTTGCATATTTAATAATCCAATTAAGGTACAGTACATAACGAACAAACTAAATTTTTAATAATGGTCTAATATTATTTTCGTTCAAAAATTTAAATTGCTATATCCCTCATTTTTAATATTTAATAATACTTATACTTTGTAACTATAATTTATAATTTTATAATAAAATTATAAAATTAATCAATAAATTGATTCTGCAATGGAATTGAATGAATGTAATAATGCAATATTACAGTAGTAGACTATATAAAGTATAGATTTTACAATTGACAAAAATAAGTAATTACGTTTTGACAACTTTTAAAAGCTATTCAACAGAACTTTTAACCATGAATATTTTGTAATTTTCTCTATTGATGTGGATGTTTAATTTGTAACGTTGAATCTTTTTATGCAAATTGTTTCAATTTGATTGCAAAGATAAAAAAATAATAATAAGACGCTGAAATAAATTCGTTTTTAATTGAAAAATTTAAATATTCAGGCAATTTTTATTTTATTATTTATTTTTTGCACTTTAGCATTTATAGCTTTGACATATGCAATTAGGTAAATAATGTTTAATTATTAAAAGGGTAATTATTTAATGTATATATCGATGTTACACTGACTTTTAAATTATATTTTTATAGGAGCCCAGCTGTGGAGTTTTTCGGGTTTTCTTTACGTTTGTAACACCTAAATAGGGCCAGTTTCATATAAAAGACCTTTCGGGAGGCAGTCTCCCTCGGCAGATGGCGTTGCCATATACCAATAACAAAAGCTATATTTTTGTAGGATGAAAAAATCAAATAAAAATTAATATTTTTGTAGATATTTAGGGTTTATTTTTATTACAATTGTAATCTAAAGTTATTTAAAATTAAGTTATTCTATTAACGTAATACATAAACATTAAAACTAAAAATTAATAAAAGGACAGAAAAGTAATTAAGTATATTTAATTTATGTGGGAAGAAACTTCCCACATACGTTAAATTTCATTACCAATTTTTATTAGCTTACCAACTGAATTCTAACGTTTGTTTTGACGTTCTTTTCTACTTACGTTTATATAGATAAAATCTTTTTCCTATTATCTATTTAAGAATTTAAAATCTTAAAGTTTAATTACAACGCAAATAACGACGTAAAGGGTAAAAAGATTTATATTAATATCGTTTAAAATTAGAATAATTAGGTTAAATAGAATAAAATATTATATGTAATTATATATATTGTATTTAAAAATATTATCTAAAACAATGTAATAAATTCAAAAGACTTAAGTGGAAAATATTACTTTTTTATTATTATATGTGCTTAGATTAATAATAATAAATATTGTCGTAATATATTCATAACAATTACACTAAAGGATCTGCACAGAAAAATAAATGTATATTTGTGACTTTTTATTTTTTTTAAATATTAATTTTCATCATAGAAGGCTGCTTGTAATAATAATAATAATAATAATTCATTATTAAAAATTGTTTTATTAATATAAATTTCGTCATTTATAAAACTTATTTTAATCTTAAATTAAAAAACTAGTTATATTTTTTGTTAAAATTATTCATTTAAAAATTTAAATGCAATGAATTATAAGAAAGCATTTATTAAATGGAATTACAGTATATTTAAAATAATAAAAAATTCTGTTAAAAAATTTTTATACAATTTTAACAAATAAATATTTTCTGATCAATTCTGTTTAACTTAACTTTTTAAAAATTCTAAAGAAATTTTTTAAAAAATACTTTCAAAAATTTATTTTTTTTTTATTTTTATATTTTTTTGGAACTTCATATAAAAATCCAATCAAAGCGTATTCATGAAATTTTGGATGGTATAAATTTGCTTTTATAACTACAGAAATCTTATTCTTTTAGAATATATTTTTACATAATAAAATCAAATATACGATGTTTATTAGTTTTATTTCTAATAAGAAATCTCAATAGAAGGCTAGAGTGAGGCTCTATCAAAAATTTTATTTTGTTTTAAGTTCATTCATTACAAAATTTCAGTTTAATGTAATAGTCATATTTGACTACTTTTCTATTGTTATCAAATAATATTTGTGTTGTTTGCCTTTTATGTTTATTTATTGATCTTATTTACAATTTCTTCCTTTCCTTCTTTTATCTCTAGCGCAAATTCTAAATTGATTCCTCTTTCGTATTTGTTTTTTTATTAGAATAATACTTTTTATTATTGAATTACATATTTCTCATATTAACTTTTTATGTTTTTTTTGTAATTTAACTTAACATTTTAATTATAAACTGATAAATGAATTCATATATACTGTATATGAATTAACCTATATTTTCTTAACTTTTATTTCTTACTCTACTTGATATTACTGTAATATTTTCATATATTATTTTTTGTCCATTCGTCTAGCTATTAATTTTTGCATTAGTTAGGAGCATATGAAATTTTCTTTATATACTCGTTATAATTTCGTTATGTAGAGAATAAAATTGTATGTAACACTCCGATAATTCCTATCGGAGTGTTAACGAGCGTGTCTTTTTTTCAATATTAAATTGTCATTGAACAAAGGTTTGTAAAAAGTAATTCGATAACTAAAATGAAAAATGGCCGAATAAATACCGTAGATCAGATTTGTAAAATAAGATTGCATCCATACAAGAAGATTGCACTTGCTATATTTTTGGCATCGTTGTAAATATACGAAGCGAGTTAATTTTTCTGATAGATTTTGTCGTAAAAAAATTATTAACGTAATTTTATGTTTTTTATCACTTATACTTATTACAATATATATTTTATTTTAAAAACTTATACTTAACAGAATTCAACTATTTTTAGCTTCGGTACGATGCAAACTAATCGATTTGTGTTCTGTCAAATTAATCATTGCGAAATTTAGATCGTACACTAATGCAATTTAATATCGTAAAACATTTATACTTCTGTCTAACTACACGTACTGCATATAATTTTATCGACTCTTTTAGCAGGAAAATTTCTAATAATATGCTAATAGTAACTGTTTGTGTTATTATTATTATTTTTTTTTATTAACATTAGAGGCTAGATATTTTAAATGATAACTTTTTTCAATAAATTAAAAATTTGTTTTGACTACATAAAATTACAAAGTTAACCGATACAAAACAGAAAACAAACAGTAATATTATATATTCATGTGACAATTGATGTTTTTATTTAAAAAAATAATAATACGTTAACTGAATTATTCAACAAAACTAGTTAATGAAATTTATTGTATGGTATTTTAAGCTTAAATAAAACCAATAAAAACTATATTAACGAACAGTTTAATCGAATGAAACCTAATACGTTAAAAACGTCATCTGGTCGACAAGCTTCAATTTATTTTTTTACCAAATTTTAATCTTTTCGAATGCTAAAGTATCTAATGACTGTTCCTCTAGGCATTTTCGAATAATTAAAACAAACGTAAACAGATCGTTTTTTTCAAAAGAAGGTCCAAAATAAACTCAAACTTAACAAACTCTTGTGGCAAATTCTATCGCTCTGCTTCGAATATGGCGCTGTGAGCAAGACGGTACGAAATAAAGCCAAACGAAATATATCTTTACGAAATAGCATACCTTTATATTTCTAAATCTGTATTAATTTTAGTAATATGAAGTCATAAATGAACATGGTTAATAGAATTAAGTATTTTTGAAGTAACAGATCACGATTTACTGTATATTCCTGATAATGTTACGAAATTTGCAGCATGTTTAAAATATTAATTGCATAAATTGACTGGATTGACTGATAAGGGAACTTAACACTGTCAAGGAGAAAGAGTTTTCTTTATAGGAAACTACTTAGATTCACGAAGAAAACTCGAAAAACTCCAAGCGACCAGCCCGTTGTTCAGACCAGTGGCACCCACTGACTATAAAAAAATAGGCACGAGCTATAAAAAAGGACATTGTACGTACAGTACTGTACCTTCCTTGATTAACGTAGTTAATTATTCCCTCGATGCTACCATGTATATCAAAATTATGTTAATCAAATACAGTAGTACTGTACCTCGATACTCGACCGAAAAATCACGACCCACTAGAACAAATTTTCAGTTAATAACAAATGTTTTTATTTTAATTTTGTCATCAGTAAAGAGTTTTCTGTGACAAAAATGAGTAATCGAATGTAAAAAATAAAATGAAACCTTAGGTTCGTCATCGGAATGCTCTTTTCTAAAGAAAGGGGCAACCCGACAACAAAAGGGATGCACATGTCCCAAGTGCCCCAATGTACGGGCCCCCTGGTTCGGACACAAACCCACACGGCCAGTGTTCCATAGTTTTATACACTCGGCCACTAGTGAACTGTAAATAGATTGGGAAACACTGTGAACTACAGAAATTTTATTGGTATATTTATGAATAATAAAATTCATTTGCTTCTTCTGAGTAAATAACCTAATTCTTTTATAACAGCAAGGAAGACACTCGAAAAATATTTATTGACGCTATTTGTTAAATATTAATAAAATTATGCATTTATATTTATTTACGGAGTTCTACCCAAAACAAATTGGATAATTAGTTAAATAAGCAAAGTTTTATGAATTATTTACATTATATTAATAACGTCTGTTTAAACTCTGTTAAAAATATCTGTTCAAATATCAATATAGTGCCAGGAATTCGATCATTAATAATTAACCTATCATTAATTTTATTGCCAGTAATTGTGTGTTTTAAAAAAATTTTTTAATGATTATAAGCATTGACATATTTCCGAAATTTGAGTAAAATTTTTATTACTTTTCACTATTTTATATATATAAAATAAAACATTTTAAAAAATTTTATTGAATTTACTCATTTTAAAAATCGATTATCGTAATCACAATTAAAATATAAAATTTTCCAATAGCAATTTTTTAGTTTAAAATTTACAGAAATAATTCAAAAAGTGAAGTACATTTGTGCCAAATTGGGCAATATAATAGTTTCTAAATCATACGCTTAATTTAATTTCGATTTAGCGATAGCAATTGACACTAAATGGAGTGTAACACTCTCAACTACTTGAAAAAATAAGAATTATATACAAGATTACTGATCGATATATATATAAATGTAGACAATAATAACACATTTTTGAGTTTGAGGGTTAAGTCATGTTATTTGTCGATTATTATTTCGTTTAAAATGAAAAATTGCACAGTTTGTAAAACTCAGATACAAAAGAGTTCTTTACTTAATATTTTGAGGAGATTCTCAATTATTTACAAAAGTTGGTGCTAAATACAGGCATGAGTGTATACAATTTTTGTTCTCAAATTCAGAGTAACAACTTTTATTTACATTTAATTAAGAAATTTATTATATATTATCCTTTTAAACTTTAAATAACTATGTAACAAGATAACTTATAAGCCTTTCGAAATTGTGAAATTTAAGTTAGATTTAAGTTTTTATGTACAAATAAAAAATTTCTTATAAAATTTTTTAAAAAAGTCTCACTTCAATTTTGTTATTGATATAAGAAAAATATAATTTAATTAAAAATGTGTGGTAAAAGCAATTTGTTTGTTTACACGAAAATACTAAAAAGCTATAAAAAAAAAGTTCGAATATTTCTTATTCGAATCGATCGAATAGAAAAATGTATTTAGAGATGAATTTGATATGTCCAATTCGATGAAAAATTAGAATAAAACATTTGTTTTTCGTTGATTAAATAATAAATTTATTCGGAAGTTTGATTATTATTTTATAAAATATGTGAAACTATTTTCAATATAATTAATTTTGAAAAAATATTAAATGTTATTTGGCACTAAAAACAATTCTTGAAAGTAATAATACTGTATTCTACTTGATTTTAGAAAATGATATTGAAAAATATTTTGTTAACAAAAAACATTTTAAATTGTTTGAATACTGAACAAGGAAAGAAGTGAAGTGGAAATAATTTCAAAGTTTAAGGGAATTACGAATTTTCTATTTAAAAAAACACAGAGAGTAAATATCGTTTGTAGGAGATAAGAAACTTGATGAGGCATAATTCATTTTTAAAATATATCTTAAATGACTGAAATAAGAGCTGATAATGTTTGTTTTTCTTATATTTTTTATAATCTGAACTGAAATTACTAAAGATTATAGGTTGCAAGAAAAAGAAATTCGACAGAACTCATCAATTTATATGCATTAATTTGAAATCTGCAATTAGTTACAAAAATAACGAGTCAAAATAATCTCTTCTCATATTTATAGTGTTTGAGAATAATAATAACAGAAATTTATTTTTGATTTTTTAATTAACAAGTTGTTATTTTAATTTTCATTTTTAAGATTCAAAAATTATTATTAATCAGATTATTTTATCTTCAATACATTGCGCCATACTAAATATGTTAATAAATCATTAATTAATGTCGTCATTATTAACTCACTGTAATTTTTTTATTTTTATTACGATATAATTATTATTTATTGCCAAAACACATACAGTATACTATTTATTATTGTTCAGCAAATAAGTAAATGCCATTAACTGAGATCCATTGTCTACTTATAGAAGTCTAGTAACTAATGACATTCAGTTCCAACATAAAATTTATTAAACATTAAATAAAAAATAAATTATGGATAATTCATATATAAATATATAACTACTTTTGTATATTTAATATCAGTTTATTTTACTTTTAATGTAAAATCTAACAAAAATTATCATAGTGTAGCGGTGCGTATCCGAGACCCGCTAACAATGTCGTCTGAGGAACTCACACAAGGTATGAATAATAACAACGTTTTATTGTTCAACGTAAGAACTAATACACTAGAGCAAGTACTGTACAGTACATACATCTTACTCGCTTCGCGTCGAGAAGGAAAAAGAGAGGGTTTGAGAGTAGAGGTGGGTAGTTCCGGTCGGAACCGTTCCAAAATAACTGTGCCGTACTCGGAACTACGAGGAACAGTTTCCCACTGAGAGTCGAGACAGTGTCGGTCGGAACTACTAACGAGTTCTTCATTCTGTACGTTTACGAATACGGTTTTAAACGGAACGGTGAATTCTTTATCTGGATTTGAACTTGAATTAATGAAAATATTTCACGGGTATTTAGGAATAATCAAATTAGTTTAACGTATTTTAAATTTACAAAAATATTTTAAAAATGTATATTTTTTATTACAATTCGTAATTATCTGTTTATTAGTAACCAACAGATATGTCCGGCATTTCCCGTCCAAACAGTAAAATGGCTAAACGTTAAGCCGGATGCACACATGCGGCGCGGCAAGGAAAAGTGGCAGAATGACGTCACTTTTTCTCGCCGCAGAGGTCTATTTCGTGCCGCTTTTCTCATGCCGCGAAAGTTGGTCGAATTCTATCTTTCGCGGCGGCCGCCGCCAAGACGCGTTTCTATCAGCCAATAACATTTCGTCTGGCAGTCACGTGAAAAAATACAATCACGGTGTTTTAATGGCGGAAAGTTCGACGTGGTTAACCGAGATAACTAACATCAGAATAAAGAGGAAAGAATAATAAATTTAACACAAATTCTACACAGATACAGTAATCATATATTATTTAATTCAAAGAACAAAACAACCGAATCTTACTCGAAATAGTATTCTTTATCGAGAGATCTTAATCGAAGAATAAGCCTATTTTGTACAGTACATCAGTTCTTTATCGATCCAACAAAATATCTCGGCAAGATTCTTGCCAATACGATATCTCTAATCCAGAATATTCATTCGAATCTTCGACGAAATCTTCTAGCTAAATAAAACGAGCCGTACAAAACAAAATTTGTAAACACGTGGATAGCGGAGCGTCGATATCGTTCGCTATCTTGAATACTGAACGCATGCGCCGAAATGTAAACGGATTGCCGCTTGTGTGGTCGTGCTGCCGCGCGGCAAAAACGCGTTTGCGTCACCGCTTTTCCTTGCCGCGCCGCATGTGTGCATCCTCCTTTAAAATAAAAACCGTATTACAGATTTGGTTAATTTAGCTTACAATTCCTATGTTTATCGCGAAGTATTGAGGAGATCAAATCAGGGCAGGAGTAAGGAGTCCGAGTTTCATGATATTCTATATTTTCCCCATAGTTTCACAGAATAAACTTGAAAAATTTGGTGCGAATCGGACAAAAGGTTTGAGTTAATAACGGGGAATGAAATCAGGGGAGAGGTAAGTGTCCAGATTTCGTGATAGTCTATATTTTCTTCAGATTCCAAGTTAAACAAAAATAATTTGGAGCAGATCGACCAAAAAACAAAGAATAGAGAGACAAACATTTTATAACATATAAAACCGATCAGAGACCGTCTAGTCCAACAGACTAAGCAATTCCGACGTTACCTAATGATTCCGAGGAACCGTCTAGTCCAACTATTCTGTCAGAATCGTCTAGTTTCACGGTTCTGATGGAACCGTCCCGTCAGTTCTCAGATCAGTTCCAACAGTTCCAGTTTCAATAGAGGAAATGGATTACCCACCTCTATTCGAGAGTCGCGCCCGATGACGCCACAAAAAATTAACCAATTAGAGATAACCGGCTGTACCTATCACGTGATCGACTCCAACCAATGGGCTTCCATAATAGTCAGTGTTTTCAGCTACAGGCAAATATCATTTAATAATTTTAATTGAATTAATTGAATTAAAATGTTTCACTAAATAAATTATTATAATACGCATGATCTTCTGTTTTCTTGAGAACATCATTATTTTGATTTAAAATATATATAGTATTTGATGTAAAATTTAATTCAAAATAAAATTGATAAACCAGCAAAATCTAAAATTTTGGTGACGCAATTTGTTATCATATTTTACTTAAAAAAAACTTATGTTTTAATTATTGTAAAATAGCAAAAAGCTTAATTTTGTAGATAGGGATGAGTTTTATAAAAAAAAAAAAAAAAAAGTTATAAATTTTAATAACGAGTAAAATTGTCATTAACTTCTACACTGCTGGAGACAATACACACAACCCTCATTATCTTCCCACCTTCTCGATCTATAATCACCAAAATTTAATATCCCCAATCCCTTTAATAAGCACATCTACCTGCAAAATTTCAGAAATTTTCGACAAAAAGCACAGGAGTTATTAAGATTCAAAAAGGGTGAACAAAATTGTGCCAACCCCCACACACTAACATCCACACAAAAATTATTCCCGAATTTTTTTGCATTTCTCGATGTATCAAGGTGTCCTGAGTCCATAATTGTAAAAATCATGGGGAGGGGCTCATTTTTGGACCGGTTGATATACTGTCTCTCTGTCATATATATAAAAGCCGGAAAAGTAAAAATTGGATGAAAACAATAATCTTATTTCGTCTACTAGTACGTATCTATTAACAGGACTTATTAAACTGGCTTTAAGAATACAGCAACTCAGTTTCACAGATTAGAAAATTGTTGTTTTATTTAATTTACCTGGACACATACATGTTAATATTGCATTTCGGACTTGTTCCTCCCTCATCAGCAGGTGACACATTCTACATAAAAATTAAATATAATAAAATTTTTTGTACAACCATTTAAATTTACCGACAATAATATAAAATTCTTACAATTTCAAGGCTAATTCTTTTTATTCCGATTTCCGCCAAGCAATTAAATTTAAACACTATTACTATTGCACTATTGAAAGAAAACAGATCTGCAAATTTTGTATTTATTAAAGCTTGCAATATTTTCTGTAAATGCTATAAAATGTCTTCATTAATTGCAACGCTTAAAGTTACTTAATAAAATAATAATAGTATTAGAAAATAAACAGTAAATTTATATTTAATATGTCTGGATTTGTTGGAAAATCTCAAAACGTCAGATTTAATTTAATATATTTTCCAGTGTTTAAAATTTAATTATAAACAAATCTAATTTCAGTAAATAAAAAAAGTCAAAATTATATTTGAGAGAATTTATTAATATGAAAACGGTAGAAAAGAAATCAATTTGTTCTGTATTTTTAAACTTGTAAATGGTGTTGTATAATACAATATAAGAAATGATACGCGTGATGGTTGTGATTAATAATCAGATATTCTAAATATCTCTACATAATGAAAATTTAATCAGTAAGACTGAATTTATTCACTAATTTATCTTGGTAAACCGAAATAAATTATAGTATATTCCAAATTATAACCCATATAAGATATGATTCAGTTATTTATTAAATATATTCTTTATTAACTAATAATATGGTGCCAAAAAAGAATAGACTAATTAACCGAAAACATTAATATCGTAGAGAATTGAAATTTTCGATTTATCGGACACTTGTTTTAACTTTAATGCGATGTGCTGAATACAGCCACATATTTGATGACAATTATATATCCGAAGCCACTTGAAAATTACCTTTGTAATTTAGAACCAAAAATCCAATCATATGTGAAATAGCTTCAGATTCAGCCAATTTAATGTTTAATTAAACTCTGATGTTTGTCGAATTGAAAGAAATTGGTGACTATTCTCTGGTTGCGCCTGTCAAAGGAGATAAGATTACGTTACCTACCGACAGCTGTAATACTAAAGAGCCCACACACGTTGAGGAAGTCCTTGTTTCGTGTTAAACAAACAAAACGAAAAACTCGTTTTCGTCACACTTTACACAAACATAAGCCATTTTCGAATTTATGAACTTCAATTTTATGTTTAATAAAATATTTTTATTATTTAGCATCCAAAATCTGCTTGGTTTCGATTCCATTATTAAATTTTTGATTTCTGAAAAATATTTTTCAATAATCCAAATATCGGATTTTCAAAAAAACTCAATATTATTTTCTGTTATATCTTAAATTTAGCAGTTGTATTTCAAGTAGTTTATTTCGGTATTAAATGTAAGATTATTTCATTCCAAAAAATGATCGGGCGAGAATAAAACCGTTATAAGGAATCAAATAGAATTATTTATAAAAAATTAAATAAAACTGGAGGAAAAATATCAATTTTTTTATAAAAGAGAAGAATAAAGATTTTTCTTTTCCTTCTTTGCAGAGTTTCAACATAAAATTATAATACGTTAGGGAAGTAAGAAAACGAGGTCTTTAATTTTTAAGAATATTTATTTGAGAAACTTTAATAGGCTTATAAACTCTGTATCTTATACAATTTAATTAAAGATTTAATAAATGTTATAATTTATAGAAAGAATATATAATTTAAAGAATAATGTTAAAATGTTAATATATTGACACAATACATGTATATCAAAATTTTAATTTTGTCAAATCATTAAGAATTTGGCTTTAGTTTGAGCATTTTAGTTGTGAGATTAGAATTATATATTTGAGAATTTAAACATTAGTTTTTTAATATTCGAAAAGTATTATATTATCGGGAAACGAACATATCATTAATGTGTTTATGTGAATAACAGACATCGATTGCAAATTGGATTAATTGAAAAAAAAAAATTCTGTGCAAATAAACTAACAGAATATTCGCAGAATGATATAAATCCGAAATGAGTATTACATAGGAAAACCTATTAAGTAGCATGAATTAATTCTTATCTGTTAATAGCTTTTCTACAGCATAATGATTTTAAAACAAGTAATTTCTGTAATTCGTTTTAAAAGCAATAAACCTTTCAAAAGTAATTGCTTCAAATCATTAAGGATTTAGCTTTAAGTATATTATTACTGAGATTAGAATTATTTGTTTGAGAATTTAAATATTAGCATTTTTATTCCACTATAATTAGGCACAAATAACTTTTATTATTTTCATAACATCTATCTTAGTATATCTAGTCATTAATTGTTAAAGATGAAGTTGGAGATTTTGAAAAATAAAAGAAAATTATCATATAAATAATTCAAGCGTAGAATTAAAAAAAGAAAGAAATTTTAGGATATGTAATTTTTATTGCTATGCCAAAAAAGTATAAGGAAAAACTCAATAAAAATTAATTAATTGATTAATTAAAGCTACATATTTAATAAATTGCTTTTTTTTAATAAAAAACTTCAATTAATGTATAACTTGAACGGCTAATTGCGGCACGTTTTAAAGAAAATTAATTTTTTAAGTATTCAAAAATGGAAATTAGATCATATTTCATAAAAAAATAATGTTTAATCACTTTTTTTTTAAATTGAAGTTATTTGACTTTAAAAGTATTCTTTTTCATTGATTATTCTCACTTTTTACTAACTTTTTATGCATCAATTTTATCGTTTGTTGACAATTTGGGATACTTATAAACGTTTTATTTTTAGTTAAAATTAGCAGATACTCGCAAACAAACATAAGAGATAGACAAAGGTCAGTAATACTTCGATTATCTATGGTAAAATGAATGAGGATACCTCAGAAAATCAAACAGTCGGATAAAATGGAATGTTTAGTATAAAGTGGTCGACAAAATACAGGAATATTGTTATAAAACCAAAGCTTTAAGAGGTTACGTTTGAATTTTCTTTAATATTTTTTAAAATTCGTATTGTTGTAAAAAGTCATTAGATAAATTCTCGAAATTTTTAGAGCCCGTTTCCAATAGCGCTCATTTGGAGGTCAAGATTCTAAACACGTAACTGTCAAATTAGTATTATTATTAACGTATTAAAACAATGCTTAAAATATAAAATTTCAAAAATCTACTTAATATTGTATCATAAATCTTGTTATAAGAAATTATTTCATTTATTTGTGATTAGTATATTTTAAAGAAAATAAAATAAATTATTTAAAACAATAAAACAGTATTTTATTTAAAGGATGAACCGTCACTGTTGATAATAAATGCGTACGCGTATTATACGCATAAAAACTAAAAGTTACAGTAAATATAAAACCCATCGGAAAGTAGTTAAAGTATATTTTATTTTCTTTTACTTTCTTAAAATAGTGAAGATATTCAAGGTGACTCCCACTCTCAAGCACACGACTTTTGATACGCGGTAATATTTACTGTTTTAATTCGCTCTAAATTTCCAGGGTGATTTCTAATGGCATTGTTCGCGTTTTCCATCTGCTTTTGCAGCCTTTCCACATGAAGGATTTCAAATTACCCCAAGAATAAAAATCAAGGGGATTTACACTGGGTTACCTAAGCGGCCAACCAACTGATCCACCCATTCCTATCTATCTTTTAGGAAATTTCTGTTGAAGTACGATTTCATATCTTTGCCTGTCATTCCCCAGGCGCGAAACCACTAAACATTACGCACTGAAAACATGTGATCAGACTATTGGTGAGGTCACAGGTTCGAGTCTCACTAACGGTCTGGTCACGTGGAGTTTTTGGGTTTTTTCACGCTCTTATTGCCTAAATAGGAGCTAGTTTTTCTATATAAAATTCTTCTGGGAAGCATTTACTTACTCCTTGGCAAATCGCCAAAGTGGCGCTTTATCTTATCCCATCAATTCATTTCAATCCAAATCCCTAGACACAAAAATAAAATAGGCTCTAACTCCTTTCCTTTGAGATTTTATCAGCTATGTTTATTGAATATTTTTTAGTTTTTAGATGTAGAATGCACATACGCATTTAGCCTATTATTAACAGTTACGGTTTCCCCAATGCGTAACTGAATCTATATAGCCTACATAAATTTTGTTACTGTTATCCGCATACATAGATATTACGGTATCAAGTGTGTACATGCACAAAGATAATATTATGCATAAAACATTGATATATATGTATATTGTGTGTTAATATATTAATACGTATATACAGTATATATAAACGTATATAGTATACGTATACATTTATGTGCGTTTGTTTGCGTGTGCAATATTCATGGAAAAACTTCTAGGTAATTTACTTCTTTATATATGTATAAGAAAGACATCGGAAATATTCCTTTGGGAAAATTTGGTAAAGCAAAACATTGCAGTCAACTGATTAGCACAAATAGTACAGAAAGAAACAAGAAAAAGAAATCATTGTTATTCTTATTACTAGATTTCAATTACGTATCTAAAACCTCAGGGTCCCTACTGTGGCGCTATTAGAACTCTCTCCACCTTCAGATAAAGTCACCCATGATTACCTAGTAAGGAAATAACCGAGTGAGTGTATAAACTTCGTTTATTTAACAAAGTTTGCATTATATAATGCATATAAATTAATATTATATAATTATATTATATACGGTATATGATGTATATATACAGTGTACGATGACTAATATTATTAAAATCCATTGAGAGTTTGTACAAGGATATTTAATAAACAAATTTTTGTTCTCAAATTAATTACTATAATTCATTAATTTTAATTCTTGAATGGAATGCCAATTTGTTGTATATATGGACAATTTACATTAGATCGATCCATAAATTATGGATCATTGTAATTAAATCTCCATTAACATATGATGTTTATATGATTTAAATATGAGCAAACCTTACATATATGAAAATCACACCTTAACGGAAGTATATTATTGTAGCTCATAATATATTAATTAAGTCATCTATTTATTGTTAATAATAATTAAATTTACATGACTAGATATTAATTAGCATCGAGTGCGCAGAAAATCTCTCCTACTACACATTTCTATACTGTAATGACAATAAGCGTGTTATAATAATTACATTATTATCTAGCTACAGGCTTATATATTAAGTAATAGTTAACACTGAAGTTTTTGAATTGGCAGTGTTGTTTTTATAGAATAAAATGTTATTACAACGTATTTTTTTTGTGATTCCATTCTGAAATAGTATAAAAATTAAAACATGCGAAAACAATTTTTAATAATGTTTTAATAATAAATTTAAAAGTATTTTTTTACGATTTGTTAGCTAAATAGATTCAATTTAATTTTTAAAGGATGGTTTTAGTTCACGATGGAAAGAATGTGTGCACGCGAGTGACAAGGAGCCGTCCATAAATTACGTAAGGGTGATTTCGGCCATTCTAGACCCCCACTCACCCCTGTGTAAGAAACCGTAATATTTTCTTTGATATCCCCTTTTCCTATCTTACGTAATATTTAAGTATGATTTTAAAAAAAATTTTAACAAAATAATTTTTTTTATGAAACCCTAAAAATCTTAGGTCCAAAATATATAATTATTAATTAGTTAATTAATATGTACTATTATCTATAAAGACTTTATGTGAACAAATTTAAAAATATAAAAATTTAATGAATTCGAATGAACAATTTATTTTAAGAACTTTATTTTTTAATTATTAACAATCTTTTCATTATTATTATCATTAATCAACGTCATAATATTCATTTTTATATTAATTTTAATTTTCACAAAAGGACGCAAAAAACTTTGACAGATCGACTAGCTACTACACGTGTAAACAGAAACGTCATATAAAACAAAACAAGAGAGAGAAACCACCAGACTGCCTTTCTCCCATGATAAAAAATGTGCAGAGCGTGAATCTGCTAGCGTTATTATTCTATCACGTCACACGAGATGGCATTGGTACAACGAGCGTTCTTAATAGAAACCGCCAGAATTCAAAACTCCACCACTCAATGAGATCAAAAAATAAAAATAAGAATATTACATAAGACGAGATCTATTACCCCCTACCCCGAGTAAGAAATCGTAAGAAATCCTTGACCCCACCCACCCCAAAATACCTTACGTAATTTACGGACGGCCCCCAATGCCAGACGAAGAATCGATGTGAGATATTGATAAAAAGATAGGAAAATTCAGATGGGATTCATCAATAAGAAATAATTTCGTGTACCTACATTTCTCTTAAGTAATATGAAGCTAATTAAGTAAATATAAGGTTTTAAAGATGGCACACTTACTTTATTATAAAAAAAGTAATGTAGTTACTACGTTCGGTATTAGCATTATTATGTTAAATACATAAATATGAAGATTATAAATATAGAATTGATGGTGGATCTCGAAATTAAATTTCTTTAATAGAGTTTATTTGCTTTTTCAATTTTTTCGAATTATATTTATATGCTAAAATCCAATTTTAACGCCATTTTTAAAGAAAATAGATTATTATTATTAATACAGTGGTATAACTACAATAATATCATTCCTTTAATCTCTTTCGAGGACTAAGCTCGATAAGGGTCCTCGACAGAGATAAAATAATAATATTACTTAAGACAGTAAAAAAGACTTTGTGAAACGATTTTATAATTATTTTATAACATTTAGAAAATAGATATCTAACACTTGGTGTTTATGCATATTATCGATTTATATGTTATATAGATATTTATGTTAAACTATCGTATAATTGATATACTACTGTAACAATTAAGGGAATAAAAATTATTAATGAGCATCTGATCCCGAACTTAATCTTAAATATTCGATATTCTACACAGACACTGATATAATTGCAACTCAAAAAATTCCAGCAACGAGTGCGGCAAAAACATTTAAAATTGCATGTGGCGTTATCTGTTACGATAATGTAAAAAGTTTTTATATTATTAACGAACAAATATTACTGCAAACGAGAGAACGGGCTGCAATTTTTAATCTTATTTTTAATGTATTTAATATAAAATATATGCTCTCCACCACAAATTAGAACTGTAGTGTCTTACCTCTATACATCATAATTTTCCGTTAGCAATCGAGTCGTGCCGGTCATTTATTAACTCCTTTCAGGTTATATTTTGAAATCCAAATAACATGACTTCCGGTTTTCTTCGGAAGTTCATATCTAGTTAATCCGGGTATCCTGTCTAAATTGTTCCATATTTGATCTCGGCTTTCATCTGTATACATCCATTCTTGAGATTAAGGAATGACAGACAGATGGACAGATGATAGTGGAAATTTGTCTACAATTTTTTCAAATTGCAGTCAAATTATTATAAACTGGCAAGAAGCTTAGTTTTGAGAGTTATATAAATGTTATAAAAACTTGTAAATTCTAATAATGAGTAAAATCTTCATTAAATTCGACCCCATTCGATCTCTCCACCTTTAACCACCAAAATTTAATAGCATTAATCCCCCTAATACACAAACATTTCTGCAAAAATTTCAAAAATTTTCGACAAAAGATGCAGGAGTTATGAAACTTTAAATTGGGTGAACAAAATCGGGCCACATGCACTAAAATTCATACATACGGAAAAAAAAGAATAAAACTTGGTTGCATTTCCCCTACGTTTCAAACTCCCCTGAGTCCAAAAATGTAAAAATCGGGATTTTTTGACCCATCGCCATACTTTCCATTATATATAACAGTCGGATAAGTAAAACTTTAAAAACAAATTTATACTACTAATTTGCAAAATGTCTCTCTTAGATTTAACAAACTTATCAAAGAACAAAATTGTGCAAGAAATTTCGACACAAAGAACAATGTTGACAGTTTTGCTGAAGCAAAAGCGAGAAAAAATTCACTTAACTACGTTAATAAATATAAAATTTTAATTTTTGTGTGTGTAGGAACACAGTAGACCCTCCTATAACACGATAGATACGTTCCGTGTTATATGAATCCGTGTTGTACGAGTCACTTAAATACATAAACCAATCACAGCCCGCACGTGTGCAGTTTGAAGACTACGGCTCTTTGAAAGGTTTTGTTCCATAAAATAAATCGATTCTAGATTAATTTGAGTCAAATTTCCTAATCACGTATAATTTTTTGGGAATAATCCATGTAAATTATTCTATAAACAAAAAATTGTAGGATTAATTACCGAGTGTGCACCGTTCGACGACGCCGTTACTTAAGCTTGTTTTCGTCGCGGAGTGGATCATCGAACGGCGGACGTGTGTTTCCTGATAAGTTATTTTTCTGCGAAAAATTCGCTGAACTTTGGAGACATCATTAATAAAAATATAATTTTTATGGCCGTTGAATAATAAATGTTTTTTTAGTAGGTCCAGTGCTCGTTTAAACTCAACGGTTTGTGCAATGTCCGCTATTGGTCCAGATTCGACCAATCCTGTCGCGACACGAGTCGGCGATGACGTTTTACCGTGTTATACGAGTCTTTTTTAGCGTGTTATACGAACATGATCGCAATTTTTTCGCCGTGTTATATGAACCCGTGTTATAGGGGGGTCTACTGTAATTTGTTTCTTTTTCAATGGAGAACCGGGGAAAAATCGTACCGAGACTCCGGATTTGTCTTTCACTGGTTACACACATTCAAAGTTACGCCACTGTAATGAAATAATAAAATGTATATTCGAAAATAAACAGTATATTTAAGACCGTTTTGGAATTATTTGAAATTATTCTAGAGTGTTTAGTTTAAATGTCATTTCGTTTAATGTATAGTATGAGATATTTAAGTTGAGCATAGCTAAAAACATCTAAAGAAGTAAAATAAATAGGAATTATCATTATTTATAAATTAATATAAAAATGAAGGTAAATTAATTAATTAAATTTAATTAATTAATTTTAGTTTTATATGGGAGAAAAAATTTCTCTTATATAAGATATTTAGCATATGTATATACATATTTATATTAATTGTAATTATTTAATAAAAAGTAACTAGAATAAAATTTTTCTTTGTTGACCTAAGTAGGAATTGACTTTAAAATAATTTTTTTTTTTTTTTATATATTACTTGTCGTGATGTGGTATACTGTCATTGCAATCCAAATCGTCATAAAATTCTTTTACGATAGCTCAGTGATTAATGTGAATGACGGGCTGATGGCCATCATTGACAATAGTCAGTAGGTCATCAGTATTAATTTAGAAAATACAGGTGTACGTCGCTTTCTGTTGGGTAATTACTAATAGAATGTCTAAGAAAATATTGTTTTGTATACGTCTGAAGCCATCCTTTATATAATTGTGTATTATTTGTATCAATATAAAAGTAACATTGATCTGATAAGAGTTGAGTATTTTTGTAATTTCAAAATTCGATGGTTCGATTTTGACGCAAAAAGTGACAGAAATCGCTCATCAGTTTTAACTGTTTTTGTAATACTATTTGATTATAATATTTCTGCTGTGCTCTCGGTGTAAATCTTTTAGGTATTTTCTAATATTTTTACCGGAACTAATTATATAGCGAAACTATAAGTTCAGAATCTTTCCTATTTTGAAACATATAAAGAACGCACTTTAACAATTAGTTTTTCTCTCTATATTCCTTTCTCGTTATTATTTTCTGGCTGCTATATATAACACAGGAAAAGTATGGCAATCGGTCAAAAACTGACCCCCCCCCAAGATTTTTGCATTTTTAGACTCAGGACACATGAAACGTCGAGAAATGTAAAAAAAACTTCGGGAGGTTTTTCTGTACGTATGGTTGTTAGTGTGTGTTTATGTGTGGAGGCACGATTTTTGTTCACTCTGTATAAAGTTTAATAACTCCTGTGTTCTTTGTCGAAAATTTCTGAAATTTTCCAGGGAGGATGGTTTATTAGGGGAATTCATGATATTAGAATTTGGTGATTAAAGGTCGAGGGGGTGGGAAGATAATGAGAGTAGTATCTTCAGCAAGGTTGGAATTAATGACGATTTTACTCATTATTAACATTTATAATTTTTATAAAAATCACCCCTACCCTCAAAATTAAACTTTTTGCCGTTTTATAATAGTTAAAAATATAAAAAATCTTAGTAAAATATGATAACAGATGGCGCCACCAAAATTTTAAATTTTGACAAGAAAGTTTAGCAACTCGTTGCTAATTTACGATTTTAATCGTTTTATGTTACGTTCTCTAAAGATAGACATTGTCTTAAGTTCTATCGGTCTTTTCCATAATTTAGAATACGAGTTTCAATAGAAAGAATTTATATATTGAAAGAAGAAAATACTTCGAAAATAAATTTTAGATAATAAAAATTTTCTATTTAACTATATTTTTAAGTAAATGTATTCTTTTTGAATTTGTTTATTTATTCATTATTTTTCAAGATTATGCGATCGACTATCAGTTAATATAATTGGTTTTATTAGTAATTGATTTTTGTGTCTATTTTCTTTTTCACGAAATAAAAGTATAGTGCATTCGTTATTTTCAGAAAAAAGAATAAACACTACCAAAGAAATTATTGTTTGTGTCGTTAGCAATGTGACCCAAGTAGCCATTCTATTGTATTATTCAGTATATTTTCTTGTGTCGTGTTGAGACAAGTGTTTAAATCTCCTTTGTTAAAATAAGATATTATAAATTTTGTTCGTATAATTGTCGTATAGTTATGTTTTTTATATTTAAACCATTTTAAATTATACTTTATATATTTATTAATTTTATTTATATTCTTTATTTTAGCTATTAAAGAAATATCGAAAGAATGGTGCTGCTTTATTATACAGATTATTAACTTTAAAAAACTTACATTAAAGTGATATTTGACTTGTTTTGAATTTATTGAAAGTGTTTGTTTAAACGAATAAATTTATCCTAGTTTTTTATTTAGCGAGACTCTTGTTTTTGTAGCTTATCGATTTGGGGGGGTAGAAGCTAAAAAGAGTGTAAATATTACATTTTAAATTGTTTTGAATTAAAATTTAATATTTTTAGAGCATTATGTGCATCGTATCCTTTTGTATATGAGCTAAATATATTTTTAAAACATAGCTACATTTTGTAATTATTAAATATACTATAAAATCTACTCCAGGTACAGTACAGTACAGTACATACCAACTAGCTTTCTAAAGATGCTTCCTCCTCAGGATCAGAGAAAACTACTAATACTATTTAATTCTATGTACAAAGAAATTACATACCCTGACTCTTAGAAATCAGCTACGATTGATATATAAAAAAGGCGACCATCTTTCTCCGGATAATTATAGACCCATTGCTTTGCTTTCAGTATTAAGGAAATGCTTTACATCAGTGCTAGCCTCTAAATTTTGTCAGTGGACCAAAGATACGGATCTAGGTGCAAAATTTCAATATGCTTACACCAAGAATAAAGGAACCGAATTCGCAATGTTTCTTCTACTGTCTATAATACAACTTCAATTAATAATAAAACATAGGAAAGTATACGCAGCATTTATAGATATCGAAAAGGCTTTTCACTCTGTCTACTTTCCTCTACTGGTTCATAAATTAAGAATTAAGGGTGCAGGTGACCGATTTTCAACAACAGTACTTAAATTTTTTTCAAATTTGCATAAAAATTAAACACGAAAAATCCATTTCTCCATCATTAAATTTATCACGTGGAATACTTCAGGACGACCCTCTCTCACCGTATCTATTCAATTTTTACTTATCTGATCTAGATCATCTTTTTCTCCAATCCAGTGATGGGACTGAGATCGCTGACAGAGTTTTTCACTGTATTCAATTTGCTGACGATTTAGTTTTACTTACACCTACTAAAATTTCTTTACAGAGGAAAATTAATCGATTAAACTCATATCTCAATTCGCTGCATCTAACAATAAATCCAGTTAAAACAAAGATTATAATATTCCGTAATAATCGTAAAATTTCACGAACAGAATTGAAGTTGTATCTAAGTCATACTCCCCTACATATAGTTATAGAAGTTAATCTTTTGGGAGTCATATTTGATTGGAATATTACTTTCAAAGCACATCTAACTACTATTAATAACAAAGGAAAGCTGGCAATTGACAATCTCTTGTATCTATGTTCTACTCTGATACGTCAAACTTGAATATCCATATGAAATGATATAATTCAACAATTAATCCCATTATATACTATGCCAGTCCAATTTGGGGTCTCGATTACTTATATAAAGTGGAATCTTTTCAAATTTATTTTCTTCGTAAACTTCTCCATCTATAAAGATCTGGTTATGCTATACGTAACGAAATCAACCGTATATGCTCATTCCCTTTTTTTTCTCAAAAGTATAAAAATTAAAAGTGATAATAATTTAATTGTTATACGTCAGAAAATTATCAAAAAAAGCAAAAACATAAGTTCAAACCAACTATGGCAAACTAAGTTTCAAAAAATTTTAAACTCATTCGGTGTATCTGACATGCTATTCAAAGATAATTTGCAAGACTGGAAATATGGCTATACTCTATTCATTGAATCTGCAATATCTCAGTCTATTAACTCCTTGTTTCCCGAGATTTCCCCGTTAAAATTTAAATTAATGATTAAGAATAATTAAAAATAATTAAAAAATAATAAAAACGAAAAAAAAACGAAAGAAATGTGTTAATTTTGAAGAAAAAGCTTCAAAGTACAATTTCCTTTTTCTCGCCTATCCGCGAAATCTGACACTGATGAGTCATTGTTTACACAGCTGGATGACCTTGAGAACAGCTGGTGTCGTCTTTCGCGGGACATTCTCATGAAACTCTCGGGAGGAGAAGGGTAAAAAGTAGGGTGAATACTAGATGGTGGTATATTTCTAAATATTTTTTTTTAATTACGATTTTAATTGATATTTCCGACCCCCCCGACTTAATTAAACGTAATTATAAAAAAATCTATTAATTAAAAAAATTAAAAAACTATTGGATGTTGTTTTTGACATCAGAAAATAGCTTTAAATAACTTTACCGAAGTAAAATCGACGCACTAGAAGTTTAGAAGGATGAATGAAGTTCCATAAAAAAATCCCATAAAAAAACAATTAAGCGTTAATTACGGTCATTAAAGGTTAATTAAAATCGCAATAAAATTTTTTCGCGCGGGTAAAAATTTTTCAAAAAATTTGGAGACTTAGAAAACATTCCAAAGATCAAAAAATTTTTTTTCGGGTCCCAAAGTACCGTTTTTTTGTAACGCTATAAAATTTTGCCCGAGTTATCTCGGGTTTGGACGTCTATGCACGTCAATGGTCGTTAAGGGGTCAAGGATCAAACAGGTTTAAATCAGAGTAAATATCATCTCTGGTACACCAATCTGCTCCATATTCCATCTTCACAACCATATATATCTAAATCAATTAATTTAAATGCGAAAAGATTAATAGCACAAATACGCCTTAATAAATATTCTATTTACATCGACAACAGTTGTATTAATTTTGCAAATAATCATTGTATTTGGTGCAATTCCGAAAAACTCTCACTCTACCATCAGATACAGGATTGTCAAGGCTTATCAAATGTGCGCGACTCGATATCAAACGAACAATTCAATGTAAATCATTCCTTGAACTTAGAATGAGTATCAACAAAGATAATAAAAATGTTTTATATAAACTATATACATAATTACTTTATCAAAATTACAGATATGTTAAAAACCTAACTTAATAGTTCATTGTTCATTACTACTAAATAACTGTGATTTTATCTGTATTAATAACTTTAACGCTTTCATTGTTATTATCCAACAAAAATATACTTGTAAGTAATGTTATAATGATTATTATTTATATATGTAAACTGTTCAACCTTTTTTGTAATCTTCCCTATTAAACGTAACATCCCCTTAACAGGGAAACACTTCCTTTTTGTGAATAAACGTTTATTACATACTATAAAATACTTTATCCGTTTTTTACGCGGATTTGTCGTTAGATCTTAATTTCACTTGAAAATATTTTATTTTGTTTTTCAGTTAACTTCATTCTTAATTGTACTTTTAAAATTATAAATTAATGAAGAAAAATAATTTTCGTGTTTTAAAAGAAAACTTTAATTTGTTGCTATGTAAATATTTTCTTTAATACATTTGATATCAACTAACATTATACAAATAATCTTTAACAAAGAAAGTATTATTCAGTTCTTAATATTATTTCAATAATATTTATTATCATATATAATAATTTTCAAAATAAAGAAATATATTAGAATAACGTAGGAATAAAATTATATTCTAACGATATTATTTTGTAAAGGAAAAACATTTTATGTAATTCGATCGAAAGTTATATCGAAAAACTGGGCGAAGTATCTGAAAATCTTATAGCGTGGATATTGCAAAATACACACGGATTGATTCTCGCGACTTATCTTTATGTTTTTATCAACAGTCCGTTTTTGATCGAAAAATTTTTCTTTCTTTTAGTGATATATAAAGTGAGTAGAAAAGATAAATTTATATGAAAAATATAGCTACGTTGGCTATTTTACTCTTCGATAAACGAAAACTCTGATCCGAGGTAGCGGCAAGATAAATCCAAGATTGAAGCAAATGACATAAAAAAAATGTAGTTAATTGAATTACTTCTGACAACAGATATGTTTCGGATTTGGAAACGACACATCTTTACTTAGAAATATTTTTATGATACAAAGAAGTCTGTCCAAATCTCGTTTTTATCGATTATAGTCTCGTTTCTAAACTTAACGGTTTTGCTCTATATTCTCTGAAATTATTAGCAAAAAGATTACCTTGGAATTCTTTAAACAACAACTTTGCTAATTATTGCAATGATAATACAATTAAAAAGACAATTTTAAACTAAAGTAATCTTTTATTTTAAAATATGACTGAAAGCAATAGAAGTTTACTTGTATATTCTTCATGATACTGCATAAAATGTGTATCTCATACAAATGGTAGATATGGTCTATTAATTAGCACGATATTCGTATAGATTACAGCTATATGAAATTGTGGCTTTTAAGTTATATATATATATATATATTTAAATATTATTTTAGTTTAAAATTGTTTTATAAATATGGTTTTCGATATTGGAACTTATAAGAATGTTTTACAATTTCAATATAATTTAAATCCAAAACACTTTTTTATATATGATATTTAATTAGTGAAAGAATTTAAAGAAAGTTTTCTTATTTACGTTTTTTGACTGTGGGGTCAAAGATTTTTGACAACCGAACAAAAGCATTAATTATAAAAGTTAGGACATATTTTTATTTTAGTGATGTCTTCGATAGAGATCGACTCTGAATTTACTCTATTAGTAAATTCTTAAAATTGCTGAAAATTTTTTACATTCTTAAACGCAAAAAATAAAAATCTTAAAATTCTTTTGCAGAGTTGTAAGGGTCTGTAGATACTGTGAGATCTGGAAATCGCCTTTGACACAAAATTATAATAAATTATATCCGAATTAATAATTACCCCTTTCTTATATCCGGATATAATCCGAATATAATACGAATTATAATAAAATTGTTCCCCATATCGACTCGAAAATTTTCCTATTATAAACATCCTGCTAAAAACTGTCCTGGATATAAACATCCTGCCTACAAACGGTCCTGGACGAGAAAACATGCGTCCCCGGCCGTATAACTGTCAACTATCCATTGTTCTTATGCTGCGTACAGATCATCTTGCAACTTAAGTTTATAGTTAGCGTCCGAATTCGCCGTATTGTTTCCAATCCCGGGAACACCTATGGCCTAAGCACCTGCACGTGACCAAAATTCCCAGCTAAAAAATATATATAAGTTGTTTCCTTCCTCCCCCGGTGGAGAGTCTTTCATCGATTAAGATCGAGTCGCGATCTTACCCTGTGTGCCTACAGAATATATTTGACTATTGTGCCTCAAGTGCCATCGAACCTTCCCTAGAAAGGAATATTCGATCATCGTGACGAACAGCATATTTGAATTACTGATTGTCCCAGAGGTATGGAACCCACTTATGTGAACTCTCTCTCTCTCCGTCGCGTGATAGGGATATATAGCTTATATATATATGTCACCCCTTTTAATGTCAGATTTTTGTAACGTATATTTTGTTTTCCATTAAATCGTTGTTATCCTGTTAAATGGTGTCTTGGTTGCTCGAATATTCGCCTATCGTCTTACCACGACTCCACTTTCCCTCCTACACTCGACCAGATAAAAAGCAGTCCCGTCCCTACGGGATCCCTACCGACAAATAAGCCATCTCTGACTCGTGGGCAAGTCCCTCCGACTTGTTGCCGACACTAAACAGGTCTGACCTCGTCATTTCTCCTCGGTACCCACAATACCTTGTATAATCATTTACCTTATTATTTATTCATTGACTCTTATTTATTATTTTATACTATTTTATTTACACTTTAAACAATTAATGATAATAATTAAGCTTTCTTTTATAATTTTAAGTTTTTATTGTCGCAAACATTCGAAATAATTGAATTACCGTCGACTTTGTGTTAAATTTCTTTGTAGAAATATTTAAGACAGCTATTTGACCACTTCTGAAATTCTGGTTAATGAATACATTACGTTTTAAAATATGCTCAGTTCGACATAAAAAAGTAAAATAAGGTTTAAACTTAAAACAAGATTTAAAAGATTGATAAATAAGAATTTTTAAGGTTTATTATAAGTCTGTGGATTTAATTATAATTTATTTTTTTCTTCAACTAACATTTTGATTACTGACATTTCAATTTACTGTTATTATTTAATTTAAAAATGTTCTTAATAGTTCTTGACTAAAAAATTTAATTTTTAAACAAATTATAAACAAATTTAACATAATTAAGAAAATGTTTTTGACAGCTTTTGAAACAATATAGTTTATTGATTGCAACTAAGCGTATTTTATTTAATTCACTCGTCTTTAACATGCAGTTTCCTGCTTCTAAACTGGATTAACCTATTTAATTAGATTAAACAAATGTGCGTAGTTAAAAAATTAATCTTCAAGTAAAAAGAAATTTCGTAAGATTCGGCACTGAAAATTTAATTTTTAAAATTAAATAGAAATAAAATATGAATTAATTATGAATACAAAGAGAAATTGAATCCATAATATTTATTAAATTCTATATATAAAAAACTCTCAAAATCTACTGGAGAGTCCATACCTTTATTCTTCGTAATGTTTTCCAGGGGAATTTTTTTCCATTATCTCATTTACGGATATTTAATTATGAAAACTTTTAAAGTTTTTGTGAACACGATAAACGAATTTTCGTTCGAAATATGATTTCTCTAGAAAACGTTACGTAGAATAAACGTATGGACTCTAAATAAGTTTTTTTTTTCCCATTCTTTCCACCCTATGGCTAAGAAGGCATCTTTTAACAAGCTCATTATGGATTTGGCATGGCCCACGATGAAGCGGCCGGTGAGGGACGGGGCACAACTTATCCAGACGGACTACCCCCCTGAATTCCTGGGGATTTTTCGACCCGTCCGGATTCCATTCCGGGTTCCCCTCAGCGGTAGGCTTCCATCTTAACCGTTCGGCCATCTGGTCGTATATTTGAGTAAGGTTTGAGATTAATGCGTAGAATTTAATAAATAATTTATATACTTAAATTTTTGTAAATTGTCTCTAAAGGTTTGAGTTTTAACAGAATGTATACAAACCTCTAAATATGAATTTAATGTAAATGTTTAACTTTATATTAATAAAATTTACTTTCATCTAAGATGATAGCGTTTTCAGTAAAATTATTTAATAATTTAGTAGAAGAAAGTTTGGAAAAATATGTTTTTTCAATTATAAAAATAATTTTCTTAAATGAAACCTTCCGGCCTGTTTCTTAAAAAACACTTCAAACTTTTTAAAAGTTATTTCATTAATTCAGTTGGGTTTTTATGCAACGTAACATTTAGCATTTATTTTAATCTATAAGTTATTTTTACTATAATTTATGTTTAGTGTACACTTCATTAAAGTTATTTAGACCTAATGTATAAACAGAACAACATTATAATGTTTTATGTATAAAAAGCACTTTCGCTTACTTTATTTAAGGCTTCGACAGATAAACAATATTCGAACAGAATGGTCGAACTGATAAAGCCTTAAAAAAGTAAGTGAAAGTGCATTTTTAACATAAAAGATTATAATGTTGTTCTGTTTATACGTTAAGCTATACATCACAACGTCAGGATTCTATATATTCAATATGTTTTATCTCTATTAATAAAAACAATAAAAATATTACTCAATTTGGGAATAGCATCATAATATGTCAACTTTATTAGATCAAAATAAGATACAGATTTCTCATCTATATATGTAATCGAGATGGTTGATAGTAATAATAATAATGATGTTAATAAGCGCAGAGCCCAAACGGTTAGGAGTTGAAAGTTGAAATTTGGTATGTACTGTACATTAAGAAGGGATTTTTCGAAATTCCTCCCGCGGGAGAGGGGGAGGATTAAGGATTATCCTGAAGAACTTCCCTTCTAGTGTAGTATTTTAGATGCGGTTTTTTTTGCGTTTTGCGGGAAATCGAACATATTTTTAGACCCATATAAAAGTTCTCTAATTAGTCTCGGAATAGGGAGACCTAATTCTTGCACTCGGTGAAAACGGGTAAGATCAGCTATAATCTAATAATTTTAATCTTCTCTATCGTTACTTTTTGGCCGAACAATGCCGGCCTCATATGTTAGTTTAGTATAAACAAATACCTTTTCATGCAGAAGAATTTATTTTTGAAATTCTATTTATTAAATTACAATATTTGCTTATATTATTATAAAAGAGAAACTTAACACATTCTACCTGATTCTCTTTTTCTCCATTAATAACTATTTCGTATATATATTCAGCTCTATATTACGAGCTAATGAATCCTAAAACTTCTAATAGTAATGATTTAACATAACTTTTATATCAATTCTACAGAAATAGAAATTGAATTTCTTCTGGATATTTTGTTATCATAAAAGAACATTTACACTGTATTAAGTATTATTTTAATAGTATCGATAGCTTTAATTATCATTTTAAAAAATGTAATTACCATTTTGTTTTCAGCAGGGCAATTTCTTATTATTAATACTACCTCAAAGATATAGATTTAAAAAATAAAAATAAAAATTTATATTTTTTTAATAATAAAACAATTCAATAATTTCTGAGGATATTATTTTTTTTCTGAAAATAGTTTAAATATTATTATTAAAAATAATGAACGAAAAATAAAAATATACTTAATTTTTATTCGTTTTAATGATCTGAAGTAGGCTTACAAAGATTATTTTAAAAGTGAGAAAGTAAAGAAACTAATATAGAATAACTTTATGATTTATATATATATATATATATATATATATTATATATTTATTTATTTATTTATTTTCGATGAATAAATAAATAAATATATTTTTTTCGATATTTTCGAATAAGCATCGAAAAATGTCACACATATTCAACCAGAATTAAAATTTCATCTATGACACGTGCTCTGCATTCAAACTGAAAGTGTCGCCGTTATTTGTCTCTCGCTTTGACGATTTAATTGATGATGTCAAATACTTAAAGCACATTTTAATTTAAAAGTTTGTCGTAATCTACATATATTTTGATAGTGATTATATATCTATTAAATACTTTTTTGATTAGTTTCGTGTTTACAGTTGCTTCAGACGAAAACGATTCTTATTCTGGATGATAACAATGGCAGCATCCCAGTGTCGTTACGGTTCGATTTTATTTTGCTTTTTAAAAATTTACTTTCTACGGTAATTTTTTAACTAAAATTGTTACCTTATACAAAGTTTTATTCCAAATAATTGGAAGAAACTTTTGTAAATAGTTTAGAATTAATTAAATATTATCAAGAGAATTAAGATTACATAATTTGGATGGAGAATTTAAACGCGAAAGTAGGTAACCTTCAGAGTCCGTGTGATTATGATTCTAATGATAGAATCAAAGAACACTCTTGTCTTACTTTTCCTACTCTTTGACTGCGAAATTTTGGATATATATTGGTCATTTATTATTATAGACTGAATCGAAAATTTTTCGTAGACTTATGTTTTCAAGATGCTATAGCTGTTTTTCATCTTAGTTATTTGTTGTCCACATATCACAGAAATATATCAACTGTTTTGTGTCACATATATAACAGGAATTTTAAAGGTAATCTTATTAGATTGCTGAATTATTTTGAAAGAATTTACCCAGACTAGCTGCCAAAATTTACCTATACGCAAACAATGGAAGAAATCTGACCTTGAGGACAACCACAAGAAACAAAGGTTGACAAAACAGAAGACCTAAAAATATTAATTGATAGAAGGTATGTTTACTGAGAATATTTAAAACAATGCACAGGAAGTGAGAAGTTATAGAAATTCTACTTAATTCTAAACCTACATTATTACTTCACATTTAATGATTTCTGCCATTTGTATTTTTAATAAATATAAATATATATAGTAGGTTATTGCTTGATTTTGATGATAGCTGTAGTATGTTCTTTTACACGTAATAAAGGCATTTAAACGCCTAACGTGCCTTTTTAAGAATATTCAACTGGAGAATCATTGTGGCAGGCAAAAAGAGCTGGAGGAAGATTGTGTTTGCAGCATAGTAAGGTTCACATTGAAAGTATGATGATGATGATAGGATTGTTTCTTGTAAATCATGAACGAATTATCATTCTGTTGACAAGCTACGACTGCTTCATTTGTGTTACATGTTGTAAATAACATTTAGTTCATAAGTACAAATACCAAGCTGTTTACTTAACTTGTCTTCCAGGAGTAAAATTTGACAACAGGAAATTAGCCAGGCACTTATTGTTAACTAGAGAACAATTATGAAAATTACAACTGGTCACTTAAAAGGGATATAAGACCACTTAGGGAAAATAGGAATGTTTATATAAGGAAATTGTTTACTTAAGAGATGTTCACTTATATGAGGTCAAATAACATAACAACTTACGGAATTTTCAAGGGAAATTTTCTGATTGTTCATCTGAGGTGTTTACTAAAAGAGGTTTTACTGTACTTGTTTTTATTTTCTTTTACAAAAGTTTTTGCTATATATTTGGCTTCACAGGAGGTGGATGGCTATGGGTGATTGGCTTCATAGGAGGTATTATGGAGCCCATGCACTATAAGTAAAATATGTAATTTTATAACTATTTTACTAATGGTGTTTTATGAAATATGTACTAAATTTCATAAATTACCGTACTGTATTTAAGCCCTATGAATTGGAAGATGAATGTGGCAACACAACACATGACATGATCTGTATCATCGTCATGTGATAAAATACTATTTTCTTTTTTTAACTGAAGATTATGAATTAACACATGACTTGATTCAAAAAAAGGTTATGCTGCTTAAAAATGCTTTTCAAGTATTTAAGTAGTACGCCTTAATTAAATAGGATTCTACAGCTTAATTGTAGAGTGGGATACTAAGGAAATATATAAAAATTACATTAAAATTAAGTAGTTTAAACTTAAAAAAAAAATAAAAAAATAGAAAAGTTGAATTTCAGTGGCTCTATTATTATTAAAAAACATGATACTGATATACTGCCTTTCTTATAAATGTTCATTTTTCATTAGTGGGAGCTATGTAGAATCTTTCACGATAATAAGTGTAATGAGAAAGGTTGTAAAATTATGGATTTCAATGTCAAAAAACTTTTTTAATGGTCAAATAGCTACTGATAATCTGGGTAATGATGTCTTCGTTTCGGACTAAGGCAAATCTATTACTGATTTGATGATTATTTCCTGTAAACTAATCAAATATTGTAATTTTTTTTTCAAATTTTAGATTCACTCTTAAACAATCTTTTTTCTGTTTCCTGTTATTTTCAAATTATAAAATTACAAATTTTCATATCTGCTAGGCAAGTAGAAAATAATTAAAGATGAAATGATCAGATAGAAAAAATAAACTTATTTCAGATAACATTAGATGAAAAACTTAGTTCTATGGAAAATAATTTTTTTAAATTTTAGTATTTCAAATAGTGGTGACCTAATGATTTAATCGAAAATTTTCAAAACCGTTTTACTTTCTGTTTGATGAATCAGATAAAGCATATAATTTAATCACTTCTAGTTTAAGATTTCAATTAAGGATTGGACAATGATTGCAGTTTTCTTTGTTTACTGATTCCTTCTTTATTCAATGTTAAAACAATATCTTCTGTATACCAGTAAGTAAAACTATAAGTATACGCGTAAAGCCAAATAACACAGATTTCACGAATAATTAATAATTTCTCTTACATCAAATAACCTAGCTCTTTTCTGGAAAACAGTAAATTTTTTACGAAACTCTAAAAAAAATTTTAAAAAATATTTTTAACCCGGGTCCAATTTCTATAGATAGTTGCATCATCATTTGAAGAAATAGATTGAAGGAAGTTTTATCAACATTATAAATAGGTTATATTACAGAAAATGGTTAATTGGACAGAAATGTTACGTCATAGGAAATAAATTCAGTTCTTTCTCAAATTCTTCGCAGGGCCATGATAATATAATACCTTAATTTAAAAATATCGTACTGTACTATACAAGCTGCACAGAAATTATTAAATTGGTATAAAAAATTTTTACATCGGATTTAATTCCAGATAACTGGAATAAAATAATTTCTAGCATGATCGTTAAGAAAGATACATGTGAAAATTCCTAAAACTATAGACTAATAACTCTTTTGACTAGTTTTAGGAAAGTATTTTGTCATATGCTGAAAAATAGAATGATTCATTGGATGATAGAGAGAGACTTACCAGATTTTCAACAATTTGTTTATATTGAATGAAAAGGTACTTTGAATTCAGCATTTATTTTTTCTGGAATTATACAACTTACGGTATTAAAACCTAAACCACTTATTGGCTTTATTTGCTGATCATTCCAAAGCTTTTGACTCGATTGATATAAATAAACTGGTAATTCTTTTATAAGTCCTATAACTAGATTGTAAGTTTAATGTTTTCTTTAGATAACAGATTGCATTATAAACATATTAAGCAATTTCGGATCATTATTGCTGATACAGTAGTAACTGAAGGTATTACCTACTTCAAACTGAACGTATCGTGAATTATTACATTACGAATAAACCAATATATTATAAACAATTTTAGATTTATAATATTTTATATTCAGTTATAAGATATTAAAAATTCTGATATCGTAAGAATTGCGAATCTTATCAAATTTTAGTTTCGTTTTGAAGGTAAAATATTTCGTTAGCAGTCAATTCGTTCATCAGTGAGCAAAAGAATATTGGAAATAATAATACAAATTTATATTTGTAGTAGGAGGGAAAAATCATAAAAGAGTGAAAGTTACATTATACCAATTATTGAAAAAATCTACAGAAAATAATAAAATTCTAACTGTAACTTCTTTTTCCTTGTACTTTTATTGCGAGGTAATCTTATAGAATACTAATTCTATACTGCGTTTAGTACTGTAATAGTGTAACATTACTAAAAACTTAAGAGAAATACACTATACAAAAACAATGTTACACAGTATTTATGTAATAAGTTAATAGTGGTTAATTAGTTTTTCTTGTAATTTATTTACAGTACTTTTTCGATGAATCAATTCGAAATCTCTATAGTTGATGATCACCTCTAACATAGTAAATCATGATATTTTTTGAATATATCATGATTTACTATTTTTTATATCATTGAATCGCTACATATATCTAGTAGATAGTAAATCATGATATAAAAAATATCATGATTTACTATCTACTAGATATATGTAGCGATTTAACATAATAGTCTACATACAGGAAATTTAAGTTGTAGAATGTAGGGTTTCTCTAACGAGATCCCGGCTATTTTTAACCCGGGAAATTCTTCTCATCTCGGGAAATCCCGCAAATTTCTTAAAACTTCACTTTTTTCTTATTTTGTGTTAAGGTTGGGAAACTTTTGCAAATAGAAAGTATAATTAATTCATAAACTGTCAGAATACATCTGTATTTATTAATGTTAAGCCTGCTTATTAGCTTTTTAAATTTTTGCTTATTATGTTTACTTTGCATCTCACAGATTATTAATAATCAATATGTAGCCTATTTGTGGCAGGACTCTGAAAATTCTTTACTTGTCAGAACCTGTAATATCTTGAATAATGTGCTGATGCAGTCTTAATTATTAACCATGACAATAGCTTCAATAACTGCATTATGCCAGGTTGAGCAAATTGGGCAAGGATACAAAACGAGTACGAAGTATGCAAGTATGAAGTTTTTGTTCATAAGCCTGATTATTAAAGCCAAACGAACTGCCGAATTAGCGGGCTATAAGGTTGATGCCCCTATTAAAGCAGAAATGAAGAATACTTGGGAGGAAAAGAAGTACTGCAACGCATCTCAAAAACGAACTAGAAAATTTCAAGGCTACAGGTGAGAAACACACAACATCTAATTAAATGCATTAAAGACGATTCCACCCACATCAACTGAATCGGAAAGGGCATTCTAGTTAGCAGGACTTTTCATTACTAAAATAAGAACCAGATTGAGTGATTGGAGTATTGACCATCTTTGCTTTTTAAAATCTTATTATAAAAATTTACAGTAATATTGTGTATTATGTTTTATTTAAAAAAATGAAAATTATCGTCTAAGTTAGAAGTTTGATAAAGTTTCTTTTCTTTAAATTTTGAACTTAATTCAAAGGCATTTTTTGTCGTAAGCAATTTCCAACAAACTTTAATAAATTTTTTCTATTTGTGAAAATTCCTACATAATTCAAAGATAATTTTTAATACATATTTTATACATCATTATTATCAATAATATTATTATTTTGGAGGTTGCAGGACGTATTAAATTACTTAAAAATAATTATATAATTCGATTTCAAGATTTATTTTATATCCTAAAAATAATTAATTATATCCTGGGATTTCCCGGAATCCCGGGAAACATCACTTTTTTCTCGAAATCTGGGGACAAGCGAAGGACTGGGAAATGAGAAACCATAGTAGAATGTAATAAATCATCACTGATTTTTTACTTATAAGATAATTTTTTTTTTTTTTTCGTTTATTTTGAAAGTTCCATAAATTATTTCAGTAGGAATATATATACAGTATATATAATATATATATATATATATATATATATATATATATACATACATATATAGATAGATTAAAGAAAATATTTCTGCTGCAAGAATGCAAGAAAATATTTTTTGCTGCAAGAATGCAAGGAAACTTCTGGTAAAAGAAATGTATATTTTCATTTTTTATATTATATAATTATATATATATATATATATGAGCTAATTTTTATTCTATTATTTAAATATTTAAAACAACCGTATTGTCAAGTAAATATAACTTTTGCTTATATCCACTTTCTTTGCAAATATAGACAACATCAATTTTCATAGTAGAAGATCGGAAACAAAAGTGAATTTACTAAGAAATTCATAAATAATTAATAATTAATTTTTCGTGTTGCACAACATCAATGAAAATTTATAATTTATTCTTTTAGCTTCAACCCGAATAAAATTTTTATAAAAACTTCTGTTTTCTTCCTTTTTTTTTCCTTAAAATTAGTTGAAACAGTTTTCAGTTTGAATATTCGGTTAAAAACGATGTTGTACTCTTTTCATTATTAAAATTTTTGTTCGTATAATTAGTTATTAGAAAAACAAGTATCTGCTCATTTTAGTTAAACAAATGTTATTTCAAGAAACTTTTAAAATAATAATTTCTTTATTTTTTTTTACTGAACGTATACTTTTTCCTTTAATTTTTCAAGTCCAATAAATCATTCGCAAATGATTAAAAAAACGACAGATGTATTTCACAGAGAAAAAAATAATTAAATTTTTACGTACAGAAATTTATTAACTAAGATTTGGAGAAATAACACCTTTCTTAGTTTTTTTTTCTTAATTTAGGTAAAACTATTAATTATATTTATAGTATTCAAAGAAAATATATAAATTGTCAGACAGTCTTGTATTTATTAAACATTCATATAAACGTTAATGATACTTGCTTAATAAAAATTATTTAAAATTATAAGTATAAGCACGGGGAATATATTTCATGGGAAAATGCGTTAAGCAATTTTCTGTGTTAAACACAGAAATTTCAAACTGTGTGCTGGTTATTTTTAAACTTTTATTTGTTGTACTAAGCCATTTCTATATCTTTGTTTAAGAAACACAAAATTTTACGAATCTTTCAGTAAAATTATTTAATAATTCAGGACAGACATATCATAACAATTATTTTTACAATTAAAAAAAAGACAAAGTTCGCTTTTTTGTTTGTCTCCATTTCACCGGTAAATTTATTTATTGAGCTTGTTCAGTTATCACAACTTACAAAATAAAATCGCAAAAAATCATAATCGTTGTCATGTTCTTCTAAAATATTCATGCGTGTTTTTGTAGAACGAAATAGCTTCTAAAACTTTGATACTCAACACTCTTTGCAGTTTATTGTCTTCATCTTTTAAATAACAAAATTGAATTTAATATCTTAAGTTCTTAATGAATGGGGAATTTTAATAACACTTTCTCACCATCTGCAGTTTTGTGTCTTCCGTATCTGTTCTGTTACTAACTATGCCAATAATTGCTTCTCCAATTAGCATTTTGAATTAAATTTATAAGTAAAATTTACATTTTTAAATTCTTGCTAACAATATATTATTTAACTAGCAGATGAGCCCGACGTTGCTCAGGCAAAAAAATAACAATAACAAAGATTAAGATTATTAAATTATTTCGTACTTCTAACCCTTCTACTATATTATATTGTAGTATTTGATTTATATAATTACAAAGGTTATTTTATGTAAGAGTTATCTATCAAACCGAGTGACCAATCTAACACATTTAAAAATTCTTTATTCCTCTACTATACACAATTTAAAGGATTTTTAAAATGTGTTAGATTGGTCACTCGGTTCGATAAATAACCCTTACGTAAAATAACCTTTGTAATTATATAAATCAAATACTCTAATATAACAAACATTAAAACGAAAACCATATAGAGTTTGATTATTTCAGCCTACCATTGTCATGTTTATCGCCATACTCGAATGGTACGTGATGGCACACTTTCAACGGTCAAGTAGATACCAATAGAAAATTTAATATCGTAAAAAATTTAAGATATCACATTTTTTCCCTAATGTTAACTCTAAGAAACCGTTCCATTCATACCCGAATATCAAATGGTAATCTGCCAACAAATCAAATTTCGCAAAAAAACGGATCAAATATTTAAACTCTGCACTTTCGAAAATCGTTAAACATCACTCGAGAATGCGTTTGTTACACGAGTAATTATGTAATATGAATGAGGAATCACTACGACAGTATGATCCAAAATGCATTTATATCAGAGAGACAGAGAGAGAAAGAAAGAGAGAGAATTATAAAAAATGTGTAAAATGTTAGCGTGGTTACTTGTTTTTTGCGGTTCTAGACAATTGACAGACAAATAACTTAGTTGGTTTACGAATTAAGAAAGAAGTGAGCGATTACGTTTATAATCTGAATCCTAATAAAATAATTAATTTTTATGTTCCATATTTTATTGGAGTTTTATTATATAAATTTTATAAAAATTAAATCTTTTCATTCTAATTAATAAAACTGTTTATTAGCTATTCGTATACTAAAGATGTTTTATCATCAAAATAAGCGAAGACATTAGAGGTTGCAAATTTATCAAGATTTTATTACCAGTAAAACAGTAAATTTTCAAAACGTTTCCGGTTTGGATGCAATTATTGGTAAATCATCGGTAATTGGCTTGAAAATTCCAAAATCAGAACACTGGTCTTCTCACTGTTTACTGCTTTTACCCTACGGGTACTAAGAGGGCCTTTTTTTTTTTTTCTTTTTTATCAAGTCCAGCATGGTTTCGGCCAAATGCTATTGAGAGCGGCTGGGTAGTGAGTGAGTAGACCTATACAAGACGGACCAACCCTCTAAATTAGGGACTCCGAATTGGATCCGATCAGATCCATTTCTGAGTCCCCAGATTAGTACGCTGACACCTTAACCGCTCGACCATCCGGTAGTCAAATTATCGCACTAGTGATTGTTTACTTGATGACTCATCGGTGTTGGCAACTGGAGAAATTCTTGAGAATGAAAACAAGAACAGACAAGATGACCAGGAAGACAGTAAAACAACGGAAACGTGACGTTATCAGCGATTGATCAGCCATGTAGAATTCTTCTGTACATAGTTTAGTTGTCTAGTATTAGTTTAGTTTTAGATTCTAGATTTAAAAAAAGTATTTCTGTTAATATGTACTCATTTCAGTTATATATGTTTGGCATGTTAACTTATCAATTGTAAGGGAACTTGTAAATAACGTAAATCACTTACCTTTTCTGGGAATAGAAATTGTAATCAGTATTATATCATAGTAAGCTAATATTTACATTATCTGCGTATTAAAATCGTAATCAGTTTTTAATATTATTGTAACCTTGCAGTGATCAAGGTTATTATCTATCTGCTCAAAAGTGATGGGTTTTGCATACTACTGTAACCGGACCATTTCTTGTAATTGATAATATTGTATAACGGTTTTGTCAACTGTTGTATTTGGTTCTTAATAATTTTTGATACAGCTCACTGAGGTCCTAAGAACTCTTCTCACCTTTACTTTTCCCCCTTTTCCTTTATACTTCTCCCTTCAGAACCTTTTCTTCAATCTTTTCTTCACCGCTTTTTTATCCTAGTGAGCTAAGTTTACAAAAGCAGGCAACCTCTCTTTCTTTATTAAAGTATAGAGAGGTGTCGGCAACTACTGCACTTCAATTAAATTCCCATTCTTCTATTTTAAAAACGACAGTCCGTATTCTGAAAAATAGTGCATGCCGTAGTTTTTAGTTGATGTGATTAAATAAATCCAGCAACTAGTTGCGTAACTTTTTTGCTTGTTAAGTGATTTTATTTAAAAAATAACTTTTATATTATTATTCATAATAAATAAAATTGTTTTTGGCGCCATCTGTTAGGAGATTGTATTATACTGACAAGATTCCAATACTTTCCCTTGTTATGTATTCATAATAGCTGGGCAAGTAAAAATGGTCAGTGCGAGCGCTTGCATCAAATGAATGTGTTTCATTTTGTGAACTGAAAAGTTGTTCAACTGAAAAGTTGTTCGACTAAAATCGCTATTGCGATGTGGGCGTTGCGAGTAAAGAAAGAAATTGCTAAACTTTTTAATATAGTATTGTAACGTGGAAGGTTGAATGACTGAGCGGTTAAGATGTCAACCTCCCTCTCTGGGAGATCCGGGAATGTTTCGATACGGGTCGATAAATCCAAGGAGTTTTCGGGTATGGTATGTCTGGCCCTGTCCCTCACCCGGCTGCTCCATTGTAAGTCTGGTCGATGGTCTTAATAAAAAAATCCTCTTATTACCCATTGGGCAGAAATTCATAAAAAGTGCGTTAACACGACATTTTAAAATTGTGTACAAAAATATAAATTTACTAGATAAATAACGTTAACTGCATTTAAGGTTTAAATGAAAGCATTTGGCTCTTCTGTGTCTTTAACGTATCCAAATATACATGAAAATGTATATAAATACTTGATTTCAAAATTATTAGTGTATACATATTGTACTGAATTTACCGGTAAAAAATATCAAATTATCGTTATATTTATCGACGCATTTTTAACTTATTAGCAGTAAATCGGTTTACCTGTAATGCAGTTTCTAATAGACATTATTTCTTAGCCAAAATGTCACTTTTTTAGAATATAAACGAGGTTTGAGGCAAATATTAAAACACATTCTAGAGAAACATCGAATACTGTATATTTAAAACTTCGTATACTTTATTTGTATTTTTAATATGTATTAATACTCCAATTAGACTGTTTATATCCTTTGTTTTTATCGGATAATATTAAAAGAATAGCATTTTATATACTGTACTGTACATATAGCATTTTAAAGCCGTAACTCTTATAAGCTTATATTATAACAATTACAGCTGTACTTATAATGTTCGTGCACTTAAAAAGGGATCTCCTATCGATATCAACGTTTTAATAATTAAGAAAAATCATTATTATGTGTAATATTTATTTTTTGTAAATTTGAATTATTTTTATATTTTATGTTTTTAAAGAAAATACACTTAGGTGTATTTCTTATTAAAATTCACCAGTGAAAAGAAAGAGTGAGGTAAAATGTCAAAACAAATATTTGGAATGAAATTTATTTTTTATAGTTGTCACGTATAAACAAAATTCTTATAATATATTAAAATAATTTTTGATATAAAAATAAACTCGTAGAAATATTTTGAGTACGAGTAAGTTATTCCGTTATAGAATAAAATTACGCTTGACTCTTGATTAATTTGATGTCATTTATTTGTTTATTATTTGTAATTAATCTAAGTACTTCTAGTTGATTTTATTTTATTACCTTGTGTGATATACATCATCTTATATAAAATTTAAATTATATTAAGTTACTATTATTTGCAATGGTTTTTGTTGAAAATTCATCTGGATTTAAATATGTGATGAATTACATAATAGTTCGCATTTGTATATAATAAATTAATATGAATGTAATGAATTATGTAAAATTTAGGCTACATAAAAGTAATTAAAAGTATTAAAGGGAATTATTTGAAGGTATGTAAGAGGCTAAATTTGCAAATAATATTTAAAAGTAATAAATTAAACGCATTCACTAGGGATTTAATTTGCAAACTCGTTAAAAATTCGATTCCTCAAAATTGGATTTGATTGATGAAATAAGGCAACACAGGACGTGCGATGTGCCAAGGAGTGCCTCCCGAAAGAACTTTCTATAGGAAACTAGTCCTATTTAGGTGTTAAGCGGCAGTAACACTTAGCAGTTGTTATAAAAATAGACTAAGAGTTACTTTTTACACCACCGTAGTAGTATTGAATCATAGCAGTCACTTTGGCACCATGTCTCGTAAAGGATGCAGTTGGTATGCTGAAAATGCTCATTGTTTACCTATACAAAATGAAAACCGTCAAAATGGTAAGCATGGATGGTGGGTAAATAGCTAACGTTCAAGTTTGATGTTGTTTCCTGAGAGATTTTCAAAAATTCAAATTGGGGGTACAAAAATACCATAGATACAGTACATTAATAGCATCCCTTCCGCTCCTAGTTCACTCATTGTCTTCCACGTTTATTGTTATAGATAAGGTCTTAGATTATCCACTTTAAAATTTCTACTACTAAATTATATTCTGCAGCAATTTCTTTCCAAGCTGCTTTTTTGTTTTTTCGGTTTTTTTTTTTTTTTTGCTGTTTTTACATTCAGATGCCACTATGTTTCGAATGCGCTATTGTCGTCGGTAGGAAGCATTCAAAACTATTGAATGCTATTAATTAGATTTATTATTTATTATTATTATTATTCAATTCAATTCATCTTTATTTGTAATAGGCCTTGGCCTGTTACAAGGGGAGTTACTGATTTTCGCCTTGGTCGAGTACAGAACTGGCCACCGATATTAGCTGAATAGGACATAATCTATCGACATAATAATAATTATAATAAGGTATTTATTGTACAAGTACCTGTTGTCCTCTTTTCTACTACATAGTACACAAAAGTCTAGAAACATTAAACCTTAATAAAAACATATACATGGCACCACAGAAAGCTGCAATATTGAACACATGTCACATTGTTAGGAAGTTTCTAGATGTTGACACATAATACCAATAACACAGCTTAATGTTACACTTGTTTGGGTAGCTATGCTTTGACTTTAGTCCGGCATAGCACTTGGCGTCAGTATCAGCTAAGCATGACATTCGCAACATAACAATAATAATAATATGAAAGCTACCAAAATAGACAATACATCTAAATTTAATTAATTAAAGAAAAATTTCGTTTGATAATATATTTCTTATTTTAAAAATTACATATTATAAAACAATTTTAGTAATTTCTTAAAAGATTAATGGAATGTTTTCCCTTTGGCTTGCAATCTACTCAAAAGAAAAGAATCGATAATTTTTAATTTTCAATATTGCCTGCGGCCCACTAGTGGCCAAGTTGATAAAACCATGAACACTGGCAGTGGGTTCGCGCTTCGCAAACGGGCTGGCCACGTGAAATTTTACGATTTTCTTGTCGTTAATAACACCTAAAAAGGGGCCAGTTTTCCACAAAAGACCTGCCTGGAGGAATTTCCTTTGAAGATCGCCCAAATGTCGGGTTGCTGTGTACGAATAAAACCAATATTGTCTGCCGGAAATTGTGGCGGTTAAGGTGTCAACCTATTTTTCGGGGAATCTCTGCATTGACGATCGAAAAAGTCCAGGAATTTTACATAGTGTTCCGTTCCGATATGTTAGGCCCACCTTTATTTCATCTGGCCGAACCCACGATGGGACTTTAAAAAGGCTCAAGGTAAGGCTCACAGGGGGCAAAAAAATACAGAAAATTTATTAAAGGAAAGTACTCAAGCTAGACCAGTAAACTAAAACATTGCCATTATAATTTTTAAAGCTAATACTTCCGATCCATTTTCTTATTGTTCTCTTTTCTACAAAGAGTGTCAGAAAGTCCCTAGAATGGGTAAAACATCGAAAGTGTAAGGATGTAAAGAAATTAATTTAATATTTTTCAAAATAATCATTATAATCATTATTTCAAAATATGTATTAATGCATATTTTTCACTTTGCTATTCCTTCCTACAGTGCATGTAATGCAAGATCTTGTGAATCATTAAAATATATACTGTACTTTAAATTTCTCAATAAATAAAATCTCACAACGAAATTCGTAAAAGGGAGATTTTGCTCCAGGTTTTTTTAAAGCTGTTGTAGGCTTTTCGATTAAATTAAGAGATTTTTTATTTATATTTAATTTACGTCAACTCTAGGATAAATATATTCAGTAAACATTCTGTTTATGTTTTCACTAAAGCACTACAGTCTTTTACATACTTTTAGCTTAAACTCAGCAAATTTTCTGCTTTTATTATTGTTTCTTCAATATAAAGCGAAAATCTATTTTAACGTTTGTCTTGATTATTTATTTAGTTTTAGTATTATAGCTTCATAAAAACAATTAAATTTAGGCTTTAATTTAGCATTTGTTGATTTTACATTAAACTTCAATGCTTTCAATAAAAGCATAGTATAGTAACAAATAGAAAAAACAAAATGAACGATGTTAGATTATATCTGAAGCATAAAAAGTTAAAAAATATACTAATTGCTTTGCTCTTTATCATAAACTATTATGAAGTTTACAAATTTGATATCGAAATTAACAAACAATTTTAAGGAATACAAAAATATATGAAAACTATTCTTTACAATTGTTAACATATATTCACTAATTGTAAATGTATTTAAGAATAAAGGTGACGGTCTTTTGAGTAAAAATTTTTCACATTAAAATAATGATAATAAAAATAAAATCAAGATGTACATTAAAAACGTTATCATTTCTTTCTTTGTTGATAAGAAGATATTTTATGAAATAAATATATTGTAAACTGCTTTTCTTATGATATTTTATCGTAAAATCTATGCGATAATTTTAGCTATTTTTAAAGGTTTCTACTTATCTTAATTTTTTTTTTCAGAAAATCCTTCCTTTTTTACTTTTACTTTCCCGTTTGTTATAACACGAGAAAATATTGTAATTGTGTAACCCTCTTGGTTTAACGATTTGCATTTTGAACCAGCTGAGTTTTTGCAAATCTCGACGTTTTAAGACAATCTGAACCCCATAAAATCAGGAATCCCGGAAAATTTTCCCCATAAAGGGAAAAAAAATTCCGAGATTCTGCCTATGTGTGTGTTGGCGTCTGTTTCATTTAATGTTTCAGGATGGAGTAATGATAGAAACGAAATTTGGCATCGTAGCTTATGTATAAGCGGCATTGATGTTATTAAATTTTCGTAGTTAAAGGTCAACCGGTTAAGGAACTAGAGCGCTGTCATATGTCATATCCGAGAGGGGTCGAACTTAATGAAGAGTTTTACTAGTTATTAGAATTTACAATTTTTTATAAAACTGATCTTTATTCTCAGAATTAAGCTTTTTTCCACTTTATAATAATTTATAACATAAAAAGTTTTTTATAACAAGATTTCATAAAAGATGGCATCACACACAATTTTATTTATTATGATTAATAATATAAAAGATATTTTTAAAAAGTCTCTTAACAGCCGGGAAAGTTACGCAAGTTGTCGCTGGATTTTTATAATAATTAATAATATAAACGTTAATTTTTAATAACATCTGGTGCTAACAGGTGGCTCCAAACAAAATTTTAACTTCTTGTTAGTGTCATAGTGTTCTTTTTAAAGTATATAAAAAGATTTAGATTTTGTCGTAGGAAATTTTTCTAAAAAGTTGAGTGATGAAACCAGGAACAATATAGCTTTTGGCGAATGGAGTCTGACAAAAAATTTTAAATACCACAGAATAAGAGAAAGTATTAAATAGCAAAGAACACATGCAGGAAGAGAAGAAAACCAAATCGTATAAGAATTAAGATAAATATGAAAAATATCTAGAAAACTCCAAGAAGGTATTAAATGAAAAAAATATTTTCGTTTTCTCTTAAATGATAAAAATTCCCTTCCAGCATACCATGAAAATTTCAGACGAATCGCCAATCACTTGCAACCAGTTTACACTCTAGGAATTTATAACTACTCTCGATCAGCAGAAGAATAACAAAGCTGCTGATCTGGATGGAATCACAGTTGAATCAATAAAGTATGCTGGGGAGAGATTATAAAGCACATGCTAAACATATGTAATAAAACTCTCGAAATAGGCAGAATACCATCCTAATGGAAAGAAGTTCTAGTAATTCCTATTACAAAAATTGGAAACTTAAATAAACTCGAAAATTACAGAAGAATCGATTAACATTCTACACCCATACAAATCTACAATAGAATGCTTCTAAATAGACTACTGAGAAAATACCAAACAGGATTAAAAAAAAAAAAAAAAAAACAGAAGTATCGATACAATTAAGAATACTCACTCCATAAAGGCTTAACAGAAGGCTTAAAAGACAAAAATAATCACTTCATTCTAAATATCATTGATTTTACTAAAGTATTAGGTTCAATAGATCGTTTAAAATACTTTCCAGCTATGGAATCCCAGAAATACTAGTCAATGCAAGCTCCATATAAAGATTTTTATCAAGAGTATTGGTCAAAGGGTTACAAAGTGACTCTTTTCCAATCAATGCAGAAGTTTTGTAAGGGAATGCATTAACATCTCACTTATTCATTATAATTTTGGACTACATTTTCAGATTGGTGGATGGAAATTTTGGTATTAACATTAAAGGTATTTCAGGAAAGATTGTTACAAGTAAGTTAAGTTTTTTAAGTTGCAACTTTGTGATAAAGCAATTATTCTTCGTCTACAGGTCAACTACACTAAAACCAAATTTTTAAAATTTCAAATAGAAGGTACACTGACATACTACTTTAGAAGCAGTTCAAAACTTTCAATATCTAGGATCATATATAAGCAATTATATAGATGACAAAAAATCGGAAACAAAAAGCTTTACAGTTTCAAAGATATTTACGTAATATATGGAAAACTACGCTTATCTTTCTAAATACAAAAATCAGACATTTTAACAGTATACAAACCAAACTATTTTCTTTTATGCATCTTAATCTGGGAATTTAGTACTGCCAAAGCTATAAATTTAGTTAATAGTTTTACTACAACATGTTTGAGTAAAATTCTAGGACAAAATGAAGACATTTGTTTTATGATCTCTACATGCGTAGAGATCATAAAATAAATATCTTTATTTTAGAAGGACCGAAACAAATACCGCTAATCATCGAAACTGTCCATATTTTATAACTTAATAATTGGCTTGACCACATTCTCAGGTACCTGCCTACTTACTTTTAGGACCCTTGCTGTTTTTAATCCAACAAATGGTAAAAGGTAAAGAGGAAGAACTTATATTCAATTTTATCAATATATTATCCAAACCATTATTGGTAATAAAGAACTCTCTCCCATATGTATATTCAATATGACTCAAGACAGAATTCGATGGTATCTCGTATCATATCCAATCAAGGAACTCGTCTTCAGAGATTTGTATGAACCTATAATTGTACTGTACATAGTGTATTGTTTATTGTATTCCTATTTTATGTTTTATAACATAAAATAAGTGATGAGATAAGTTTATAGTAATAACAAATGATACTACAGTGAAGAGTTCTTTACTATTGAAACCCTATTTTTGTTATATTAACTGTAGTATAACAACAGTGATTTTATATGTGGAATTTATAATCAAAATGTGTTAAGTCACACTCCTGGAGAAAATGTATTTACATACTCTTCTATATAGTCAAAAAACGTCATTTAACAAAAACGGTTTAATGACGTCTATTGAAATATGCTTTAAGTTCCAAACTTGTTTTCTTGCTTTGAAAAAAGAAGCCGAAAATTAATGTTTTAAATGAAATGTGCTGTGTGGCAAAAAGTGATGCAATCAAAATGTGCTACATTTCAAAATAACACACTTCGAATGCCATTCAGTGTAGTAATTTTATAGCTGTAGGTTTATTGCATACAATTGTTGATTCACTCTCGTATTTTGTATCCGACAGATTATTTTTAGAGGAAATATTTAATGTTTTGCTTTATCATTGCATTATTTACTTGATACTAGTTCCATTGATTAATAACATTATTAAATTATCGTATTTATAACTCAGAATGAAATCGAATCAGAATTGCTTCTTAGCCTATCTCGCGAAACACATATTTAAAACCAAAATAAACATCAGTTGTAAGATTGAATCATTCATTGTAAAATAAGTTCAAATAATTTAGAATAATAACGTTTCTTCTTTAAGGAAGAATATTCATACAAAACTGCGGAATCTTAACGAATTAAACATGTAATACGAAACTAAAAATAGCAACATTTGCCGGATATAATCACTTACTTTTATAACCACTGAAATACATTCTCTAAATTTATTTGTTAAATTGGCTGCTAATTGTATACAATATTTTCTAAGTTTTGTCTCAATTTTTGAAAATTATTTTTAATATACGTGAAGGAGGTATGTTTTAATAATTTTAACTCTACGTTAAACCGATTCAATCTATATGTGTTATCTTATCCATTTTTCTATTGTTCTATTAGGATATCCATTCAGTAAAAACATCTTTTTAACCTTCTTTGATCTTTTAGTCTATTCCTTTTGTCTGCTGTAAATGTGTAAATTTTGTGTAGCCTAAAGCTGTCATGAAATTATTATTATTTTATTTCTAGAAGACAATATATAGCACGATATGTGGATGACATTTTAACAGTATTCGACTCAGAAAAATAAATGAACTAAAATTTATAACTTTGCAAATAATTTAAATAAACATATTCAGTTCGAATTAGACTTTAAAATCTGATGTTGTATATATTACCTAGACATAGCAATAAATAGAAGCAATATAGGAGTTAAATTTAAAAAAAAAATGTGAAAAAAATTGTATCACTAATAAAACTATAAACTGTATGCCATATTGTGTGGTCCTTGAGTGGTCCTCTAGAAATAAAAAGGAATAGGAATATAAAGAAATAATAAGAAATAAAAAATAATGGAATATCAATACCATTAAAAGTACAATGTTACGCGATACGAGATGACTGTTGCAAATTGAGGCATTGCGGGAAAGCAGAAAAACAGTGTAAACGCTGTCGCAGTTTGTACCTTTGTAAGTTATTTGTTTACATTTTTACACCTTTTGAAATTAAATAATTGTAAACTACAAAATAGTTTTATTATTGGTAGACTGAGGAGGGATCAACGAAAGCGCCAATACGAAATGCATATAAATAAAAGATCTGTGAATTAAAATTGTTTTCTGAGTGACTCTTGACTTCCGATGAATGTCGGATTTGAAGAACTTAAAAATTTAGTTTTATTCGTTGAAAACCTTTTCAGTGCTTATCACAATTAAATATTTTTACCGGTATTTTAAACTGTAATATCGACTTGTGAAAATAGGATAAAAAGTTTTGATTTCTGTAGAAAATAATTTGATATGGTATGTAACATGAGGAGAGGTCCCCATCAGCAGTAAGACATGAGAAGGACTATGACTATGACTAGAACAAACAAAGATTGGTTTCAAGAAACTCAATAAAGGTAGTAAAACAAACTTGAGAAGTGTTCATGAAGACCACGAATAAATTATCTAAAGATGATTCCAGAGCTAAAAGACATCTCTCGTCAAAAAGACTGCAAGATAGAAACCTTCTGAATTTTTTTCTCCTTCTGCTCCCACGGAGCAGAAGTGGGGGCCTTTTTTCAAGCCCATCGTGGGTTTGACCAGTTCTACAAAGTGGTAGAATGACGGGGTCCGACATATCCCAAAAAATTTTTTCGATGTTTTCGACAGCCCGGATTCGATTTCATGTCTCCAGAGCGGTAAGTTGATGACGTCCTAACGTCTCAACCATACGGCCAGTCGGCCTTGTAGATTAAAATTAACATTTACTCCATGTTAAGTATGAATGAATTTTATGATGAATTAATATAACTTATAATCTAATGATTTTACTAAATTGCAGTAATGAAATTCAAGTTGTATTAGTAAGATTATATAAATCTACTTACGTATATAAGTAGATTATATACATATATAGGCTATACTTTAAAATGTTATACTTCTAAAGTATAAAAATGTTTATTCTTTAGATAATTGCAATAAAAATTTTATGTTACAAACAAAAGAAGGATTGAAATAATTAAAAACACTTTTCCATAAGTTATATTTTAAATACAGTTGTACGTCGAAAGCTTCAGAGTTCGAATACCAACCCACCAGTGGCCAAGCGGTTTTCGTACCCTGAACACTGGTTGTTCGAACGTGGGTTCGCGCCTCGCTCGAACGGGCTGGCCACGTGGAGTTTTCCGGGTTTTCTCCACGTCTGTAACGCCTAAATAGGAGCCGGCCAGTTTCCCTTAAAAGACCTCCCGGACGGCATCCCTCTAGGCAGATCGCTCAAGTGTTGCGTTGCCATAACTTAACAAACAAACAAACATCGAATGTCAAATTCGACAAAAATTCTCTTCGGTGTTCGAACTGCGTGCGAAGTAAAAAATGTACTCGAAATATAAAATAGGCTTGTGCACAAAGAATATAATCTCAAATTATAATTAATCACATATCTATGTTAAGTAACGATAACTATTAAAAATACGCAAAATATTTCTATTCAACCCAATATAACGTTTATCTATTAATCATGGCAACTGGGAAGTGTGTGAAAGCAACAAACTCTAATTAGTATGAGGAAGGCTTGAAAAAGGCTGAAATGTAAAAGGAACTTATCGCCAAGCATGAAAGCGGTACACGTGTGGCGGATCCGGCGGCCATGTTTAAGATAAGAAAGTCGATGGTGTGTGACTGGTAAATGTAATTTTCATTTTTTTATATATTTATTTATTTTTTCGTGTTTTAATTTATTGTTAAGGCGTTTAATTGTGTTATTTTTACTTTTAAGTTATTTGTATTTGCCATTTTAAGTTTAACTAAATGGATATTTTGGGGGGTCCGGGAATGGATTAATTCTCTTTCCATTATTTATAATAGGAAAAATTACTTAGGTCTTCGAACGATTCACAGTTCGAACAGACTTCTGGAATGAATTAAATTCGAAGTACGTGGCACCATTGTATTTATTATATAGATATAATGATTAAATTAGCCTAGCGTATTTGTAAAACTCTGTTTACAACATTAAATACGAATAAAAAAAATTAATTACATATATTGTAAATCCCACACAAACAGATAACTACAGTTTCAATAAATTTTATAATTTTCCAATTTAAATAATGTAGTATTCTATAATTTTTAAATTTTTCCGGCTCTGTTATATGACTATCGGTCAAAAATGACTACCCAGATTTTTACACTTTTGGACCCAGGGGACCTTAAAACGTCGAGAAATGCAAACAAATTCGGGATTTTTTTGTATGTATGGATATTTGTGTGGGGGGCACGATTTCATCTTCTTTAAAGTTTAATAAGCCCTGTCTTTTTGTCGAAATTTTCTGAAATTTTGCAGGGAGGTTTGTGTATTAGTGGGATTGCGCCTATTAAATTTTGGTGATTAAAGGTCGCGAAGGTGGAGGAAATAAAGGGCGGTCGTGTGTCATATCTCGAGTAGGGTCGGACTTAATGGCGATTTTACTCGTTATTAGCATTTACAATTCTTTACAAAACCCATCTCTTGCCTCAAAATTAAGGTTTTTTTGCCATTTTATAAATAAAAATATAAAAAACTTTAAAATGAAACAGCATAACAGATGCGCCATCAAATTTTAAATGTTGCCGGGATAGTTAAGCCATTCTTTGCTGGATTTTGGCATAGATAAAAATGTAAAATTGTAAAATTTTTTATTAATATAAGGCGTAACGTATTACTATAATTATCTGAGACTGCTGAAAGCATTTATTTAATAGGATAGAGATTCAAACAACGAATAAAATCTTAATATATAAAATTAATTTATTTAAAATCTCCTTATGATCAGTTTAATTTATTACTCAAAATACATATAAAAATTATGTTTTGTAAAAAATATTTTTAGTTAATATATGTATATATAGTTAGAATTTATGAAATTCAAATATTTTCATTTGTTTGGAAACATAAGCTGAAGAAACTCATTGAATTGGAGAATTCGATTTAGGAATTGGAGCATAGCTTTACGGAGAAATGGATATAAATGTGTATAAGAAATTCAGAATATGAGATAAATTATTCAGCGTAGCTTTTTATAAATTTTAAAATTTTGTTAAGACTGACAAAAAAGGAAAGCATAAAAACCAAATTAGATAAAATATTAGTGAAGAACCATACAAAAAAAATTCGACACATTAAGGTGAATTCAAGATTCTTTGATTATTAATTGCTAATTGCTAATGGGGAAATATTATTTTTTAAATAATAATTTCTAGATTACTATATTTATTTGATATTAAACAATGTTAAATATATTTGATTTGAATTTAACTGTCAAAATTTTCGAATATCAAACCCATAAATAAAAAGTTAAAAATAATATTTCAAACTTGCTTAATGGAACTACTTTTCAAAAACTAGCTCGTTTGATAAGATATACTTTAAATAATTTGAATTTTTATGGCAAATATATGGAAGAAGTATTTCATACATTATCCTCTGTATATTTCATTTGCTTTGTGTAGGGTATGGAATCGCCTAGGCGCGCGATTCCCGCCCTGGTTTAAGTTAACGAACTTTCGTAACGGAATAACCGTTAGAAAGACCGTTAGAAGAACCGTTGAGTTTCAAATCGACGACAGACGGACGATTGGCTGGCGGAAAGTGACCGTTGGCCGGACGTTGTGGAAACATTCGAATTTGATTGGAGTAGAGTTCGAACGCCGTCGACTATTTAAGATCGGATCAGATGGGATCGGAGCGTATCGGATCGGGATCGTCGTTATCGAAGTGCTAACTATCTCTCTCGTTGGACGTTACGGAAATCTGGGGGAAGTGAACTCCAGTGGTTTAGTACGAACTTGTTCCTGACTCGGAGGTGTTGCTAATTATAAGTCTGTTTGCTAAGGTCGTAAGGAGTTTTTCCGACGAACTTGTACGGATATAGTCGGTTGTCGTGTGGATTAGTGTTTGTGCATAATTAATTGTAACTCTAATTTGTATTAATTTGTACATTTATATTGTAAATATAAACATTGTGTTTCGTTAAACCGACTGAGGGGTTATTTTGAACATTACTCTTTGATAAAAATATATGTAAATCAATTAAAATGTTATCATTTCAGTATTTAATAATTCCAACTTAATCATTGAGATTATTAAATATAATAAAATGTTAAATTAAATAAGGTAAGTAATTAAGTTTGAAAGAGATTTAAGAGATTTATTTATTCTTTTCAATTATTGAAACGTTTTAATATTGTAAAGAAGTCTGTGCAGAAATGCAAGTACAGTTTTAAATTCATAAAATAACAATTGATCTTATAAGAATTATAGTTCTTAACGTTATTGTTTTGAAACAAGCGATTCTCTAATTTTGTCTATGCTATCTCTTGTTTGAAATTCTAAATTTTTAATTATTATATACAGAATATTACTGATCGTGTTCTAAATCCTGACCCGCGCATAGATGATAAGAGTAATTACCTCCTCACAGTGAATTCGCACAATTAGCATTTTCGTTTTTTTGAGACTGGATAATAATGTAAACGATAAAATATATATTATAATAGCTTATTTAATTAATGAAATCAAATATACAATTCTTGATATTAAAATTTATTGGGCTGCATTTTGAAAAATTGTAACCCAATAAATTAAAATATAAACCCAATAAATTAACCAATATAACCCAATAAATTATATTATTTATATTATTAGAATATTAATTTATTGAGTTACAAAATACCTATAAATTCCCACTGTCATCTGTCTGTCCGTTCTTTATCTCAATAAACGTTTTAGGGGCATGAAAAATGAGACCAGATATATAAATATTAGGGGCAGTTGGCCCCGATTAACTATATACGAAACGTCCGATCTACACTAGAAATAACGTGGTTATAATAAAAATGGTTCCCCTGAATGAAGTTACATAGATGACTGGCATGACTGTTGTCAAAAGTATGATGTACAGAGGCAAGACACTACTAATTCGAGATGGAGAACATATATTTTAAATTAAATAAAGAATTAAGAATATGATTAAAATTGCAGCCTAGCATTGTGAAAATGTTACAATAAATAATTATTCGTTATTTTTCAATTTAAATTCTTTATTAGTACATCATTATATAAATAAACTACATTTATAAGTGTAATTAGGTTGGTTTATTTTATTAACACTATTATCTCTGAGTTAATTTCTGAAATTTCTGATAATATTTAGAAGGAAATACTGAGATTTCGATGTAATATCCAATATTAATTCCAAGGATTTTAATAAAGTAATATATTACAATTTTCTACGTTTTTAAACTTTTTATTATTCCGATATAAATATTACTATCGCATACATAATTTATGAGACAATAATATTTATATTGGTAGGGAAGGCAAAGAATAATGTAGAAGTTGGTTAGACGAGAGTGCAATATTTTAAATTATGTTTAAGTGGAACCGTGTTTTTCTGTGAAGTTTGTAGGTTAGTCTTTATCAGAAGTTCGGAATATCAGATCTCTACTGCAAATTCAATTTAGTTTTCGGGTCAGTTTATTTTTATTTTTTTTTACTCGAGTGTTCAAAAGTGAGCTAATCCAGTTATTTTTATTATAATTCCGCAAATGCAATTCATATTATTACATTTATCCTGAAGGAAGTAGCAGAAATATTTTAATTTCCTTCGTATAATAATTTCTTAAATGTATTCTTTAATATTTGAAATAAATTTGTTCATTTAAGTATTTTTTAATTATTTTCTTATATTGAGGTAAAACAGAAAATTATATTTTATAGAAGTAGAGTTATATTGTTTTTAAAAAATAAATTTTACTACAGAAATACGAATATACAGTAGTTAATTAATCATATATTTTAAAGTAATACTTTAAAATTAGTTTAAAATATAACCGTAAAATTAGGTTAGGTATTTTGATAATTATATAATTTTAATTAAATAAAATTTTATCTTTGAATTATACTACTGGATATATCTGAATACATCATAGTAATAACAATAAAAATATCAAAAACTTTAGAAAGAACCATTAAATTTGAAAGAGAAAATGCAAAGTGTTATGTAGTTTCTAAATTTATAAACAAATGTAAGTATTTTTCAATTTTTAGAAGGAATAAAATTAAACAATACTTTCATTTGTTAATAAAGTCATTATAAATATCCGTTTTACAGAAATTTATTTATTTATAACACGGAAATGATTATTGAATCGTATTTACACGAACCAAATTTTGTAGCCATTTATTCCAAACATTGAGATAAATTATCACAATATTTTGATTATGTAAACATTCAAGTATTGAGCGAAATTGACAATTGTAATTAAAAGTAAAGACTATTTTTTATGACTGAAAGGTTATACCGGGTATGTTTTGATTTACAATTTTTTTTTTTTTCCCTGAGAGAGTCAGATTTTCGGTGGTTTGGTCACGCTGAGAGAATAAATGAGTAGGAATTACCGAAGAGAGAGTATATTTGGGAAGCGTGGAAAAAAGCGAAACAGGAACGACCAAGGAAATCCTGGTCAGATCAAGTAAATGAATATCCGAAAAGCGGAAGATTATAAGCGGGTAAGGTGCGAGAAAAGTGAATGTGGTAGATATTTAGAGACATTATGGTTTGGAGAAATCTGATAAATGAATAAGTGTATACGGGCGATCACTGTTCTCTGTTGCCACGCCTTCTGATAAATGTGCCTAATGAAATGTAGGTATGTATTTATCTTAAAAGAGAGAGTCTTCATCTAAAATAATTAAATAAAATAAACATTATTTTTCTCTATAAAAATTTAGTAATAAGATAACGTTTATATTTAATCCAATCACGTGTTGGGTCTAAATCTACTTCCGTATATTAATATATTACAGTTTCTTGTAAAGGAAAAAGATTAATATGTATACCTTATTGTATGTCATTCACTTTGTTACACACTAACATTATTGTCCAATTTCATTAAACATATTATCTTATTTCATATTCAATTCATCATGGATTGAGACATGCAGAAGAAGAAATAAGATAAAGTTTATATGATACATAGAAAAGTACGATCAGATAACATTTTATGACTGCATTTATTATTTACAAAACACCGAAGCAATCAAATGGTTTCAAGTAATAATACGACGTTGAAGCAAACATTCTGAACAATTTTTTAATATCTTATTTCTAATGTTCTAGCGAAACTTTTAATTATAGATATCAGTGTTATTAATGTTCTGATACCTGAACATTAGTAATTTTATTTCTTGTATTTGTTTCATGTCTGGTTGTTGTTTCTGTTTAATTAACGGCCACCATCATCCGACTGTAATACCAGATATATTATACCAATAATGGAATTATCGCCTGATTAGAAAATCATCATCTTTTATTGACTTCGCGTATAAAATTGAGTCATTGTCATTGAGCTTATTGAAGCATTGATGTATATTTAATACGAAAATAACACATGTAATGACGTAGTAAATACAGTATTTTGTTTAAGAGTAGCTTTATACTTTTTTCATATACATTATCAATATATTCATAAGATGAAATAATGATGAAAAATATTAGTATGAATTAGTATGAAAATTAGTGTTTCATATTAGTATGAAAATATAGAAATATAAGAGAGTTAAAAATAAAAATTTTTATATAATCTTCGTCTCTAATAAATGATGATAAGATTTGAAATTCGACTATAATTTTGCTTTCCAATGTTTTTATGGGATTATAAAGCATTAATTTATATCTGATGATAAATTAAATATAATTCCACATTTCTGGCAATAAAATCGAAAACTATTCTCTCGTATTGATCTGGATAATATCTGTAGTGTGATACGTGAAGAGTCTGATTCCGTCTGTAAAAATCTACAATGATGTCTCTATCCTTGCGATGTACTATAAAGCTTTGTGTTTTCTGAAAATTGCAATATTAATCACCTCTTGAAAAAAAGGAAAAGTCAGGACAGATATTTGGTTCGTCTTTTAAACTGTAATAAAACTTCTCTAATAAGGTCGTACATTAAAGCTCTTCCATTACTGAAGCAATGAAAAAATAACGGTTTCTTAATCAGTTCCGTTTCTTCCAGCAGATTCACGAGTTTCTTGGCATTCGTTATTAACCTTTTCCGGGAATTTGTAGAAATTAGCTTATCTGATGGTGCAATATACATTAAAGTGAGTCAGACAACTATATTAAGCATAAAGAATTATTAGATAATTTCTATTTTCAAGTAAAACTAAAAATCTTAATTATTTATTGTGACAGCGTCAAAATGCCGGGCTGCACTTTTTTAATCATATTTTAACTTAAAAATTAATCGGGCCTCCGGCTCCTAAGCTTTCCATATCTGGTCTCGATTTTCCATATCTAATTCCATTCTCGAGATTAACGAAGGACGGACAGACGAGCGACGGTGTAAATCTATAGGCTTGCAATTTGAAAATTTCAGCCTAATAAGATCCCCGATAAGAACATAATGTCTGCATATATTCGAATTTATAATGTTATTTATTTACTGATTTCAAGTTACACAACGTGTTAATATATAGATAGTCTATACAATATAGTAACCATATCATTATATTAACATATTAATGCAACCATATCGTTATATGATAAAAAAGTCAATCCGAATGAAAGTTTCATCTACAATATTTGAGTGTATAAGAGCTGCTTCTAACTTGTAAGTAGTAAACTGCTAAGTAAGTAACCAGGGGCATAGTCCGTTTTATATGAAATATATTATGCTATTGGTTTGCTAGCTTAGCTGCTTGTCACTTAGAGGCACTTAACTCTAATGTTGTATTGCAATTTTAATTGAATTAGATTCAGTTTTTGGATTCGGTTTGAATTGATTGCAATTCTAAAATAAAAACTGTAGAAAAGAATTTGATTTATTATTGTTTGGTTTGTATTAATTATTAATGCAGAGAGCAGCACACTTCACACCTCAAATTTACCTTGTACAAGTAGTTTGACTTGTAATTGGATCAACTGGTATAAGTAAAGAAAGAGAGGAATCTTCAGCACTTTTCACAATAAAAAGTCCTAAAGTTTTAGATCAGAATAAAGATGATAAGAGAATAGCTTAATACAAAAATGATGAGTTGAATATAAAATTTGCAAAGTTTAAAATGACAATTTAAAATCCCATTTTATAAGTTTGGATAACAATATTTTTAATACACTGCAGGCATGGATTTTAGAATCTTACCCTTGTTTTCCATAAGTAGAACTGTATTTGGAGAGATGACGTTCTTTACACCCTCCCCAGCCAAGCAAAACGACAATTGGTTGTTGTTGAAGGATTATATCATACTTTACTCTAAATTTTTTTGGCAGTTGGACTGGAATCTACATTAGAGAATGAAACACTGTTAGAAAACCGAGCATCGTATTTTGAACTGTTTCCCATCTCCTTGACAAATTGATACAACAAGACAAATTATTGTTACATAAACAATGTTATTTATAACAATTCTGTGCAAATAATAAACCTTTATACTTATGTTACATAAATATTCATTGTTATGTTTATTAAATAAAAGCTAAATTTATAAAATTTTAATTTGAGTATAGTAAAAAGAAATATAATTTTTCATAAGAAATTCTTTATATGTTTTTTTTATAATTATATACTATACTTTAATACCAAATCTGTACTTGCAGCTTTATTTCACGAAGTAATTTAAGGTTTTTGTAACCACTTGGCGTGTAATATTTTTTAAAATGTTACATTGTACTTGCTGTTCCATCAGGGTAAAATGTTACCAATCTTGTTATCTTACATTTGACAAAAACTTTTGCAAAATATTTAAACTTTATTATGCCATACTATTCGTGCTCACCAGCGGCCGAGTGCATGAAACCACTGAAAACTGGTAGTTGGTCGTGGTTCTCGCCTCGTCAACGGACTAGCCAAATGGAGTCTCCCAGGTTTTCTTCAAGACTAAACTGTTTTCCATGACTCTTCATAAAAATTGAACTGCAGACACTTCTTCATCAGCCAATTCAATTACAGTTAATAACTTCAAAACACACACTGATAGGTCGTTTCAGTGAACAAATGATGCCTTGGGCACTCGTCTTGTAATCAAGGATTTACAAGACGAATGATCGAAGTGACTGTAAAGGTCCGCTTTTAGCGTAGTAGGTCTAAGAGCCACACGACCGGGCTAATTGGTCCCACCTGGCGTTGGGCCTATAAACGGCCGGGAAGAACAAAGAGGTAACGTCTCCGTTGATGGGTACGCGTCAATGTGTCTGCCACGTGTTGCTCGGTTTGAGAAATGTAAACAAGGCACGGACGCGACTGTAAGCTGCGTCGTCGGGAGGAGGGCAGACGTCTTTGGAAGCTCCCAGGGGAAAAGAAGGACCTGATTGGTCGCAAGTTGTCGCCGTGGAACTTTTTAAATTGTAAGAGTGGCGAGAGGAACGGGCAGAAGGGCGAGAGACCGGATACGTGGTAGTCTCTGACACTTAGGAAGCCCGTGAGGTGTAGAGAGAGTGTTCTCCTCTTAGGAATTCCTCTGAGAAGGGTTAGTGTAGAGACCGGACGGCCACACGGTTGAGCCAACTCCGCAAACCGACCGGAGTTTTCCCGGAGTCTAATAGTCCCCAACAGACAAGCTGACGTGAGACACCACACCTTTGTTGCATAGTGTGTGTACTGTTGTCAAACTTGTATATCCTGTAAATATTTGTTTTGTAAATAAACTGTAAATATTCATTGGATTGAGTGTGGAGGTGTAACTTTCCACGAACCAACATACGGACATTCTCGGGTCGTAAGAACCAACTCGAGACGGATCATCGTAAAGATCTTAGCAGATTACATAAGGATCTTCACTGTGACATTAGGCGGAAAGAAAACTAATTCAACATTATTTATTTCAAGTTCGGATGAGCGGCACAGTTATATAAAGTTAAGGCTACTCGTCGTTCTTTTAAACCCATTTCTTTGTCCCATTCACATAATCAATTTCAAAAAATCACCGGTTATCCAAGCATTTCATATTACATTTGTATGCAGTTGATAGACTTTGTACATTTACACATTACGAAAACAATAAGACATTTTCGATTCTCCAATGACTAAAACCGATTGTTTTCATCTGTCATATTAACTAACACAGATATGTGGTCTTTTGTCACCTTTTCACTGGAAAATTTAGTCGCCTGAAAGAATTGAGAGTTTGACGCTTGCGTTTAATCAAAAGGTCTATTTGCAAAGATAAAACAGAAAGGAAAGATAATTAGAAAAGCCTTACTGTCCTTAAAAATTAATTATTATTTATAGTCGTCTACGTGGACGTTATTTATTAATAGGACCTTGTACTGGTGTATTGGCACAGTAATGAGAGTTAATTCAGGAAAATTTCTTTATTTTATCACCTGTAGTAGCAATATCCGTACACATTTTACACGTGTTTCGGCCTAGCATGCCCCTCATCAGCAGTATTACCACTATGCACTATAATTAACAATAAAATATATAAGTTACAATAAAATCTAAAATATTCCAAAAAATTAATAAAATACAATTTAAAACATACTATAAATACATATCTCCATTCCGAGTATGAATAGATGTTTCTCGTTTTACACTTACAGATATTGTGTAAATACGTACTCCAATTTAAATTGACAATTTCCTTTCTACTATTAAACAATTTGCTGTATAATTAAAGGTAAAATATAATAAATAACAAAAGATAAACGGATAAATTATTACAATAAAACTTGCAAGAAATAAACTTACATCAAGTTTATACATTTCACCATTCCACAGTGTAATAACAGAGTTGCTTAACCATGCTTATTTATAACGTCACCGAGTATGGTGTTCCATGATTGGTGGATTATTCTACCCAAATTATTATTGATTCTATTCCTTTCTCTTTTTTTTATATATATAAATGTTCATATAATTGCCTTTTGTAATTGTTTGATTCTTTTCTCTTTATTTTTATACTATTTTTGTCAATTTGGCACCCATAATTATTACAGTGTTCTGCGACTCGCAGAACACTGTAATAATTATGGGTGCAGGTTAATCAGGAAACAGAAATAAAATAAGTATTAAAAATGTTCCTACTAAATAGTTACCCCCAAAAAATTTTGGAAAAATGGTTACATAGGATTAATAGTAATAATAACAAAAATAGTAATTTTGATAAAGATAAAAAATGTGTCAAGATGACATATGTACCTAAATTATTTGAAAGAGTAAAAAATATACTTAAAGGAAAAGTGAATTTGATACCGGAAAAAAACAATTTATTTAAAAAACATTTATATCATAGGTCTGACAAAAAATTAGATATAATGGATGAAAAAGAAATTGTTTACTCATTTAATTGCAGTTGTGATCCAGTTAAAACATATATAGGTGAAACCGAAAGAAAATTAAGTACAAGAATAAAAGAACATATAAGAGCAATAAGGGGTAATTATGCAAATTCTGCAGTTGCAGAACGTTGTAATAATTATGGGTTCCAAATTGACAAAAATAGTATAAAAATTAAGAGAAAAGAATCAAACAATTACAAAAGGCAATTATATGAACATTTATATATATAAAAAAAAGAGAAAGGAATAGAATCAATAATAATTTGGGTAGAATAATCCACCAATCATGGAACACCATACTCGGTGACGTTATAAATAAGCATGGTTAAGCAACTCTGTTATTACACTGTGGAATGGTGAAATGTATAAACTTGATGTAAGTTTATTTCTTGCAAGTTTTATTGTAATAATTTATCCGTTTATCTTTTGTTATTTATTATATTTTACCTTTAATTATACAGCAAATTGTTTAATAGTAGAAAGGAAATTGTCAATTTAAATTGGAGTACGTATTTACACAATATCTGTAAGTGTAAAACGAGAAACATCTATTCATACTCGGAATGGAGATATGTATTTATAGTATGTTTTAAATTGTATTTTATTAATTTTTTGGAATATTTTAGATTTTATTGTAACTTATATATTTTATTGTTAATTATAGTGCATAGTGGTAATACTGCTGATGAGGGGCATGCTAGGCCGAAACACGTGTAAAATGTGTACGGATATTGCTACTACAGGTGATAAAATAAAGAAATTTTCCTGAATTAACTCTCATTACTGTGCCAATACACCAGTACAAGGTCCTATTAATAAATAACGTCCACGTAGACGACTATAAATAAGAAAGGAAAGACGTTTATCATATTCAAGTGGTCGACTCTGAATCTCTGTTCGATCCATATTAAGCCAATCCACTTTTATAAGCGAATTTGATCAGGTGACTGCTATACGGGCTAATGTATAAGTTTAGTAAAGTAAGCAAATGCAAAAGTTTTACTGTATTAATAATAATTAACACACAACTATACAAAAAGCAAAATATTTTCGTGACACAAAGTGAAATTTACATATTAAACGAAATGATATTATGCGGTTAAATTTAAATTATTTGTATATAAAATGACAATTGGATTTTGAAAAATCGTGATACTAAGCTAGCTGATTGTATACGGGTTCAACTGTAACTACGTATATTTTAATTTAACAATAATGAAAACATTTTCAATATTTAATTTCTGTAAAACTTTCAAAATATAAGAATATTGACAACCACAAATTTTATTCTTTACTTTTTTTCACAACAGGCTACATAGGTAGATAATGGACATCTTTAACATCACTATGTATTCAGGAATGTCTTACCTACTGATACGCATTTCGGGCATACACCCCTCTCCCGTCGACTTTTTTCTTTAAGACATTTAGTAAACAGGTGCTTACTAATACACATCCGTTTTTCAAACACATATATTTTCAGTTAAAATTTCCTGACAGTGCACTGAACAGCACTTGGCCTTCAGTTGTGAAGTAAAGAATAATTAAAAGACACGGTTTCAGAATAAGTCAACCACAAATTTCTTTTCTTAAAGCTAAAGTAACTTTACCTAAACTTTAGTTTTAACTAACTGTAAAAATAATAGTACAAAACTTATAAAACTTTTATACTAAGTATTAATTATTATTTTTAAAGTAGGATATTGTTTAAAAACAAAGAGATATGTCGTTATTTCTGAATTTCTTTTAAAACAACATTGAAAATTATTAATGCAGTATAAGAAATATTTAAAAAAAAAATATTTTAAACTTTTTCATTAGTTGTCTGAAACGCTCGAGTGATAAAAATGTAACTAAAATGGAAAGTATTGAAATATAAAAATGTTCTAGATTTTAGAATATTTTTATTACTAGATTTTTTAATATAAGAATTCTAACAATTTTTTAAATATTAAAAACAGTTTTAAATATTTTTAATATATGGTTGAGCTTGAAATATTATTATTATTATTACAGAAAAATAAAAAATAAAAATTCTTCAAAGTTATATTTTACTTACTGTTATTGTTAATAACGTTTCAGTTTTATCACATTTAATTGAATATTGCAAAAGTAAAAGTAAAGATACACTAACCAAACCACCATAATCTGTCTTATTTCAAGAGAGGAAGAAACTCGTGTTGATAGGTGGGATTTTTTTGAATATTGAGTTGTGAGAAAAGTAGAAAAGAAGTAGGCAAAGAGAGTTAGAGGAAAGTTCTGAAAGAAGATATTGGAGGAAAGAAATTAGAGGAGATGGTGTGATAAAGGTCAACCTGGAGGCTCGTAAAAACAGAGACCACCATATATAAATGGGATAAGCTGATGGAAGGAAAATAATATCATAATTACTAATGATAAAGAAAACCAGATAATATGATTTGAAGTTATAAATGCCCAAATATAATTATAAAATCACTTGGAAACGTACATTGTATTTTTAGAACCAATTTCCCGATGGTTAAGACAGCTATATAGAAGCTTGGAGGATGTCAACATCTGCAATAACTGTTGAAAATTTAATATTACAAAAGCACTTATATAATATTAAATTCAGACAATATAAAATTCATTATCAATTAACGTTTCAAATTTCTAATAAACAAGCTAATCATACTAATTTATTATATTCACGTAGCTCAACGAATTAAAGTTTCGAGAGTAAAAGCAAAAAAGGGACTCTCCATTCGCTACAACACTTCCCTTGATTTTCAAAACAGTTTATATCAGGTCATTGTAGCAGCAAGTTTTCTTCTTACAACAGAAAGGACATATTTTCTTCTTAATCAAATAAATCTAAACTGATGTATATAGTGCTAATAACACTTGTTTTACAAAGGTATAATTAAATATCGATTTGTTAAAAGAATTGAAAGTACTGACGTATAAATGGAAGTTTCACAAAAATATAACGATTTTATAATATTTTAAACACTTTTGAAAGCATTCTGTTTTAAATTCATTTAAATTGAATTTATTTTGTAAGGAGAAGTAATATTAATAATAATAATGTTCCTAATTATTCTCAGATTTATGATTATTTTAATATACGTGTATTCTGTCCTTTGACATTATCTATGAAGGGTTAATAACAAACTTATTGATTTAAAATAATTATTTCTAATATTTATTAAAAGAAAAACTTTTTACGGATTAAAAGCGTCATGATATTTTTATAATATCACTTACAATAATTTTTCAATGAATAAAATAAATAAAATTTAGGAAAAATTCAATTTTTTTCTTATACGTTTTAGAAACATTATATTCCGTAAATTTTTATTATATGTTTTGAAAAGTTTGAAAAGTAGTCTAATAATTAATAATTTTATGTTAATTTTTATTCGTATTCACTTAAAACATTTTATTTAAAATTAAATCAAAATAAAATAACAATGAATAAAGTCTCATTATTGACTCCGTTTTATTTAATTATTTAATTAAATAAAACGAAATTAATATAAAAATTATAATATATACTATTAAATGTTTCCTATAAAATAATCAGTATCTTTTGTTTTAATAAATTACTGCAATGTACAGAAAAAATTCCGAATATTTTCTATCTTTACTTGTTTTAGGATGAAGTCGGTGTCTGTCGTAATTCTCTTTATTGATGTCAGCACTAAATGTGATCGATCAAGTAATTTCACCCTCTACTTCACTAAAGAATGCAGAATAAAGCGTAAGTTATCTCATCATTAACTTTACGTAATTCAGACTTCTTTTACACAATTATAAATTTTATAAATTTCAATTTATAATATTAAATAAACATTATATTTACTTTCATTTCGCATTCTAAACAAAGTAATTGTTTGTAAAATTGATCATTCATTAATATTCAGTTTACAGTAAAGAAGGAAAGAATAAGCTTAATTAGATAAATTATTTTTCATTTTTAGCAATGATTTTTGGAGTATATAAAGTTTAGGATATTAAATTTTATTTAAAAATTAATTGTATAAATAATACTATTTATTAATTGTTTTATTATTAAACATCAAATTCTAGCCATAATTAATTAATTCAATGAATACATCAATGACTATTAAATTCGCTCGTAATCATTACACAGGGTCAATATTATTCTAATATCGAATCGAATATGTAATATGGATTATTGTAAAAATAAATAATTAAGCAATTGTAATTAATTACCTCCCTTATAAATTATGATTTTTTTTGTCTAATGTTCGCCGCAAGTTCTTATATGAATATCATATACAGTACTATGTATTATCAGGAAAAGTGTTATAAAATGTAACGAAAATTATAATAATATGTATTAATTATATATGATAATTATACATCATAGACGGTTATTAAAATGTAGTTTTTTTTAAATTAATACAAAGTAGACAGGTTTTTAAAAAACTTATTTCCATATAAATTAGAAACAACTTGAGAAGTTAATGTAGAAATTATCGTTACATGCAACTTTATTTGTAATTTTAATTGAAATAAATTAGTTTGTATAATGTGAAAAATTTATGAAGCTGAATTCACACGAGATAGTTTTTAAAAACGTTCTTTGAATATGTTGTATTTAAGTAACATTACTTTCTAATTAGAAACAAGCTTCTAGTAAAGTATAAAATTTATGTAATTTTGACCAAGTTAAAATATGAGGAAGAGCTTTTTCTACAATAAATTCTTTTATTTTTTAGATAATTTTACTTTCTGAAGGAAAGGATATAACAGACAAAGACCTGGGCTACTTCTATTCTTGGCCTCATCCAGGCGTTGCATACTAACTACACTACCTCTTGGTTGTTTAAAGTACCGAATTGCTATGCTTACTCTTTCTCTATAAGCCGCTAATACTTGGCAAGTTTTTACTCTTTCATCTCCCTGATTAAGAAGTAGCTTCTCTTAAATTGAAAGTAATCGAAGTCCAGTGGATGAAGTTTTGTTTATTTATAAATATTGATCGAATTTAGAATTATTCATAATTAATCATATATATATTAAAATAGTTTTATTATTTGTATCTAATGAAATCTTTAGAACATAAAATTAAAAATAAAGATATGTAGAAAAATGTCGCTTACCATTTATTATAGTTGTAATTACACACAAATTAAACTAGGCTATTTCTCTTACAACGCAATTGTTTTAATTCATTACAATAAAATTAAGATTTGTTCATATGATGCGTACTTATACTAATTAAGTTAACTATTAAAGATTGGTTAAACATACTGTAGTAGAAAATAATCTTATAGATCTGAAATTAATCTTTCACTGAATTTAATAATGTATTATCAAGGACAATCAAGCTTCTAAATATTGAATTATTGATGATAATTTCACATTATAATTAGTTTTAGTAAGAGATTAATATTACTATTATTATTACATTTATTATGTGAATACAGTTGGGACGTTTCTTGATTTGAATTTTTAACGAAAAGTTTCACTTTTACAAATAATTTAATTTTACATTCATATAATTTAAATTTAATTTATCATTGCGTAATTAAATGACTTAATTGTTTTTAATTGAAAATTTTTGAATTTGGCAAGAAATTTGTATTATATTTATTTTTAATAAAAATTAATAGGAATTAAAACTTCTAATTATTATTGGGTACTTTTATACATTCAAGTAATTTTCTTATACAAGATTTTACTTAGATGATTTGAATAATAGATATATTATTACTAAGACCATCATAGAAAGTGCAGATACGGCAAGGTTAAAATTACGTTTTGTTAAGGCATGTTTTTAGGTTAGAAGATCGATTGTGTAATATATATACCAGTATATATTTATTTATTGTTTCAGCTTGAATCATAAAATTTGGCGAATTTTGAAGAGAATAAAAGTATAAGCGGAAATTTACATGGGTTCGTACATAGCGAAATTACATTATTATCCGCATTTACATATTTTAATCGTTTGATATGTTACCAATATATATACTAAATGATCATGGAACAATCAGTACATTAGTCAGGATTGTATTGAAACCAACGAAGCCATTATTTCAGATAATAACATATTATTTAACTTTTCAGGAAACTTTTAAGCGAATATTTATCAAATTTATTGTCCCACTACCCATAATTGCGTAATAGTTATCAATTTTTAATGGTAAAGGCAAATTGGTAACAGGTTTGTATTTTCTACGAAACAGTATATTTAAGACATAATAAGTTTTTTCTTTTCTATCTCTATATTAGTCAATATCTTGAGATTCATTACGAATAATTAAACAGATGTTTAAAGTTTTTATAAAAGTAGTTTTGAACGCAAATGAAGGTCCAGTTTGCAAAATCGGAATCATTTGAATAGTTTGCCGAGTTCTTGAGATTTCTGGAGGTAATTTTATGAGACGATAATCAATTATTTCTCATTAAATTCTTCCATTTCTATTTTTGCTTAAATGATGAAGTTTCGATAATGATCCGATAATAGGCTACACGTGCAAAAATTTTATTTATTTGTGATATCGATTGATAATTTCTATAAAGTAGAATGCTTTAATAAGTTTTAGTAAAGTAGATTCGTTAATTTTGAAGCAGAGACTTTCTTCATAACTGAATAATTTCATAAATTGTTTTTATTCTTGTTTTATAAGTTGTTGTTTAAGAAAATTTAATTACAAATTAGAAAAATCAATTTTGTATTAAATGAAACTAATGTTATTCGTCTTTTATTTTTATTGAATTGGATTCAATTTTTCGCGGATCACTAATACGTAATATATTATACAATTTAGTTTCACTTTGCCTTATAAGAACTAGCTTGTTTCTCAATACGAATCAGCCAACGAAAAGAAGGATGGAAACTCAGTGTTCTGATTCAAACTTGTGATTGTCAAGAAATACAGCAACGGATCTCTACGTCAGTTTAGTTTTTCTTCAAATAATTAGGGATGGAGCGTCATTCCCTATCTCTCTTGCTCGCTGACCAATCAAAATTCAAATAGATTTGCTTATAATGGGCAAAAATAAGACGGGCTATATTGGTCTACTGCGTTACAAATGCAATTCGAGTGAATTCCCGCATAGATAAGCGGTATCTTATTGTGTGGATTTCTCCAACAGCCATTTCCTTGCGCAGTAAAAGTTTATTAATGCTGTCATCCGCTTGCTATTTACTACATAGCAGTTTTTAAATACTTCCTGTTTAATCATTCAATATAATTTAGAAGATAAAACTCTTTTAAAATTAGAATCCATTTATACAAATTTCATATTTTTTAATTAATCAGTATCTTCATCAAAATAAAGATGATCATAAAACGGAATGTTTCACACATACCACGACATAAAAATGATGTGATAAATGTTGCAAATAGTCTCAATTAAACATGCTTTTATATTAATCTAAAATATTTATTTCGATTAAAAAATTATAGTGTAATTAAGTATTATCAAACAGGTTTACGGAAACATTTATCTAACATTATCTGTATGTTTAAATTATACATAAAGCAATAAAACTAAAATAGTGGTAAATTATTTTACTTATTAACATTTTTACTGTAGACTTATGCATAGAACATTTTATTGCATTTACATTTCATTATCAAATCGTCCATGTTGTTTATAATTGAATAATAAAATATGTATAAAAGTTCAAATAACAAAAAATAGATATAATCTCTCCACTTTATTCATTAATATTGATTTAATATTAATAAAAGATCCATAAAAACTTCTTTTCTTCTGTCTTAACTACCGATTATTTCTAACATAAAATTTATGGGATAATTTTTGAAACTTTATCGGAAATAAATTACCTTCTGTAACTAACGATTAACAATTTATATGAAAATTTTTGTATTAATTATCAAATTTATACCAAATTTGTTCATTGTTTTCTTTCAATATTTTTATATAATAAAACGTAAATAAAAGAAAATGTCTAAGCATTTAGTGCCTAATATATTACCACAGGCAATTTACTTTCAATATTTAAACAATGAGAGGCAGTCTCTTACTAAGTCTTCATACAATGCAAAATACTTTCAATCGTCTAAGAAACAAGATTTACATTACATAAATTATAAATACTATATTTTTAAATTATTGTTTTGAAAGTAATTTGTTTTTATTGAAAATTGATAAATAAATACATTATCAAACGTCAAATTTATTCTTAAAAGTATTTCTGATGTAGTTCTATAGATCATACTCAAAAAACCGATTTACTTAATACAATTTTCTGATGCATAATCATTAAAGCTTTTTTGAAAAGAAAAAATAATTACTATAACTGAATTGTTTATCTCTTTTACTTATCGTTGCCGATTAAAGAAGTTTTGCAATAGAAGAATTGTTATGAGTGCGATTATCTGGTTCTGAAACTCGCAACATTGATAATCTCTCTTCAGATAATAAAATAAATTTATAATTATAAAGATTTTGTTATTCAAATTCGTTCTGGAGTTAAACTAATACAGTAGAGCGTCGAAAAGTGGAACCAATTGGGGACTGGGGTCCTTCCAGTTAATGATTTGTTCCAGTTTCCGACTTTGTACGAAAAAAAACATTAACCTGTCCGATGTTCAAATTTTTCTCCGTTGCGTATCGCTTCCTGTTGAATTTTTCTCCGTTGCGTGTCGCTTCGTGTTGAATTTTCGTCGATTTTAAGCCTAACGAAAATTTTTATAATAATCATCGAGGCTATCGTATCGTTAAAAATTATTTCTGCATTTTGTACAAACAAAATAAATATATTAAAGAATATAAAAAACATGAAAATTATACTTTAGAAGTAAATTTAGTATCAAAAACATTCGATTCAGCACGACACAGTCCGACTGAAAATCGTTCCACTTTCCGGCCATTCCACTTAACGACGTTCCACTTATCGACGCTCCACTTATCGACGCTCTACTGTATTCTGAACAAAAGTTTAATATTACCAGAGACAATATGATGATAATACCGTAATTGTAAAACCGAATGTAAAAAACTAAGAAAAATCTTTGGTAAGAAAAAGGTAAAACTATTAATTAATCTTTTCCTTCTTTTTGCTTTTGTGTAGAAATTTCTATTTTGTGAAAAACCCGAAGCAATTAATCTGCTCGGCATTCTTAATTTCTACACTGTTCGGTATTGTTTCTTATATTTATTCGATTCATACAAGAACGTTAGTTTTAAATTAATTTTTTTCTAATTATTACATAAAAATTTCTATCGTGAAGTACTTAAACAAAATAATATTCAATATTTATCATTTACTTAATTTTTTCCTACACGCTAATGCATGAGGTTTTGAATTCTCGACTCTCTCTTCAACATAAATGTATATTGAAACTCCATAACTCTTTTAAATGTTATTTATATCTTACCAGAAAAGCAGTCATTTGGAAATAATGATAAAGTTATAAAGTAAACGAGCAATTACTTAGTGTGACTTTATCACAATGTCGGACTGCAATTTTTAATCATATTTTTAATTTATTTAATTTAAAATATATGCTCTCCATCTCAAATTAGTAATGGCTTGCCCCTGTACATCATACTTTTCCTTTAACAATAGAGTCGTGCCGGTCATCTATTAACTGCTTTCAGGGGAAAACGTTTTGAATTGAAATAACGTGACTTCTGGTTTCCATCGGAAGTTTGAATATAGTTAGTCGGGGCCTCCTGCCCCTAAGATTTCCATATCTGGTCTCGGATTTCATCTATCAAACTCCGTTCTGGAGGTCAACGAAAAAGAGATGGACAGACGACAGTGAAAATTTATAGGTCTACAATTTTTTTCAAATTGGAGCCAAATAATGCATTCAAACAAATTCATTTTACTTTCCCGACTGTTATATATAACAGAGGGAAAGTATGGCGATCGATTAAAAAATGACCCCCAAGATTTTTACATTATTGGACTAAGGGGAACTTGAAACGAAGAGAAATGCAAAAAATTTCGGAGATTTTTCTGTATGCATAGATGTTAATTTGTGTTTTTATGTGTTTGTGTGTGAGGGTCACAATTTTGTTCACCCTTTTTGAAGCTTAATAATTCCTGTACTTTTTGTCGAAAATGTCTGAAATTTTGCAGCGATGTTTGTGTATTAGGGGATTAATGCTACCAAATTTTGGTGGATAAAGGTGGGGAGATAGAGGGGGGTTGTGTGTCATATCCGATTAGGGACATCTCAATACTATCGATACCGACACCATACCATCGATACTTTCCTTCGATATCAAATTACTTTTTGTACTCGATAATTTTTGTCTGATACGGATACCTGTATCGATACTTTACTTTCGGCATCGGATCTGGTATCGTTACATTTTTTCAGACAGGTAAGGTCCAGAAACCGGATTTTGCAACCAAATCAGAAACCGAATTGGAATTTTACACTATTTTCAGTTTAGTTAAACTTATATTAAAAAATTATTAATGACCAAAAATCAATAAATGTATTACGTCAATTTCATTTTCAGAATTTATATATGCTTAGAGATCTAATTACTATTTATAAATAAATATTTAGTTAAACATTATGCAGTACCTTTGTTAATCCACTTGGTCTATCAGTGATGTTTAACATGAGGTACAATTTATATATATATTTATTTATGCTGACATTTGTAAAATTTGAATACAGTAAAGAACATTCAATATATAGATACTGTTTTACCTCTTACCAACGACTTTTTCTCCACCTCTATTCCATGTATAGATCCGATTCGTATCTCACAGATCCGATTAGCAAGACTAGATCTGGGGATTCTTTTTTTGTGCATAAGGCATCATACGAGTGTTAACTGAAGAACTGACTGATGCACTGACTTTCGAAGCGGATAGCCTGGATTCAATTTCCTGGAGTAAGTGACCACTTGCCGTCCGGACCCGAGTTAACTCGGGCAAGTTTCATAGCGTTACAAACAAAACGGTACTTTTGGCCCGGAAAATTTTTTTTTTTTTTTTGCATCTTTGGAATGTTTTCTAAGTCTCCAAATTTTTTGAAAAATTTTTACCCGCGCGAAAAAATTTTATTGCGATTTTAATTAACCTTTAATGACGCACGATTAACGCTCAATTGTTTTTTTATGGGATTTTTTTATAAAACTTCATTCATCCTTCTAAAGTTCTAGAGCGCCGATTTTACTTCGGTAAAGTTATTTAAAGCTATTTTCTGTTGTCAAAAACAACATCCAATAGTTTTTTAATTTTTTTAATTAATAGATTTTATTATATATACGTTTAATTAAGTCGGGGGGGTCGAAAATTTCAATTAAAATCGTAATTTTAAAAAAATATTTAGAAATATACCGCCATCTAGTATTCACCCTACTTTTTACCCTTCTCCTCCCGAGAGTTTCATGAGAATGTCCCGCGAAACACGACACCAGCTGTTCTCAAGGTCATCCAGCTGTGTAAACAATGACTCATCAGTGTCAAGTTTCGCACTAAGGCGAGAAAAAGGAAATTGTACTTTGAAGCTTTTTCTTCAAAATTAACACATTTCTTTCGTTTTTTTTCAGTTTTAAATATTTTTTATTGCTTTTAATATAAGGTTCTAAAAAAGTCTGCGTTAAGAGGTTAATTGCTGCTGTGGAGCTCACTCAGCATTCGTTGTAATGAATACAGTACTTTCTCAGCAGTAGAAACAACTGGAAAGCGACATGCGGCAAGATATACAGTACAGTTCCGATATCCGATGCCAATATTGGCCGGTACCGATACTTTAAAACTAATCGTGATACCGGTATCGATACTTTCGTGGTGTCAGTACATTCCTATATCCGATAGGGTCGTATTAATGAAGATTTTACTTGTTATAAAATTTACATTTTTTTATATAAAACTTATCTCTTTCCCGAAAATTAAACTTTTTGTCATTTTCTAATAATTAATAATATAAAAAGTTTTCGAAAAAATGCCATAAAAAATGATGCCACTTGCAATTTTAAATGGGAAACTTATGAACTCGTTGCTGGGTTTTTTATTTTGAAAACACAAATATGTCACACAGATTAATAATTAGAATTAAATCAAGTGTTTTATGTCAAGACTTTTTTGAAGAGAGCTTTAGATGAAAATCATACATAATGATTAACATGTTTATATTTTTAATTATCTGACAACTCATACGTGATACTTGAATAAAATTGAAATGTTTATATCATATTTTAGAAATAGTTACACTTTATAAATAATCAGTTTACTCAATTTTATAAATGAAAATAATTTGATTTTTAAAGTAATTTAGAAAATTGCAAACCACGAAAATGATATTTTATAAAAATTGATGCTGATGCATCCACTTATTAGCTTTATCATTCGATTATCATTTCAGCTTTACCTTAGTAGATATCTGGAAAATGTGATCTTTATATTAATTTTTCTCTGTATATTTTATTAATTTTAAATGAAGATAAATGTTAGGTATAAAATTATGGAATATATCAGAACATTACAAATTTAAAATAGGATAAGATTAACAGTTTATTTAATGAATATTATTTTATTTATTTAATAAGTATACTAAGATTTTTAATCGTATTAATTCAAATCGTATTTTTTGAATTTTTAAATTTTAATATATCATAAAGTATAATTATTTAATAATTTAAAATATTTTATGATGTTTGTGTCATATAACAGTTTTTAATTAGGCCATTGTCATTACTAGTAATTCTGAACAATTTCGAGTGTTAGATCCCATATGCTATTTCTGCTAATCCCGGATTCTGTCCTCCCATTCTTTTATATAATCCCAGGAAAGTAGAACTGAAATGTAATAAGATCCTATCTAAACTGTTATCTAGTAAACCACGTATTAGTATTCAATACATTCAAACTAATAAAACAAAAGCTATTTAAGTTTTTCTTTCATTCTTTTATTGAGTTTCCTTTTGTCCATTATCATCTTAAAATTATTATCAATCTCTTATTACTTCAAACAAATAAGATTCGAATGATTAATTTTTATGTGTGAAAAAATTAAATATATTTTCTTGCAAACTGCTGTTTAAATCCATTTTAGAAGAAATTTAACTTATAATTTATAATTTTGAGCGTAGGAACAGATAATTTGTAAATTAAAAAATTAACGATTAAATAATCAATAAATAAGAATGTTTTTATAAGGGTCGCCATTTAAAAAATTTAATACAAACTTTTCATTATTGAAAATCATTAGACTATTATCATCATCATTTATTGTCCATTGGGAATTACTTCCCTATTACAAGGGGGTTACATTTACATTGTTTACTTGTTTTTTACTTTACAATACTTTTTGATTTTATTAAATTACACCTATTTTTCCGCGAATACATTCCAAACCTTTTTAATTTGAATCTTACAATTCTATTGCTCTATTACATTAATAATAGCATATTTTAATACTTCATTAGTGTTAGAGTTTGTTTTGTTTTTATAAATGTCGATTATTTTACTAAAATAGTTATAAATTTTATATAAGTCTTTTTTACTCATTTTGTTGAAAGTTTTTTAACAATTCTATTAGCGAATTGCATTTATAAACTCGAGCTATGTCATAGTGTTCACGAATATCGTTTAATTTTGGACATTTTAATATTAAATGATAAGGTGTTAAATCGTCGGAGTTACATAAGAAACATTTTGTTAATAAGCTTATATAAGTGTTGTTAACATACAGCGAATATTTATTTAAACGAAGTTGTGCTATAAGGCGTTTTACATTCAAATTTACCGAATACAACATATATGATTGAACTGATGGTATTTTAAATATATCTAAGTACCACGGATGATATTTACTGCTATATAGGGAGAGCTGATTTTTGTTTATGGATTGTGCCATAGCTGAGTTTAAAAGAAGTGAGTAACCTGTTTTCCACTCTTGAATGTTATCTTGAAATAGTAGTTCTGATACTCCAAAAGAGTTGAAGATAGTTTTTAATTTGTTATGCCATAGCTGTTTATTTTTTTGAAGTTTACTTTGCTTGATGTTTTCATGATATAGAGCAATCAAATTGTTGTCACTATTGAATTTGAGTCTGTAATAAAATTTAATGATTCGTTTTAATATAAACGGGAAGGACCATATACGATTGGTTTCATGACGTAGTGCATATCCGGGTATTGTCCGTTCTAACTGAAATAATCTGCGTACATAGTAAATATGAAATAGTTCTAATTTGTAGAGATAATCCAAGCTCCAAATGGGACTGGCGTAAAATATCATAGGATTAGTAATCGAATTGTAAAGTTTCATGTGTATTCTTAAGTCAGAAGTTTTCAATCTGCTGCATAAAAACAAAAGATTATCGATAGCTTGTTTGACTTTATTGTTGAGTTTAGAAATGTGCGATTTAAATGTTAAGTTCCAGTCAAAGTTAATTCCTAGGTAATTTATCTCATTGACAGTTTGTAGCAGGATATTTTCATGATAAATTTTTGTTTCGTTAACAGATATTTTACTGTTGTTTCGAAAAATAATTATTTTAGTTTTACTTGGATTAACTGCTAAATATTTAGACTTAAAATGCGAATTTAATTGATTGATTTTCCTTTGGAGAGAAATTTTTGTCGGTGCTACCACAACCAAGTTATCAGCAAAGAGAATATAATGAAATGCTTTATTGCCTATAACTATATCATCGTTTACTTCAGAAAAAAAAAGATCTATATCTTTCAAATAAAAGTTAAATATATGTGGAGATAATGGATCTCCTTGAAGAACACTACGTGAATGCGTTAATGGTGGAAGAATGTTTTTACCGTGCTTAATCTTTATTTTATAATTTTGAAATAGTATTGATATTGTTCCTATAAATTGAGAACTAGCACCACTCTCCTTAAGTTTTTGTTGTAATAATGGTACATATACTGAATCGAATGCCTTTGTAATATCTATAAAGGCAGCATACACTTTTCTATGTTTTTTTACGAGATATATTTGAATAATCATTAGCAAGGTAAATATCGCAAATTCGGTGCCTTTATTTTTTGTATAAGCAAATTGAAATTCTGCTTCTAACTCGTTGATTTTGATCCAATGTTGAAATTTTTTTGCAAGTATCGAGGTAAAACATTTTCTAAGTGTAGATAACAAAGCTATAGGTCTATAGTTTTCTGGAGCCATCTGGTCTCCTTTTTTATAGATCATCGTCATGATTATGGAATTCCAAGATTCAAAATAGGACAATGTGCTGTACATAGCATTGAATATTTTCAATAATTTTATTTTAGATTCCGTTGGTAGCATTTTTAAGAATTTGGATGGTATGTTATCATCCCCAGGGGTGTATTGTTTTTTGTTTTTTGAATTACTTCGTCGAGTTCATTCATAGTCAAGTCAGCGTTTAAATAATCATCATAATAATTAATATTTCTTTCCATTGGAATTTTTAAATTATTTATAATGAAGCTTTGATAGAATTTCTTCCAAGTTTCGAATCTTATACAAATGTTGATATCTCCTAGATTAGCTTTTGGTCGAAATTTTCGGATAGTATTCCAAAATATTTTGCTATTATTACTATTATTTATTAAATTTGATTCAATTCTACAAAAGTAGTTTTTCTTTTTCGTCTTAATTAAGTTATTGTAGATTCGTTTGGAGTTTTTATAATTAATCAAATTTTCTTTATTAGGATTTTGCCTATAAATTTTTAAATCTTGTTGCTTTCGCCGTTTTTCTTTGTAACAATCGAAATCATACCAGATTTTTTTATTTTTATTTTGCGCGTATTTGTTATCCTTGTTTAATATTATATAATCATTCATGATATTTATCATTATTTTGTATACCTCTTCACAGTTATAGTTAGTTACTTCTAGCATATTTTTAAACCGATTTCCAATTTCGGACTTATAATTGGCCAATTTGTACTTTATCTTGAAGTTGTTGTTATATTGCCGCGACTCACTTCTCCCACCGTGGCATTCCTAGTCCAGTGGTTAGCATGGTTGCCTATCAAATGGGAGGTTTGCGGTTCGAGCCCCTTGCTGTGATTTTTTTTGGGGTATACGTTCGCCCGGGCTGAGAACAAATGTAAATCCGTATCATTTACATATGGGAACCCCTGTCCTCACGCGGATATAAGCGCGAGCGCTCAGGTTGAGCAGCGTTATTTTCATCTGGCAGTGGTTGTACGTTTATCGAAGTGAATAAACACCTCTTTGAAATCCTCACGTCTGATTGTCATTCGTCTACGCGACAATATGTATAATCCGAATTCTCAAAAGGAAATAAACGGAATTTTGCTATTGTAGGAAAATGATCTGAAATATCGAAATTCGTAGTCTGAAATTCTACACAACAATCTAAGAATAATTCAGAGCAAATTGTGAAATCTATGGTCGAAGCACCCGTATTAGTCAAGCAAGTATGTTCAGCTGGAATATCCTGTTGAATTCTGCCATTAAGAAGAAACAATCTGTGTTCTGTTAACAACTCGATAAGGTTTTTACCCAATCTGTTGGTTTGTTTATCTTTCGAAAGACGTTTATTAGATATACAGAAATTGGCACCTTTATGTTTTGAATCTATTAACTCACCAATCCTTGCATTAAAATCTCCCATTACCAAAGTTAGCGGAGAAATATGACTCCAACTTTCTAATGTTTTAAAAATATTTTTTAAAGTACTTAGATCATCAGGCGGAATATAAGCAATTAATACTGTTATTAAATTATTCATTTTATTTACCAAAGTAGGCTTCTGTAATGAGATAAAAAAATTCAACAATTATATGCTACTGCTTATGTCAATTATTTTACCAAAGTTCTTTTTTATAAGAATACATATACCTCCGCTTGGACGGCCTGGACTTGTAGGTTTTTGTGGTTGGATCGATTCCACTGTAAAATTATTGAAAAATTTTGTTTTATAATACAAATTCGAAGTAATCCAAGTTTCAGTAATTGCTAAAATATCCGGTTCGTATTTAACGCAAAAGTTATTTATTAGTGACGTTTTATTTTTTATTCCTTGGCCATTCCAGTTAGCAATGGAAACCATTTGATTATTCATTATGACTTTGTTATGTTGCGTATATTTTTGCTTAACGTGATATCAATTGTCTGTATTTATTTGATTACTATAAGGACGAAAATTATTAACATAAACCAATTTGCTCAATTTTAGGCTATATGTTATATTAATCATAAACCAAGAAAAAATATCATTACGGAGTTTAACTTGGTCTTTTTGTTTTCGCAATTCATGAAAGTATTGGGAGTAAATTTTTCCTTCTTATCCTTGAGTTCTTAGTCAAATCTGGGGATATTTGCATATCTTCCCTGTAAAGGTCCGCTTTTAGCGTAGGAGGTCGAAAAGCCACGCGACCGAGATAATTGGTCCCACCTGGCGTTGGGGCTATAAACGGCCGGGAAGAACAAAGAGATAGCCGTTTATGAGTACACGTCAATGTGTTTGCCACGTGTTGGTCGACTTGAAAAACGTAAACAAGGGACGGACGCGACTGTGAGCTACGTCGTCGGGAGTAAGGCGGACGTCTTTGGAAGCTCCCAGGGGAAAGGAAGGACCCGATTGGTCGCAAGTGGTCGCCGTGAAACTCTTTAAATTGTAAGAGTGGCGAGAGGGACGGGAGAAGGGCGAGAGACCGGATACGTGGTAGTCTCTGACACTAGGGAAGCCCTTGAGGTGTAGAGAGAGCGTTCTCCTCTTAGGAATTCCTCTGAGAAGGGTTAGTGCAGAGATCGGACGGCCACGCGGTTGAGCCAACTCCGAAAAGCGACCTGAGTTCCCCGGAGTCTGACAGTCCCCAATAGACAAGCCGACGTGAGATACCACATCTTTGTTGCATAGTGTATGTAATGTTGTCGAACTTGTACATCCTGTAAATATTTGTTGTGTAAATAAACTGTAAATATTCACTGGACTGAGTGTGGAGGTGTAGCTTTCGTCGAACCATCGTACGGACGTTCTCGAGTCGTAAAGACCAACTCGACACGGATCATCGTAAAGATCGTAACGGATTACGTAAGGATCTTCACTTTCCCTTTCTTCTAATGCGTTTTTTTGTTGTTTCTTTTGAATAAAGGTATAGAAAAATTTATCACGAAGTTGCTTATTGCTGAATGTTATTCTTACTGTTGTATTAGTTGTTATTAAGTTTGTTTCTGTTATCTCAGTTTGGGCTATATCGTGAATATTGAGTACATTAGTAATAAAGTTATATACCTCTAACTTAGATATGGATTTCGAGATTGGATATTTGTATACAATTATTTTTTTATAAATATAATCATTAGTTAAAGAGTCTATTTTAAATTGCATTAGTTCATTTTCAGTTTTTTGATTTTCTAGTTTTTGTTTTAAATTTTTAATTTCTTCCTCCATATATATCTGTCTTTCCTTAGTCTCACGTATATCTTGACGTATTCGTTCTACGTCTTCTTTTATATAGGCCGTTTGTTCTAACAATTTATCATTTGAAGCATTTATTAAATCTGATATTTTAGTCCAAAGAAGTGCAGTTGTGGTGTCAAGTTGACTTGCCGAATTAGTAAGAAGACTTGAATTAATATTAGGTGACTCACCTGTTGAGCCCAATGAATTCTGCTGACCAAGTTCCATATTTTGATTCGAGAATTCTTTTGTTCCTTCTTGTAAATCACTTTTCGGTTGTGTTCCGTAATCCGTAATGAGTTTGGAGCTTGAAGTGCTTGGTTGAGCTTGTTTGTTCTCTGTCCTCGTTCTGGTCAGTGGAGGTCTACCACGCCTGACTGGAGATCTTTGCATATTATTATTTTTTGTATTATTGCTTTTTCCTTTACCTTCACTTGGATAATGTTAGTTTAAACTTATTTAGTAATAAGTTAATCAAATAAACAGTAATTCACCACTTCTCTGCACAAATGAAAGGTTCACAGAAAAGTCACTCGCAGCGTCGACGTTCAAACACGCCCCTCTTCATTATTGAAAATTAAAAATTATGACAAAAAATAGTTTCAAAATGAAGATAAAAGAACGAGAAGAGCAAAAGATGAAGAAGATTGTTACGAAGTTATCTGTCCAAAGACGATACTGCATATATTTATATTTTATATATATATGTATAATATTATATATATATATATATATACATTTTATATATTTTTACATTTACATTACTTATTTATCTTCCTTATTAAGATTTGTATTTCCAGTAATTTGCTGTAAATAATTAGAGAAATTTACTAATTAATAACATAACATTTATTAATAATACAGTATTTAGGCCTACTTGTACATATCAGAGATATAACTGTAATTGTATTTTTATACAATTAATAAATTATATATGAAAATAAACTGAACATACTTTTCAATTTAAAATGTTGGTAAATAATATTTCAAATAATTTCATATGTAATGTTTGCTTGAATCAGTTTATTAAAATTTATAAGTAGAAAATATAATATTTATAAATCATAATAAAGACTACATTAAATCTGAAAACCTGACTAAACTATCTATTTTTCATATTTAAAGCAGTCCTATTATATTCAAAAAGTTTTTAGGTCTTCTTAAATCATATTTATAATGTAACGTTACGCTAAAAAATTTATGGAATATATTTAAATGATATTTACAAAAGTGCATAAAATGTTTTTTAAAGAATTAATAAGCGAAAATTATATGTAGACCGAATTTAATTGTATTATTTGTAATATTATATTTTATTAATAGATCTTGATTTAGTGTCTTGAATTGCAAATTGTTATGCTTATCTTTGCATTTTTAATTATTTAAATAACCTTAATTACTATTTAAAACTTTTAATAAAGTTTAAATATAAGATATAACTTGTCTTACACTACTTTTTATGTATCTTGAGGCAGTTAAACCAATAAGAAGAATTCTTCTAGGAGAGAAGGAAACATCTAAAGAAATTATTTAAAACGTCCTTTCATTACATATTCTTACTTCAGATAATTTCATTAATATTTGAATGACAGAAAGCATTAATTTTAGTAACTATCATTTTATATACAGTAGAGCATCGATTATCCGACTTAATTGGGGACTGGGGTGGTCGGATAATTGAAAAGTCGGATAACCGAAAAGTATGAATAAATACATTATTAGTATAGTCTATTAGGCCTAGTTTAAATACTAGCCTCCCTTTCATGGTCGAGCCAGTGCTGCCAGCTAAAACATGCAAAAGTTTAACAAAAATAATATTAAAGTAGCCAAGACATAACAAATATTGTAGCGCCACATCACTAGCGGACATTTGAATTTGCCGACTAGAACGCGGTCGGTTAACCGATAAGTCGGTTAATCGGGGTCGGATAATCGATGCTCTACTGTATATATATATAAACTATATATGTATATAAGCCATGTATGTATGTATGTGTATATAAAGTTTTTTTCCCAAGCAAATTTGGATTCTGAATTAATAAATTATGAATTGTTTCTTAATTTGGTTAGAATCAGTATTTACATGTTTACAAACGTTTTAATATTTATCGTAACTGTAATAGTTATAAAAATTAAATAGATAATTACAGGGTTAATACATAATTAAAGCTAAGAAATACAGCTGTGCAACTAAGCTTGTTCTTTGTTTATTTCCGTTAATATCATCAAGGCACTCCGTCAGCTTTTAAGAAAGTCTTAATGATCGCTATCCAGAAATCATACTGATAAAAGATAATTTAATTAACTCTCAGTTTATTTATTTATCTACTGTTGGATATATTAAACTATGGTAACAGGTAAAAATGTAAGAGAAACTTTCAAAATACAGCTTACTTGACTTAGTTGGAATTTAAATTAATTAATGCGTCATTATTTTTAATAGGGTAATTAAGCGCAATTATTTAAGCATAAAAATAAATTTAATATTCTACTAAATAATTAATATGTAATTTTATAGACGGTCGGCAGTTTTAAATATTTTGGTGTGCATCTTTAAAATACTTAACTATATCGAATTATTTTCAATTTTTAACTTTTTTGTGCGATTGTTTCGCTTTTAAAAGAATAAATTAGACCACAAAATTTCTCCAAATAGGAATTAATTAATTACGCAGGAAAAAAGTAAATGCTCTCAAAAATATAGAAAAATTGTTCTTTGGTTGTTTAGTTAACTCATTATAGTTAACTCGTTAAGTCTCATTTTAAATTCTATAACCTATTTTTAGCTACTTTACAATAAAAGTTTTTTGAATTTCATTAGTCCAACAAAGACCGAATATACGGGCAAGATTTTGGAGACCTTTTCATTTCAGAGAGTTAAAATATTAAAGTAAAACTAATCAATATATTGTATATAACTTATATTTATTTTGTGAACTAGTTTCTTCTTAGTCGACTGTATTGTGTTACTGTATACACCTATATTGCAAAAATTAATAAACTACGTTATGAAGAAAATAATGTTTTTTTCAAAACCTACCCTCTCATAAATTCTGCGCAGAGGCTGAGTCCAACAAATTTGTCATGGTAAAATATTGTCGTTTTGATATTATAAGTTTCACCAGCTGAAAATTTTATAAAATTAGTCTATTGTTGTATAATCTTATGAATATTATTTTCAATCGAAAGGGTAGTCGTGACTTAATTGCATTGTTGATCGATATCGGATATTAGAAATTTTCTGAGTATAGATTTTCTAATAAAAGTCAAGAAATGAAATATATAGGCCTATTAAAATTTCTAGGCGTATACAAATTTTTGGTTAATTTTGACTAAAAGTTTTACTTTTTTCTATTCTTATAACAACAATTTTGGACATTAAGTTTTAGTTTAAATGTGTAAACAAACACCGTTGAGTTGTAACCAAATTCGAAGAATGATTGACAGAAAGTTCATTATCTACATAAAAAAATAAACAAGATTAGCATCTTAATCATTGTTAACTATTCAAGTATAGGCCTATTGTTTATTTTTAAACTTTTGCGAATAACAGCTACTCGATTATAATGTATATAAAATTCTATCTTATTAAAGTTATTACACAATTCTAAAATTAAGAGGGTTTTTTTTATTTTGTTAATTTTTATTTCAGATTTTCTGTAATGGATATATTTTAAGAATTATATAATTTCAAATATAAGTTATTTTTATACTTTCCTATTTTTATAATAATCATAAACTAGCGATTACAAAGAATTTTAAAAAATTGTGTTATATCAATGTTAACGTTGCAATATTCTTTGATAATTTGTATAAAAGCCAAGAAATGAAATTAATTATTACGTTTACTTACATATTTTTGAATATTTAGGAGCTGTTTAGGAGCCGTCCTTCGTACAAAAATTAAAAATAAATTGTAAAACAGAAATTATGCCTTCAAAATATTCTCACGTCTTTAAAAGTTTGGAAATATTTACAAGTAATAATCATTTATTAAGATCATTTGTTTTAATTTACGTTAACTTCAATGATAGGATAAATTAAATTAGTTTAATTTAATTAAAAAAATTTATATTACTTTTTGAAATAAAACTACATTTATATTATCAAAAATTGTGGCAATTCATAGAAAACATTTAGACTTTGAATTAAGTGCTAACGATAATTTTTTTACCCTCAAATACAGTATTAAGGAATTTATTTTTTATATAAATGTATAATTTACTACACGAGGCAAATATACTTTTTCGTATCGTTAAAATCAGCAAACAATAATAACATTAATAAAATAAACAATTTAATATCTCAAATTATCTTAATTTATAAGTTTTATTTATATACTTATAAATAAAAATTATAAATTAAGTTAATTTGGTGAAACATTAATGTAATTTTTATATTAACAGAATATACTGATACTGTTTTTTGGTTTTTTTATACCTTTATTTTCCTGGAAAAAAATTTAAGCCAGAATTGTCATGAATTGAATTTATTAGCTGATAAATACACAATAAATTTATCTCTATTCTGAACTGTTGTTTTAGAGTAGAAATTTTATTTTTATTCTATTATTAAAAAACGCACGTATTTAATTATTGTTTTTATAATATGATAATATCCATAGACATACGCCCTGGCTTTAACCAAAAAAAAAAAAAACAATAAAATAATGCCAATAGTAATTTCGATGGATTTTCGTTTAAATTTATTCAAAATTTATAAAATTTATAAATACAGTACAAATAATAAAATCTTTTGATATTTACTTTCAATCAACTTTAAGAAAATAATTAATAATGCTATTTCTATAATATCAAAATCATAACATAGAAATTAGCCATACTAATGTTATCAAACTTGAAACGTAACTCCTTTGTTAGGATTTGACAGAGTACAAGTTTCCTACTATTGGTTACTTATAAGTTAATAGTACTAAAGTTACCACAATAAGACAGCATATATAAATGATAAAGTGTATTTTCTGTAAAATATTATATTTAATATATTGTAACAGACCAGATCATGTGTTGACAGTTTGAAGATGTAATAAAAGGATATTATCATTCTTACTGAATACAGTGAAATATAATCAATATTATAGATTCTTTTCAGTACAGTTATATTATAAAAATTAAAAATACTATAGATATTATTGAAAATGTTTTAAATATAAATTTAATTTATAATTTAAATATTATAATTTAAATATTTTAATATTAATACATTTTATAAAACAAAACTAGATAAAATATTTTTCACTGAATATTATTTTTAAAAAATATATAACTGCATTTAAATTTTAAAATTGAATTTAAAAATTTAATAATACCATAAAAATAATGTTGAAAACGAAATTTCATCTATACCAAGTTGTGTAACATAAATTTTACAAGAGATTTAATTATAATTGATGAATGTGACGAATCAACTATATCAGTATTTTTTTGTCTTTTTGTAAACGAAAAAAGTCACTAATTTGTCAAGAAATTAAAAATTAAAATATAAGCATTGTATTTGTATTTGTAACTGAATTAGTAATAAATATAAATTTCTCATAATTTATACGAAAATGCTATTTTACACTATAACTTTTGATTATAATAAATGTGCTCTCCACCTTATTAGTGAGTTGCTCTTGTACATCATACTTTTCCTTTAGCAATAGTCATGCAATCTTGTATTAACTAGTAATGTTCAAACTTTCATGGAAAAAGATTTTAATTCAAATAACGTGTCTTTTGTTGTAATATATATATATATACCTATATAGTTAATCGGGGCCTTTAGCTTCTGTGGTTTCCAGAAATTGTCTCGGATTTTATCTATCTACTCCTTTCTCGAGAATAACAATGGACGGTCGGACAGCGGATGACAGTGGGAATTTATTGGTCTACAATTTTTTCAAATTGCATTCCCAATGAATAAAGTATAACATCTGAAAATATTTTGAAATTATACTGATGTATTATACTTTCAGTTTTGCTATTTTCGAAATTATTTTTTAAAAATATAAATTTTTAGTAATTAGTAATAAATAATTAGTTTTAAATTTGATACGGATAAAGAAATTTTCTTTTATAAGTTGATTGAGATGGTTGTTATATTAATACATGCGGTACATACATTAAAATTAGAAAGACAATTTATATTCTAATAATGAAAATGTCGGGAAAAACAATTCATATTTTCCCTATTTTTTCTCTTTGTGCTATTTATCATTCTATTCATTTATAACTTCAATTTAATAAACACTTTTAATTTTACAGATTTTATGAAACATTTTTGTAGTTTATAACAGCTTAGACGTTTTATACCTTACACGCTTAATTAAGATCCTAATTTTTTTAATTTTGAGAAGAAAATCTAAATTCTATTTAAATATAAATGTATAAAAATATTTAGTTTAAAATGTTAATTTATTATTTTCAAAATTATTTGATTTTGTAAATTGAAGATAAAGACACGAAACACAATAATATACTGTATATAATTTTCATTTTTTATTATTATTCTATTATTTATTTATATATTTTTCTATTCTATTATTTATATATTTTTCTATTCTATTATTTATAGTATATAGGCCTATATATAAATTATATTTTTCGACAGTTTTGGTTAAAAATATACAAAAGTAGGATAACGAAGTCCATTAATAAATAATTGTTGTTTTCAAAACTCAAAACAAGTAGCAGTTATAATCTGTCCTTATACATTCAGAATGTTTCATTGATTCGCTAATAAAATTTCTTTATGTTTTAGATAAATTTCAGTTTTGGCGTAATTTGATAAAAACAAAATTTCTTCAATCTTATTAAACGAAACACAATTTAATAGAACAAGAAATAAATTATTACAGCTATTCTGAAAATTATTAATTTTTTTGTACTTTGATATTTTTAAGTTGTAAATTTTTTCTCATATATTTTAATAATTTTTGTTCCAATTATAAACATGTATCTTAAAATTATTCAAGAAGTAATATTTAACACGTAAAATAAACATTTTTAAATATATATTTTTAAACATATTTAAGTACAAATTACGATCAGTATGTTAATTTATAATTTACAATTATTTATTGTAATTACAAAAATAATGTATATAATACTTAAAATTTCTAATGTATATAAATAGTAGATATTATATGCATATTAATAAATAAAAATGTCTATATTAAGAATTTGACTTTTTTATTAATTTAACAAATTACGTTCTACGTATATATATGTATATACAGTATATATATATATATATATAATCTGTTAAAAATCACTTCAAACTAATTAATCTTTATCTGAACAATATTTTTTGAAGATCCCCTTAAATCATTTATTAAAAACGATTATTCGATGGCAGCTTGATAATGGAGAGTTTATAAAGTCAAAAGATCTTTTTTCAAATATTGAACATTATCTATCAAGTTGGTTAGAAAAATCCACAAATCATCGATCATCGTTTTGCTTCATTGTTCTCAAATGATACCTAATAGTACACTTAACACTGAGTAGATATTTTTAAAAAATTTTCATTGAAATATGATATGATTTAAAGTAAAATTAATAAACTGTCAGAAACAATTGTTTTATATAGCTTTTTATTTACTCCAGACTGAAAATATTATAAAATCACAAGCTAAAAAAATTTACAATCAATTGAATTGAATATATTTATCCTACTGAAATAATTTGTTTTATTACATTAAATGATATGCTGTTAAGAATGTTTCATGAATTTTCTGCAAAGCGAAAGAATATCTTTACTTATTTTAATTACTTAGAATTAAATTCTTTATGACAGAGAATTTATTATCTCTCTATAAAGTATTTCATAATAAAACTTTAGAAAGTACAACATTTACACTCAAATAAACCAACATATAAAGGATATATATCATATGTTTACTCGAGCGACATAATCCAAAACAATCAAATCTTGAATTGGGAAGTCAAAAATACGTTTAAATGATTTCTTTAATAAAAAACAAGTCTCGGTGCTTTAATAAGCGTGTAAAAACCCAATATTTGTATTTGATATCTAGAAAATTAATCAATAAAATAGAAATGTGCGCTCCTATAACGTTTATTGATTCAAGCGTATGACATCAGTACAATATGAAATTAAAATTAATATAAGATGTTTTTAAATCACAAAAATAAAATATTTGCTTTAAATTGAATATGATTCGAAATTATATTTCAAATTACAAACAAAAGAAAATGACTTCTATTCATAGAATGACCGACAAATCTCTAGTTCAAATAGTCATGTAATAATTAGAAAAAAATTACTGATAAAATTAATTAAATTTTATATTTATATTATAATCACTTCTTCCTATTGATTAAATACGCGCTTTTACAAGTAAACTTCATTAACAATGAATTCACTGGAAATTTTATCACTAATTTTCGCTACAAAAAGATCTTGACTTAACAAGATCACGCTAGTCTCTTCCAAATTTCTTCTATTATAAATTAGTAGATCCGAACTTTGAGAAAATTCGAGTTATCTGATAAATAATGTTATATCCAAATTAACGATTTAACCATAATCGCTAAGATATTTTATTATATCTTTTTATATTAATCAAATTATTATTTACACATTAAAATACAGAAAATAGGACTGAAGTAAGATAAGAATTTAATGTTTATCACTTACCCTTAGAGGACGTTTAGTCTATTATCTCCATACATTATGTATGAGGATAGTAAATATGTGTATATCGAATACAATATAAACTATATTATGTTTATATATACGAAGCTATTGGAGTTACCTGAAATTATGTTTACAATATAGAATATAATTATATTTTTATAATATATATACAGTATATTTAGAAAAATTCAGTTTATCTAAAAATCACTTATTAAATAATTGATAACTTTTAAAATTACTTGAATTTTCAAGTTTATTAATTCTATGAACACAGATTAATTTGATATTAGAAATCATTTTTAAATTGTATTTTGATTTTTATTTTATTTTACTTTTCTTATTTTACTTAATTTATTTTATTTATTTTTGATATCAAAATAATTAATTTTTAAGCTATCTGGTTATATAAAATTTTATTATTCTATTTGTCAAGAAGTTGTGAATGTGACCTTTACCCTTGAAATCGTTGCTATGCGAGGTGTGAGTGGAGTGATGTGAAGTCTGTTAAGGGGAAGTAGTACTCCGGTCCTCACTACGTTTTGAACGTGTGTTGTGCTCTGACGTACATTCCTTTTTAGTCTTCTCATTCTTTGTCTTACCTCGACACCACCCTTCATCATATCTACATTCTGTCAGTATTAAATTATCATTTTGCTTTTTCAATTTTGAATTGTTTTTAAGACTTGTAGATACAAAGATTATTTTTTTATTTTAGATTATCTCATTATTTTCTCTCAAATTATTTATTCAAATCAGTACTAATTTATATAAATGCGATGATGCGTTATAGAAATCATTTTTGTAACGTGTTTTATAAAATTCTATTAAGTTTTATGCACGAATCAAGAAAAGAATTAAGATATTTCAATGTCTTGATGCTACATTTTATACTATATAATAATGTATTGAATGCAAAATCAATTGATAAGTGAATCCAAATGTAATGCAATTTAATGGAAATTAATACATCTCTAAATATATGTAAAAATACTGAACAGAATAACTATATTACACAAAGGATAAATACATGAAAATGGCAACTTCTTTAACTGAATATTTTCGTTTTATCTTCAGCGCTAAAGTATAAAGATGAAGATATGAAACAATAAATGAGAAAATAAATGCGATTTTGAATAGCTAAATAGTAATGGGAAATGAAGATGTATAATATATTCAATAGAAAAAAAATATATTTTTCTGCGTACACGGTTTTTAGTTGCTAAGTATATAATATATACTTAGCAACTAAATATATGTAATATACACTTAGGTAGGCCGAAATGTAGGTTTTGCAAAATGCATGGGAGCCGCAGTGCTGTACTGTCGTGGCGTATAATATGGTAAGGCGCGCGATTTTATTATATAATATAAATATAATATAAAACAAATATTGAATTTTTTAAATAAATATATTTTCACAAAAGTACAAAAATAAAATTGTAAAAATAATAATAGAAACAGAAATTAACACTTTCAGCAAAAGCCGCATGTAACTCAAAAAGAGCCGCATTTGCCCATGTCTGGTATATATCTTTTGTGGGGAAACACATTAAAATCAATTATAATATCACTATGAAGATTCTAAACTAAATAAAAATTGCTTCAATATAATTTTATAAAAAGTGCCAAAACATTTATTTTAACTTTTTAATTCAATAGTTATAAAACTGCTGTTTTGGTTGTTAATATATTGTGTATATTAACACCGAAAAGATAATTTAATATATATTTAATTAATCATTAATTAATTTCGAAGAAATATTTGACATAGAATGAAAGAAATTACATTCTTTCTTAACTATGCCGCTCAAACATTAAAAAGATTTTACAAATTTTATGCTTTGATATATAATGTAAATTAGTCAAAGATTACGTATAATTACGCCTGATTTTATTGAATTTTCGCTATTATTAAAGATTTTTAATATTTAAAATAAAATTGATTATAACGTAGTGGCAACTTATTAAGTTAATTAGCCTTTAATATAAAATTAAAAAATAAGTTAAACTTTATTATGTGTATATTGTTATCATAACGTGACTGATATGTTATTGATATTTATTATATATTTATTTATTATATTTGTATGTTATTGATATTTTTTTATTCTTTCATTTGTTTTCTACATTTCTTTCTTCTCACATTTTTTAAATTTTATATTAATTTATTTAGTACATAAATTAGTGTTATTAATATATAAATAAATTTTATGTCTCCTTTTTACAGAACATTTATACCATACTAGTGAATAAAATTTCCACTTTAGAGCTCCCTTGTTTAAGGATTTCTAAAGTGAAACGTGCGGAATTTTTTCCCAATTATCTTAATTTTTCTAAATTATAGTTAGAAGCAAGTCAATTGATGTATTTCTGCATAAATATCCGATAAGATAGACTACTCGTATTTCATTTATTAGCAAGGTTGAGGCCGAAGTTTTAAACGCGAAAACATGTACGTCGGACGTTCAGCGCCGCTTTCCTGTGAGCCTAGAAGTTTAACAATGGTGTTTGGAAAGTCAGTGGAATCATGCTCGACATTGCAAACACCATTGTCAAACTTCTAGGCTAACAGGAAAGTGGCGCTGAACGTCCGACGTACACGTTTTCGCGTTTAAAACTTCGTCCTCAACCTCGCTATTAACTAATGATTTTTACGTGAACTTTTTTATTCGTAAATATTTATATTATACTGATGCCAGTAATTAGACTTTAGCGTAAAGTTTTTAAATGTTTTCGGTTTAAATAAAGTTTAAATGATAGAATCATTATCCAATTGTCGTAGTAACATTTGTAAAAATATTGTAAAACAACTTTCCTCTTTTATTAATTAAATTCTGCCTACCAAAAAGTGTCATATGCTTTCTAGAAATGAATTTATTAAGCAGATGTTGAAGAATTGTCGTAATGTCTCCGCATACTTCTTCCTCAGTTGCAAACTAGCCTTAGCCTTTGCCTACTTGGTTTCAGTTCCTTCTTCAGCCAGGAAACAGAATCAGGTGAATACGGTTAACATGGTATGATGGCTCGAATTGTAATTTTAGCTGTTCAATATTGTCAATTCATGGTTTAATGTTGTCGTGACGGAGAAATCACTCAAAGTTAATGAGTAATGTACAATACACGACAAAGTTTTATTCTGAGAATGTCATAGTATTTTCCCTTGTTCATTTTAGAAGAAAATATGCAAATACCAATTAGAAAAGGGAAAACTTTGCAAAAATCACAGGACGGTAGCGAAATTTATTCTTTTTTCGAAAGGACGGTATAGTTTAATACACTTATTTAAGTTAAATTGCAATTTTTCAATTTTACTCGATATAGCATGTGTCAATGTAAAATTTCCAAGAAACAGAAGAAAATAAGTCAAGAAAATTGCGGATGCTTGATTAGAACAAATTATTGAACTGACGTTTTCAAGTGAGCTTATGGTTCTCCTTATTGTAAAAGATTCATCTTTATACGAGAATTTTAAATAAAAGTAGTAGAAATAATTATATTATTTTCTATTTTATCAGCTCGACAAAAGAAAAGTTCATTTGTTGCGTGTCATTCAATATCAGTTGAAAGTTGGCAGTAGATGGCATTTAGTAAATGGGATTATTTTCTTACCTAGCTCAATAAAATAGAGTATATTTATTAATTATTTGAATGGCACTCATTTCAAATGAATAATTTCACAACATAAATTTTAAAAATCCACAAACACAAATTTCTCTATTAATGTGTTACAAGTTTCCTGCCTTGTACTGTATATTATTAATATACACGATGTATTTTATTAATAACATATTATTAGCCTGCAATATGAAAAAAATTCTATACTTATAAATTCCCACTGTCGGCCGTCTGTTTGAAGGTCCTTAATCTCGAGAAAGAAGTTAGATCCATGAACGTCAAGACCATATGTAGAAATTGCACCTCGACGTTGTGACGATGTCACAATAAATAACTGGTCGTTTACTTAAAAACATTTTAAAATAAATCTTATTTGTTTATGTATGTAATAAATTAAAGAAAAATTGTTTTCTATAATTTCTTTTTAATTTATTGTTTTAGAGTTTTTCTTATTTACTAAAAAAACTTTCTATTTTTTTCCTGCACTTGGTAATCCAATGAATACTTATTCAGATCGATAAAAATTTAATTTAACAATATCGAACGTCTATTTCTATTAAAGTAAAATGTAATTTAAAAGATTGTAAATTTTGCCTTTAGAAAATTAATCTACAATTATATTAATTTACGTAAATGATTTAAGTTTAAAAATAAAAAAAGTAAATGCAGTTTGAAAAGTTGCAAAAGTAATTATTTTTACCTATTCATCAGGAAAGATTCAATCAATCAACTGATGAAGTAATAACTTATAGCATGATCATTGAAAGTGAACACCGGAAGTGCGATTGAATGATATAAAATGAGTCTAGTCTTCTAGAAAGATAATTGCCTTATAGAAAGTTCACGGAAGAGTATTTGAATCAAAACTTTGGGACAATTACAGTTATCTTAAAACTATCTTAATAAATTTTATATTTACATGCTTATAATCGCGGCCTATTCAATGGAATTGTGAACTAAGCTTATATATAATAATATAATAATGAAATATAAAAATAATATAATTAAAATATATGAAATACTTTATATATTGTATTTACAATGTTTATTTTGACATGATTAAAGCAAAAATTTCAGTCATTATTTTAAAAAATTAACCAATAATTTAAGATAAAAAGAAATATATATATATATATATTTAAGTATGCCATATTTTACGTACTAAAGAACGTTTATTTGATTCAGAACTTTTATATTTTAAAATCATTTTTATTATAATATGAGATAAACATTAGTAATGTTCATAATAACCACTCAGTCGGTTTGACGAAAAACACAAATTTTATATTTACAGTAAATGTACAAAGTAATCCAAATTAGAGTTACAATTAAATATGCACAACACTAATTCCAACAACAACCGACTATTCCCGTACAGATTCGTCGAAAGAACTCCTTACGAACAAACAGACTTGTAATTAACAAAACCTCCGAGTCAGGAACAAGTTCATACACAAACACGTAACTTCCAACGAGAGAGTTAGTTAGCACCTCGATAACGACGATCTCCCTTGATCCGATCCGATCCGATCACCTCCGATACGATGCCAGCCGATCCGATACGAACTTCGATCCGAGCTTAAATAGTCGACGGCGTTCGAACCCTGCTCCAATCAAATTTGAATGTTCCCGCAACGGCCGCCAACGGTCACTTCCCGCCGGCCAATCGTCCGATGGTCGACGATTTGAAACTTAACGGTTCTTCCCACGGAAGTTCCTAACGGTCGTTTCTACCGGCCGATCCTAACGACTTTTCCGTTATGAAAGTTCGTTATAACAAACAGGTGGGAATCGCGCGTCTTGGCGATTCCATACCTTACAAACATTTACTTAATAATTTATCTATATAATGTATACTGTATATAGCTTTACCATAAAATAACTACTTTCAAATAAAAATTATTAACTGGAAAGAAATTATTAAGAATAATATGATAATATTAGATATAGAGCTGTATGTGATAAAAAAAATTTTTAGGAAGTAGCTACAGTTATAATTCTTTCAATAATTTTCACGTAAACCTTGACTAATTTCTAATGTTAAAGCGAGAGTAATAAATTATAAATTATCAGAATTGCTTTTATTTAAGAATCATTATTTAAATTTCATTCTTTCAAATTGTTATTTTTACTTAACTTGAACATAAAAGTTACAATTAAGAATTTATTTAAAGCATTTTTTGATTGAAAAACATAAATATAAACGAATCTGTTTTAAATTACCGGTAATTAAAATTTTCATAGTGTGGGTTTTATTGGAATTCCAGTTTCAGGATTTAAATGTATCTGCTGTTTTATGTAATTATTTCATACACTATGTGTCGATTATAATGATAATATTAAGTCTATTCAATGATGAAAAGATAGGTTATTCAGCAATTACTTTAATGTCTTCTATAATGCTAAAAGAAAGAGAACTTTTAGATAAGAAGACAAACCATATTAAGATTGGCTTTCCGTCCAAGGCATAAAAAGCATTTAAAAATTTATATTGTTAAATACCGGTATTTTAATTCTTAAACAAATTTAATTGAACAGATGAATTTAATTAAGACGATTTTCGATTTTAATTAAGACTAGATCATAATAAAGTTCAGTAAATTCATTATTATATAAAAATGTTATTTTAAATTTTTAACATAATCTAACAAGTTTTCACACTTTTAATACGTTAGCTTTATTGATATATCACTAATCACTATTAAATGAGAATTAAAGCGTGTAATTAATATCATATTAGATGGTTTTTAACTATAATTCAGGGATATAATTTAAACAAAAAAGAAAAACAGAAATTTATTTTAATATAAGATAAAAACTTACAACCGCAAAACTTTCTAGTTTTTCATCTATTATTAAATTGCTTTTTATGGAATCTTTTCCCTCGTGTGCCATTTAAAATTCTTTCGCCTAGTACTTTCGTAAAACACTGATTTATTATATTGACTTTTACTAAAATTGATATAGCAGACCAAAAGTTTAATGTAAAAATTATCTGTTAATGACATATTTGTGAATTTATCCGTAAGTTTCGATTAGATAAACAGGTTTTTTTTGTCAATAATGAGCTCTCGTTTCTTCGGAATGAAAGATGTGTTTGCGTTTATACAGCTGAAGATAGTCACAATTTCCCATTGTTGATCAACAGAAAGATTGTTTGTTTCATAGCTTCAATATTGTGGATCGGATGAATTTGTTTAAAAGAAAGTTTAAAAAAAATTAAAACATAGTATTAAAAATTCTAAATCAAAGTATATAGTTGCTTATAAGATTTCTATAATTTAAAAATTATAATAATATAATTATTTTAATTTATATATGTTTTTGAAACTGTTGCAATATTAAATGAACTAAAAACAATAAAATAACACGTTTTTACTATTATATTAAAATAAATAAAATTTTTAAAAATAAATAAATAACTTTATACAATTTTCTAATAATTTAATGTTAAATTGAATCTTGTATCTGTAAAATTTTAATTTAAAAATTATATTTTATTATTGTATCATGGACACTAAAGTGATTGATTAGAAAATACTGTGTGATGTTATGGAGAATAATAATTTCAAATTTTGATGTTATAAAATTATTCATTTTATTAATTAAATAGACTGAAATTATTCAAATCTTATAAACGAGAAATTAAACAACAAATGTAGAATATTTCATTATAAATTATTTGAAAAACTGAAAGAGATGATACTTCATTTTATTAATTCTTTTATTGCTTAAAATAAATAATTTTTTTCTTAGTATTGAAATTTATTTTCAACACAATTTAAAAACCTGATTTTGAAAGATAAAGGATATACTAAACAGAAATACTGAGCCGATTTAACTTAAATCTTTTCCAAAATGTATTCAACGAAACTATTGAAGTAAACAAAAAAATTGGATCTCTAAAGAATTGTTATAAATTCATTCAATTTTGACATATTTATATACTTTTAACATTGTTTAAGCTTTAAGTAATAAAAATATAACAATTTCAAGGAGAATAAAACTAGAAATATTCACAATATATTAAAAATGTTTAAAGCTGAAGACAATTTTCTAAGTTGTATAGATTTATTTATAGTTTGAAAATTTCGTTTATTTCAAGTAAGCTTTCAGTTTTTCTTTTACATTATATAGTCCTATATTCATCGCTTTTGTATACTTATCATTTTATTAAATGCAAATACTTAACGCATTTTGAATTGATTCCTAACTTTCAAATTCCGTGAGCAATTGATATTTTATGTATGTAATAAATAGCATTTTATGTTTGAGTGTTGTGAAAAGTTTCGAAATTTTAAAGTTAAAATATTATAAACGAACAATTATTTATTGTGACATTGTCACAATGCCGGGCTGCAATTTTTAATTATATTTACAATTTACTTAATTTAAAATATATGCTCTATATCTCAAATTATTAGTGGCTTGCCCCTGTACATCATACTTTTCCTTTAACAATAGATTCGTGCCGGTCATCTATTAACTGCTTTCAAGGGGAAGATTTGAATTGAAATAAAGTGACTTCTGCTTTGCATTGGAATTTCTTATATAGTTAATCGGGGCCGTACGCTACTAACGTCTTTTCCATGTCTGGTCTCGTCTTTCGGCTCTCAAACTCTGTTGTCGAGATTAAAGACAGTCTGACGGACAACAGTGGAATTTATAAGTTTACATTTTTTTCAAATTGCAGCCGAATAAACGGGATTTTAATGCCGAAATATAAAATAGAATACGAACATTTCAGAATTTATTTGAAAAAAAAGTTAAAATTACCGAAATTCTTTCTTCTTCTTTCTACTCCGATTTTATATCTGGAAAAAGTGAGGACAATATTTAATGACAATTTCGGACAGACCACTAAAAAACTTTAATGTGAAAAATGCTACACATTTAAACGAACGTATAAAATTTCATATTAATAAAATACAGAAACTGAATTTATTTTTCTAAGGATTCATTTTTCAATAATATATTTAAAATGTTCACACATTTTTATTGTAATTGCAAATATCTGAAAAAAATAATATTTTATTTAACAGTTAAATATTCAAAATTACGTCTGTAAAAAGCATTCAAAATTTATGTCTGAATGAAGTATAAATTATGAAAATTAGTATAAATAATAATAATAATAATAATTATAGTCACGTACGAGCCTCTAGAAGCCAAACAGATTTTGTAAAGCTTTCGATTTTGGTACTCGAGCATATAACTAGTACTTTTTAGAAACCAACTGATTGCCCTTTATAATTCTGCTTATCACTACAGAATGGGATATTTTTTCCTAAATTTAGATTAAAATATACTAATCAAATTTATAAAATCGTTCTTTTTCCTCTTTATTTTATGGAGTTGATCAACAAATTTCTTAATTATTTAGGTCGTTTTCATAAGCAAGAATTAAGGCAAGGCCGCATTCAGATTACGCTGATATTTTGTGTTATAACGTGTTAAAGACAAACAGAACTTACACATCGGTCGCGTTTCTTTATGTAGCGAGAGTATAGCGAAAATGACGATAGAAATGCTTTCTGCTCGAGCTAAACGTGGGTATCATAATCTATCTTTTAATTTCCGTTACAGCCAAAAGTTAGTGTTTCAGTTAAAGAACTACAATATAACAAAAAAGGAGGTATAATAAATTGAGCATTGTTCTTTCCAAAAATGTGAACAAAATAAAGAGACAGAAGATAGATAATTATGTTGAAGATATAGTATTTTTCTATATTCTTTAGAATACTTTTAGAGTCATTTTCAAAAATTTAATCCTCCTTAATCTTTCCATAATGTTTTTATCAACCAGTCACTTCGACTTTTTTATTTTTACAGCATGATATTACATTATACATACAAGCGTCCATTTTCCTTTACACGTGTAGCGGAAGAAAAACCTGCTTTATCTATGCTGCAATCTATCGCCCTTGCAACTAACTTTTAAAAACAATTCGCTTTATCATAGTACTGCACTTCATTTAGAAACGCTTTGCTTTGTAGCGATCGAGTAGCGCTGCATAAAGAAACGCGACCATCCTCTGTCTGTACAGTACATCTTATTTTTCCTGTTAATAATGAAGTCATGTCAATCATCCGTTTAGGAGAAAAGTTTTGAATTGAAATAACGTAACTTCCAGTCCAAATAATCGGGCCTTATTCCCCTAATCTTTCCGTATTTAGCCTCGACTTTCATCTATCTAACTGCTTTCTCAGATTAAGGAAGGACAGACAGGCATACAGACGCGAGTAGTAATTTATAGGTTTACAATTTTTGAAAATTGCAGTCCAAAATTTATAACTCTATTTGTTAAGACAATTTGCATTCATTAATTATTATATTTTATAAAGATTATTTTGTTATTCATATCTTTGTCGGAAGATATCCAATAATTAATAAATTTCTGTTTTAATATACATTTTCCCTCTAAAGTTTTATTAAAGAATTTATTCAAACAAAGTTTTAGCTTTTAATTTGATTTCAAGATCAAAAAAATATTTTAATGATTGCATAAACGTTATTATTAATTTGAAAGCGGAATTACTCATTTGTACTTATCCACAAATATTCTGTCTTGCGGAACGAATTTACTTCTTATTTAATGAAAGGTAAAATGTAATTTCTTGATACATACAACTACAGTTGTTTGTAATCAAAAGACGCATTCTCTTTTCTCTTTATTCTTTGAAAAAAGCAACTGGTTGTACTCTTAAAACAATGATAATAAATTACAATTGAATAGGGACGTTACTCTCGCTTTTTTTCAAAAATATATATTAAAGATTCTTACCGATTTTAGTTTTTTAAAAATAACGCGACACTGCTAAATGACTTTGGTATAGTTTGGTCCTGTTTGGATCTAATTTCCTCAGTAGAATCGATCAAAAATATAACTGACGGAAATCGGATGCCACAACTGCTCTAAATTGAGAAATATCGTGTATCTTAGAAACTATATAAAGTAGACTATCGCATCGATTTGAAAAATTTATGGTGAACTCCCATCGGTGAAAAGCATGCTATTTATAATGGAGTAAAGTAACCCACTTGTGGTAATTGGAACGAAATTTCTACCAATAGTGTTTAAGATGAGATAAATGGACCCATTTTAGTAATCGGATAAAATAAATTTTTTAGAACTTTCTAAAGCATTTTGTAATAAATGTGACAAGAAATTATTATAAAATAGTTTTAACGGACGTGGTATTAATATTATGCCTTTCAGTTAAAATAGTAATAAAAGAAAATGAGAATTATTTATTACATGTTATTAATATTTAATAAATATTTACATGTTCAATTTATTTGAACATGTAAATATTTTTATATATTTTAATTAAATATGTAAATTTTACTTTATGTAAAAACTAAGTACAAAATAAGTCGATATAATTCAAAGCAAATTAACTATTAACTAAATTAGCTTGGATTTAAATGAAAATATTGACAAATTATACAGAGAAATATCAATATTTTCACTTTAAATTTTCATAATAAACTTTGATATTTGTATCAAATTTATGAAATATTAGAATTGTAATAAATTATATACGTTATTTTCGGAGTTCCAAATTTTAATTAATTGTAGATTTTTAACAAATGATATAAGATTTAATTATATACTACGGTTAATTAAATATATGTAATTATGTTATACATTTGTTTAAAGTACAAAATGTTAAATGAAACATTTATATGGTTTATATTCGAATTTTACTGTGCCAAAAACACAAAATATTAAATAAATTGCTTTTTCGGTTCAAAAAATAAATAAAAAGTTAATTTACAGCGATATATTTCCTAATAAAAAACTGTGTAATATTTATAGAAATGTTTATATGAATTAATATTCCGTTTTAGAATAAAAATGATCTTAAGAAAAATTCAATTAAAAGGGTCAAACGATGACGATGATACGAGTCATTAATCATACCAGACAAAGTTTTTTGCAGATGAAAACTGCTTTTACTAATGATAAAATGTTTGATATGACTTTAAGTTTTAGTAAATTATCAACAACAAAAATTTGTCTAAATCTCTTTAAAAACTTCTGAAGTATTTCATAATTAGATCTGATTAAAAATTATAGAATTGGGCTATGTTCTTTTAAATTCTAATGAAAACTTAACGATAATAAGTTTATTTTAAATCATAACATCGCTATAAAGAAATGTATAAAATTACGTGAAATTATTAAAATTATTAATTTCATGTTATATGATGATATTTTGGTTGAAATTTTGAAATTATTTAAATAATTATCCAATTTAATCAGTTTTTTGTTAAAAAATATTAATTATTATTATTTTCAATAATTTAATTAATATAAATTAAATTTATAATTAAAGTATATTTTATAAATGCAATTAACTGACACGAATGTATAGCTAGGGACTTTGCCTAGCTCTCTTCTCTCACTCGTTCAAAAGCTTCTTGACGATACAGCTGTTCTCGGTGCCACCGTTTCTTGTTTCTTTCTTTTCGGAACGGGAAAGATGTCGTGGCAATTTTAAGCTAATTATTTTATACATAGAAAATATATATTTACTATGTCAATAAAGGTAAACTCGAAATTTTCTTTGGTGTATTTATCCACAGAGGAAATATTTCACAGACAACAAACATAAAATAGTTAATGAATTTGTAGATTTTTAATGTAAAAATTAGATATAAGTATTATTTACATTGACAAGTTTTTTAAATAAAACACCTTAATGTAACAATGTAAATGTTAACAGAAAAATTGTCAGAAGTAAAAATAAATAATACAGAATGAATAATAGATAATATAAAATTTACAGTATTTAAAACTTTCAAATTAATTATAATTATATTAATGTATTTCATTAATATAATTATAATTACTTTTTTCAATAACATTAACAAATAGCCTATATTTGACAGAATTAACTACACCAATTCGATGACAAAAAAATTCCCAATCAATTAATAGAAATATAATCAAGTAGGAGGAACAATGAAAGAATGAAGGCAGCAGCTGTTAAAGGCGACAAGATATTCAAATGTAAATAGATGCTTCAAACCATGAATTGCTTCTTAAGAACGTGATGATGCTGATTGCTTTATAATATACTGAAATTGATTATAGCAGTCTTTAAATCGTGCAAATGTTTGATTTCAACAGTAAGTGCTGTAAAATAATTTATGTAGCAGAATTAAAAATAAAAAATAAAAAAAATTGTGAAGACAAAATCAGTTAGCTAATAAACGGCACAAAGATTAAAATTTAAACAGTTGTTTACAGTTGCTGTAATTTCCTTTGGACGGTTGAGGTTCCGAAACAAGATGTAGACAGGACTGAAGAGAGAAATTACTCAGCCTTTAAAACATGACCCCCTTTAATCATTTAAAACATTGACTTTTAATCATTTCTATTGCCTGCATCTCCTGAAATTTTAAAATATGCACTCGCTCCTCCATAAAAAATTAGTTATATATTTTTATTTAATAAGACAGTCGTTCTCATGTTATTTAAAGTTAGCTTTAGATACAGTTCAAAAAATAGATTCATCTTAAAACAACATACGCGTGATTATATATTTAAATCTGATATTAGTGTATTTTTCTTTAATATGCTCTTATTTTAAAAAAGAACCGGATGGAAAAGGTAAAAAAATTTTAAAAGTTTAATTAAAGAACGAAAATATTATCCTCCAGAAAATTAATTTATTAACATAAAACAAATTACTGGATTATAAGACAATATTATTATATTCAAATTAAAAAAGAATAAAACTGTATTTTTGTTTAGTTTTCCCTCAAATTATTTTATAATGTGTATATTATACAATTACTACATCGATCATTGAACAATAATGTTTCCTGAGATACAGTCCGCGATCCAATACTTAATATATACAATAACGAAAAAGTATTAAGTTCTAATAAAAAATAAACTTGATATTTTTAAAACTGTATTATTAATCGACTGTCTTCAGTTTATGTGTGATATTTATTTGATGATTATTATTAGTGTTATGTGGAAATATTGAACTTAATTCAGAGCCATTGTCTTGAACTCTTGTGAAAGATACTCGACTTAAATTGGATGCTTATCTTTTTGGAGAAGACAATAATATTGGATTGACTAGAAGTCAGTTCTTGTCGAAAATTTCTCCTTTTCAAAAACATCTAAGTAATAGTTAGAAGAAGATTGTCATTATCACTTTGAAAAACAGTTATTCTTTAGTTTGGAAGAGGAGATTTAGTAACGAAACGTGATATTAAAAATTGTTTGGTGTTATAAAAAGTTTGCTGCTAAATTCAGAAGAAAAAATATCAAAGTGGATTTCCCTGGTTGAAGAAAAGCAATCTACGCATTTAGAAAAAATAAAATCTTTAACTAAGAAAGTATCAGAGTTGAATGAAGTTGGTATTACACAATCGCGACAAATTTAATTTATATGATGAAATAACGAAGAATTCTAAAGTAACATAAAAAGAGTATTTAATTATTAACGGCCTCAAGCAGAAAATATCTAAAGTTGGACAAATGAAGATATGAAAAAGTAAAGAATCCAGCAATATTTATTATAAAGTTTAACAGAGAAAGATAATAGCGAGGTTGAGGCCGAAGTTTTAAACTCGAAAACGTGTACGTCGTTCAACGCCGCTTTTTTGTAAGCCTAGAAGTTTGTCATTGGCGTTTGGAATGTCGAGCTTGATTCCACTGACACCATTGTCAAACTTCTAGGCTTACAGGAAAGCGGCGCTAAACGTCCGACGTACACGTTTTCGCGTTTAAAACTTCGGTCTCAACCTCGCTAATAATTAAAATACACATTGCTTACCAAAATAACATAAGTACATAAAAATTAATTTAAAATTTCCTGATATTGTAAATTCAGATCTCTTAAAATTTGGCCTGGAAGATATTAGTTCAACGATGTCGAGATCAGATGATTGTGGAGGCCATGGAAGCCGTCCAATTTCACTCTGATGTTCGTGAAACCACGATTGACACATTTGGCAGTGTGGATAGGCGCGTTATCGTCTCGGAATACTGCCTCTCCACTTGGAAACAAAATTTGCACCTCAAGACGAACTTGATCGCTCAATAGTTAAACATAATATGCCACGGTATTTCCTTTGAGTGTCACAATACGTCCCAGCAAATGCCAAGATACTGTTAAATACAACTATTTTTATACAAACGTTCAATTTATTTTGTCCAACACAAATTTGATTACATTCAACTTAATTTACCATTTGAAAACTTGCCGATCAAATACGACAAAATAATAATGCAAGAATGAATCAAAGCAAGAATTATGAGTATATAAATACATTAAATCTGATGAAATTATTGAAAGTATTTATTATTTGATTTTCACATAGATTTTCACTTAATTGCTCGGCTGAGATTAAATGCAAAGCGACCATCTTTATTACTAAAAAGTAAAATATATTCTATAAATTTCGAAGATGTGTAACTTGAAAGGAAAGGAAGGACAAAACGCGTATTGGCATTTAAAATTTAAATATTCAGACGCTGTACTAAACAGTAACAAAATTGTTTACTTAAATAAAAAATATATTTAAAATAAATTTGAACTAATATATTTATATATTTTAGAAGTAATGAAAGATTTTAATTTTTTCTTGAATTGCATTTTGTTATATTAAATTGCTCGCTCTCATTGTAATGCACGAGAAGTCTAAACAATTATTCAATCAATAAACAAATAAAACTTTATTTTATTATTATTTAAACATCTTATTATGTAATATTGTGCAACAATGTTAAACTTTGCATGACACTGGATGTAAAGGAAATTGCAAGTTAAGCGCAATCTATTTATATTGTCTGAGGTGATTCTGCAGAAGAATTACTGATAACCTAAGTACTGGTCTTTACTTGGAATACTTTGGGAAACGATAACATACAACATATAGTCTGATGAAAATCAAATAAATTACAAGGCAATCGGCTTCACTTTCGGACTGTTGGCGATCTTCTTGAAAATTATTTTTGCGAAGTGCGTTTGTTTACTATCATTATTGATGCTCTCTGTAATAGATTTTAATTTCCTTCTTTCGATATCCTTCCTTCTCATTATACGCAATACATTTCCTGTCGATATCGATTGGTTACCATGTTGAAGTTTTAAAATTAGAAAATTTTTACTATATAGATCGACTATATCTTTTTCTTTTCTTACATTTAAAACATAAAAATTTTCATCTATTTTAGGTTATGTTAAATATTTTCCTCAGTGCCTCACAAATCGCGAGAAAATTCTAAATATATTCTTTTGTTAACATTGTACTGTATATTTAATACAACTAGGAACAGCATATCTAAAACAATTGAAGTGGGAAATCAGGTGTACACAAACGCGCTTCTCAAAAATCATTTTCAGCAAGATCTCCGTCGGTCCGAAAGCGAAGTCGATAGTCTTGTCGATACTACTTTTATCAGTCTACATATAATATGTTATTGTTTCCCGGAGTATTCCAAGTAAAGATTAGTAGTTATCAGTAATACTTCTGAAGACACACCACGAGAATAGATTGCGCTTATGCGATGATAATTGTAGAAAAAATATTAGTAGACCTACAGAAATTTCAGAATGACTTTTTTTTGTATAACTAAAATTGAATGAAAGTAAATGCTATTTAATAGATTATTATTTTCCTGCGTTTTTTGAATGATGCATCAATTATGGATATTAAAAATCGCGTTTTAACTTAACATTAATCCTGTATCTCACTTACAGGCCTAATATTAATTCTAAACAAAATCCAGATTATTTTAATTAAATAAACGATTTTCGTATAAAACTTACAACTACAAGGAGACATTAATATACGACAATTGCTTACTTAATAATAATATAAATCTGTTTTAATTCCTTCATTTATTAACCAGCCTTATTTAATTAATTACGATTAATAAAGGTATGATTTATGAAGATTCAATTTTAACTTACGATTCAAAATGTTTCAAGATTTAATTATGGACTAAATAATAATTGAGGCCTACGTTTATACTAATATATTTAATAAAAGTGAATCTCTAATGTATTGATATACTAGTTATATATAGCAGGCGCTTGGCGCAATCACGCTACTAATATATAAGCCGAAATGATAATCTGTATTAAATTGTATTTCGTTTCATTAGTTAAATATTTACAAGAATATTTAAAAATTAATGCATATGTTAATAAAACAAAGAATTAAATTATTTTCAATTAAAATTGATGAGTGGAAAATTTAGATTTTCCAAAGTTTGGCAATTTTGTTATCTGCGTAATAACACCGTGAAGCAAATATTTAGAATTAAAATATTATAAAACATAAAACTTTTAATTAATAAAATAGAACAGCGTCGTAACGAAACAGGATGCGCCGCCATTATTATTGTCTGGAGTAGGGATCCATTTTCATCAAAAATAATTATAAATACAAAATTAGTTAATAAATCTATAATTTCTATCAAAAGATTTGTGGATTACGACAAACTTTTAAATTAAAGTGTTCCATAAGTATCACAAATCCTCGATTAATTCTTTGAAGAGAGAGAGAAATAATATCAGCACTTTCGGTCTTTCGGTTTGAGCGAGTGTCACGTTAAACTCGTTTGATTGGCAGAATATAGTTTACGTGTCATAGTTGAAACGCCGATTACGATTGGCTGCATGTCATTTTTTGTTGCTTATTCTTTTATACAGCTTGTATATATATATATATATAATAATATAGGTGTATATATATATACACCTATATTATTTATTTATGAAAACGGGTAGAATTTTTTGTTACGGAGTGAAAACATTCTTACAAATACGACATATATTGCTTACTTTCAACAATTTCAATAAACAGAACGAAAACGGAAAACAAAATGAATTATTTTATATTTTGAATTCAAATCGAAGGTTAATATTTGCAGAAAGAAAATTGTACCAATCTAATTCGGTTTTTATCCTAAATTAACTTCAATTAATTGTAAAGATATGCGGGTATAAAATATTTATCTATGAAAATACCTCTAAATTTCTGGAAATGTAATATATTTGAACAATTGAATATACATTTATAAATTTGTTTCATTTATCATATTTTTATAATTATTGTTTATATATTTTCGTTTCATGAATTTGCGACTTAGGCTATTATAATTTAAGTTAGTTCTATGTAAGGCAGAAATTTAAACAATTTTAAAAATGATTTAAAATGTGTACCATTTTAACATTATTATTTTGCATTTTGAGTGTGAAAGCGGGATAAATGTTAGACTCGATAACATTTTAACCATTACGTAGACGGTACTTGTACAGAGTTAATCTTAGTTGTTTTATAGAATTTTTATTAAAATTATAGGAATAATAACGCGGCATATTTTCATTTTCGATCGAAACATTTAAGGAAACGTTAATATTTAGATAAACTTTTTTCCGCTTATCTCCTTGCCTTAAGGTCGTTTACCTCTTCATCAATTAAAAAGATAAAAGATAGACAATCTCGAAACGGATTAAGCTATTAAATAAATCGAACAATATTCTGTCAACTAAGGACTTTAAAAAAGTTTAATTAAGTTTAAGATTTTGTTATTGTAGCCTTTAATCTTTACATTGATATCCCTTATAACTTACTCGTTGTTATTTTAAGTAGCCTAAGTTACCGTCGTATTAGTTTTTCTTTCGAACTATTTTGCTTGTTATCTCTCATTAAGATTTGTTAAATAAGTATTTATTGTTTAAATTTTTGATTTATCGGGATAGTAACTATTATATAATCACGCTCGTACTTAAGCGACGATGCTTGTTGTTAATTTTTTTAAACGATACTGTACCCATTTTGTTCATCTGTTTTAAAATATTTAACGTATAAACTCATACCTCAGCATCAGAGATTATATAATAATAGAATTGAGATTCTGTAAAGTGACAAATCGTAATAAGATTATCTGATTAGATATTCTCTTTGATTTACTTAATAAATCTTTAAGTCAATAAGTAAATTTTAAAAATTTTAATCTATTGTTTAATAAAGTAGCATCTTAATCTGTAGGCGTTTTTATAGTTAGTTGCTACAAAAAATTAATAAAATGTTTCAAATCTTTGATTAGAAATTTCTTAATTAAGTGGATTAATTTTATTTTGGTATCTATATAATCAATTATTTAATTGGTTGACATTTGATTAAAAGTAAAACAAAACTATCTTGAAAACATGTTGTTACAATATACTGTATAGGAAAACTCATAAAAAACAAGTTTTATTAATAATATATACTGGTTTGTTGCAATCAATCAAAATCTTGCAGATATTCTCTCTCTTTTTTTAAAGAATTATAATTATGGCTTAAAATTACGTTTTCCATCTAGTTAATATTTCTGTATAATATTATTATGCACGTGTTCGAATTAAAGAATTTCCATTAAAATTTATTTTTGCATTAATATAAAACTACATAAAATGTAAGAATGAAAATTGGTTATTCAAAAAATTAAAGAAAAGATGTTTCTATAGTAAATTACTTTTATTTCTCAGTTAATCAAAATTTATAAAACTCTTTCTGATATCAATAATGGTTAAATAGTAGTTAAATAACTGTTTTAATAAAAGCATTTTATCAATATTCATAAGAATAGTCTGCTATCGAATAATTTGTTTTTATTTTGTTCTTTTTGTAATCTTTTCTCTCAAGATAATTTTTAGTTAAATTCTCTTTACATAGACCATACCAATTTCTTTTATAGGGAAATTGGGAATCGAACTTATTTAAAATTTTCATAAAATAAAAATTCGGCAAAAATTCCTATGCTTAAGTTATAATATAATGTTAATAACATTTTGAATAAAAACGATTTCTTATTACATACTTTAATAAAAATTTTCTCTAAAAGATATTTTTTTTAAAACTTCATTATTACATTCATTAACTTCCTGTGGCGATTTATTGAAATATTTTACAATTTGAGGAATGAATTTACTCACCATGCATTTCTTACACGCTTTTTAGGCTGCAATTTCAAAAGATTGTATACTTATAAATTCCCACTGTCGTCCGTCCGTTTGTTCGTTTATCTTTCCTTAATCTCGAGAAAGGAGTTAGGTAGCTGAAAGACGAGACCAGATATGAAAACCATAGGAGATGAAGGCCCCGATTAACTATATAAGAACTTCCGATGCAAACCAGAAGTCACGTTATTTCAATTCAAATTTTCCCCTGAAAGGTGTTACAGTTTACTGACACGACTCTATATTGTTAAAGGAAATGTGTACAGGGGCAAGTCACTACTAATTTGAGATGGAGAGCATATATTTTAAATTAAATAAATTAAAAATATGATTAATTAAAATTTACAGCCTGGAATTGTGACGATACCGCAATAAATAATTGCTCGTCCTAAATAACTTATTAACGTGCTGTACACTCATTGAAAAAAAGTTACGTACAAAAAAAGGAGTTATTAGAACCGAATAAAACTTTATTGGTGCCAAAGGAAAGACGATGGTAATAAGTGATTACAATATCAAAGTGAAGCGATGGTTAATGTAAATAAATTGAAAGTTTTAATTTGTACCGGGTTTACTAATCGATTCTTTTAATTTTCCTAGCCGCTGCACTCTTCAAAATATTGACTGTGATACAATTTATCTAATTAAAATTGCGCTATCTTTTATATAAAAATCAAGCAGTTTATAATCAATATTTTGCATCAAACTTAAAAATTATTTTCTTTCAAAATATATTATAAAATATAAAATTTGTTATAGTGTATCATGAATTTAATACACAAAATTTGACATTTACTTTGTATTTTCATATCGAGTATGAAAGCATCGTTTATTGCTTATATAATATAATTAAATTAAAGGATCAATTTATATGGTTAGGTAATTTTGGAAACCGTCTTAAGCACTTTGCTTAACATTTGAAACAGATTGCTTGAGAAAGTTTCCAAAATTATTTAACCATATAAATGAATCCTTTAATAATTTTTTAAATTAAGATTTATCATAATGTAATTAAAATATTACTGAATAATTTTATCAGTTAAAGTATAAATAGCGAATTTAAGAAAATTTTTTGTGATATAATGCAAATTATAAAAAGCACGGCCACAAAATTTTGAATTAAAATGCAACAGTATTATATTTTATTTGATCATTATTGTAAACTTCGTTTTAAACAATAATATTCTTTTTTGTAATAAATCAATATAAATATATTTCAGCAATCACATTAGGTCGAATTAACGTTATTGACGTCGACGATCCTGAAGGATAATGTTTCTTTCATCGTATTTGTTCATTGTCAAAGTGTCCATACTGAACACTACATATAGTATTACAACATTTGCAATTTAAATTAAACGTATTCTTTGTTTTGTGAATTCTCCGTTCCATGCCAATTTTACTTCTTTCACATTATATAAGGAACATTGATTATTAGAAGTACAAAGCATAAATCCTGTGTATATACCAAATAAATTCAAGAAATGCGAAATTTCCTTTTAGCTATTATCAGTGTTATTATTTTTCTTCAAGAATATCATCTCTATAGCCGTTTCCAGACAAATCATAAAGCCTCGACCTTTTTTCAACACTCAATAATACGTTTTTCTCCGTCTTGTTAGACGTTGCAGGAAATTATGGAAAATTTGTGTCAATTAATCAAAACATTAAGATAAAGACTGACGGTTGAATATCGGCCGATATTTCAGCCATGAGAACACTACTACGAAAACACAAGGACAACGACTAAAGTGAATGCTCTACGGATAAAAACAATGTGTCAGTGACAACAAAAAGACAGTGTGAACGCAGCTTTAATTCATAATCGCACTAATACTTTGGTTTTTGTTATTTAATTATAAATTACACAAGTGACATTTTTGTTCTTCATCAATTTTTATTTCTGTTTTTCATCATCGTTCTTCAAATTATTTGAAACTACCAACTTCACAGCTTAATTGGCTAAGCCTTTCAAAAGGGACAGCCAAGAAGAGAGAGAATCACAAGGGAGATTATCGAAAAACTCTGAGGACATGAAACGTCGTCGGTGGCCGTTTTACTTCCTCGTTTCATGCACGAAGTTACAGTAAACGGACTACGGTTCTAGCAAGGTCTATAAACACAAGGTCAATGTTAACATCAATGCTACCAATGGAGCCGCCGTATTGGGTCCTTAGTTCCAAGGTCACGGTATAGATTTCATGCTAAGTACGCGCAGTAAACAGCACGTTCCTTCGAGTTCGAGCGACGAAATTTTTTTATAATTTCAAATTAAGTATCTTTTTATTTAGAGGCTACTCTGACATATAATTAACGGTTTTAACTAAATAGGTTTCAAAATAAAAAGCTATAATACAGTACGAAGATAAATTTATTTAGTTTTGAAATGCAAAATTAGAGAAGAAATTTGGAGATATTTGTTAAAATAAGGATATATTTAGTTTTCTATATTCACATCCATTTTTGCATTACACAAACTGAAAATAAGAGCTCAGAGCAAACATTTTTATAAATTTAAATTATATCAAGAAAAAAGAAACCTATTCTCACAAACGTTATATATTACGTAAAGTGAACTTTCAAAAGTGTTTGCAAGAGACAATAAGGAAGTTCCTAAATGAAGGAAGTTATGCATATAAACTAAATTTAATTATTTTTATAAAGAATTAAATAAGTATATTTATAAAACTTTATTAAACAGTAGATAATACTAACAAATAGAAATATCAACTTTAACTTTATTTGTTATTTATTTTATAATAAAATGATTACTAAGCAATATAATTATTCATTAGTATATGCAATTTGTACTGTTACGTTACTCTCAATTATAAAATATTAATTTAAATGACTGAAAGTTTTAAATTCAATTACTGTATTTTATTTGAAATTTTAACGTATGTTTTCAGTCCACAAACATATTATAACATTTATCCTGTTTAATAAATCTGTTATTCTTTTTAATAAGTTACAAAATATTATTATACAAACTGTAAGAAACCTAAAACTTTACCACAAACAGTCTATATACTAGTACTGATCTGAGAACAAAGTTTTAATGGTGTAATTTAAACAGGGATAATTAAAACCCCTTTTGATAATGCATACTGCGACCATTTTAGAATAAGTTATATAAACTGCTTTAATACAGTATTTAAGTTTATATACTGGATTTTTGTTTTCGTCTAACAACAAAATATTTTAAAAGAATCTCTATTAGTAATCTGATACTGTATTTTTCAATTTTACTAAAACTGTTACTTCAGAAAATGTAACACGTTTACACTAAAAGACAGTATATGCAGCAAATAGCATTATTTGTAGTTCCTAAGGAAGTTCCTAAATGAAGGAAGTTATGCATATAAACTAAATTTAATTATTTTTATAAAGAATTAAATAAGTATATTTATAAAACTTTATTAAACAGTAGATAATACTATAATATAATATAATAGTAGATAATACAAAATATGAATTTATAAAAGTAATAATAATTATAAGATATACACTAAATTTCAATTGAATTTTTCTTATTGAATGTATTTAAGCGATCTTTTATAGTTGTTGTTCCTGGTAAAGGAAAACATCAAAAGAAGAAAACAGTTTTCTAGTGTTTTAAGCAAATAATCATTTATTAAAACATTTATTATTATATTATAAATCTCACCAGCAGAAATCTTCACAGATAATTAATAAATAATAATTTAATTAATATAAATGTTTTTTGAAAAATAATTGATTAGTTAATATTTCTTATGATAATATTATGGAGTTCCTATGATAAATATTTTTTTAAATGTGAAAAAGCAATGTTTAATGTCCTAAAAACAGTTGTTAAAAAAAGCTGATAAAATATAAATAGATTGTTTTTTTTCTGAATGTGCATGAAGAAAGTTGAGTACATTATCAAACAATAAAATGTCACCTTGCGACAAAAAATCTTTAAAGAGCATTTCTTCAATTATTTACGATGAAAATTTATTATTATTCATAAGTATATAAAAAACAACGTTTAACAAATTGCTTTTCGTTTGTTCTTCCGTCGTTCGCTACCAGTTGACCAGTCCACCAATTTTTCAGTTGACCAGTCCACATTTCCACAAATACGAAGGCGACCTTTCTTTATAGGCTACTGCCGACGTAACAAAATGTAAAATAGGTAAAACGTCCTCTGGACGTTTTACCTATTTTACATTTCAATTATTCAATTCTAATAAATCTGGTTCCTTTGTATATAATCATTAACAAGCCATTACTTATATTAACTCTTAAATCATCACTCTCCTGGATCTGTCATAAAGAAGACGAAACAATCTTACACCTTTGGCTCACGAATTTTTATAATTGATGCTGTATACCAAACAATTTTTAAAAATATATAACGAGAAATTCAACTAATTGAGATAGGGGGAAAAAACAAAGAAACCAAATTCGTTTTAGAAACACCGTACACGCAACCTCAAAGGACCCAATATGGCGACTCCCGCGATGCATCACGGTTTCTTGTCCAGACTTTGTGTTTATAGACGTCAGTTCGAGAACTAACAACTAATATTTCACTCTGGAAATCCTAATCGCATTACAGCAATATAAAAACACAGGTGTTCTGTGATCTGACTTCAGAAATTTTAATGCGCTAATTAGTCGTTTACTTTAAGCTCTGTAATAGTACTCTAATAATAAATCCTGTGAAATTTTGTAGTAATTGTAGTATGTAAGTGTATAAAACTTGGGAACATGTATTCTTTCATTAAAATTTGAAGCAAGCAGGAAAAAGTATTTGATAAAGATTTAAATCCTGGAAAGATATAATCAATAACTCTGGGGTTACATAAAGCTGAAGTTAGTGCAACATAATAAATTAATATAATAGATTAATACAAGTTATTAGAAAATAAAATACATACAGTGATATACAAAACTGAAATTAGTACAATTTATCAAATTCATGTAATAGCCTAACAGAAGATAATATTAAGTAAAATACAATAATAATCATTTTTTGAAAAAAACGCAACATATTGATCATATCTTTCCAGGATTTAAATCTTATCAAGTACTTTTTCCTGTTTGCTTCAAATTTTGTACAATGAAAGAATACATATTCCCAAGTTTCATACACTTGCAAACTATAATTACTACAAAATTTCCGAGGATTTATTATTAGAGTAATTTAACCAACTTGTTTTCGAATAATGAATACTAGTTAGTTTCTAACTACTCTGTACAAGACAAATAACAAAACTGTGTTATCTTATTCTCATTGTTTTAATTATCAATAATTAAACGAATTACATTTGTTGCTCGTTCTCGAGAATTCAATTCACGGAAACTAATTTTAATTCTTGAAATTATTTGATTCGGTTCCTGGTTAATTTTAGCTAGGGCTAATATTAATTAACAAAGACATGTCCGTCTGTCCCGTCGTCATATTACATTCGTTTCTCTGACAAGGTTCGAAATTTCTTCTCGAAATATAGTTTTTTTCACTGTGTGGTGACCGTCACATCTAGAGATGATTTTAATTATTTGTCTACAAGTAAAATCGTAATTGAGCTCAATTTTAATTGAGCTGAAATTTTGAAATTGCTACTGTAACCTATAAATTCCGACTGTAGTTCGTCTGTCTGTTTGATTGTCCTTCCTTAATTTCAATAACACTGTTAGAAAGATGAAAATCAAGACAAGATGGGGAAAGCTTGGGAGCAGAAAGCTCCGATTAACTACATAAGAATTTTCGGTATAGACGCGAAGTCACGTTACTTCAATTCAAAAAATTTCTCTTGAATAAAGTTAAATAGATAACCGGCATGATTCAGTTGTTATCGGGAAAGGTATAATGTATAGGTGCAAACCACTACGAATTTGAAATAGATATTAATATATTTAATTTAAAATATATGTTAATATATTTACAAATTGCAGTCCGGCATTGTGGCGATGTCAAATAAATAATTGCTCGTTTTTCACTATATACGGATTAAGTTACGTTCTACGGAACCGAAGTTCGTACCAAAGAACTTCGGTTTCGCGTTGAATAAGTTTCCGGCTTACAGTAGAATTTGGTAGAAAATCGCTCCGTTCCGAAGAATTTTTCCGTTTAGACAGATTTTCGAGTTCCGTTTTGGACAAGTTTTTCTGTATTTATTTCTCCTTATTTATATACGGAATATAAAAGTTATTAATTATAAAAATTACTTTCAAATTTAATTTATTATATAATTAGTTATCTGAGAACCAAAATCTGTCAGAACTTATTGTCAAATATTTAAAAAACTTCAAATCAAACATTTCAACTTTGAAATCATAATATTGTTTATCTCGGTTTTATATAAATGTTTATTTTCAGTTTCTCTCTTTTCAAATAATGTCCTTGATGGCTTCTTATCGGTGTAATTATTACTTACAAATGTTTTCTTTAATTTTAACTCCTTCTGTCCTGTGAATATTAAGAGGGTCTTTTAATCATACCACCAAGTCTTCGGCTATGCCCTTAATAGGTCGGACATGAGTCCGAGCACAACATATCCGAGTCAGAACACCCCAGAAATTCCTGGGAATTTTGGACTGCTTGGACTGGATCTCTAGTCTCTTAAGCGTAGTACTTACATGCAGAAACGAATGAGGGAAACGTAAAATGACGTTACTTTTACGTTTGTGGACGAAACACAAAGTAGGAAATTTTCAACTTTTGCCATGGCGGAAAGCGGAACGGAGAAAATTAGACCAATTGGAAGATCGTTTAATAATGTTGTCGACTTTCTTAGCAAGTAGAATTTGTTCTACTTATTATTCTTATTAAATATAATCTTGTACAATTGGTCTACTTACGACAAATGAAACTCGTGATCTTGTAGTCGTAATTTGGATACTAAAGTATGTGATATCCGTGATTTGATCTATTTCGAAATAGTACAGTATTATATTTGTCTCGAGGTTTATTTTTAGGATAGATTTTCTTGCACGATTTGTGGGAAACTTGAGTTTGCTTTATAACGACTCACTTAACGACAATTTTTACAGAAGTCGTCTGTAAAAGCAGAAGTTGAAAATATATATGCCAAATTTTATTTCACTCCGAGGTATTATTATTGTCATCTCTGTCGATATCATTTATAACACGAACTTTTTATTAAATTTCCTTTTTAGTGTATTTTTCCAGTATCTAAAATTATTATTTTTCTCTTTCTATCGATTATCCTTTTTCTTTCGTATCTTACTTTATTCTACAGTTGTTGTGTTATAATTACGCTTTATTACACTGGAATGTTCTGTTAATCTTATTACTTTTTTCTATAGTTTTTAAAATATAATTCAATTAATTTCCAAGTGACTCGAAATCAAGTTTTTATGACATTTTTATCGCTAAATTCATCAATGATATTAAAAAATCAATCACATATAATAATAATAATAAATTGGATAACTTATATACTATAACTTATAATGTATATTTTTTACTTATATATTTATAACTTTTATATATTATACTAATCGTTACTTCGTTGATTACCTCTAATGTCGTTCTATATACCTTTAAGATTTCTATTATCCATTATAACACTTGTCATGAACGAATAATAACGTAATATATGTTTCTATTGACTTTTTAACACAGCATTTTAAACTAATTTTCAATTTATTTTTTATCCTCTTTAAACATTTTTGTTAAGAATATTTTAAATTTTATTATAAAAATATTATATTATGTAATAGTATAATTGAATTACATGAAATTTTTCAGTTTAGGAGGTTTTTAAACACCATATCATGTTTGTATTTCTATTATTTTCATATTCTTATTACCGTAATAATCGTTTACTTATATTCTATTATTTAAAATGTATAAATTATTGAGTAAATTATAGTCACAATTCTGATAACAATAAAAAATAACAGAATTAATGCATGCAGGAAATTTTATATTGCATTAGTAATTCCGAAGATTTATTTTAAATTAATTATTTAATTTTTGCATATTTTACGAGTAAAAATAGATTATTTACGAATTAGAAATTTAACTTTACTTAATTAAACCGATCAAATTATTAATTCATAAATGTTAGAGAATACATTTTTAGAGACAAAATCTTTCAAGAGATTTAAAGAAAAATGAAAAAACAATGCGATTTTTTACGTCCTTTGATTTATTTTATAAAGACGTTGCATATTTTTTCTGTTAGTTAAATGTATAATTCAAATACTTTAATATTTATAAAGTTTCTCTTTCAAGTATTAGGTTATGTAATACAAACCACATACATATTCATGAAAGCGTGGATGTTATAAAAAGAAATATAAAGTTATAAACATAATCAATATTAATATTAATATGTATAATTTGCATTTCGTTAAATAAATGGTGTTTATTTATGAGAACGAAACTGAAATAATTAACGGAAAGAAATTCAAGTATTTATGAGTTACATTTTCCTAAATACAAAAAAAAATAATAAAAAAATAACTTAAAACCCAACATATAGCAAAAAAAAAAAAAAAAAAAAACGAACTTTTTTTTTAAGATTAAGAGATTATCAGATTTTTGATTATTTAAGTATGCTTAAGGAAAACTTTATGTAAACATTTATAATTGACAAGACTATGTCTTGTTTATAAAATTGCGATGCCGACCTTGCTTACCAGCTTAGAGGTATGAACGAGTATATGTCAGGAGTTGCAATTTGGCACAGAGTATTAGGTACTCAAATTATGCGCGCATAAAAAAAAAACAGACTTGGTTCTCGGTCCCCTGAATACCTACGAGTCAAAATAAATGTGGGAACGCCGAGAGGTAGGACGGAGTCGTACCTCCTTCTTGTCGGCGTTCAGATCGGCAAGACCCACCCCACTGTCAAGGATGGCTAATTTTTCGCGATATCCCGACGAGTCGGGATAGGTTAATGAATTGTCAGGTCGAGTGGAGGAAGGGTGTAGGGTCGTCGATAAGGAAAGGCAATATCCGTAATAACAGGACAATACAGATAATGGTTTATTTGAATATAGAAACTACTACAGAGAAGCTACGCATCCCGTCCCTAATCGCGAGAGAGAGAGAGTTCACAATAGTTGGGGGAATCATACCTCGTCGATGTATCGATAGCGATCGCCGGTCGTTCTTCGGCGCTGGCGGTGGGCTCGGGTGGTGGGCGGAGGGGTGGTCAGGCTCGTCTTTGGCGGCGTCGGCGTCTTCGAGTTGGCCCTCGCTTTCGACTCGGTTTCGACGGGACGTTTGTCGTCTTCCTAGGTTCAGCTCCCCCCGTTCTCAGATATCTCCCCCCTTATATAATCCCGATCTCGTCCGCTGCGATCACCAATCGCGACGGAGGGTGATGATTCGGGCTCCGTGACTCAGAAGTCGGATCCGGAGAGGAGGGAAGCGAGTTTGACGGCGGAAGACTGTACATCCTTCGAATTTTGATCGCTATCTCTGATCCTGATCGTTATCTCTCGAGAGGTTTGAACAATAAAATTTTAAATTTTGATAATTTTCATTTATAAAATGTTAAAATCGGACTGGCCGGCTTAATTCGGTCCTCACATAAAATACAAAATGGGGATACTCCTACAAACAGGCACTAGTGCGAGATTTACGCATGCATTGCTCTTTGGAAAGTTGGAAATGCGAACGTTGGAAAATCGAATTGTGACAAACGAATCTTTGAAAAAACCCATTTACCTGTCCCGTGTTTTTCCTCACATATCTCTAGTTGCCACATGCTGACCTTGACCGGTTAACCCGCGATACCTCGTTTCAGCATCGGAATGTTTTTGAAAGTAGATGGCGCTAGTCGTTATAATTTTATATTAAAACTAACTTTCGAAATATATTTTTAAAAACTTTTTACATTTATTAATACAGTGGAACCTCGCATAACGAGCGACGTTTCGCATAACGAGTTACCAAGAGAGGGGAAGTCCCGGATTGTGCGCATGCTCCATCAGTCTGTATTTAGTCCCTCGTTCCGCTTAAGGCGCTAGATAATCCAGGTATGCTCATCCGCCATGTTGGTTCTTAGAAATCAAACGACTCTCATAGAAGTTCAATAGAAGGGACAAGAAAATATTCATAAATTCAACTGTATTTTAAGATTTTGCAAGGTCGAAATGATACACTTTGCCAAAAATTAATGCAACTACAGTTATAAAATACGGCTAAATTTAAAAACACGTATAATTTAGATAAAAAAAAAATTACACACGGAAAAAAGTTAACGCAAGATCAATTGGAAAAACCAAGAGCAATAGTAACTTAGCAAATTTGGCGTATGTGAAATGTATTTATCACAAATTATTTTTAATTAATTTATATTTATTATAATCATTATTATAATAAATATAATAATTAATTAATTAATTAATAATTAATTAATTAAAATATTAATTAATAATTAATTAATAATTAATTATAAATATAATAATTATAATAATTTGAATCAGGGAAACGAGTGTTTCGCATTACGAGTAAGATTCTGGAACGAATTCTGCTCGTTAAGAGAGATTCCACTGTATATATATATATTGTTTGTGCAAAATAAAAAAATAATTTCGGACGATACGATAGCCACGATTAATTTTTCAAAAACGAAAAATTTTCGTTAGGCATCGACAGAAATTCAACCCGGAGCGACACGAAATCGAGAGAAATTTCGACATTGGATAGGTTAATTTCATCGAAAATGCCTCGTGGTCCCGCTTAGTAGTCAGTCTTTGAGACATAGTCTTGTCCGAAATACGGCTTTGCCGTTTTACTTCTTTATTCTTAAAGTTTACACTTTATCGTTAATGAATACGTCTTTAAAAAATTCATTAAGATCATTTTAAATTTATCCATACTTTTTTCCCCTTTAAATTACTTTAATTGTTAAGGAATTTAGTTAATTCGATATACTGTACAGTACAATTAAGAATACATTGATTGATAGAATTGTAAGTTCGGCTATAACGTTATATACGAAGATAAAACATAAAATACGGACAAGGTAACAAAATTTTCCAGAAGAAATTATTTAGAGAATCGAATGAGAAAAATTAAAGATTAATTCTGAACGTTTAGCTTTTCTGAAATTGCTTTCAGTTTATAAATTTTTTTCTTTTAAAAATAAATGAAAACCAGATTTCTACAAGAAAAAGTGTTTTTCTGACTATGGTGACATATCACGCATAGTAGATATTTTTTTATTTAAGCTCTGCGCAAACATTTACAGGTCAGAAAAAAGAAAATGTTTTCTTAATATGACATGTAATCCATTAAAAGTATTAAGTTTATCTGCTACGAAGAATTATATCGTGGCAGCATCGAAAAGAATACAAAATTACCAAGTATATTTTCAAAAGATTGAACTTAAATTTTACGCTTGAAAAGTTAAAATATATGTATAAGTATATGTTTTGTGTGTTCTTATTAAATTTTTTTCTATAACATTTATTACTACAAATATAGCGATGATTAATCTCGTCAATAAAAAATGTTTGTACCACTTGCCATCAATTTTATTTAATTCTGTCAATAACAGATGTTTAGCCTTTCTTATCAATTTTTATCAAAATCTTATTTAAGAAATATTGAGTTATTAAATATGGCAGTGTGTTCGTTTTAAAATCAATTTAGCATAAATAGAATATTTAAAAAAATTCATAAAACATTCACAAATTTGATAAAATTGATTTAACAACGGAAAAGCTTCTAATATTAATTATCTTATTATCTTAAACATTTTAAAAATTAGTTTAAAGTTTAAATAACGTGAAAATGATTACGTTTGATAGAAATTTTCTTGGTCAGCAAAATATAATATAAATAGAAACATTTATTAGTCTGATAATAATTTAAATTAATTTTCAGGATTTCTTGAAACTTTTGATTACTTTTTAAGAATTAAAAAAATTCGAATTTTAAATCTAATAAATTATTAAAATTGGAAAGTAACTAATTTATTAAGTCATTGGTTCTTACAAAATACAGAATTAAATTGTTTTAAAATGTCTATTTGATTCGCTTTTTAGTTTATTGCTGAATCTTGTACAATATGATGTAAAAATATATACATAAAACAAAAATATGCCTTAAATATTCTCATTAATCATTAATAAAGTTTCAAATAAAAGAATATTGAAGTAAGTTTAAGCGCATTAAAACTAAAATAAAGGTCTGTCGCTTGGAGCTGTTTGGATTTTCTTCACGTGTTTATCATTTAAACATTGGTCAATTTCCCATAGAAAATCGTCCTGTGCCTTAATACATCGTCCTTGCATTGCGTTGCTTGTTCAGCAAAATATATCCCTTCAAAACACACAAATTAAAACAAAACTTAATTACAAATCTTTAATTAATATAACTATTATTTAACTTCAATTTCTCGCTTTATTATTGGGCTGGAAGTTGAAAAAATTGCAGACCTATAAATTCCTACTGTCGTCTGTCCGTTAGTCTGTCTGTCATTCCTTAGTCTCAACAATAGAGTAATATAGATGAAAGTTGAGACCAGATATGGAGACCATAGGAGTAGTAGGCCCCAACTAATTATATTAGAACTTCCACTGTAAGACGGAAGTCGTTATTTCAATTCAAACGTTTCCCCTAAAAGGTGTTAGATGACTGACACGACTGTATTTTTAAAGGAAAACTATGATGTATAGAGGCAAGCCACTATTATTTTGAGGCGGAGAACATTTATTTTAAATTAAAAAAAATAAAAATATGATTAAAAATTGCAGCCCGACATTGTGACGATGTCACAATAAATAATTGATCGTTATTTTTAATTTTTCTTTTCTTAGTAAGCAATGTAAATCAATGTTATACTCTCAATACTCCAGATGGAGTAAATTTTCTTTTTATTAATAAATATAAACAATATATAATTAAAATAAGAATAGCATTTAAAGCAAAATAAAATAAATTCACATCTTTTAGAACAGTAATTAAAATTACATGAAATTTCTCAAGGGTTATAATTAAACATTACTTTCATTAAAATAATAATAAGAATTAATCAATAAAAATAAGAAATTTAAAATATAACCTACTCTGTTTGAATAATAAATTTAAATCCATCAACATGTTTACTTTCATTGTTCTGAAAATTGAATTTAATTTCAACAATAACGTTTTATTTAATGCATGCATATTTATTTTTAGTACAAACTCAACACTTTGCTCTATTTTAGAAAGTTATTTTATAGTTTATTTTAAGAAAGTAATATTGTAAGTGGCTTGGATTATTGTATTGATAATTGATTATATTATTATTATAAATTATCCTGAATAAATTTTCATTGCGGATCAAAATAACTTTAATATGATATTCGAAGTGTGATATTATCTTTTACTATATTTGAAACAATTCCATTTCGTTAAATCTCGTTCATATATTATACATGATTATAAGAAATTTTAATTTTTAAGTTATTTAATCTGATATATTGATTGGTCACATTCTATAAATATTAAAAGTGATCATAAAATCTGTGAATGTGTTCTTTGTCTGTTATTTCTAATATAATATAACGGAAATTTGTTTTGTCGTTAATGAATTTTGTAACTAATGACAAAGTAAATAAACTCATTTTTGATGAATTTAGCTTCCAATAGTTCCATTGTTTGAGAAATAATTTGATTGAAAAGAACCATAAAAACAAATTTTTAATATAAGCCTGAACAATAATATGAAAATTTTATCAGCAAAATGGTTAACTGTACGTTCTGTGTTAAGTATTATAAATGCTTACTTTAACAAATTTCGGAAACAATTTATTCGTTAATACATTAATATTCGGGACAGAAAAAAAATATAAATGGCTCTATATCAAAAGAGAAATGGTGACCGATGCAAGTTTCAATTATCATTTAAGCGGTATTAAACGGTCGATAATGCTTACCAAAATTAAGTTAACAAATATTTTAAATTATATTGTTGAAAGTTTGAGACCATTAATTGAAAGTTACGCTGTTTTAAATGCCGAAAATATAAATGTACACAACAATGGCAATAACAATCAATTATTGGCGTTATAATCTCAAAGTTAGGGACAAGCACCTCATAAATTTAATAAAGCATAACAAATATTACTATTATTCAATTTTTATAAGTAACATATTTACATTATTTTATACTTTCCTGTTCGAAGCAGCTGCAGAAGTAAAAATATAAACACGTAATTTGCCATGTTGTATATAAATAGACAAGTTCATATATATGGTGAATTTATTTGCATTATAAAAAATATCGCATATTGTTATGAATCAGTGTGGAATTGATTTATACATAAACTCTCAACTGCAATAAATTACCGTTCATAACTGTAAAATACAAAAGTAATTGATTTAATTGTAAGTACAAAAGTACAATTGTATTTTAGAACTGAATTGAACACAGTATACAGTAGAACCTCTATTATCCGGACTAATTGGGGATGAAGGTAGTCCGGATAATCGAAAAAATAATAATTGACAGTGCATATAGTATGAATAATTTTTATTTGTCTAGATTTACATATAGCTTCAATATTAAATTATTTTTTATTAAGAAATTCAATTAACGATTTTTGTTTAAAGCTAGCTGTTCTTTTTGAAGCTGCTAAATCGCGAATACTTTTAAGACATATAAGTTGTCCTGAGTTACACTCTTCTTAGCTCTCAAACCACTTCATGGCGACATCTAAGCACTGAAAAGCTTCAGAATATGTAGGACCAATATCTCTTACTTCGCAAATCTCTTCGTCTTCTCGATCTTGTTCATCTGAATCAGATATTTCTTTAATTATTTCCTCATCATTCAAAATTTGGAATCCAGGATCGTTCGCATCGCAATTTAACCACTCGGTTACATCTTCTTCGTCACATTCAGCGCATATTGAAATTTGTGCTATTGTTTCCGCAATGTCTCCTATGCCACTTTCTACTGTTACTGGAATTTACTAATTGTCTTTTCAATATTTTGTTCCATGCATTCCATCACGTACGAACATAAACAGTGTCGCATTTCGCCAAGTGAAAATCAGCAAATTCGTACAATTTTTGTTTATTTTGAACAATCCGGATAATCGAGGTTCTACTGTAAATGCTAATTTCCAAGCACCGGAAAAATACTCAGGAAACAGCAAACAAAAACGGAAAAATGATGCCACTTCCTGTTTAAAAGTTTCTGATCATCAAAATCCGGAAGAAGAGCTAGAGTAAGAAATACTTTAAAATGTCTTGCGGTATCGAAGAAAAATGGCGGACTACTCGAAAATAACGAGACAAAGCTAAGAATTATGCTTCGTTTTAACATCACCAGAAACTAAAAAGGGGTATCAGAGAAAATATCATCGAAACAAATTTCTTCTTATTATGTTTATGTTGTGTATCCTCTACACCAAAAATTGAATACAGAATGATCGGCGTATTCTTACAGGCAATAACAAAAATGGATCATGATATTTTAGTATCGCAATGCTTCGTATTTTGTCGATATGAAATTTGTCACCTATAAAGTCTAAGTTAAAAATAAGTGTTAAACGAATTTTTTCTTTTCTTCTACCATTTAATTTGGAAACTAAATTGTCGAACAGTTTTATCAGAAATTAGAGAAAATAAGGCATCAAAATATCACTCTTGAATTGGTCTCATTTAAGGGAACGGAAAAGTAAAAATATTTTCGAATCTTTTCCGTCCGGAATTCGTTCGATCCGAAATTTCTAGACTAGGAGTGACATCACGTTTCTTTCTCTGGTTTCTCTTTCTGGAACATTTTATAGTAATGTAGAAATTAGAAATCAAGCTATAGAATTAACTTTAGTTAGAAGTAAGGAAATATTCCATCTTCTATAAGAATAGGCAAACAATATAATGATATCAATCTTAAGACAGTATGGTCGGCTATTGGAGATTATTTATTGTAATTGACTTGATTTTTTTCGCGATATTCTGGTGTTTTGGAAATAGAACTAAACAGAAAATGAAGGAAAAGGAAATCTAGTAATATTTCATTTCCGCATATTTTAGTAACGTGGAAACCAGTCTTTAGTTACATTAATAAAGAGCGACTTTGGAGTAAATCAAAACGAAAAGGAACTGCCTGTGGGACCATTAATTAATTTTTGTTACATAACGGAATTTGCAAACGGAAATATTTCATATAAAGGAAAATGATGTTTTACAAACTCTGCTAGTGGCAAGTTCTAGAAATTAAAAAAGATCCTAGAACTTTAGTATTCTGATTCCTTATTCATCATTTAGATGTTTAAATTAATAAAAACATATCTAATATTTTAATTTGTTCGCAGTCTAATGCAGTTATTCATTATTCTAAAAAGAGAATTTCCACAAGAAAGAAATACCTTGTAATAAACCTCAAGTTAGTAATAATTTATTAAAAACTACACTACATCATTTCAAAAAGGAAATAAATATTTTTGTTCCAGAAGAGAACAAATTTATTATAGAAATAACGAGCAAAAATTATTGTGACATGGTCACAATGTCTGGCTGCAATTTTTAATTCATTTAATTTAAAATATATGTTCTCGATTTTAATAGTGTCTTGCTTCTGTACATCATACTTTTCTTGATAAGAACTCAGTCATGTCGGTCATCTAACTCCGTTCTGGAAAAAATTTTGAATTGAAATAGTATGGCTTCCGTTTCAGATCGGACGTTCTTATATAGTTAATCAGGGCCTCCTGACCCTAAGCTTTCTACATCTGGTTTTGACTTTCATATATCTAACTCCGTTCTCGAGATTAAGGAAGGGGAGGCAGACAACAGACGGACGCCAGTGGAAATTTATAGCTCTGCAATTTGAAAATTGCAATCTAATTATGTAGTTCCTGGACTTGATGATGCTGTTTCTTTAGCTTTTATCAATAATACAATTACCCAAAACAGAATGTTTGTACGAAATACAGCAACATTTGTTACACCTTATTTTATTATTTTTTTAAAATTCCTAATTGGGACTATAAAATTAATAGATTGTTGATTTCACTATTGGTAAAATCGACATTTATGTATCGATATCAATCATGGAGAATCACCATGAATGAGAATTTGTGACATTCTGACATTTGAACATCATTTGAACATTAGTATTCATATATTGATCATTGTCCTTATTGCCCTAATGGGTCAAAAAGGAACTTAAATTTGATGTGAAATCGCTTTAATTAAATTTCTATTTGACTCCTAATAAAGGCATTGACGAATATAGTGATAATGAAAGAAGTTATTTAATAATGCTAGAAGAAACAACAGACGAGAAAGAAAATATGAATTTATTCATTTTTCAATTTTTATAAATCAATTATTTGAATTTCTGATTCGACTTTTCATTCATAGATTTTGGTTGCTTATAATGCTTGAATATTTCATAAAATAACTGAACGTGTCAGTTAGAATATTATATAAAAAGGTAATGTTGAATACATATAATATATACAAATAAATATGAAAGATTTATGAAACTTGTCTAACTTGATATAAATAAATACATATTATATATAATGTAGAAATAAATAAATACATTGTAAAAAGTATATTTTTCGAAAGCAATAAAAAAGCAACATCCAAGTCATCAATTGGTTGTTTAATATGATAATCACTCTATAAAACAATTACTTGAGGTTAACAAACGTAAGTTTAACGTAAACTTGTGTTTTCGTATAATAAGTTATATTAAATTTTGATGCTTTGTATACTTTGTATGCATGACTGGGCTAATTGGGATACAATTTGTAAAAACTTGTATACCTGTAAATTCACTGTCGTCCGTCCGTCTGTCTGTCCTTCCTTAATCTTGAGAACATTGTTAGACAGATGAAAATGAAGACCAGATATGAAACGATTAGGAGCAGGAGATGAACTATATGCAAACCTAACAGCTATACCGGAAGTCACGTGATTTCATTTCAAAAATTCTTTCTAGAATGAAGTTACATAGATAACGGCATGACTCTGTTTTTATCAGGAAAAGCATAATGTACAGAGGCAAGACACTACAAATTTGAGATGGAGAACATACACGAGTATTTTAATTTAAGTTAATTAAGAATATGATTAAAAATTGCATTGTCCTGGCATTGTGACGATGTCGCACATCTTCACAATGCCAGGCTGCAATAAATGCTCGTCACATTTTTATTTATTTTTTCTGCTAGTCAGAAAAGCAACTAGTGTTTACCTCTTATAGATAACTAAGAGATCCAATTTTATCTGTAAGAAGTTTTAACTTATCCTATCGAGGCGGGCAGGTTAAACATTAAAAATAATACATACTTTTATTTTTCCCCGAAATATAGTTTATTTTATCCAATGGAATATTTTATTATTAAAAGAATATATTAAGTAGATTGAAAAATATTGAAATATTGACTACAACAAATGATTTGCAAAATAATTTATGATTTCTTTAATTAAAATTGTAAATACTGTATACTACTAAAGTGAGTTATTGTTACACGTTTGTTTTTGATCAAATAAAATTAGTGGGAGATTTATAGATCCAGAAACCCTAAACTTAACCATATTTAGGAGTTCCATGCTATGAAATTGAAGTGACTTTTAGTTATGAAAATCGAATATTTGTATATTTTTATTAACAAATTGTTATGTACAGTACTATTTACATGTTAATAAGTTAGTTACAAATTTTTAAGAAGCAAATGAGCATAAATTGAAGACACGAGTGGATGAAAGTGTTATGTTACAATCATTTAAAATCCGATTGTTCTGCATGGATGAAGCTGTAATGTATTCATCTCTCATACTGTACAATCAAAGATATGAGAAATTAAACGACACTGTTTTACTCTCTGTGGTGTAGTATTTCCTGAAAATATTTACACCGAAATAACTACATAATAAAAACCTGAACATTAATTCACTCGAAGCTTTGGTTTTGCAATATAACACCTTCATCCACTCTTTTCCTCCATTCAAACAATGAATTGAATTCTCGGTAATCGAGAGTCAAACTGCCAGTTAGTCCGTTATACTATAGATAAATTCACTCTAAATAATATATTAATTTTGACTGTATGACCAAAACATATTTATTAAATATAGGAAATAGAAATCATATTTGAAAAAATATTTGATAGTTTGCTTGTTTAAATATAAATTCAAAAGAATACAAATTCAGATAAAAATGAAAGTAATTGAAGAATTTTGTCGATAGTTTCTGTAGTTCTGTATATCGAACAGATGAATTGTTTCGTTGATATTTTTAACGATCTGTATTGTCTGGCTATTTGAAATGGTTATAAAAATTCTCGTTCAACTCTGGTATTGTTGTTTTAAATTGATGGGCTCAGCTTAACAATGGTCCAAGCCACTTTTTTTAAAAAATAAAGAGAAACAGATTGTTAAAGTTTTACATTTATGATTTTTCTTGAAATTAAAAAATTACTATTTTATCGGTAGTGATGTACTGTACTATGTGATGCATTTTTATCTTAAATACAATGTTATATAATCTATTGTTACGTAGATTTAGAAATATTACGATTTTTATGAAGATACTCCCACAGTGTTTCTTGGTTGGATTAATGTTGTGCTGAAAATTTATTTGCACGTAAGAAAGTGAATAAAAATATTTGAGCTTTATGAATGTAATGAAACATTATTTAATCATAACAGCGTTGTATAAGTTTTAGTATGTTGGTTTACTTATTACACATATTATACTTACTTGTTCGTCAAAAATGCTTCATCATCTATTTTACTCTCTGTCTCACTTTCCTCACTGCCATTTTGAGAAATACGACTGAATAGTGAATAAGAGTACATATTTCAAATGGTCAATAATATGTAACTTTATTCGAATTTATTCATCTTGGTTTCGAATATTTTAGGATGAAGCTAACATTTTTTAGATCATGTGTATGTGTCCTTTTTTAGCTCTTTAACAAAATTTACGTAATTATTTGACTCTAAATTTGAGTAAGAATATTTAACACACTATTTCCATGGGTATTCAACAGATGGCTTCAATTTTATGTGACTGAAATTATCGGGATTCTTATACTCAACGAATTTACTATTAGTTATTGTAAAAAATGGCTACAAAAATGGATCATTTTTCATATTTTTGAGACTCAAAAGTTCACTATTACAGCTAACGTTAGCCATCTTTGTGGTTACATGTAATCCTATTACTGGTTTCTTATTGAATCTTAGGGTTGGACCAATATCGCCCTCTAGGAAATTCATAGCCATTTCATAGAAAAGATTATTGATTCCAAAAAATAAAGAAAGTAAATTGGTCTAATCTGTTTCGTAAGAAGATAATTCATATCAAAAGGAACAGAATGGCATTAATATCTACATTTCTAGAGTTGAAGATGGTTAGAGCACCGTTTTGCTAATTTTCTCAATTAAACAATACAAAATTGAATTAATGTTAAATGAATTTTAAAATGTTACCATAGTTTTGTATACTTCCTCTACGCTATTCTACTGTATGCGATGTTACTTAATCTTCAGAATATAGATAGGCTATAAGTTTGCTCTCTTATTTCAGGCATTCATCTTGAAAGTGTTTTACTTAATAGTAAAGTATGTAATTTATTAAAGTTATAACTTTTATAATTTAAGTAATATTTTTAGATAATATATAAAATTACATAATATATATTTGAACGTAGACAAAAAGTTGCAACCAAATAAAATAAAAATTTTTCTAATTCTAAGTTTCACTTTCACAATAATCTTCGTTAGCGAGATGTTAAAAATGTTGAATTTAATACACGTTTAACGTTATACATTAAAATTTGAGTAACTATCAAATTCTCAATAGTTGGATGTCACCAGTCTTTACCAGCAAACGTCGTATACATTGTTGCGTGTAGGGTAAACATTGGTAATTTCGTGATGCTTTTTAAATTCATCTTCATCAAATAAGTAAGGTAAGATGAGATTTGAAATTTTGCTCGCAGACAGCGTGGAATATATTAAATTTGAAAATTTTATTCGTTTGAATAAACTATCATTTTATAACTGATAACAAAACGATCTCTATTGTAAGACGAAAACTGGAAATTTGTAGAAGTGTTTTAGGGAAATAATTTTATCTTAAATTTATAAACAAAACGATGATGGTAAGTGAATTGTTCTTTGATATTTCAATAAACAAAGAACTGGAGATATATTTAACCACGCGGCTATTATTTTTTACTGTATTGTGAATTTAATCTCCTTAGCTATTTGGACAACATTCTTAGCTTACGCTGTGAAATTCTAGACATATCGATCTCAAGGACTATTTAAAAATTAATTATCATCTATTAGAGAAGTTAGATAATAATATGTATAACATACAGATAATGTTAGGTGAATATATCTTGAGTATACTTTTTTGGTCGAAAAAGAGGTATAATAAAATAACCAACTATGAAACTACTACTCGAGATGCCATCAAAATATTGTCAATGTAAAAGAAATTTTTTAAAGTCGCGAGGATCGAAAGCGTTCAATATACGAGCAATTATTTATTGTGACATCGTCACAATGCCGGGCTGCAATTTTTAGTCATATTTTTAATTCATTTAATTTAAAATATATCTTCTCCGCCTGAAATTAGTAGTGGCTTGCCCCTGTGCATCATACTTTTCCTGTTATCAAGCTCTTGTACATCATATTTTTCCTGTTAGCCATCGAGTCATTTATTTTAACTCCTTTTAGGAGGAACATTTCGAATTGAAATAACGTGACTTCCGATTTGTATCGGACGTTATTATATAGTTAATTGAGACTTTCGTCCCCTTAGATTTCCATATCTAGTCTCGTTTTTCATCTATCCAACTCTTATTTCTAGATTAAGGAAGGATCGACAAACAGACATCTGTCATACATACAAATGACAGTGTGCATTTATAGGTCTACAATTTTTTCAAATTGCAGCCAAATATATAGGCTAAAGGAGCCTCTCACAGAATTAGAAATGTATTATCAGGAAATAATAACCTGTACGCAACATAAAGGATATACTCCTCGAAAACTAAGATATAAGTATATTCATAATAACAAAAGCCATGCTGTTATGTTGAGAGTATGTACTCTTTAATAGTATAGTTAACATGTCCAGTTCCGAAATATATATCCGATAATTTAAAAATAATTCATTTTATCACAAATTTACCAACGTTTACCCTACATGTCGATCGGTATGAAATGTTTTTCAAACATTTCCTAATAGTGGCACATCATCTTGGTAATTTTTATTTCCCGTCTGTTATACAAGTATACAACAGAAAGAAAGTATAGCAATCTGTCAAAAAATGACCCACTCCCAGATTTTATTATTTTTGGACTCAGTGGTTCTTGAAACGTCGAGAAATGCAAAATATTCGGGTTTTTATTCTGTATGTATGGATGTTAGTGTGTGGGGGCACGATTTTGTTCACCCTGTTTGAAATTTAATAACTCCTGTGCTTTCAGTCGAATATTTCTGAAATTTTGCAGGGAGGTTTGATTATGAGGAGGATTTATGTTTTTAAATTTGGGCGATTAAAGGTCAAGGGGGTGGGGAAATAATGGGAGTGGTGTGTCTCCAGTAGGGTCGGACTTGATGACGATTTTACTCGTTATTAGCATTTAAATTTTTTTTTAAAACCCATCCCTACCCTTAAAATTAAGCTTTTTGCCCTTCTATAGTAGTTAAAAATATAAAAAGTTTTTAAAATAAAGTATCATGACAGATGGCTCCACCAAATGTTGCCAGGAAACTTAAATAACTCGTTGCTGCATTTTTTTCAGACGGCAGCCATAATTCTTGATCAATGTAGAGTTGTTGCGTTTTTTGTACTTTTAGTAATACACGATTGCTCGATATTTTGCGGCATCTCGGCACACTGTTGAAAAGAATAGGTTTAGTACTTTGTTAAATATCTATTTTTATTCAAGGTGTGTAAATTATTACTTTCTTTCCTTCTAACGATCTATTATTGTGATCGGTTCAATGATTATCGTGTTCAATAAGATATGTACTGTACTTGCTAATAATTATTTCATTTATTTTCACTTTAGTCATTCTTAACGGGAAAATTCAGTACTATTGTTAAACTAAACAAATTAATATATAAGGATTATACGTGTATATCCAGAAAATAAGAATTCGAAAACTCCAAAAAATTAATTTTGATATTTCATTATTTCAAAATAATTCCTTCAGAGTAAATAAGTTTTTTCAAACATCACACATAAGTTTAATTTAACTAATTAGATCTTCTAACACTTCTTCTGTGTGTTCTGATTCGTAGATTCAACATATTGTTTGAAATTTTTAAGCAACCATTTTGCATGTTAAATTTTTTTTAAAATTCCTATTATATATATATTTCTTACTTACTTATATCATTTCTTACTTTACTTCGTAAGACTGTAACTACATTCAATTTTAATGTCTTCGGAAATTAATAAATGTTTTACAACTCTGCTTTCGGTAATTCTTACTATTTTCCAAATCAAAACTGACAAATAATTTCCGCTAAACAACTTTTAAATCATTAAAAGTTCTTAACATTTTTATTAATTTTACTGTTTATTTCTATTTTCTACATCGCATTTACATACTTTTTTCATTCCTTTTGACTTTTATTTATATACTTTTTCAGTTTGAACTTTTTCCTTTTTATAAAATATTAAAATCAAATTTCATTTTAAATTATATTTCACATTTTTAATTTTAATAATTATTTCAGAATTATTAAGAAATCCATAATTTTATTCAACGTTCTTTCGGATGTTTTCCATTAGATTTTGCTTCTTTCTTATTATGTAATAAAATTATATTTAAATAATTCCTAAAAATTATATAAATATAAAACTTATATAATTATAAAATTATATTTATGTAGTTTTTAAAAATTATGAAAATATAATTTATAAGCTGATATTTGTGAATAAGAAAGGAAAATGTTATTACCCTTCATAAATTATTCGTAATTATATCAAAATATTTGCATCATTATATATAACATGAAATATTAATTTAAAAGTTTTGCCATTTATATATAATCCTCGTGTTATAATAATGGCAATTACATTCAACGATATGAACATTCATATTCGTGTCGTTCTTACAACTGCCAAGATTATTTAAATATATATATATTTACAGTAGAGCGTCGATAAGTGGAACCAATTGGGGACTGGGGTCCTTCCAGTTAATGATTTGTTCCAGTTTCCGACTTTGTACGAAAAAATACATTAACCTGTCCGATGTTCAAATTTTTCTCCGTTGCGTATCGCTTCCTGTTGAATTTTCGTCGATTTTAAGCCTAACGAAAATTTTTATAATAATCATCGAGGCTATCGTATCGTTAAAAATTATTTCTGCATTTTGTACAAACAAAATAAATATATTAAAGAATATAAAAAACGTGCAAATTATACTTTAGAAGTAAATTTAGTATCAAAAACATTCGATTCAGCACGACACAGTCCGACTGAAAATCGTTCCACTTTCCGGCCATTCCACTTACCGACGTTCCACTTATCAACGCTCTACTGTATATGTAAAATATAATTATAAATATTATTTTAACTTTTGTCAAAGTAACTTATGTTATTGTCTTATTTTTATAGTAACAGTTATCAAACGAACAATTATTTATTGTTACATCGTCACAATGACGGAGCTGCAATTTTTTTATCATAATTTTAATTTATTCAATTTAAAATATATGCTCTATACCTTAAATTAGTGGCTTGCCAGTGTACAGTACATCATACGTTTCCTTTAGCATATCAATAGTATGATGTTAACTTTTGTCAAAGTTAGCATATAGACAGAGGGGCGGACAGACGAACGAGAGTAGGAATTTATATACTTTTAAAGATATTCTGTTTACTATAATAGAATTAGAAATCTTTATACATAAGATCGAAATATTCATAAATTTAGGTTTTGCGAAGCCCTATACGAATCGTTTTATATAATTGTATAAAAATGTTTTAAAAATTAAATACATGTAATAAGATTATTTTTGTTTATCTCATATTTGTTGTATTTTCCTGAAGTTTTGTTCAACATTTCTATGTACATATTTTGTATCTGTAAATTTTTATGGATAGATACTAGAAAGAATGATCTTACATAGCAATTATTAAATAAATAGATATGATTTCAATTGGATATATTAATCACTTGTAATTTCATTTTATTTTATTAAATGAAAGATTACAATTAAAAAACAACATATGATTTTTTTTAAAAAACTGTTTTATTAATGTGTTTAAAATGGGCTTCAATCATATTTTTGTTTCAAGTTACTTATGAATTTATTAATAACAAAATGTCATTTAATATTGATATAACGTAGAGAAATTAATTGAGGAAAATAAAAATAAAAAGTTTCTAGTTCAACGAAAGACAACAATAAGATTCCTGTAATTAATGTAAATTACTTAAGTGTTTTCTTAACAATTACCTGTATTATTGCTTTTAATATAAAAGACTATACTTATTGTCACGTCATAAACTAAATAATTGACAAATTAATTACATAAAAGTAATTCAATTCTGTCTAAAGACAGTCGATATCACAGATTAATCATCAGCATAAGAAGCAGTAAATTAAAATTTTTAAAAAATCAAATATTTTTTATACGTAACGCTAATAATAAAATCACTTCCGAGTTGATTAAATTAAAAATTAAATTTTTCTTAAAGTGATGCGTTGGAAGGTTTAAAAAATTATACTTACCAGAAAAAGTCGGTATACGAAATTAAAATTTCAAATAAAAATTTCAGTTTCTATACAGTAATAGCCATTGTATATATATATATATATATATATATATATATATATGATATAACCGGAAACTATTTTTAAATAAAAACTGGTATAGACACATCACATTTTACAAGGGAAAGTAACGACATCACAGACTTCCGTAATATCGTTTGTGTGGATAAACCATGGTACAAATCTTTATCGAGCAAAAGGGCAGAAGCATGAGAATGACATTTTTATTTTTAAAATACAGTCAGTGCATTTTTCATTTTAATGAAATTGTCTTGTTAATTTAATTCCTCCGATGTAAGAACTCGATGAAAACTTTTTGATTGAAACTAATTCGAGTGTAAGGAAAATCGAATTAAAATAATTTCGAATAAATTTTATCTAAGAGAGATTTGGTGACACTTTATCGAATATTTGTAATAATTTAATTTTAATAAAGTATTTTTGAAGTTTTTTCCGGTCTGCAAGTATATGCAAGGAAGCGACAAACTGAAATACGTATGAGCAGATTCCGTTTTTCTAACTCCTAAAACATCCGCTTCGGACATTTATCGAGTTTAAAATTCCATTCACATTGAATTTTAACAGATTAAATTTTCTAATAATCGAATGAATCTCCACACAAAGAACTTTTGGGCGTATCAGAGTTCATAAGAGAGAGATTTTTGTCGCACTACAGACAAATAAAAAGTCAGAACTCTTATTAATGTCGTAATCAAACAAAACAATCGAAATTAATAAGATATACAGTATTTTTAATTTTTATCGCCAAATTATTATGTAATGAAAATGAAATAAACAATTTATTCGCCATCGTTTGTATTTACTAAATGTGTAATATTAACCGAACGTAATTTTGTAAATAAATGTGAGATCTCGATCAGAGTCAGAAACCTCGACCAAACTCTGTTTTAGAGGAAAAAGTTGTTTCAAATAAAATGCTCTTAGTAGATAAAATATTGTGAGAGAGCAGATCGGAAATTCTGCACGGGGGTCCTCTACATAAATACACGACGACAAAATTTTAAAACTTTTCTGATAAATATAAGTCCGATGGGACATTTGATCGTAAGAAGACACGTTTGGTTGCAAAAAGATATATAACGGACGACACATAGAGTGGCAATACATTTGGCCCCGTCATCCGCCTAAGTTTAGTTAGGCTAATCGTGGCATTAGCCGTCGAATGAGGGGTGAAAATACACAAACTTGATGCCGAAATGGCTTATTTAAATGGAGATCTAGAAGAACCTGTCTACATGGAAGTCCCGAGTGATTTAAAGGAGGCGCTAACTAAATTAAGTTAAGAAGGTAACGAATTTATAAGAAATGAGGCAAAAGAAATGTTACGAAAACTAAAAGGTGATAAAGTTTGTAAACTAAGCAAAGCTATCTACGGACAAACTCTCGGGGCGCCAGTGGTACAAGAAGTTGCACCATTCATTATTATCTCCAGGACTAAAATCCCTAGATTCAGATCCATGCCTTTACATCAAAGAGAGCAGCAATAAATTACTGCACTATTGCTAGGTGTATGTGTCGACGACTTAATACTAGCGTCAAACAACATAAAACGGATCGAAGATTCTTCATTACGTTTCTTGAAGATATTAATAGTATCCTCACGAAAAAGTTTTTAATGAAAGACTCCATTCTCACAACATCAAATCTCTAAAATAAAAATAAGTCCACAGAAACCCAATTAAATCTTTAAAGGATTTTATTCGGTTGCAGTTTACATCTCGGAATGCCAAAAATAAAAAGCTATTTTCTATTCGATACACGACTTTTGTATCTTTAATCTCGAAAGATTCCTTGGCCTCATTCTAAAAGTATTTTAAAAACAAAAATTGTAGTCATTGTCTGTTATGTTGAATACAAATTACTTAGGTCTAAATATTACGCTTCGATTGAACAAATGATTATCAAAACAATTTAGTTTACGCTGAGTTAACAAACTTACTCAAAATTTTATTCTCATGACATATTAAGCCGTTAACTTATGGAAACTACTTAAGAGAAAACATTTAAAAAATAATTTTGATTAAAATAACTGTGAATTATTACGCGAATGCTTGACAAATTTCTTAATATGTTTTCATGCTACGTAGGAATAAAAATAAGTATTTATTAATAAGCACTTAAGAAAAATAAATATTAAATGAACACTTAACAGAATGAAAATTACTCGTGAAATCTTTTTGAATTTACTAAAGTATAATTTGATAGATATCAAATGACATGATTTGGCATTAATTACTTTTCTTCATTTTTGTCTTACAGTTTCGATAGAATTACAGTAGAGCATCGATTATCCGACTTAATTGGAGACAGGGGTTGGTCAGATAACTGAAAAGTCGGATAACCGAAAAGTATGAAAAAATACATTGTTAGTATAGTGCAGGAATGGCGAACCTTTTTGAGTTCGCGTGCCATATTATAAGCATACTTAGCTTCAAAGATGTTAATGCGTGCCAATGTCTTAGACTTCGAATAATGATATTTAAAGAACTTAAACGAATACGCTTTAATTCCAATAAATATAAAAAAACCTGATTGAAAAAAAGATAATCAGGTGATAAACAGAAAGGATGATTGAAAAAGACAGAAATCATTTGATACAATACGTGCCAGATGATTTCTCTTACGTGCCACAGGTTCGCCATCCCTGGTATAGTGTATTAGGCCTGGTTTAAATATTAGCCTCCCTTTCGTGGTCGAGCCAGTGCTGCCAGCTAAAACACGCAAAAATTTAACAAAAATAATATTAAAGTAGCCAAGACATACCGTATTTTACGGACTATAAGACGCTACAGACTATAAGACGCACTTTAATTTTTAAGCATTTTTAAGCATTTTTTTTAAAAATACCTATAAGATGCTACGGACTATAAGACGCACCTGAATTTTGGAGGCAATTTTTCGAAGAAAAAAATGCGTCTTATAGTCCGTAAAATACGGTAACCAAATATTGTAGCGCCACATCACTAGCGGACATTTGAATTTGCCGACTAGAACGCAGTCGGTTAACCGATAAATCGGTTAATCGGGGGTCGGATAATCGATGCTCTACTGTATTTGTCTACTAACAAATAGGCCCGGCGTTGCTCGAGCAAAAGTAATGATAGCGAAGATTAAGATTATTACGTTATAGTCAACCTTACCCGTTTTCACAGAATGCGAGAATTGGGTCCCCCTGTTTCTAGACTAATTAGAGAATTGTTAGATGGGTCTAAAAATATGTTCGATTTCCCGCAAAAACGAAAAAAACTGCATCTGCATCTTGCACGTCGCTTTCTCTTAACACTTCCATTGTTACGTAACACTTCCATTGTTGACACTTCCATTGTTACTTAACACTTCAATTGCTGACGGAAGCGTTAAAACTTAATCCTGTCCCGCTCCCCTGTGGGGAGGAATTTCGAAAAATCCCTTATTAGTGTGCGTTCTCGTGACGTACCCTAACTATGTACCAAATTTCAACTTTCAACTCCTAACAGTTTGTGGACTTAACATTTTCATTCTTACGTAACACTTCCATTGTTGACTCTTCCATTCTTAACGCTTCCATTGTTGACACTTCCATTGTTACTTAACACTTCCATTGTTGATGAAAGTGTTATGACTTAATCCTGTCCCTCTCCCCCGTGGGGAGGAATTTCGAAAAATCCATTCTTAGCTGCGTTCTCGTGACGTACCCTAACTGTGTACCAAATTTCAGCTTTTAACTCCTAACCGTTTAGGCTTTGCGCTAATTATTATTATTAGGCCCTATTATTATCAACTCGTCTCGATTATATATATAGATTAGGAATAGCCCAAGTAAATATTATTCTCGCCACTCTCAGTAGACTATTTACAAGTCGATTTTAGGCCGATTAAAGCCAATTGTTCGTAATTTACAAAACAATTTGTGATCAAAAATTTCTCTTCTACCAATTAAAAATAGCAAGGTTTTATTGTGATTTTGATCTCATAATTTTATTTTTATATTCAAGAATATTGATACTTATCTTTGCAATTAATATTTATTTTTAATTGATATCAATTTATCAAAATACAGTATTTTAATACGTTAAGACGTAATTCATATATTTTATATCTATAATTGATAGCGGATAATTAATTACAGTTACAATTATTTGAGATAAAATTTATTTAATTTATTGTGTGTCTTTAATATTTCAGTTTAAAAACAAGAGATCAATAAGCAACAATAGAATAAAAAATTTTTTCTTAGCCTTGTTTTGTTGTGTTATATCTGTAAATACAAGGAAAATTTATATAAATAAAGCAAGTACAATGTTTAATATCGAAAATTGAAAATTAAAAATATTTCACGTTAACAAAGAATTTATTAATAATGGAACCTACATTCAAATCGTGAATATTTTATATCGAAGAATGTGTATTAAATTATGACAATAAATAACGAATATTTGAAAAGTAACTTGGAATTAATTCTCACTAATTTTCCATTTCGCAGTTGTAAATGCATGTTAAAATAGATAAAGTTTACTAATTTTTAGTTTTCTTACAATGTCTTTAACCAAGAATTCGTTATAATACAATTCTAGAACAGGAAAAGATAGGAAAAATTGAAACGAAGGCTAGGATGGATGTATTCATTTTCGCTGTGTGACAATTTGTGGTAAACAATTAGTGTTCGTTTGTTACATTTTTAAATGTATAACAGTAGTATTAGTTATAATTCGTTTATATCAAATGTAATAAATTGTTCTCGTATTTTTATAGCGCCAATTATACATTTTAAAAATACAAAAAGTAAATAAGTAAATGTATTTAAACAATTATTTATATAATAAACCTATTTTTCTTAATGTAAAATTTTATACTTGTAATGAACAATATTTTTATTTTTCATTTTTGTTATTTTTGTTTTAATATTATAATTTATGAAACAGCTTAAAATTAAGATGATGAAAAGAATAAAGAAAATCATTTAATAAATGATAAAATTAAATATAAAAATTACTTTCTTTTTGTAAATAAATAAGTATTTTTAAACTTCTTTTTATAGCAGTTTGTTTACTTGTATAAAATCAGTATTTTTTAATCCTAAATCGAAACAGAAACATATTAATTTTCCATTTTGCATTTAAGAATATTAATTTTATGTAACAAATTTAATATTTATGTAAGCTTTTAACCAACTAAATTCACTTTTAATTTAGTTTCAGAAAAGTGATGTGTCTGAAGATGAAAAGCTAATATAAAATTACTGTAAACTGAATAAATAATAAATTTAATAAAGAAATTCTGTTTATTTTTAGTCGAGTTTTATTTAATAACTTTAAAATTTTTACCAGCTTTTTTAATAACTTTCTTCTAAATTTCGAATATTTCAAATATTTTACAGTAACGAGTAATTGTTGTTAATGAAAACTGTAAGTAAATTGATATCTATTTTGTTAGTTTTTAAAATTATACTCGAAACTTTAACATTGGTATTACAGGGTAAAATGAATATTTATAACATTTCCCTATGTTTTAAGTTTTTAGAATTATTTTTAACGACATAAATTAAAAAGAGAATAAAGACGATCGATATTGCACTATAAAATCTAAAAAAGGTTGACTAGATGAAATCTTTAAAAAATATTCTCTTGTTTACTTATTTTGTTAACTCGTTTTTGTTTAATTTCAACTTTTCTTACTTTCCATTAGAAAAATTTATTTAATGTAAATTTAAAATGTATTACCTATACCATGAAGAACAAATGCGATTAAGAAAAGCCTAACGGCAAATAATTTAATAATAATAAAAGAAAATTTTTAACTAAGTAAATAAAATTTAATAATTTTACAAAACAACTTTTTCTCTTTTACGCTTTTTCCAACCTCATTTGAACTTAAAAGCTATTGGCAATAAAAGAGCTGTTAATTTGTACATATTTGGTTGAAATATTTTCTGTAAAATTGATCTCGAAAATAATTTAATATTTATAAAGAAAATTTCACAAAGGCATTTTCTTGTAATTAACATAATATTCGTTTGGCTGCGCTCGTCCATCATTAATTTAAGAAAACTGCTGACCCATCAGTGGCCGAGTGGAGTTTTCCGGGTTTTCTCCACGTATGTAACGCCTGAATAGGAACCAATTACACTTAAAATACCCCTCGAAAGGCATTATTCCCCGCCTAACTACCATCATACTAGGGTTTCTCAAACAGGATCCCGGTTGTTTTTTAACCCAGGGAAATATCCCAAGAAATTCTTCTCATTCCGGAAAATCCCGCAAATTTCTTAAAAATTCACTTTCTTCTTATTTTGTGTTAAGGCTGGGGAAATTTGGCAAATAGAAAGTATATTTAACTCAAAAACTGTCAGAATTCATTTGTACTTATTACTTTTAAACCTTCTTATTAGTTTTTTAAATTTTTGCTCGTTATCGCATGTCAGAAATGGTCAATAATCAATACGTAGCATATTTGTGCAGGACTCTGAAAATTCTTTACTTGTCAGAACCTGCAATATCTGGAATAATTGTGCTTATGATGTCTTAATTTTTAACCATGACCAATAGCTTCAATAACTGGTTAGCTGCAACGCCAGGTTTGCAAATTAGGCAAGGATAGAAACGAGTACGAAGATTGCAAGTATGAAGTTTATCTTCATAAACATGATTATTAAAGACAAATGAACTGCCGAATTATTGGGCTATAAGATTGATGTTTCTATTAAAGTAGCCGAGGTAGACGAATCAAAAATACTAGAGGAGCAAAAGAAGTACTACAATCTCGAAAACAAACTAGAAATGTAAATCGTGACTAAAAGTGAACTCTTTCCCGGGGTTTCCCGGGAAAGAGTTCACTTTTATCACGGAATCCCGGGACAAGCAAAAGACCGAGAAATGAAAAACCCTACATCATACATACAATTACTATTACATGACAATTAGGTCACACTTTACCTTAGGGCGATATGACCTAGAAGTTCAACAAAGAGAACTGCTTAGAGCTTTACATTGTAATTTTTGCACAGTATCGTACTTTATTCGTTTAGAAGGGATAAAAAACTAGAAGAAATGTAACATCGTTTGATTCAATATTATAGAAGAAACAAAATTAAATAGTTTATACATACATGTCTAATAGGCTAATACATCTCAATAATACAATACGGTAGTAATATTACATATGGATAATAGAAAACATATTTTTTTTAAAGAAGAGTAATTAATTTATTTGAGATTACGTTTTGCCATATCACAATTTCCATCATTATTTACGAAAGAAAGTACGATGAATAACTGAAATACCAGTTAAATACACCAGAAATTATATTCATACATTCAATTTTCTCCTCACAGAATTTTTGACGAAATTTAAAACATTATTAGTTAATTTAGAATAGCACGGCGATACCACAAAAATGTAAATTTTTAAAATGACATTTTCTACTAATTTTATGTATAAAAATAAAATTAATTTGGTTAATTTACATTAATAAGATTTGCTTTTACGAAATATTATATAACGAATCTTTTCGTTATATAATAAGTTATGCATTAATTTTAAATGATATGTCGTTAATTTAAAAAAGTATTTCTTTTGTAAAGAAAGTGCTCGTCACTTTCAACCACAGCTAGAAAAAATGGGCGAGATAATGATGCACGCTTTTACATTGAAGTAGCTTCATCCAAGTTTTCAATTGTTCTGCTAGACATCAAAGCGAAATTTCAATTGGTTGAAACATGAACCTAACCATTGTAATAAGTGTCACTTGATTCGAATGGAAAAGACACACAAAAATAACAGTTCATTCCAGTAAATTTTCTAATGCCGAACTACGTAATATTATCTATAAATTTTGTTGTTAAATTGTTTTTGAGGAATAAAATTCAATCATGTTAGAAATGTTTTAACTACGAGTAGGAACTAAAATTTTAATTATAAGCACTTTACGAAAAATAAAATACTCATAATTAATAAAATTTTAATAAAAAAAATTTCTTTCTTATCAATAAATATTAGAAAATATCGACATTTTGAAACTTCAGTTTTAAGAAATTTTTGATCCAATTAATTTTAAAAGTTTAACTCTCCGAAACTAAGGTTGTAATTATTCTTTAAGCACCCCGTTCTTACTGATTATATAGGCTTATAAGAATTTTCATGAGTATTATTTTAAGAAGCCGAGATATTAGATTACGTAAAACATTACATTGCATTCGTATGTGGAATATACAGTAAGAATAGATGCTAATTTTTATATTTACTTTTGAAAATATTCGCAATATTTATTTATTATTTATCTTCAATTAACTCAATTTTACGAATGGAGTTTTGAAAGCTGCTAGAATAATAACATAATTGTATTTTCCAATTTTATTTATTTTTTAAGAATTATCAATAATATTCCTTCTTATTTAATAAAATTATTATTTCTAAAAGAAAATAATTTTTCGTTTTAGCTGCTGTCAGAAAAATCATAATTGTATTTCATTTCGGGTTAAAATTAATAAATAACACAATGCTGTTAATTTTCTTTTATTTTTTTAAAATGTCAAACAGGTATACAATTTGGAAGTTTCTAAAATTATAACAATTGATGGAACACAAGATTAGGAAGAATCCAGCGCAATTATTCATGAAATATATTAAACAATAAAAAAAAAGGTCCCAATTTTTACTTATAAAAATGTAATTTACACGGATGCAATTAGGCTAATTAGTTTTAAATTATTAATTAACAGATTTGATATACGTTTAAATATTTAATTCTATTTCATATGAATCCATTTAAACTTTTTTCGATTTTAAGTTTTTTAAATAAAAGAAAAAACAAATATTTATTAAATATTTGAATATTTAATAAGTATAAATTATTATTGACTGTTTTTCTTAAAATAGAATTTTTTTATGCTGAAGAACATTCAAATCGGTTATATCATGAATAAATTGCAATTCACTGACTAAATCCGTTCATAAAAATTTACTTTGATCAATAGCAAGTTACAGATCGACGAGGCTCCAATGATAATAAATTTTGTGATTACCCCATAACATTATTAATTTATTATATTTAAAATTATACTAGGATAATATGTCAAATTGAAGGCGCGTTTGATTACAGTACCAATGTTCAGTGGTCTTATTTAATATGACATATGAACTTTTATTTTTTTTTCTAGAATTTTTAGTTTTTAACCTTTTTTTTCCTCGGGGATATTAAGAGGGTTTATTTTTCAGGCTAATCACAGGCTTGGCCAGGCCAACAATGGGTCTGCGGAATGGTGAAAAACGACGTCCGGAGGATCGGGACAAGGTTCCCTCAAAAAAATCCCAAGGTTCCCAGTCTCAAACCCGGTTATCTCAATTGAAAGGCCCACTTTGGTATCTGGTCTTTATTTTAACTCGATTATAACGAACATTGGATTTAAAAAATATTCATTTAGAGGCCCTAAGGCCTAGGCAAATGTTCTTTTTGCCAATGCTGTAAAGCGCCATTGAAGTGTTTGTCTACAAATTGCTATTTATCTTGGATATCCTTTGTCAATTAATTAATCTGTTTAATGAAATCCGTGATTAAAGTTATAAAACGATAAAGTAATGAAGTTAGATATAAAAGCCGAATGTGCAGTAATTTAAAAAATTATAATGCATACATTACATTATCATCACGAGGGTTATTGTCTATGCAAATTGCTGATTTAAAAAAAAAATTATAAGACAAAAATAATCAATTTTTACTTAAAAACTTATACTTTTAAAGAACATTTCAAAATTTATAATTAATTTTGTATCTTTTAAGTATTTTTGTTGTTTTATCGTTTTTAATGTCCTGCAGCGGTAACTTGAAGAAAATAATGCGTATAGTCGAGTGGGGCCTGCGAGAATATAGTTTTTAAATTAATTAAAAATTATGAAAATCTACCATCACATAAAAAAATAAATGTACAGTAATATTTATTCCATCATTTCTGACTATTCTGTGAATATAAAACACATGTATATTACTTTCTAGATGAATAATTCAACTATTTTTATGTACTGATCGAGATGGAGGGATGCCAGGTTTTAAGATTCAAAATCGTTTTATTGACGCTCTCCTCTCTGAAATGTAAATGCCTCCGATTATAATGGGGGAGATAATTGCTATATAATTGTATTTCTGCTAATAGCTATAAAATTCTTTTCGTATCTTCTTTCTAGATGTGTTTTGTTTTCTATTCATCAATTATTTTACTGAATGTTATTTATAAAATTTTATATTTAGAACTTTTTTTAATATAAATTTATCATTTATATCAATTTAAAAATCTTAGACAAGTATTTTTCATATATTCTTTAATTTTATAATTATTACAGTATTCTATTTTATAAGGAAATTGATGACCTCAGATGTCTAGTCCCCGGGGAAATTTAGCAGGAGACATCATATAGTCTTCTCACGTAAATAATTCTGTTCTCCAACTTAAGCTTAAGTTTAAATTTTTTAAAAATATGGAACCATATCTTTTATAGACGACTAATATTCATTTTAGAATAACAGTTTGTGTTTCTGATAATTTATTTATCGGGTAATATTGTTTTAGTTATTGACACATCGCACTCTACTTATTTTTAAACTTGTCCTGGTGATCAAATGAAAGTAACATCTTATATATTTGAAATAATGGCGTTTACAGTTTTCAAAACAATTAAAAAATAATTTATTATAAGCGCTGCTCCTGGCTGTGTTATTTCGTAGCGTCGGTGAAGTGTCGGGAGATGTGATCTATTTTTAGCACAGCGCGCCGAAATAACGGGGGAGAAAAAGTAATTGATTTATGTCACCTGGCTTCTTTAAAAGGCCACGCATTTTTTCTGATAAATGATAAAAGCAATGCAAAAAAAAATTTATTGATGATCATTATAGCCTTGTTTATAAGAAGATGACTGTTTTATTTTTATTTTTACTTTTTTCATTGTAGTTACGAGACTATCGTAGGATGTTTTTAATACATATATGTGCCGCTTAACGACGGAGATACGTTCCGATGAATACGTCGTAGAGTATACTTTAGAGAAACCTACTGTATGTAGTATCATGTCTACTATTCGTGTAGGCTTTATGTAACATCATTGTAACACAATGATGAGTATTTATGTATCTAAACATAGGAAAGGTAGAGGCAGCTACGAATTTATTATCCCCATTATAATCTTATGGGAACCTCCGTCGTTAAGCGACTCATGCCTGTATAAGTTATTTTTAGTCGCATTAGAGGAGCACTGGCACCTTTCATCTTACAGTATTTGACTAAAATATTTTAATATTAATAATGTATAGTTCCGGGCAGAAGAGAAACGCAAGAAAGGAGATAAATGTGTTTTCGTAAGTTGAACTCCAATGTGGTCTGGTCGTAAACAACTTCCGGGTGTAAAAATCCGGACGTAAAGGCAAGCTTCTCCCAGTGGCAAAAACTCCTTCTGATTGATGGGGAGTTTCCTCTTAAATTGGGAAGATGATTCGAGAAGGGTGGGGAAGAAGGCAATAAGCTACGTACACTAGGATTTCAGATACCCGGAAAACCCGTTGGGGATGTGCAGAGGGATATTACCCCCTCTAGAAAAAGTGTTCAGGGACGAGTGAGGTATTGAGTTCGGAGAAAACTTAAAGCTGATCCATTCTCCAGAGGTTTCAGAAAAAGAAGTCTGATCCTAGATAGTGTCCGGTTCGTTCCGAACCATCCCAGCCATTAGTTTTGCGCGCGTTAAATGTTTTAGCGTGGAAATTGATGTTCATACTTTAATGTAAATAAATTGTATATGCAAAGCCAACTCGAGGGTTGAGATATGCTTCGAGAAACATGCATTTGAACGTTAGCAACCGCGCATAAGCAAGTCATCGATCAAGGAGACTCGCACTAATGAGTACTGATTAATTGTTATAATTATTCAATATTCAGATATTAAAAAATGCTTATTAAAATAAAAGTATTTAGGTAAGAGGAAAGTTACTTTCTAATTCCTTTTGCTTATAACTTTTCAGTTCAACACGAGGGATATACCCGTATAAAAATATAATCGCATTCTTAACATAATAAAAATTATTTATACTGTAAGCCTACTGGTTGTGATAAATTATGTCTAAAAATATTCACTTCCAAAATTTTCGAGAGATTTATGAACAATGGGCTAAAAAGAATGAGAGTGTGAATGTTTCAAAGATGATAATTTATAAGACAGTTTATATAAATAATATATATAACTTATATATATATAATTATATAATATTGGCCTCTATGTATAACTTATAAATAAAATTTCATTTATACTTTATCTACATTAAAACTTACAAAACAAAAAAATTTTGTAAAGGTAAAATTATACTGTAGTTAAAATTTACAAAATTAGAAGAAACTAAAATGTATAACTTATCTAAAATATAAAAGAGTATGTCTTTATACTGCGTCCTTCTCACAAGCTTAAGCTCATGAACACACAGCAGAGTCGACTTTTATCTTAAGGCTCTTCTCCGCCTCGATATATGGAAGGACGTTTTTAAAGTTTTACAAATAGAAACGGAAAAGAGCATCAAAATGAAGGTTGACTCTGCCATATGACTTTGTTGTGATCCTGGAGCTGAGATGTATGAAAAGGACAAATTATAATGACACATTTTTATACAGTGTTACTTCTAATGTGGAATATTCGAGTCAGTTTTAATTGTATATTTACTGTCTTGGATCAATCATTGTAGAAATAACTCTTCTTTCCTGTTTTAAGTTTTTCGTCATTCCCTGACTTGTAACATCTGTTATTTTAATCAATCAACTCAAATCGGAATAGAAGAGTAAAATCTTTTTCTATTCGAATTCGGCTTGATAATCAAAATTATTTTCTTTTTTGCATTAAAGATCACAGATAAAAAATAATTTATTTATTTATTTATATATTTAATTTTACAACGAAAGTTAAAAATTTTATTAAAAATTGTTTTTATCGACGTATTTACTATTTAAACTTAGAAAATTAGGAAATATGTTGTTGTGAAAAGGAAAACAAAATGAATCATCACTATAAGTAGAAAGGTTTTAATTCTGCTTGATATTTATTGCAACTAAAAACCATTCCCTTCCATCTCAAACATATAGAAATTTCTAAATAACCTTTCAGAATAACGAGCAATTATTTATTGTGACATTGTCACAATGCCGGGCTGCAATTTTTAAATGTATTTTTAATTTATTTAATTTAAAATATATGCTCTCCACCTCAAATCTGTAGTGTCTTGCACTGTACAACATATCATACTTTTTCTGTCTGCAATAATTATGCTGTCATCTATCTAACTCATTACGGGGGGGAAAATATTTGAATTGAAATAATATAACTTCCGATTTACGTTTAGTTCTTTATACCTTCCGATATACCTTTCCTATATACCTTTCTGTATAACTTCCGATTTAGTTCTTATAAAGTTAATCTGGACCTCCTATTCCTAATGTTTTTATTTCTGGATTCCTTATTCATCTACCTAACTCTATTCTCGAGATTAAGGAAGGACAGACAAAGGACGACAGTAAAAAATTATAGGTCTACAATAGTTTCAAATTTGCAGCCTAATAATGTTTTATTTTATTTGTATTTGGATCTATCGTAATTGACAGCGAATGTAAGTTTTGTAATTTATTTATGTTCATATCAAAATTCTTTTAAAGCAATTTTTTACGTTTTGTGCTAATAAAGCGTTTTCAAGTCAGGATGGGGTTCAGCGATACAGTTCTCATCTTGACTTCGATACTTGTCTCTGATTCTCAGACTAACTTCAGAGATACGAAAGACTAAAATTATAAATTGGCATTGAATATAGCCACTAGCGAAAAGACGATTTAGAGAATTATAGAACAAGATGGTACCTTGGCGCAGTAGACGAAGAGCAGGCGTCATCGCCGATGCAAAGTTTGAGAGCAAAGATTAACATTTGCTGTGTCTCACGATCCGACGAGTGAGAACAACGTCGACTCTAAGAACCTTTCGTTGGAATAAACACTGTTACCAACAATTTTTCAGATGGGTTTATTTTTGAATTTATTTGCGAGCAAAGATATCTCTATATTTCTTCGGGCCCATAAAAAACGCGTAGCGAGCGCATTTCAGCTGACAAGTAGAGGAAGCGACAATTTTCCTGGCTCAATCAACTTCAGAGCAATTTCATTCACACCAAGTTACGCTGAAAATCAAATACAGTTCCAGCGGTGTATTTGATTATACAAGTGAAAGTATAGAGTGAATAAATCCTTGTGTCGAACTTTATTGTATAAATACATAAAATAATGAAAAATTGTTGTAAATTTCAAATTACGAATGTGTAAAATATAAAAATAAAAATTCAATAAATAAAAATAGCTGGGTTAAAATCTTTAATAAATAAATCCCCTTTTATTTTCTTATTTCAGAAAAGAATATATAATATAATATTAAATAATGTTAAAAGTTTTATTATTAAAAATACTTTATGAAGATATGAGAGTATCTAATACCGCGTGAAATTTCCTGAAATGTTTTGATGAAAACCTACATAGAGTTCAGATGATGGATTATCCTGAATTTTTTCAAAAGACACTCGGGATTGAACAGACTTATATAAATAGGTATTGACGTTTTCCCAGGAGAAAAAAGGCACCGAATTGTGATTTTGTTGTATCAACTATTTTTTTCTTTTTGTTTCTAAACAGCTTAGTCAAATACAACAGCAGTATGAATGTCTTTGAAAATAAACGTACTTGGAATTAACTAGCTACAAAGAATGTAGACGAATAAAATTTCACAATATAAACATGAAAATGTAAATATTAATTAATTAAAATTTTATTAACAAATTTTCCCAATTATTTATAATTTTTCGATAATTTCATTAACTTCGTATAAAAAGAATTTATCTTTAGTAAGAAGTCTCTCTAGAATTAATTAAATTCGAATTTCCTTAGAAATTTAGCTGATTTTAAAAATAAAGTTGAGAGAAAACAACAGAAAAAAAGAGAAAGAAATTAACGGAAGTTTTAAAAATAATATAAAATCAATTTTACGATTCTATTTGTTGTTGACAATTTCATACCCATTTCAAATACTAACAAACTTCGAAAAAATACATTTAATTCTTTTCTTATTTTACACGCGGTGAATATGTCGGAAATTTCCTTTATTGAAATGACAAAATAAATTAAATTTATCTATATTCTTTACAATAGTTCAACTTAATTGACAATGCTGTTTTTTTCGGTCAGAGCAATTTTAAAAATAACACCTAAATAGGGGCCAGTTTCCTTCTTTCATCCTTTCCAGATCGTCTTCGTGCTGCGTTACATTATCCCATCAAACCAAACTTTTTAAGTTTATCATTATTTTAAAAAGTGTTATTTAGAAAAAAATTTTTACTTGTTAAAGTCAAGTAATAATAAAATTTTACCTATTATGAATGAATTTTTATAGCGTTATCAAAATGAGAATAGAGCCGATTTTCATTAATTTACATACAAAAGATTTAAAATTTTATTAACGTTTAAATTTTATTCTTTTTTATTTTATAGTTCACTGGGGTTTGTTGCTTAGCTACGACGGAGTGATACACATTCAACATTCAGCACATCGGCTCCTTTATTGTTTGTAAGATACTATGTTGTTATACTAATTCTGTTAATTATTGTAAATACTTTTAAATACTAAATATCGGTGTTTTCATACTTCATTAGCATTAACGTATGATTTCATCTTACGGGCTTATCAATCAGATTAATTTGCAAAACCATCGATACTTGCAAACTGTGAAATTAAAACAATATACTGTAATAACAAATTTTGTTGCATGATTACTTAATCTGTAACTGACTCGGAAAAGATGAAAATGTTCTACTACCGTGTTAAAAATAGATAAATATTCTTAACATATCTTGATTACATAAGATTAAATTTGTAAAGTTTTAAAATTGATGATCGTTGTTAAATGTTTATTTCTATTGCCTAACTAGGTAGAAATTTAATTATTGCTATTTTTAGTATTGAATGCTAAAATTTTCTTTTGTTACCTAAGAAACGTATGTAATCTTATAGGGAAGATAATTTATTATATATTCTCTCCACCTCAAATTAGTAATGATTTGCCCCTGTATATCACACTTTTTCTTTAACAATAGAACCGTGCCGGTTATTTATCTAACATCTTTCAGGGAAAAAGTTTTGAATTGAAGTAACGTGACTTCCAGTTCGCATAGGAAGTTCTTTAGGGGCCTCCTGCCCCTAAGGTTTCCATATCTCGTCTCGTCTTTTATCTATCTAATTCAGTTTTGGATATTAAGGAAAGATATACGGACTTACAGGTGGCCGGACGGATAACAGTGGAAATTTATAGGTCTACCTTTTTCTGTATATAGCATACTTCCACTATATTACGCAAAGTAACAGAAAAACATTTTCTTGAAAGATAAGATTTTATGTAAATTCGCGAAAATTAGAACTGACTGGAGATAATGAAAATTTCTATTTTTTTTTTTTTTTTTTTTTTTTTTTAGTGGACAAAATAGAAAACGCAATAATTTAATTGGAAATAAAATAAATAACCGTAATTTATTGCATATCGCATAGGCCTATTGATTTAATAGGGAAATTATCACATAAGTTACGCAGTAGTTATAACAGAAATAAATTTTTAAAAATTAATGTTTATATCTATATAAATCACGAAGCTAATTTTTAAATGAAATAAAATAAAATGAGTGAATAGATCCGTAAATTCGGCTATCACATTAAATACGAGCTCTTTAATTCCGAGTTACTTTCAGGACTGGTTTGCAATGTTGTTTGAAATATTTAGTAAACTTTTATGTAAGAACATTTCAATTTCTAAAATTTTTCTGTTTTCTGTTTATCTTATATTTATATTTTCAAAAGTTAAGAAAGGTCCATTCCTTTTATTGACGTTAAATGAAATGTACTGTTTTATAAGCTATTTATTGATTTATAAATTTTTTAATGAGAGAGGTCTTTTAATATTTTGCAGAATATCTATTCTGCACAACTTCGAAAGACCTAGTTCCTTCATATTCTTAGACGTATGACACAACACAGGAACACTTCAGGATCGGAGAAGTAATTTATCATGAGAATGCAGAAGTTACATCGTGCGAGAAAGAATCGGTTCTCTTAGCGTTGCTCTGCCTGTGGTCCTATGTGGTCCTATGTGGTGTTTTCTTGACCTTTTCTGCAATAATAAATCTCTGCTAGTGCAAAAATCTTCATAAAATTTGTTCTAAATGAGAATTAAAAATAAAAAACTAGGTATTTTCTAGTAAAACGAAAATGAGCTCCGCGGCGTAGGTTTTTCTGTTTTGGCCTTACACGAAGAAACAAATGTAGTGATTGTCTAAAACAGTTTATAACCCGCAGGAACAAGGGATGACTTGCATCTTCCCTGGTCCAACGTCATAACCGACAAAAACGTCCAGAAAAGCTTAAAACACTCACACGTGCAGCCAGCGGCCTACTGATTGTTAAACGTCCTGAACAAGAAAAAGTTCGGAAAAAGGTTTAAAACCGATATAAATCTAAATAAAAAATTGTCTTAGAGATCAATGTAAATGACAGCAATCGGAAACGTAGTGCGCTACCATCTTACAACCGACCCATAGTATAATCTGCCAATAGACTTTACGTGGCAAATTTGACCTAGAATATCTCGCCCCATCCTATTTCGTTACATCGAAATTGCCCAGTTGTACAGCACATGTTTGCAAACGATCAGGTTTAATGGCCGTGCGGTTGCAATAAACTTTGATCACAGACGAAACACTTATCGACTTACGCAGCGCTCCGCTTACTTCGCTCAATAGCAGAATATAAGCAATGAACTTAAAAAGTAAATATCAAGTTTTCCCTTTAAAAATAAGTACAAATTATAAAATTCAAAACTATTGAAAGTTATAATATTAGACTTAATATAATTAGAGATTTTTCCTACACTAAATATAAAATGCCTCACGATCGTAGTTTAATAGATAGGTGCAACGTTATCATTGACAGATGCTTTGATAGTGAATAAACCATATTCAAATCTGGCCTAGAACGAAAAACATTAAATAGTTTTAAAACAGGTTATTTTCTAAAATATTATACTATTGCTTTAACAAATTTGCATGACTTAGTCGAATGAAGAATAATATATATTTAGCACGTTTTTTCCTTGCATTAATAGATGTTTCAATATATATCACGTTAAATTTTCATATTACCATATAAATTACTCTCATTTTTACTTTCCCGGCTATAGTAAATAACAGACAGTAAGTATGGCAATCGGTCAAAAAGATTTTTACATTTTTCGACTCATGGAACCTTGAAATGTCAAAAATGTAAAAAAGAAAAAAAATTCAGGAATTTTCCTTATGTGTGGATGATGTTGGGGTAGGATGGGGGCAGGATTTCGTTCACCTACCTTAAAGCTTAATAACTCCCGTGCCTCTTGTCGAAAATTTCTAAAATTTTGCAGGGAAGTTTGCGTGTTAGGGGATTGAAGCTATTAAATTTGGTGGTTACAGGTCGAGGAGATGGGAGATACTGTGTCATATCTCGAGTGGAGTCGGACTTAACTCGTTACTTTACTTTACTCGTTATTACCATTTCCACTTTTTTAAAAATAAAACTCATCTTTACCTTCGTAGTGAAGCTTTTTTACCACTTTATATTAATTAATAATATAACAATTTTTTTGAATAAAATATCATAACAGATGGCTCCACCACAATTTTAAATTTTTTGTTGGGAAAGTTAAGCAACTCCATGCTAGATTTTCTTATGCAGCTATCAAAAAATGTGAACAGATTTCCGAGCACATCGCTACACCAAATACGTAATTTAACAAAAATCTTTCATCTTTTTAAATAGAAAAAGTAAATTATATCAATTTATATTGAAAAATTATGAAAGTAACCTACATATTTTGTCGATAATTTTTTTTGTATTTAAATGATAATATATAAATAATGAAATCAAAAATAAAAAGACCACTCATTTATAATGAGAAGTATTGCTAGTTTTTTATGTAAAAGTGATTAGTAAAATAAAATCCTTTAAAAATAAAAATAAGAAAATCAAATATATTTCAGTTAGGAAAGATTTTGTTATAGGTGGAGTATAGGAATCCTTAAGGATTTAAAAAGTTTGATGGATACCATCAAACTTTCAGTTTAAATTATGCTTCTTATCTTCCTCATTATTAAATAGAAAACTTTACTAATAAAGGTTCAGAAATACATAGACCTAGAGACTAGAATTTCTTGTAATATTGTTACACAAATAAGATGCGTGAAGATGCAGCCATGAGAAAACTCAATCAATTCCATGGAGTTTCGCTTATTTTGAAGTATAGTAATCTTGGATGATATCTGAAAAGACAACATTAAATATCATAAAATGCGCGAGAATAGACTATTTATAAAAGAAATTCCTTAAAATATTAAAGAACTTAATAAAAATACGGTAGTCTTCATTTTACTCTCCTATGAAATTATCATTAATATAATTATATCTCCAATATATTTTTGTTACAATTTCAAAACTGTTTCTTATAAATTTTAAGAGACTACTTCATTTATATTTTGTGCTTTTAATAGTTTCAGCTCCTGTGATATTCTTTTAATTTTAAAATGAATTATGAAAGTTTTAATATAAAATTACGCATAAACATTTGAGAATAAGTATTCCATGTTTCGCATGAATTTTAAAGATTAGTGTCGATACCGAATTATAATTAATCAGAAAAAGTCTTTTCAAATGCTTTCTCTAGAAGTTATAAATTATTTGAAATTCAAAAATTGACAGCTTAAAAATCTTTATAAATTAATTCAACATATTATCGTTACTTTTTTTTACATACTCCCATTTGTTCAATCTCTGAAATTCACTCGTTTGATTTATCAGAAACCTACAAATAGCAATAATAAATTAATATATAAAACAAAAAAAGTTTATATTAATTTGGCAAGTCTAAATTTGAACAAATATTTATTAAATTTTATAAATAGTTTCTGAAAATGATTCTGTAAATCTCTATACATATTTAAATTTCAGCTGTAATAGTGTCAAAACTTTAGATGTAGATAAAAATTAATTTTATTTACATGTAATTTTAATATTTTTAATAATTTAAATTAATAAATATTTAAATAAAGAAATAAAATTTAATAAAGTTACTCATAGTATATATGTGAAGGTATCATATCATTTTTATAGCTGGATTAGTGATTCTTTACCGACATCTATTCAGCTCATGGTTTCATTTTAAATTAAATACTTCTATGATCTTTTGAATTATTTAAATGAGATGAAAATAGAATTTTTAAAATCTTCGATTACGTTATTAGAGAAATAACACTCCATACCTTTTCCCCTCCTTTCGCATGCTAGCACTAAGATGGCCTTTCTTCGTGTCCATGAGTTTGACCAGGCCATAATAGAACGGCCGGGTGATGAGAGACAGGCCCGACGTGTACGAGAAGGAACACTCACGAAAAATTTACGGGATTTTTCGACCAGCGCGGATTCGTTCCTGGGTCCCCTCGAGAAATAAGCCGATGCTTTAATCGCCTCGGGCATTCGGCCGTCAACATCTCTATGCTTGTAAAATTCAGCTATTAATCTATTTATTATTAATCGTACAAGTTGTATTTGAATATGATTGAACTTTTAGAATCATTAAAATTCGTGGTTTGATGTAACAAAATTATGCAATTTACTATATTGTATTTGAAGCAAATGTATCAATAGTTTCACCGAAAACTATTGATAACATCTGTTTTATAGATTAATTATTAAATGTAAGCTACTGCTACATCAAACGATACAAGAAATTTGCTAGAGAAGTCTAGTTCAAAATATACATATAATTTTAAACCATATATTTCTGATTTATGAATGAAAAAATCTAACAACGAGTTGTTTAACTTTTCCGACAACAGTTGGTGGCGCCATCTGTTATGATATTTTATTGTAAAAACTTCATATTTTTAACTATTATAAAATGGCAAAAAGCTTAATTATGAGGATAGAGATGTGTTTAATAAAAATTTCTAAATTCTAGTAACGAATAAAATCGTCATTATGTCTGATCCTACTGGAGATACACACGACTCACTTTATCTTCTCACCCTTTGACCTTCAGTCACCAAAATTTAAAAGCATCCATCCCCTCATAAACAAACCTTCTTGCAAAATTTCAGAAATTTTCGACAAAAAGCACAGGAGTAATTAAGCTACTATTACACCATATTTAGTTACTTTGATGTTTTCATAGTCTTGAAAACAGAGGAATTGAAAGTTGTCACTGCATCTCATAAGTAACATTCTAATCTTCATCGCTTAATTCTTTAACATATTTATTTTTAAAATTCGATATCCTTATAACTTTCTCGCAGGTGTGCTTAGTATAATACTAGGAATTTCTGTTTTTCTAAACGTTATAACATTTTAATTACTATTAATCTACGAGTTAATAATGTTACCTACTTATCTAAGAAGTTCGTGATTCTTTGGAGAATTCTTATATTATTTATTTTTTTTAACATATTGTATTTACATTTTAATAAGAACGACCTAAGAGTTAATGATTACGAAATTATCTTAAATATTATTGTTATAATTTTATTGTAATTATAATAAATCTACAATTAACTAATTAATCTCTCTTTATTGGTTCAAGTACTGTTCATGTGGGATACTTGCTTATTTAGAGTATTATTGGTTGTAACTATTGGCATATGGGCATTGATTTATTCCTAATAATCGTGCCACCTTTTATCTATTCCAATCCATCATTCTCATTCATAATAAAATTATTTATATATATATATATATTTTTTTTTTGTTAGGTGCTCATATAGTTTTCTTTTAGTAGTATTCTTTTCTTATTTAATTATTTTTATTGCATTTAAAAAAAATTAAAATGTCCTAATCCTAAAATTAAACTATTCAAACTTAAAGGATAAAGAAAAATGGAAGCAAAATTTAATATTGAAGTATACAGATATTCAAATACCGAATAAAATAATAAATTCTTTAATGAAAGGAATAAAATATAATGGGCTAATCAAAATACCTAAAGAACATTTAATTATAAAAAAGGGAATATAGTAAGAAATATAGAAGATAATTGTAAAACTGAAGTCATGGATAAGTTACGAAACATAACAATGAAAAATAAAATATGAAAAAACGTAAAAGTGAAATTATAAAATTTTAAAATATTAGGCTAAGACAACCGAAAATAGGTCAAGGGTTGGTAGAAGACAAGAAAAATTAAGAAGAGAGAATCAAACATGTGGCACATATCAAAAGAACAGATGACTTTCAGGAAACAACTAGCCGTAAAGTATACAAACATGAAGTACCATTAAAGGCGACAATAGAAAAAAAAGTAGAAAGAGACAGTGCTAGAAATAATATTTCTGTAATAACAAAATAACCTGGACTACTAAGAAAAAATAAAATTCACGTAGAAGCAATGGACTATCAAGAGAGTGACGTTAATAAACGCAATATTTAATAATACGCCCTGGGCCAACAATGTAAATAATGAATATCTAATAAGAGAATATGCCGACTCGAACTGTTATCGAACTCGGAAGCACTCAATACCTAAGGGATACTAAAATAGCAATAATCAGAATAAACGGTACGAAAAAAGAGAAACAAAAATGTTTTTATAGTGTATAAAACAGTCCCAATACGACATAATTGTGTTACAGGAAACGCACATATATAATAAAAACGATGCAAAAATAGTCAAATAACAGTTACAACTGGTTTATAAATGTATTTGGTTGTTTGGAAATTTAAACGAAAGAGGAACAGCGGTATTTCTAAACTCGAAACTCCTTACTAATAATATACAAAGGGACTGTATAGGAATATACCTAGTGCACACTTCAATTTACAATATAAGAATTACAGTTATTTGTGTATTCGTATCGACAAATGGTTCAGAGAGAATAAGATCTCTGAGAACAATTGATAATTGCATCGGAACGGGAGCTGACTTCATAATTCTACAGGGTTACTAGAACTGTATTACTGACTCTAAGTTAGATAAAATTGGTAATAATACATTTCTTTTCGAAAGATCAGCAGACACTCTCAGAAAGCTCGTGAAAATGCACGATATATGAGAAATTTGGCGCAACATCCAACGGGAAAGACATATATATGTTATAAAAATGTTGTTTATCATGTTATAAAAATGATGTTTATCAAAACTAACGTATCAAAATCTTTTCAATATGTCCGATATCGAGCTGTGTGCGTCTTCCGATCACGAAATGCTTATCATATGAGTTCAGTTCGAACAAGACTCCTTATTTAAAGACAACGCAATAACTCCTTATTTAAGGACTTGGATTTTTTGTAGTGAACTCAGAGTTTTTAAAAAACGAAATATTAAGTCTGGAAATGGACAACGTAATGTACAGTGGGATCGACTAAAAGAAGGGCGCAACTATTCATTATACAATATTCTGCTCGGTAAAAAGAAAGCCTATCCAACAACGCAAACATTTAAGGAAATTGCCTACCTAGAATCCAAATAAAGACTCTCAAGAAAGAAATCAGATTGACCAAAGAAGAAATAAAAGTAAACGAAACATCTTTATATGGATGAGCGGTAATGAGATCCACACGAAAATTATAAACAATAGTGAGAAATGGAACAAACAATACCTTAAATTAGAAAATCAACATAGAACCAATAACCCCATCTTTTCCATAAAAACTGAAGCAGGGGGGAAACTGCGTCAACAGATATTCTATCTGAATGTGAAATTTTTTTTTGGCGAACTATATAAAAAAAAAAATTTGAATCTTCCTACAACACATTGGGCAATTTAATTCAGAAGAGAAAAACGATATGGACAGACACTTCAGAAAGAATGAATGCTACTTGGTCATAAATCATCTAAATGATAACAGAACTTTTGGAATCGATGGACTAGGAAAAAATTTTTAAAGTACTTGCAGAACCATTAACAATGATGATCAACTAAGCAAATAACAAAGGCCTTCCAAAAGTATGTATCGAGGGATTATAAAATTAATCCGCAAAAAATCCATTGCCACTATCGTCTAATAACTCTGATAAACGCCGATTGCAAAATTCTTACTAAACTCGCGTGATAGTTAATGTATTAAACATTAAATATATATTATATTAACATTAAAAATACATTTACAGATTACAATAGTTAATGTACTAAAGAATCATATGTCTCGAAAAGTCACGTGCCCTCTCAAACGCAAAAATGTACTACAATTCATTCATTATTTATTCATTTTGTGGAGAACAAAGTTTTAATTTATTCATTATCTACAGAATAAAAATTCTTCATACAAACGTCTCTAAAACCTGGTGAATAATGCTAGATAAAGAATTCTACGAATAACGTTGGGAGCATTATGATTCAACGAATTCTGACCGGTGATAATGTTAACATAAACAGGGATTTCACTCCTATAAAACTAAACATGTCGTAAATAGTGAATCTCAAGGACAGTTCCTATACATAAGAAATGTCATCTGTAGCAACCGCTAGAGATATGGTGCAAAAACTGTAACTACTGAGTCATTAACCGCATATATCACACATATACTCAGGTTATGTAAAAACTATCTTCATAAAAATGATTATCGAGTCAATTCTTATGAATTTAGTCAATACATTGCTACAACTGTACATAATATACATAATGTATGTATATAGCAATAAATGTTTTCTTAATTAAGAAAACAAGCAGTGCCGGGCCTGGTTAATATACGATTTGGGAATACTGGTTGCTGCTGTCATTTTTTTCCTTTTATTTTGAAAACTTACATTTCTATTTATTTGTTTTTTGCGTACAAAGTCTATATATTTTACGTAAATTCTAAACTTCTTGCGGACCAATTAATATTAAAACACATTTACGAATATTATCCTCAGTCATGGATAGAAATGAAAGAGGAATTATAATAAAATAATTTTTAATAAGAATTTATGTCTATATTAAATAAAATATCTGAAGTTTTCTTAAAAATAAGACGCATTACAAGTATTCGTTTGAAAATTTAATAGTGGAGAGTAAAATTTTAATAGAATTTTTGAGTATTAACTAAATATTCAGAAGTAAGCTATGATTGTTAAAAGTTTTAATGGAATTAATAATCAAAGTGATTAATTGAAGTTTTAATTAATAAATAAATATTTGTGTTAGACTTACAAAACAAGTATAAATCATTACAGACAATATTCGTACAGTAATTTGCTATAAAAATAATTATAAATTTTAATATATAAACATTTTAGAATTAGTTTTGTAAATACATTAGATGTAGCTTTATTGTAATTATTTTTAGACAAACCTATAAGCCTATATTGAGACAAGACTGTTAAGAATAATTGATGATGATATGCTTTGAAAGCAATTCTACCACAATTAGCGGAAATTCTAGTTATATCGAATCAGACAATTTTAAAATACGTTAAAATAATTAAAGATAAATTTAATAAAGAAGTTTAAGTTTATCAATTGTAATAAATTCCAGCGTTATTTATCGGCTGTTTTTTGATAATATTTCATTAATAAACCCGCGTAATCGTAATGTTTTAAGAAACTCAACATTCCTGTATGATATAACACCACGAAGTAACTTAATCTTCTTTCATCTTCTCTCATCTGACATTTATTAGAGGATGAGGGCTATCTTTGTGTTGATTTTTTAAAAATTTTATCAGATAATTCTCTAGAACCTTCGTCGGTAACAGTTTTGCATATTTTTGATGATATATCGTAACAGACACTAGAATTTACTTATGATCTCCTTTTCAAAGGATACAACTTCGTTTTCGGACCACCGTGCCGGTACCATTTTTAAAAACCCACCCTTTTAGAAAAACGTACTGGCTTTATGGCACGGGTGTCACAAACACTGTGTTCATACATGATTTTGAGTTCCATAAGTATAGTGTTATAGATGTAGTCTAATCACAAAATACCGTATGATAATTCGTTTATAATTAGCGATTATGGTATTCATGAAAATTGGCACACGAGCGGAGCGAGTGAGCCAAACTTCTATTCATGTCATAATCCTTTACATCATAAACTAATTGCATAATATACTATTAAATTTAATAGTATATTATGAAATTAGTTGATAGTATAAAAAGAGTAAACGATGGTCTTGTTAATACTTCTGGCACGGCTCAAACTAGTTGATTCAGGAGACATCATGAAGAATGTAGAATATAGCCACTAAATCTCTCAGATTAATAAACTTTAGAATTCTTCAAAATGTCCGGAATAGAAACGTGACTGAAAATAGCAAATTCATATGCCAGATTTCGGATGTCTAGAAATCGAGCAATAATAGATTTTTGAGAATGAAGAATATATTCAGTTCACGTTCTAAATTGTCGTTTAGGATTTGACGATATTTTGAGTACTTACTGCATACGTAACTTCAGTGCATCCTTTTTGTTAATACATTTTAGCAAAGTTATTTTATCAATATTGTACGAATTTGCAGTTGGTCTCAATGACAATGAACCTATAGCATAAAATTTTCCAAACACATTTGTACCATTTTGTCGCATTTTATCTTTTTTATATAACACAGATAATTTCCTGTAAAAAAAAACAACAGAAAATCCAATTAAAGGTAGTCTGAGGCACGTTGATACACAGTATTCTATTATCAACGTGTCCCAAGGAAAACATATCAATTTTCCTCACATGTCGCTATTATACAAAAACAACTTTTACAAAAAAAGTAAAATATATAAACAGGCTAAGACAGCGTAGTTGTCTTACCCTTAATTGCAGTAACTTAAAGTCAACCTAATTCGGAATACAAAGTTTCTTGCAGCATTTCTGCACAACTTAAACAAAAATTCACTTTCCACTATAGAAAACAAATAATTTATTGTTTTCTCCGAATGCATAAACTCGCACACGTACACACAGTCGCAATGAAGGCTTTGGAAAGTATCATCTTGTCTCATATACTGGTGAAGCTGTATATTTTCAGTGCCGAATAAATGCCGAATATGTTCCTGCTCTTGTATTCATTCCCTCTGATCTCTGTCTCTTCTAATCGATCGGTAAATGTTTCACATTCTTAAAACGTCTAGGATTTTTATTTTTACAATCAGTAGAACTCTTTATTTCTTGCCTCACATATTAGCACAGCAAAGAACTGTAATACAGTATGTTCATTCTGTGATCAAATTCCTTTAGCACTTTTATGATTAAGTATATACTGTATGATTAAGTATATACTGTATGATCGAGTATTGTACGAAAATAAATTACTGTTTCGTCTAAATCTGATAAACGATATTCCTCGGTGAATATTCGGCAATAATTTTGGATTATTCTGTCTTTATCTACATCTCAACTGATGCAAAATCATAATTTCTGTCCTCACTCTGAACATCGTGTGCAGACAATGCGTTTGTATACAACGTTTTCTTCACCAGTCGAACTACCCAGCATATAATAAAATCTTTTTCTTATATATTTAGCTTATTCTTCTACTTCGTGACGCAGTAGTGGCTCACTAACGGGTGCATTTTTCACGAGTACTGCTAAACTAAAGCTTCAAAGTTAACTCTACTTCACTGTCTATTTCAGATTTATTTTTTCTCGCCAATCACCTCATATTTTCTTGCAGACATTTTAATATTCACTCTGTCTTTCAAAATCTTGTATAGAACTACAGTAGAGCGTCGTAAATCGGAATCAATTGGGGACTGGGGGTGTTCAGATTAGTCATTTGTTCCCATTACCGACTTTGTACGAAAAAATATATTAACTTGTCCGATGTTCAAATGTTTCTCCGTTGCGTGTCGCTTCGTGTTGAATTTTCGTCGATTTTAAGCCTAACGAAAATTTTTATAATAATAATCGAGGCTATCGTATCGTTAAAAATTATTTCTGCATTTTGTACAAACAAAATAAATATATTGAAGAATATAAAAAAACATGAAAATTATACTTTAGAAGTAAATTTAGTATCAAAAACGTTCGATTCAGCACGACACAGTCCGACTGAAAATCGTTCCGATTACCGGCCATTCCGATTACCGGCGTTCCGATTAACGACTCTCTACTGTAGTTGTGAGTTTTAACGTGCAAGAGCACTGCTTCGACTCATTTTTGACTTATAGTGCCATTCTAAAATTTTAAGTTAATAATTGAGGACCATATCTTTGCGTTTCTTATCTTTCTATTCCTTTATGCTAAGATGTACTGCTCAGCATGTACTTCTGTGTTCTGTATTATACTTAAGTTAAGCAGTAACGGAGATCGCAGACTTCGACAGAAGCGAACAGCTAACCTATAAATAAACTAGCGAGTACCAGAAGTCAAAATTTAAAGTACGGTGCCGTATCCTATTTCTAGTCTGGACTGAAGAAACTGTGTCTCAAACATAACGTCGGTGAGTCGTTTGACACGTCTCTTCGCCGTTAAGACACCGAGTGATTTCTTGCCCCTGTACATCACAGTTTTCCTCATAGAGTCATTCATCTAACTCCTTTCAGGTGAAAAATTTGAACTGAAATCTCGGCTTTCTATCTATCTTCGTTCTCGAGATTAAGGAAGGACAGACAGTGGAAATTTATAGGTCTACAATTTTTTAAATTGGAGCCTAATGACGTTAATTTTGCACTGTCAAACACAAATCTGTATGTATGTCCTATTAATACATATAACTCTCGTTGTTTGAGTTCCTCCAATTTAGCGCAAGACTCTGTAGAGAACAATTGCAGGCTCTAAATTGAGGTTGAATTGTACTGTATTAGAAAACTGAGTTTGATATGTCTAAAAGCAAAAAGGCCACAAATATTGTCAAGTTTCAGATAAAATTATGTACAGTACATTTTATTAAATTTGTAAATATTTATAAAACCGATATGTGGCGTTTTAAAGCATATTAATGTTATACATTTATCGAAAATGTCTGAAATTTTGCAAGGAGGATTGTTTATAAGAGGATTGATGCTATTCAATTTTTGCGGTTAAACGTCGACGGGGTGGAAAGATAAAGAGAGTCGTGTGTCATATCTCGAGTAAGGTAGGACTTTAAATTAAATTAAAAATTTGCCAGGACGAATTCACATTTATATATTTATAAGACATATATATTTTTTCTAAGGGTAGGACTTTACTCGGAGGACTTTTACTCGAAGAGCTTATAGCTTGTTGTCCTTATCTTAAAAGAAAGAACAGTTATATAATGATGCATGTATTCCTTCAGTAAAAATATTATGCTTTTTTTATAGTTTACTACTATACTTTACTACTAGAATAGTAAACTATAGTTTACTATTCTATATTTTACTACTCATAAAATTATTTTGCTTTTCTTGTAGTGATAAGAAACATAAAAATGACTATATAACAATATTAATAAGTAAATAACGCTTCAAAATTGTAGTTTCGATTCTCCTCTATATTCAAATACAGCAAATACAGGTTCATAATTTTAATATACAGGTCAATTGTATGCAACAAATCTGTATAAAACTAATGATATCGAAACTATTTCACTTTATATAATATACATGTCATAAAATATAATATTTTGTTTCGTACGAAATTTATAACACATTATAACTTTATAAGTCAGAAAGTCATAATTGACTTTTGTGTGAGAATCTGATATTCAGTTAATTAAATAATTTAATTACTTAAAGTAATATTCCAATCCAATATCCTCCGGGAAAAAGGGACAAACAAAAGGTTACCGAAAAGGGAAAGACCAACCCTGACAAAACCCACACACATCCTATTTCGTTCATTTTCGTAACAGATAAAACAGATCAAATATCTTTCCAGATCAACAATTATTACTCAGGTGACAACCTAGATCCTGACCTTAGTCAATACAGACAATTAGTTATGATGAGAACTGTCAAAATCCGAGATTTATGAGGTAATTCGAGCCACGATGACGGATAGAAAATGGCAATAAATTCATCGACTATCCGCAACACCCGGACCTAAATCGAACACATTACATCATGAGTTGCATTAGCCAATTTCCCCTGCGGGACGGGTATAAAAAGAAGTCGCACCTTCATCTCGGGGCGATCCTCGAAAGAAGCCTCCAGGCCAGTGACTGTTCGGACTTCTGCTCGACACTCCAAGGACCTCTCGGAGCTTGATTTCCGAGGTAATCACTTAAAGACTGATGTAAACCTCTCTCTCTCGGTAGAGTAGTTATAAGTTACACTAATATTAACTATCTAAATGAAACCCGCGATGGTATTTCGACGAGAGCGCGTTAGTTAATGTCCGCTAAGAGAATTATTAACCTTTTATTCTGTATAGTATCTTTCGCGTTTGCACTCTCTTTGTATAATTTTATTTGTTTATTAAATATGTTGTTCTATGTTCAATGCATGTGATCGTTGAGTACGGCCGATATCTTATCACAACCTCACTAACCCTCCCACTCACTTACAACATAGGCCATCCCCTGACGCGAAGCCGGTAAGAAGAGCCCAAGCTCACCGCTCGGCCCCCTCGATTCACATTTGTATAGGTCTAATAAAGTGAAACTGTGTGTATATTATGTTGAATGCATGTAAGAGGAATCATCTATATAAATTTTTAACATATTTTTCTTGTTTAGAAACTTATTAAGTTTGCACCGTATGAAAATTATTTACGAATAGGCTAGTGTAAATGATGATGACGACGATGGAAAAATTTTGTAATTTATTAAAAATAAACTAAAACATTTTATGTACAAATTATTTTGTATGAAGATCAATTTTATTCAGAATTTAATACTGTAATAAAGAAAACATGTATTTACTATAAAAATCCATGTACAGTAAAACCTATCAAAAACGGCACCTGAATAAAACAATTATTAACACCCAATTTCATTTTCAACTATGAAGGTCGGTTGTTTAAACTATTTCTGCCCTCTGGCCAGTGAGGGCCTTTTTCTTAGCAAGCCCGTCATGAGTTCGACCAGGTCCAGAATGGGACGGCCGGATGGTGAGAGGAGGAGTCCCACGTTTCCAGACGTTCCACTGTCTGAAAAATTCCCGGGTTTATTCGACCTATCTGGGTTCGTTCCAGAATCTCGCAGAGCAGTAAGCTTCCGCCTTAACCGTTCGTCTATCCGGCGTTTAAATGAAAGTTAGTTTCTAAAATAATCGTTGAACGTCCAAACCGATAAATCATTTAATTCAGACTCCCAGCACCGTTCTTTCAGCACTGAATACTCTTCGTATAAATATGTGGGATCACCAGGAGGTACGACTTCGTCCTACCTCCTTTTTCTCGGCTAACAGGTCGGTGAGACCTGCCCACGGTCAAGGATGGCTGCTTCCGGACTGGAGTTTACGTGTCCCGAGATATCGGGCTTAATTGGTTAGGTCGAGTGGAGGAGTGAGTGGGCTCGTCGATAAGTCAGAGGCGATACCCGAATAAATGACTCCATTGAAACAACAACAACAAAATTTATTGATAGACAAAATGGACGGATACAAATTCGACATCTATATCTAGTAATTGACCGAGCCCGAAACGGGGGAGGGTCCGAGAGAGAGTTTACAAAAAATTGGTCGTCATACCTCGTCCTGGACGTCGGAAGTTTTTCGTCGGGTTTCGGAGAGGCGGCGGGCCTTCGTTAAAGATGGGCACTTCGGATAATGATCGGACGACCCCGTTATTTTTTCCGTCGCCTCCTTTTATATCTTAAGTCACGTGATTTGTTGTCGCCAATAGCGGTTATCGATGATTAGCTCTCCGTGACTCAGGTTTAAGATCCGCTGAGAAAGGAAGCGATATCCGGAGATGGAAGGATGAACGTCCGTTTTTCTTCGAGTAAAATTTTGGTAGGGATTCTTATCAAGGGGGAGGGGGGTTGGTGGAGGGTTGGTTCGTTCAGAGATTCGGGGTTGCTCGGTCCGGCACCTCACAAATATAATAAATTTAAAAACTTTTAGGTAAAATGAAATAAAGAAAAAGTTAGTTTTAAAAAGTGTGCTGTCCAATCTAATTTAAGGGATTGAAGGTACAATAGTTTAAAAGTGAAAATAACTAATTATCAAAGATCTATGAACCGTGTTATGATTCAATCAATTACAATACAATTCTCAATTCCTGTACTTGCCTGTACTTGATTGAAGGATTAGTTTTATATTGATTTTTTTCTTCTTTATTTGACCTCAACTATCATTTACTAAGTTTATTAAACACTCTAACTTTGCTTGCTCACTTTCTCTCTTTCTTTTGTCTATATATATATAAATTCCTAAAATTTTGTAACACATAAATAAAATAAAAGTTTGCAATGTTTTTTAAAATTAGAAAAGAAAAGGTCTATTCGTGTGATATACTTTTAAAAATTCATGTATAGGTAAACATAATCGGTAAATACTTTTTATAATTTCAATTTATTATACAATAATTTCTGCCATGACAGTAAAAAAATGATGGCTAAATAGAATTACATTTCTGATTATAAATATATATTTTACAGTAATATCAAGAAGATTCACATCAACTATTGGATTTTACAGTTGTTTTCTTTGTATAAACGATGTTTTATTTCTATTCAGAAGTCTAAATAATGAATTAATCTTAGCATATTTCACTTTATTAGATTAAATGTAAATAGAGTATATGGAATAATCAGACTATTTTCTACTAATAAGAATTAAAATTCAGCATCATAAAAATGATGAAAACTGTTTTCTGTAATTTTTTCTGCAAATGCATTAAAATGTCTTTTTAATAACTTATATACAAATTAAAAATTATAATCTAAATTATATTGTTAAATAATAACTTTTTATTTTTTCCGCCTCATGCAGCATTCAAAGAAAAATATATTCTGTATTCCTAAAAGTGGACCAAACGTTTTTAATATTTATAATTCCGTTAATCCGGTATTTTCTGAGAAGTATGCGATAATACAAAGTTGTTAGCGTGTTAGTGTTCCACGAAAATCAGAAAAATTATTTGGACACGTACTACGAAAAGAACCCTTCACAATAATGTCGTCTTCATTTTTCTGTAAGTTTTCAATCAGTTTTATTATAGTATATTATCAGCATTGTATCGTCTTCAGATTTATTAAAGAACGTGCGTATTGCGTAAACAAGTAAAAGGAACTCAGCAGCGTGCGCTACTACTACTACGGAAACGGAGTGATACTGATTAACAAACAAACTTCTACTGTACCATCTTTTAAAAGTTTATTTGAAGAGGCTGTATTTTAGTAAATTTGATTTTGGATGTGGTCGTCAGAATCACAATATATATTAAAATCTCTTACTGTAGGTTAGTGACAGGATCTTTTCTCGTGTTCGTTATAGTTTCCATCGGGCCTACAATGGAAATAGCAGGATAATGAGATGGGACAAGACATATTAGGATTAGGTCGCCTAGGAAAATTTCTCAGCCTATGTGCACTCAAACTCAATTTCCCTAGAGTTGCCGGTCAATGCCTTTATTGTCACTTGTCAGATATTATATTATTCTACATTCCCCTATAAATTAATGGATATTGCTTTAATTAGGTAAATTGCTTTTGGGATTAAACTTAAATACATCACTATCATATATCTATATATTCAACCATATTTACACATCTTAATATAAATAGGTTACGTTGGATTAAGTTTCTTTTAATAAACGAGAAAAAAAAATTGAAAACGATTAATCTTCTCTCGAATTGGCTAATATAACCTTTTATATTTAACATTGCAATTCTCATTACTGATTACTGATCGATAAAATTACTGCATTTAACTGACATATAAAAAGGAATGAGTTTTATTTCAAAAAATTACATCGAAATTCTAAAGAACATAAAACAACAAATGAGCAATTTATCATTATTAATCGTTTTTCTTGTTCATCAAATACGATTACTCTTCTATAACTGATAATATACTCTCTTTATTATTTTTCTTTCAATAATGTTTTATTTTTGTTATCGATAAATTTATTGTTTTTCGAATTATTTTGCGTTTAAACTATTCGAATCTTTAGGAAGAATATTTAATCATCAATAATTTTTGTAAATTATTTACATTTTTTCGCTATTAAAATGTTAAAATTTTTGCAATTTTCATTAAATAAACACATTTTATATTAAAAGATAAGATTTTAAATTAAACATTTAATTAAAACTAAATTAAAAGTTTATTTTCTGCTAGTAAAATTACATTTTTTTAATAACAAAATATCGACAGTATTTTAAATGTCATTTTATTAAAAAAAACTGAAAAATAGTAATGTATGTAAATGAAACCGTACGAAATTAGTTAATTTAGAATATACTATATTCAAATACATTATGAAAAACGGTTTTAAAGGTTTTCTTTCTTTAAACCATTGGTTTTCAAACGTGGACGTGTGTCTCTAGTGGAATGTGAGAATCTTTATAGAGGCTCAAACAAATGATCAATAGTATTGTTTATTTTCGAGTAAAAAACTGCCGAATACTGCACTGTCTATTCACTAGTTTGAACATAACATAGAATTAAAACTCACTTCTCTGTTTATTTCACAGAAATGATTACATGGTAAGTTATCATTATGGTTATTTATGACTGTGGCGATTATTACTTGTAAAAATTTCATTTTATTTAACAGCAAGTATCTCCTTTATAATAACTTATTCTTCTTTTGTTTGAAATATCAAAAATCTATAAGAAAATCTTAGTTTTGTTAGAATAAAGTAAATTATAAGGAAATTATATTCTTTAATGAAAACGGGCACGAGAATTGTTTTACAAAATACGAGAGGTTCCTCTTTAAAATGTCTGATAACCACCGATACAAAATAAAATACCAAATTTTAATAATTATCTGATTTAACGAATGAAAGTTTCTATATTATGATAATTAATAATTAAAGCAAATCAAAAATAAAATTGCTTCTAAAAGTAATAATAATATCATTCGTGATTTATGTAATGTATTCGATTAGCGTGCTGAAGTTTATATCTTCTTTATTTTATAAATAGTAAATTTAATTTTTATATTCATAATACTTTTATAAATTAAATATAAAAATAACGCATATTCATTTTTAATTATATAATAAATGTAGGTTATCTAGTATTATACAGGAGATAGTTTTTCATACTTCTCAACAAGGATAGACATATTTAAAATCCTTTTAAAACGTAAGTCATATTTTTCAAATATTTATTTTAAAGGATTAAATGTATTTATATATAATCTGATTAAAACTGTTTTACTAAAAACGTCTAGATGAATGATAGTGACGTTAAAAGCCTATAACATTAAAGATGAAATAGTTTTATACTTTCAAGCTTTTTTTTTATCCAATTACGTGCAAAAAACAGGTGATGTTTGTATTTAAGTTATGTTTTTCAACTAATTTCAGAATTTTTCTTATTACCTATAAAAAATTTAAACTTAGAAACATGAAAAAATAATACCATTTTAATCCAATATATAAAACTATTGGCCTGTAACTAACGAGTAAGTACACCTCAAAACCAGGGCCGGATATACCAATCCAGGGGCCCTGGGCACAAATTCGGTGGGGTCCCCCCTTTAAGAGTAGGCAAATTTGATGATTTAGAAAATTTACACAAAATACTGTACTTTCAATTAGATTTGAACTAGGAAGTTGTAAATTTCATTTAAAAATAAGGTTATTGTAAACATACATATATTTTATTGTGTAAAACTAATTATTTTAATTTAACTGAAAAATACCTATGTGAAATTTTTTCCCGAAATTTTCCGATGTTTCCTAGGTTTTTTCTCGGGTTTGGTTTTCTCTGCCTGTTGCCCTCAAGATTAGGCTACACTAGGCTGTCGCGGTAATACAAAAAAAATTATGTTTAAACATAATTTTTTTTTTAGTTTTGTGGGGGCCCTGGGCACAGGCTCCAAATGCCCTTATGTAAATCCGGCCCTGCTCAAAACTGTAAGTAAATTTTAAAACATATACATTTATTATATTTTATTTTTATAATATTCAATATAAATTGAAACAGATTTTATTTTTCTGTTAAAGTTCTGAACCTATTTATCATTCAAGCTAATTTTAAAAAATTGAATATTATGGAGAAAATTTTTGGTAAACAACAATAATTTTTTTTATAGAGTTTAGGAATTTTTTTTATTTATTTAACTGTGTAATAAATATAAGATAAATCAAATATTACAAGTGTCAAAATATGGTATTTAAAAGGCATTTTAGAGGATTTAAAATATCAATTTGGTTATTAATAAGATTAAAGAATCACTTAATAAGAGAAGAAAAGTATCGGTTTGAATCACTTGTACAGCTTAGAATGATTGTTACAGATATATATATATATAAACATAGTGAAGATCTCAGTCTGATCTCATGAAGATCTAGTGATGATATCTCCCGAACTCCGTTTTGTCGAGTTGAGTTCCGTATGTGTCACGATCCGATAGTTAATTCCGGTTCGATGAAAGTACACCTCCACACTCAAATTTTTACACTATTTACAGTTTATTTACAATATGTAGAATATACAAGTTTGAAAACATAATATTTACTGGATAACAGCAGGTGGTGTCTTACTACTGATTGATTACCCGGAACTACACAGCTTTTGGGGAGGCGTCAGTCACTTGGGAGTTGGCTCAACCGTGTGGCCGTCCTGTCTCTACACTAACCCTTCTCAGAGGGATTCCTAAGAGGAAAACACCCTCTCTACACCTCACGGGCTTCCTAAGTGTCTGAGACTACCACGTATTCGGTCTCTCGCCCTTCTCTCCGTTTCTCTCGCCACTCTTACTATTTAAAGAGTTTTTCGACGACAACTTATCAGGGTTCTTCCTTTCCTCGGAAGCTTTCAAAAACGTCCGCTCTTCTCCCAACGAAACAGCTTACCGTAACGTCCGTCACTTGTTTACATTTTTTTCTAGTCGACTAACATGTGGTAAACACATTGACGCCTACACACAAGTCCCGTAAACAGAGACGCTACCCCCTTTGTCTCCCCGAGTGTTTACAACCACAACGCCAGGTGGGACCAATTAACAAGGTCTTGTCGCTTTTACCCCTACTGTGTTAAAAGCGATCCTTTACAAACATTAAACATCATGATTTTTGTATTGAGAGATTTAGATGTAATGGTTAGGAATATAAAAGCTGAAATCTTTATTCAAGACATTAACATTTTATTTTTAACTTTTATAATGATTTAATTAAAAACACAAAGTTAATGCCTTGAACAAGTAAAATTATAATTATTATATAAGCCATAATTAATATCTTTTTAAATGAAATTTTTCAGTAATATACGTAATTAACATTAATGTATAGCAATCAAAATTCACTTTTCGGAAATAGCCTTGTTTTTAATTTTTATTTAAATACGTCTAAACAAATGAACGAAATTAACATTTAAAAGGGTTAATATAATTACAAATAGTACAGCATATCACTTATTTTTCATTTAAAAAATTATTTGAAAGTTAATACTTTTTACGAGTGTTGTTTTTATTGTTGATAAACGGTAAATATCACATCGACAATTGATTTTTCAATGTAAATCACATCTTTACTAATTTCTTAATTGCAATGAAAGTAAAGGATATATTTAAAATGTTGATTAATAATTTTAAATTACCGTTTAAAATGATTAATTACTGTAATTAATGCTTATCTTTGAAGTGTGCATTGCGTGATTGAATAAGAAATTGTTTTCGGATACACCATGCAATACACACTTCAAAGATAAACGTACGGTATAATTGTAGAAACAATGAATAAATAACGTTATAATACAGTATTTGAATTAAGTTTTACAGAATGCAGATGATAATTAAAGACTAGAAGAAATATTCCTTTTTTACAAAGTTCATTATAAACAAAAAAATATTAAATTATAATTATTTTTATACTTTTAAATTTATTTCTTAATATCAACTTGTATGTTTGATGTCATCATTATAAGATTAGTTGTTTAATATATTACGAAAAAAAGGAATGAAATGAGATATTTTTGAGTAGTGGGACGAGACCAAGCTCGATGAGTGTAGGATTTAAACGAGTTTTTAACTTGCATCGATATAAAAGTATGTTTTGAAATTAAGTAAAAATATACTTATTTTAGAAGAATTTTACTTAAGTTTTTTTTTTCAATTCTTGGAGGAGTTAGGAAAATTTACAATTTTGTTTTTGCAAAGTAGTAACTTTGGTCGAGTTGTGAAATTCACATTTAATGTAATTTTTTAAAATAATTTCTTTTTGATAGATGATTAACAGTTTCTTTTTACTTTTGATAGTCGATAAAATTCTAGGATGCGAGCTAAAATTATCGAAAACAAAAGTTCCTCCAGGAAAGGACATCATTAATAAGACATTGCCATAAAAAAATAATGAAAATAAAAATAAATGTACTTACTCAACAAAAAAACTGTTAATATTTTCATAATTTCTTCGTGCACAGTTTTGATGTGACATTACTACATCCTCTACCAAATCATAGTTCATTTGACGCCAAACTTCAAACGTCGAGCGTTTCCACTAACGTTCCAAACGCCATTGTCAAACTTCTAGGCTTATAGGTAGGTGGCGCTGAACGTCTGACGTACACGTTTTCGCATTGAAAACGTCGGCCGCAGCCTTTCTCTCTATTAGCAAACGTAATTTTCATTTCACTCAAAATACTTGAGATTTTCTCCCATTTTTGTATTCTTATGTATATGTTGTTTTCTATATAAATCGTTTATTTCGCTTAAAAGATTGTTTAAAAACAAAACGAAATTAATTATTATTTTTAAGTACGGATAATCATTGTATTCCTAAGGAATGCCAATGTAGTGAAAAACATTAATTTTAAAAATATTTTAGATATGTATTGAAATATGTAAAATTAATGCATTTTTATTTATTTTACACTAAAAATTGAAAACTTTAATCTTAATATAATGAAAATTATATTAATTAATATAGATGCAAAGGTAGTATACGAGTTATTTTTTTACGGCGTGAATTAACATGTAAAGATTCAAATTTATAACATTTTTGAACTGTAAATAATTTTAATTATTTGTTCAAAACTAGTAAATACGAATGATATGCTAAACACTTTATTTTGTAACTTATATTTATAAACATCATTTGAATTACAATTATTGATATTGTAGAATTAAATTACATCAAAATTAGTAACTTGAATATGCGATTTTTTTTCCTTTTTTCAGAAGCGCTTTACCACATTTATTACATTTCGTACACACGTTGACTTTATTATAAATCAGTATCAACGTGAATTCCTATAAATTAGTCTGAATAGTGTCAAATAGTTGTTTGGATACCATTCGAAGAGACAGAATAATTGATAATCAATTTCTCGAGCTTTATAGTAATTTTCTTTTAAAATAATACCAATAACATCAGTAATTTCTAATGTAATTTTCTTTAAAATAATGTCATCATTATTTTATCAAATGTAAATAAGTTACTGATATTATTTTGAAAATATACAGAATATCATCATTATAAATTTGTTAGATATTTGTGAAATAAAATAATTACAAATCGACAGCAATCTTTCTTTTTAATTTTATTCGAACTTCAGAAGAACATATTTAATTGCACTTTGAATAAAAATTGAAATTATTAACAACAATTTTCTAAAGAAAAAAAGATATATTGAACATCCATTTCTAAAACAACATATCGATGTTAATTATATTTTGGAAATTGTTTGAATAAATTCATCAAGTATAGTCTCTTATTGTAAAATATTAATAGCCTCCGTAACTTCGAGTTTATACTTTTACAAACAAGTTGTAGCGAAATGATCCTTTTCTTCGCAGGTACACACTACAGTTTCAATAGGTGGTCTATTTTGAAGTGTAATGTTTTCGTTTTGAGGCATAGAAGGACCATTACTACAACGTGTTTCTATAGAATTTCCGTGACCGCTATACGATTGACTCGAAATACAACTTTTAAAATCTTTTTTACGGTATATAATTTCCATGAAACCTTTACGAACCCTTACGTTGAAATATCCGTAAAAGATGGGATTAAGAGCACTGTTGAAAAGGGCTAACGTTTCTGCGGCAATTATAATTTTTTTGGGCACCTTTATAGAATAATTGCTATAGATGCGAATGTTGTGTACCACGAAATAAGGAGTCCAACAAATAACAAAACTGGCAATAATACATATTGTTAATTTTAAAGTTTTAATCTTGGCTCTCGGTATGGTAGATGCGGCATTAATCGACCTTCGAAGAGACATCGTTTGGGAACCTCTCCCGGCTTCCCAAATAGCTCTAAGAACATTAACGTAGCAATACGAGATACAAAACGTCGGAATAATCAAGATATATGTGGTGAGCCATGTAAAATATAGTTTCCTTTGCCAAATTGCAGTATAACCTTGGCTGACACATTCGTATCGTACGCGTCCACTTTCAGTAATTCCAGCTTCCACCTTAAAAAAAATTAAAGGTAAAATAGGTAATTCCGTTTTGAATTAGAAACGCGAAAATATGAAAAAAACAGTGTTAATAAAAATTTCCTTTCGTATAGTAATAAATATCAATAATACGAATAAATTGAATGATCATACCGACAGAAATAAAGATATAAAATCAGAGGATTTACTATATTAAAACAGTTTCTGTAAATAATCTAATAAATAATTAGCAATCGAGTATTTCGCATCAATCCTCAGTAAAAGTAGCCTATATAAATCCCATAGATGCCTCTCAGATTGAAATTGACTTCTTATACCATGTATTAATTATCATTTAAACTTATTTCATGCTTGTGCTTTCTGTAATTTCATAAAATATTTTTATGTCAGATCATTTAGTAAAATTTCTTCGCTATTAAAAATGCAAGAAAATTAAAATAAACAAACTTCATTTAAACATAATTAAGCAACTATTCAAATATTGATATAAATAAATTGCTTCACAAACTTCACAGAAATTATATGTAATAATTTATTGAGAGTGTAAAATAAAAATTTGTCAAACATTTAGGCTACAATTTACTAATAATATAAAAATTTTTTAATGAAACTAAATAATTTTATTATTCCTATTCGCTTAAATCATTGGAAGATTAAACGAATAAAATAAAACAAATTTTTCAGTTCGAAAACGAAAAACTTTATAATAATTCGTAAGCTTTATAAATTTATTTGATTTCATAATGTATATACGTTGAACTGCTGTTAATATTTCTCTTAATTAAATGTTAAAATAAGAACTTATTTATATTTATCAATGTTAGGACGTTGTGAATGTGACCTTTACCCTTGAAATCGTCGCGTCCTCTCCTCTGCTATGCGAGAGGTGAGTGGAGTTATGTGAACTCTGTTAAGGGGAAGTGGTACTCCGGTCCTCACTACAGTTTGAACGTGTGTTGTACTCTGACGTACTGTACATTCCTTTTTAGTCCTCTCATTCTTTGTCTTACCTCGACACCATCCTTCATCATATCTACATTCTGACATGGTAGCAGAGCATGGTTGTTTAAGGATTTAATGATCGAAATTTACCATATGGAAAGGATCTAATTGGAGATTCAAGTAAGTGATATATACTTGTTTGTTTACGAAAGGCATAACCTGTTTGAACAACGAACAACGCCATGAATAGTGTGAGGAGTACAGCATGTAGATAAACTCAATGATGGCAACTACGAATCGTGGAAGTTACAAATCACGAGCATACTTGTTTTCAATGAACTTTGGTCGTAGGTAAATGGATCCATAGAAAAACCAGACGCCGATCCTGGACGAATAGATTAGCAAACAAAAAATGAAAAAGCTTTAGCATTAATCTTACTAGGCATTAAGCAGAACCAGTTGAGCCATATAAAGAGGACAGAAACTTCCAAAGAAGCATGGGATGAATTGGAAAGGATACATAAATCGAAAGGTCGAATTAAAAGGGCAGTACTATACAGACAGCTTTATCAGATGAAAAAGGGAACTGAACAATCAATGTAGAGACATGTAAGTGAATTCATAGAAAAGGCTGAACAATTAGAAGAAGCGGGTATCCCGATTCCAAGTGAGTTACTATCTATAATGTTACTAAATTCATTGCCCGATGAATACGAGACATTTCGAATTGCCATTGAGTCCAGAGACAACATACAGAAACCTGAATTGTTAAGAATAAAATTAATTGAAGAAGAAATAAGACGGCAAGAGAAGGAAGAGTTTTTAGTCGAACAAAGTGCACTGTGCATAGGATCGAAACAAAAGAAAAGTTCTTTCCGACAAAACTACCCAAAAGGAAATAATCGTTCTTCTTCACAATTCACAGGAACATGCTACATATGTGGTATACCAGGCGACCGTGCAGCTGAATATAGAAGTAATAACAGTTATTCACAAAGGAACAATATACGCAAAAAGAATGACACTATGACGGTCACAGTACAAACGGCCCAACCTCCAAACTCAACGCACTGGTGTCTTGATAGAGGAGCCACCGCACATATGTGTAGCGACTGTACGAAAATTTATAGAGATAAATCAAGATCTCCACAAAGAAATACAAACTGCAGGAAAAGATGCATTTAAATCCGCTGGAACTGGATCAATTAATATAAGCTTGCGTGTCATCGTCACTTCCATCGTCGAAAGCGCAACAGATTTTTGTTTTCTTGATTCCCAACTAATGAGTCCGTTCGCTAGAATTATCATGTTCCCTGATGAAGACTTCCGGTCGTCAATATCTCCGGCTCAATCTGAGTCCACATGTGCGTACAGCTTCTGATCGCACTTCTCGTAGTTTAGACCATAATTTACAGTCGCTTGAATGTATCGAATACTCTCTTGGCCATTTTCCAATGAACGATACCTGGATTAGAGCAAAAACGGCTTAACACGCTAGCTGTAAATGCCAGATCTGGGCGTGTCGAGTTCGCCAGATAAAGGAGTCCGCTGACAAGTGGCCCTCTCCGACGTGACCAAGGAAGTCATCCATATGAGAAAAATGCTAAGAGAAATGGGATTTGAAAGTTATGTGAATACACCAACAATAGTTCACTGCGACAGTCAGAGCGCTATTCAGCTGAGCAAAAATATCGTTCATCATGGGAGAAGTAATCACATTGATATCACGTATCACTTCTCCCGTGAAGCTTAAGAAAAGGGCGAAATTAAAACAGAATCATCCCTACCACAGAGGTGAAAGCGGATATGCTAACGAAGGCTCTCCCGAGAAGAAAACATGAAGCGAACGTCAAGCTGCTTGGTAAACAAAGTCTAGATAGAACCAGCGGTAACTATTTATAATAGTGAAGACCGATAACACGATATATATATATATCACAATGGATACGAGAGTGCTTGTAAAGAAAATTATCAAATGATTAGTTTCAGTGTATACGCAGACTCAGACTCTGGGCACACTGACAGAGAGATTGTTAGGAAGTTTTGAATGTGACCTTTACTCTTGAAATCGTCGCGCCCTCTCCTCTGCTATGCGAGAGGTGAGTGAAGTTATGTGAACTCTGTTAAGGGGAAGTGGTACTCTGGTCCTCACTACAGTTTGAACGTGTCTTGTGCTCTGACGTACTGTACACTCCTTTTTAGTCCTCTCATTCTTTGTCTTACCTCGACACCACCCTTCATCATATCTACATTCTGACAATCAACTGCTATAAAATCGAATTTAAAAAGAAAGTTGTTAAATTATCTTCTGTTTAAAAATATTAATGACTACATTGAATGATATGATGATATATATAAATTTTATTTTTTCGATAAAATTGAAGTTTAAGAATAAAACAATGTATAAAAGTATATTACTGTATAAATTTATTCATTTGTTCTGATATATTTTCGATTTTAATTTGAATATATTTGCATTTAAATAGAAGAAACTATTCAGAAAATTAATAAATTATTTCAAAAATTTTAATAACGTAATTAATGAAATCTTATTAATATTTTTATATTTTCTTGCATTTTCACATTTCAATCATTATATATGTGCTGAATTATTTACTGAAATTTGTAAATATAAAGTATATTCAATGAAATAAATTAGGCATATTGATTTAATAAACTAAAACAATATTAAACATTTAAATTCAAAATATACCTGAACAAATATAAACAACTGTGGGATTGCCAAGATGAAGGCTAACATCCAGGATACGGCTATCATAATTTTGGCTTGTCTTATTCCTCCCGCAGATGTCAAAGGTCGGCAAATTGCTTGATATCTGTCATAACTCATAGTAGTAAGTATGAAAGTTGTGCTTGCCAAAGTCACAATTTGAGCGTAAACAATAATTTTGCACGCGGCTCCTCCTAGAACCCATTCTCCAAATACCTATTTGAAACAAAAATATTGTAAATGAAACATCTTAACTTTCATAGAAACTAATTTTATATCGGAGAATTAAGTAAAAATAAGTTAATTGATTCATTATAATATAAAGACATTGTTCTATCTATAAGCAGAAATCGTTAAAGTTTCAAAAGAAAGTTTGTTTAATTCAAATCTTTCCTATTTAGAAAAAAATATTAATTATTTTCTAGAACACTTCGTAAATTTATCAATCTAACGCAACATTAAACAAAATATTTTTTAATATCGATTTGCATAAAACTTGATTAAATTACATAATTTTCATTTTAAACTTTGTATTAAATTATATTATAAAGTATTTTTTCATAATAACCAATGTCATAAATGAAATTTTTAATAAAATTAATAAAATTATTAAATTTATGGATATTATAATCACGTTTAAAGCTTAAAATCATAAATAATTATCGTTTTGCCATTCTGTTAGATGATGTTTTTGGAAACCTCGTTGACAGAGACTCGATCGATAATTTTAAAAAGTATCTTTCAGGATATAAAAATTATATAATTAAATTAAACTAATTAAAAAAAACATCTTGCTCTTTCCTTCCGCTATTTTAATATTGATATTCAGTAACTTTCGTATAAAGTAATGAATGTACACAGTACATATTAATTAAATCATTGTAAAATAATACCATTAAATTTTTTTGGTTAAATATATTTATTAAAATGCTTTCAGTTAATTAATTATTTTAATATAAAATATATTTATTTATTTATTAATATTCTTGACAAAAATGCACTACATAAAAATTGTGTTGTAAACAATGCAATGAGATGTAAAAGAAAAAGTTTATAAATAATAAGACAATGTTATTTCATTTTCGATCGACAACAATATATTTGATTTTACTTTATAAAATTCCCTACCTGGAAGCTATATCGTGAAGTAATTTTTGTATCATCTCCTTCAGTCAACGTTTATAATTCAAAAAATATTACAAAATTATAACTATAATACTATTATTATACTTTACAATTTTTGTTATCGTAATTTTAAAACTAAAAAATCTATTCAGGGTATTTTATTTTAAAACTTCTTATCAATAATATACAAACTTAAAGAAAATTGAAAATGCCAGAAACTAAAAGGAAGATTTGAGTGTGTTCTAATAGAAGTATCAACAAAATTGACAAATATTTACTAAAGAATATAATAGTCTCTAAAACAGCACTTAAAAGGTAGAATATTTACTAGTCATTTAAATTTCTACAACATTCTTAGATTTAAATTATTTTAAAAATAATCAAAAGAAAAATAAATGTTAGACTGTACTTTAAAAATGTCATTAATAAAATCCATTTTTAAAGAAATTAAATTTTTAGTAAAAAAAAGTTTGAATTTTTAAATTCAAATTATTTTCTAGAAGGCGCAAAATAAAATTAATTACTTTTTAAATACATTAACTCTTGCCCATATATTTTATATAGTAATTATAATTTTAAAATAAACGTTGGAATACAAAAATAACATTCTTTAAGTCATTTTCAACGCTAATCTTAAATTTTTGTCGCCATTTATTGACATTTCCCAATATTTTAATAACAAAAGAATTTCTTTTCAATTTGAAATTAATTTTCTTTAATTGAACTGTAAAGAAAATTAATTGAATTTTCATTTGTAATAATAATAATAATAATTTTATTTGCCAGGGAAAGTTTCCCTGTAAGGGGGTGGTACAAATACATGTACTGTACTACTGAAAGAATTAATACATGATAAAAATACATATTACATAATTTTGTAGTGACTATTAACCAACATAATTTATTGTGAGGCACTGATAGTACCTTTAAAATATATTATTATAAAGGATTAGCCCAAACATACAGCAACAAATAATTAGATGTTACCAAGATTTTCTCAGTGATTTTAACAAAGTAGTAACAAATTTTATGGGTATCCTTTCTGCTGATGAAGTTTAGGTTAATTTTAAAGTCGAGAAGTAATCCATCGTTGCGTATTCTTGTAATGTCATATTTTTCACACAGTTTGGTTAGTTCTTGGCAATTTGAAGTAAATGGAGCATAGAGGTGTCATCAGCTTGGGATAATTGGCAGTAAGTAAGCGAGTTTCCAGACTTGAATCGTATCTGTGAACAGTAATTCTGATATACCAAATGTATTTAAGATTCCTCAAAATTTATAATGCCGAGGCTGCCTGTTTATTTCTCGTTATCGTACTGCTTTATCATTTCTTAATATACAAAATCGGTATTATCTACACATTTGTATTTATTGTAGTAGAATTTTATAATACGTTTTAATATCTGGGGAAAGCCCAGATAAAACTTGACTCATAACGGAAGGCGTATCCAGGTATGGTATTTTCAGGATGAAGTGACTTGCTATGGAAGTAAATGCAGAATTTCTAGGTTGTATAAGTAATCCAGTCCCCATATTGGGTTTACATAATAGATAAGATTTACAAAGGTGTTGTGGAGTTTAAATTGAATATTCAAATTTGATGTTTTCATTGTTGCCCATAGAATTAATAAATTGTCAATTACTTGTTTAACTTTGATAACTAATTGCCCTGACTCTTCCAATTGATAATAGTAAGAAATTGATTATTAGAAAAAAATTTTTACAGACTTGAAGTTTATCTTGTTTGATGATTTGTCATTTAGTTATATCTATTCTTGACGATGGAAGAAAAGTGTCTACTTGTACCAGTTTTCCAGAGGTTAAACTGTAGGTTAGCTTTTCATGGTTGATTAATAGAATATCATTACGCAGTTTAACCTGCGAATTTTGTTTACGTAGTTCGTAGAAAGTTGGTAATAAAGATTTCCGTCTAGCTCTTGAATTATTATTTAAGTCCGGAGAAATTTGTAACTTATTCCATTCTTCTAATAAGTTTTGTTGTTTTTTCCGTATAATGGTAGTAAAAATACGGTCTCTAATTTTATTATTGCTGAGAGTAACTCTTAATGTTATATTGGGCGTTTTAGACAGTTGAACTATCTCTAGTATATCCTCTTGAGCTATATTTTGTAAATTTAAAAGAGAAGTAATAAAATTATGTATTTCTGCTCTTGAGGTGGTTTTATGGTTTGGATAGTTGTACATAATAATGTTATTGTAGCGATGTTCGTTAATTAACGAGTCCATTTTAAATTGAATGCAATCCTTATTAATTTGTAACTTATCTACCTGTTGTTTTAAGTTAATTAATTGTTCCTCCATTTTTAGCTGGTGGTCCTTCGTTTCACGGATATTTTCGTGAATAGTTTCGAGATCTTGTTTTATCATAACCATTTGTCTAAAGAGTTTGTCGTTAGCAGTATTAATCAAATCCGATATTTTATTCCATAACACTGAAGTAGAAGTGTCTGGAAATTTATCCGGTTTAGTAGAGAGATAATGGTCAGATTTAGTTGACTCACCTGAAATGTCATTTACACTAATTTGCGATGAATTTAAGATGAGATTCATTTCATCACTAGGTTCATTATGAAGATTTTTTCCAGAGTTGAAGTTAAAGTCCAATATTGTCTTGGAATTTGACGAGAGAGGCTGGTTCTTCTTGGTATCCGGTTTGGCACGGTTTATTGGAGGCCTTCCCCGCTTAGGTGGAGAACGTTGCATTTTTAATAATGATGTTATTATTGAAATAATTTATCTTAATAAGTTATAAATTTAAACTTTTAACAACAATAAGAGACAAAAACGTATGTTGCTTAGGCTTAGTATAGATAAACCAGGAGCACAGGAAAAAGCGCCAGCAGCCTCGACCGATGAACACGCCCCCTTCATTTGTAATAATTATAATATTTAATTATTTAATTTCGGAACAAAAATTAGTTCTTAGAAAGTATGTAATAGAAAGTATGTAACATAACTTTAAACAGTAATATTATGATTTGTTGAAATACAATTATATAGTCTCTTTCGATATATTAGATTTTAAAAAGTTATTTTATTTAAATAGCATTAAATTGTCTACTTTACTATTCATATTTGTTTTATTTGTTACTTTCAAATGTTGAATCAAACATAACCGATCATCACCATCAGAACTGAGAAAATTTAAAGCTAATTTTCACTCTTCTGGTTTATTTTTTAATCATCTTTCAGTTCTATGATGATCGAGTTCTTCTGTGATTAAGTCGGAAAATTAAATGAAGCTTGTAGAAGTCTTTCTGAATTTGTAATGTATGATGTACTGTATGTTACATTATCGTCCAGATGACATCTTTCCGAAGAATTGAAAGCGACGAAGAGAATTCCTCTATATTTATTGTCTACTGGCTTTCTTTTCTTATTTACTTTCTAATATCAACGTTTCATCTTCTCCACAGAGTTTCCTTAACTCTATATCCTTTCCTCTTCTTTTTATTATCATTCTCGTAAATGTTTCGGATAATTGCAAAAGATGATTCATACATGTTCTTTATTTTTTTCATAACACATTCCAAGGGAGTTCTTTCAAATCCGTATTTCCACAATAGTTCTTTTGATTCGCTCTATTTTTCAGAAATATTGCATCGCAGACATTCAATCTGAGGTTTTCTTGTTTTACTGATATCCATAAACGGATAGTAGAAATTTAGCTTTGCATCTTTTTAATTAACAACAACCTGAACAAACTGGATAAAGACTGATTTATCTTTACCAGTTGTACTAATACAATCTTGATAAACGCTATAATTATTTTTAATTTTGTGATTACATTTGCATCATTAGTGTCGTCTGGTGTAATTAAAAAATTTCTCCAATTCACTTCGACAATCTTGGGTGTTTTAATGAAGGTCACCTTTATGGTTCTATTTTTGTATTTAAATTCTATTCAAAAATACAAAATTTATTCTTGTATTTTATGTTATTTATTAATAAAGAGGTATCCTTTTTTTTCTTTTTGGTTCCACAATTAGAATGTATCATTTAAAAATGCGATTACTGCTACTATTAGATTTTCGTGCCATATTTTTGCATTAATTAGTAAAGGAGTACATTAAGGTATATCTTTTATCTCCCTGTTTTGGAAAAGTAACACAAAAACTGCAAAATTTCAACGTGTTGCATCAACCAATTACTGTGCAACATCCTATACATATTAGGCTGGTTGCAGATAGCAATGATATTGGTGCGTGTTGTGGTGACGTAATATCTGGTGTATTTGTGTTCGTTGTAGTGCAAAACCTAACCAAACCATGCTGGAAAGATTTCTTTTGCTCTTGTATAGTGACATGACAATCAAAGATAAGCCTTATACAGGTTTATCTTTGATTGTCATGTTAAATTTGATTTGAAAAAACTGGGATTTTATTGTTAGGATAATGTTATATTGGAAACAATAGATGTAATTCTGTATAATCAATTATTTCAAGGAAATCAAGGAATACAAGAGAAAAAGAAATAAGTAAAAATAAATAAATAAAAGCCTATATCAGATGTTTATATAGCACCTGATATAGACTTTTATTTCTTTCATAATTCCTCGAACATACATAAAGGAGGAATCTGTTATAAACTTAGTATTTTCTCTTTAATTAAAATCCAACGTGCTATTTTTTAATCTTATGTTCTTGTTATACATTTATACGTTACATGCAAAACTATAATTAGGATTGTTAACAATGGCATTTGTATTTGCACATGTACTTCCAATAATTCATAGGTTAGATTCTGGTCAGAAAGCCATAGAAATATAAATACAGAAAAAAAACGAAAGATAAAAAACAGTAAGTTGCATTTTTAACTAAAGACAAAATATTAAATTTATAATGACTGAAAAATTAAATAAGGCAAAAAATATTTTATTCAATTAAATTTAAAAAGTGGATTATTTTTATATAAATTACAAAAAATACAAACAAAATAAAAATCAAATCCTAGTTAAGAAACTAATGAACACCCCACGCCATTAACCTCAAAATTTTCAGGCAAACTACTAATTAATAAATTACGCACGTATTTCTTTTTTCAAGTTTTTTCCTTGTATTATATATTTACGCGAACAATTTAACCTGCTTATGAAGGGCACCGAAATCTTCACGATAAATACACTTTATTAAAAAGTACACATGACAACTTGTGGCCTTTCCTTGTTAAAAATACTAAAAACAAAAGTTTTGTATTAAATTATTTTATTTGAGCATATTCTGATGTATATTAATGCAAATTTATTGTTCGATTTTTATCTGTTTGATAAAATAAAATAATCCAATTTTGTTAATTTCACATCTGAAAGATTCTCTCATTTCATTTACAATTTCTCCTGCTGCAGATATCTTCACGAGTCTTTAACACAAAAACTGTGGAATTTACAATTATTTCTCACAATACTTCCATTAGATGGGGTAAATATAAATGGATTTTTAAAACTGCTTTTTATTATCTCTACTAATACAGCCTGGAAATGATGATTGCAGATGTATACAGTACATGATTAATTTTAGTTTCACAGCCACTAAAAACCAGCTGCGCTTTCATAAGTTGCAAAAAATTGTAAGTAGTGGGAAATCATTTACAATTATCCCACTCAACCATAATGATCTAGATACCAACGTATTTTTTCTTTTTTCTTCTGTTTCCTTCGTCCTTAAGTTACTCTTTATCTCTGCATACTTAAATAACAAAACAAAAGTATTGTAGGGACTTCTTTTCTTTCGTTATTACTGTTTTATTACATTCACTTTAGGGATTTTGTTTGTTTAAGGTCGACTACTTCACACTCTCCACCGAAAATACGAAAAACGAAACTAATTTAAACTTATCACGTGCGGTCTGTCATGTTGGACTCCTTTTTTTCTTTTATTTTGTGACGTTACTTCCGGAAGGATAAAGAGAATTTTTAAATAATAAAAACAAAATAAATAATCGGAACTGCTGTTGAACCATATTTTTCGTTATTAAATGATTAATACAGAATTATTAGAACTAGAATTGCTGCCAGTATAGAACGGATTAAAATTGGATCGACGACGATTTATAAATGAGTACGAGGCAGATGTAAACCAACCGATATACGGTCCTGATGTAGTAAAGACGAGAAGCGTTTTTGCTAATGTAGATAGAAGAATAGACTCGATTAATTACAATATTGTTGTTTTTTTCACAGTGCTAATAAAGAATTCAAGAGTATATTATAATGAAGTAGCCTAATTCACAATGGTAATCCGAAAATGCAAAATAACAATTTGTGGGGTATATATAATTTTTATAATCATTTATTGCATTTTTTGTTATAAAAACACTATTTGTTTATTAAATAATTGATTGAAATTTTGCATTGTATTTTTTAATCACTTGTATATAGTATTTATTTCTTGTCTAAACATTATTTTCTCCGTTTTTTCTTGAGAGACCATGTCTCACCTCCAGGCTCCTGAATAAAGTTTAGTCTAAAGTCGGTTTACCGTATTGTATCAAATTTCACTGTATAGTACAATCATTTTAATTAATTCTTAAAACTATGTTATATATTGTGAATTTTACATAGAAGATTTTAATAGATATGTTCATGTTTTAAACTCTATATAATATAAAACAATTACTAATTCGATTAAAGACTTCAGAAAATAATTAATAATTACGGGAAAATTAATTAAAAAACTGGGATTTTATTGTTAGGATAATGTTATATTGGAAACAATAGATGTAATTCTGTATAATCAATTATTTCAAGGAAATCAAGAAATTCTTCGTTTTACAAAGGTCTTATTTTAGGAAAATTCTATGAAGTATTTAACCGGTAACATCTTGAGTGCAATAACGATTTTAGTCGAGTAACATTGTAATTGACAAAATGAAAAACATTTATTTAAATGCGAGCGTTCTCACTGGCCACTGTTTATTCGTGGTAACTAAACAATTACAGCCTGCTCAATTTTTCGGCGACGAAACTTTTACTTTTCAAATTAGGAAAAAAAAAAGGAATTTAATTGGTCATGGGCTACTAAAGATTGTTTAGTTGACGAGTCACCGTTGATTCGGCAATTAAGCAATCAATGTTGCCCTAATTTTTGTATTTGTAATCCAAATTAAAAATTTACCGATAACATTTTAAAAGTTTACCGTTTTATCGGTAATAAAAAAGTCGGTGAATTTGCAATCTTAGGCCGGATGGTCGGTTGGTCTACAGGGGGTGGTGTATCCCGGATACCACAGGCCTTTTCTCACATTGTCCGGCCGAACCCACATTGGGTATGAATAAAAGGCCTTCTTTATTGTCCACGGGACGGAAAAAGTCAAAAAGGAAAAAAAAAAAAAAATACATAGCTTACACGAACAATAATAATAATCTATATTCATTTTAATTATAATGATTTGAAACTACTCTAGAAAATAAGTTTTACTTCATGAATTTCTGTTATTAAGAAAAAAAGCTATATGAGCAACGTATCTGAAGCCACTTTATCATTTTATCTCTCCCTCCGGGAACAGAAACTTTATTTCGCTTCAATGGCGTTTCCGATAGAAATTATTGGCTATTAGCTGCACAATATCAGTAAATTATTAAACGTTACTAATATATGTAATTTTGTATACATTTTATGCATCGTACGTAGGAGCGTTATCGTATTTGCAGAGCCATTATTTTATCATCTGACATTGAGATGTTATCTTCTGAACTAATAAAATTTAATGATATTTTTTAATATCTTTCAGAGTTTATATTTGCAGTTTTTAAACGGAAAGCCGAAAGGGAGAAGTTGTTATATTTAAATTGTAAACATTTCAGCAACGTTATATCGCAATGTTGTATCTTTTGGACGTGTTTCGAAGCCTAATCGATCGTTAGATTTAAATTCTTCAATTTGAACAAAATAATAATTTATTAAACGTAAAAACACATAAACAGATAATAATAATATCTTCTTTACTCGCCATGTCCAATCACCAAGAACAAACTATTCTCCACAGCAGAGACGACCTTTCTTTAGAGGCTACGCCTCTGCCAAATTATGTAAAACAGTCTAAAATGTCCACAGGTGACAATCCCTTCACAATTAAAAATACAAGACTTCTTTGTAAAATAGGGCTGGCGGAAATACAGTATTAAACGTTTTTAATTGTGAGGGATTGTCACCTGTGGACATTTTAGACTGTTTTACATAATTTGGCAGAGGCGTAGCCTCTAAAGAAAGGTCGTCTCTGCTGTGGAGAATAGTTTGTTCTTGGTGATTGGACATGGCGAGTAAAGAAGATATTTTTATTATCTGTTTACGTGTTTTTACGTTTAATACTGTATTTCCGCCAGCCATATTTTACAAAATAATAATATTGCGTGTTTCGCATCTTAAAAATTTTAACATAGATAAATCTTTAACAACAAAAATACTCAAAAAAATGTTCTAACCAAGAGTGTTGGATTGATGAGGCATTTGCTATAAATTTCTCTTTTTTAAAAATATTTAATCGATTTCAATTTAAAAACTTAGAGCATCGAAATACTTTATATGAAAATACGGTACATATTTTTAAATCGTTAAATTTTAATATATTATGCAACAGTAATTATTCACTAAATCATTAATTTCAAATATTAAGTGAAAAACTTTCTATGTTAATAAAATAAGTAGTATATGGATACCACTGAGACAGAACTGTTTTCTCAAAATTACCAAAACACCTCACTTATTCGACCAATCATAGTCATTTTTCAAACATTTGGGACCAAATTTTCATTTAAAAAAATTCATATCAAAATCAAAGTATCAAAATTTCAACATTTACTAAAAACTGCTAATTTCCAAAGAAAAATTGATCGAAATGAGACCAAGTTAAGACCAAAAAAAAAATAAAAAAAGATATTTTGTTGACAAATTCAATATGTGTCTGTTTACTTTTTCCAACATCTTTGGTTCCTTTATAGACAAGTTTTGAAATCGCTCATATTATTTTAACCTTTTTGTGTATAACCTTATCGATTCTATCTGGAAGAAAAACTTAAAAATTGCTATCGTCACAATCTATTAAAACAACTACAACTACGAGTATTTCTACCATAATTTGTTCATATTTTTTCACTTCAGATATCGGATATTGATGGTTAATTATTAGTTGGATAAGTTGAAATTTGCCAGCACTGTCCAGCTTTTCCAATAGGTCCATTTATAGGTCAACTACCAGTATTCAGTGGTTTTATCCACTCGGCCAATGATGGACCGTAATTATAATGAGAAACCCGCCGCGATATCTAGGAACTCTCGTCATAAAGAAGCATAACTAGAACGGCGGTTCTGTATTGAGGTGCCTATTATATCTGATACGGTTTGTCTACCATGTTATTGGAAGTAATTTGCGCTTAAAATTCCGACAAGTTATGTGGCTTTCGCCTGCAATAATAAATTAATTAAATATTGTGGCTACATATTTCACAGGTGAATGAATGTTTTACGTGTTATTTAATCTTCTTTAGGGAAAACAATTCACAGTACTTTTATAGAATTTTAGCGCAAATAAAATTATATCGGCATTAGCCTAGTAAAAATGTCATTTCATCATCGCCAAGCAGGTAAATTGATATTAGTTCATGAAATTATTTATAAGACTTATTACGTTCTTTATTTCTTATTTCATAGCATTCTGTACATTTTTTTTCTCTACAACTTGATTTTATTTAAAATGAGCGCATCTAATAGTGCATCGAATACGATTTACATAACATATAAATGTGAAAAATTATTATTTGTTTTAACACAGGATGATATTTTCAGGAGCAAGTATTTCACATTTTATTAATTCAAAACAATTTTTATCGTCTATTTTAAGAGAGAAACTCTTTGTCGGATGAAGTATTGGATAATTAAATGTTACATTTTGGGAGCAGACATTGATATATTTACCTTTCTCAATCCCTTTGAATTCATAATTTAATTTCGTTCGCTCGCTTCTGCCATCATAAGACACATTTGTAGGATTTGATAAAGCTACAGAATCTCTCTTTTGTTCTGTTTTCATGCATTACTTGATTTCTTTATCATTATCGAAATCGCTTTCCCACATTTGTATTAATTTATTTACCACATCTTTTATATTTTATTCATTCTTTCGTTTTTTATACAAATCTTTCATGCATATCTGATTTTCAATATTAGTACTTGTTTCTCTACATCTTGGACAGATCCGTGATGCTGGCACCCCAATTCCGTTTTTCTTTCTTTTTTTTCAAAGCACTTGATGCCATTCGTTTGCCTACCGTTCACAAAACTTAGTTCTTCCAAATTTTAGGCCGTTTTACAAGACAACAGCCTTAATTGCGTTTTTTTTTCTCCAAACTTTTTGTGTCGTTTGTTCGCTTACATTATAAGGAACAATGTATGAAAAAGTTTTCTCTTACATAAGCATTTTCTAGGACTTAAGCTCCAACCGTTGAATTTCTAGCGAGTGTATTTTTCGCGATAACTTTAAGTGAGTAACCGAAAGTAAAGACTAAGTCATTTGTGACTTTTTACTTTTTCTTTTAGCTTTCATTAAGTGATCATGCCATAGCTTAACGACTTGTTTTTCTTTGGTAAGAAAAGAACATGTATCATGATGCTCGGCTGCAATTTGTAATTTCTTTAATTCGAAATACTTGCTCTCTAATTTAGTAGTGCATTGCCCCTGTACATCATACTTTTCCTGATGAATGCAGAGTCATGCCAGATAACTGGCATGACTCTGCTAAAAAGTTAAAAATATCAATGTATCCCTCTGGAGGGATATTTTTAACATTTTTACATTTAGAGGTGGACGAATAGTCTCAAATAAAAGGTCGACTCCGCCGTAGAATTATTATTTCCTCAAGCTCGTTTGAAAGGACTAAGTGAAAAGACACATCTTGTATGTATTGTCTATTCAAGAATTTTCTTAAAAGTTTTTTGTATAGGCCTACTTAAATTCGTCCAGGCTAATTTTTATAAAATGCTTATTATATGCTGATTATACTGTTCTACTTGCTAAAAACCAGTGAACTGCTGTATCTTATATTAAACTGAATGAGAGCAGCGAAAAAATGGCATTGAAAATAAATGGAGAGAAAAAGAAAGTTTTAGTGTTTGAAAGAGATGTACAGTACAAGTCAATGAGTGCATACTTTAGTTGCACTCACTAGTGCGCTCTACTTACAGGCCTAATGTAATTCTAAACAAAATCGAGATTACTTTAATTAAATAAACGATTTTGACATGAAACTTACAACTATAAAGAGACATTAATATACGACAATTGCTTACTTAATAATAATATAAATCTGTTTTAATTCATTCATTTATTTACGAAGCCTTATTTAATGAATGTAAAATTTATAGAATCGATAAGCGTTATATTATAATCAGGAACTGCATATAAGTAAGTATATTTTTTCGTTATATAGTAAATACTTTAATCTTGGTTTCAAAACAATATTTTCCCAAAAATCGAAAATCAAACCCTTTTTACATTAAGTTAAATCTGTGTAACTCTAATATATTTTTAATGAAATAACCCATTACAAAACGAGTTTTCATCTATAAATATTTTTTCCCATTAAAATCGTGACATATGAAGTAAATTTACTTTGTGAGTTCCTGTCTCTTGTTTCGTTTCAACATCAAAAATAAATATTTTTCTGTTTAATTATATTTACATTTTTCGCCTTTATCTCCAAAATTTTCAGTACAGTCTTCCGCTTCATTAGCTTCTTTTCTTTTTATAAGACATTGCTGATTATTCATTACTCATTACAAACATTCTTACATTGTTCTTCTCCATATTTATGATTGTCAGGTTCTCATTCGCATCGATTAATATTTCGTTGGTATATTAAAAAAATTTCATAAATTTTTATATACACTGGCCTTTTATATTTTTATGTTTGTGATTCAAAACATTGTTCACCTTTAAAAGATCAAAGTAAATTTCGTTTTTGAATGGCATGTATTTTCCATTTCCCTTTTCATAACTCACTTGTAAATAATCACAATAATATCTTTTTCCTAAAAGTCCCTTGATTGAAGTAATTACATCAAAATGACTACTGTTTTTGAAGATATAGATACACGTGGGTTTACATATGCTGCTAATATTCTCATTAAAATTTTTTCTGCAGAATATATTAATCTGAACTTGTAAACATTTTTCAAGTATTTTAACTTCAAAGGAAGTCAAATTGAAGAAAACAAAACAATTCGTTAAAAACAAAACGGAGCAGATATTATCTAAAAATCCATTTTTGGTGAATGATAAATTTAAAGAACAGGCACTTTTTGTGCGTAGTAAATTTGAGTAAATATTAGCTAAATAGAGCTTATATGGCACAGGCTTCTAAAAATATAATCTAAATAAATGGAGGCGATTTGGGAGCTAAAAGATATTAAAAATTATATAAATGAGATTGAAAGTTTTGAATATAAACAGCGTACAGAAGACAGAGTTGTTGTTTGTGAGAAAGAATCAACAAAATATCGTTTCAATCTTTAATATTAATATTTTAATAGCAATGTTTTTCCCCAATTAAAACTTTTAAAACAAAATAATTCATTAATTAGAGAATAAAATGTAACAGTAGTAAACACTGGCAACTTATTTTTAAGATCAGAACTTTAGAACACATTGGTGAAAATTTAAAGAAACTGAATTACCATCCTTAGTTCATCATTTTAACGGTCTTATAAATTTCACTAAAGATTATTCAATATCTGAGGATACAAATATGTTATTCTACATCGATATCTCAGAATCTGCTAATAAGCAATGTTTAATAGTTGATGGAGCTAATGATCGAGCACTTAATTTAAAAGGAAGATATATCTTGAAAACGCGACAAATTTATTCTGACATCGTCATAGTGCCGGGCTGCAACTTTTAATCATACTCTAGTTTAAACTAACGAAGAAGCCTTCCATATCTTTCAATTTTAGTAGTGTCTTCCCCCTGTTCATCATGTTTTTCCTGATAACAATCCAGTCAAAAAGGCCATCTATTTATCTCCGTTCTCAAGAAAAATATGAGTTAAAATCACGCAACTTCCGGTCCAGATCGAAAGTTTCTGTATCGGGACCTCGGTTTTAGAATCTCGTCTCGATTTTCACCTATATAACTGCGTTCTTGAGACTGACGAAGGACAGTCAATCAGTAAGAAGGTAGAGGTCTGAAATTTGAAAATTGCAGCCTAATAAAAATTATAAGGAATTTGCTGAAAGATAAATTCTAAAAATAATAATGCAATTAAACGATTCATTTGAAACAATTGTTTAGATTCTTTAATGGTTTTTAAAAAGTAATATCAAACAGACTTTTTTGGGGGAAATCGGAAATAACGGTACGTTTTATTCAGATGAACAAAATCCTTATTATAAAGTGATTATATCTGACATTTCGTTATGGTTCTGACATGTTAGATTAAGTCCAGATCCTTTGGTCCTTATAGTTTGTCTTTGAATTCTTCATCAGATATTGAAATTAATTGGTGGTCAGAGAGATTGGCAAAAAATTATCTTCAAAACGTATTTAGTGGTACAATAATCGGAAATACCACAACAGATTAAATCAAAAGTTCTTTAATTATTCTACAATAGCGGAATAAAGAAAACAAATTTACAATAATACATTATTTTGATAATTTATATACGATGAAGTGTCGTTATTTATTCTAAGCAAACATGTATTATAATGTTAGCTTTAAACCTAGAAAATTAGATTATTCAGATATTATTGTGATTTCTTAGCTGTTGGTCTAAGCACTAATAACACAGAGTATGGATGTTTAGTTAATTATACAAATCAGGGAAGATTTTATCCCATAAATCATTCATATGTATCTAACCATAATAATGTTGATAATTGAAGGTATATTTCTATTGACAATTAATAAAAACTCCAACTGAACGTTATAGATTTTATTTTATTTTAGTTGAGAAGAGAAAAGAAATTGTGAATATGTTAATAAGAGTTTTGAAACAAAAACAAACAAAAAAAAAAAAAATTAAAATAATGTTCGTCTTAAATAAATGTTTGTTTGGTATTCTTTTGGAAATTATTACGAAAAATTACAAGGTCCACCAGGAAATGGATTTGAATTAACAGATGACGGAAATTATTATATGCACGGTAAGATATTAAAATATTTAAAAAGTCTAATACTCGTAGATGACGAGCAATTATTTATTGGGATATCGTCACAATGCCAGGCTGGAATTTTTTATCATATTTTTAATTTATTTAATTTAAAATATATCCTTTCCACTTCAAATTAGTACTTTCTTGCCTTTGAACACCATACTTTTCCTTTAACAATTAGAGTCGTGAAGGTCATCTATTAACTGCTTTCAGAGGAAACGTTTTGAATTGAAATAACGTGACTTCTGGTTTGCATCGGAAGTTCATTTAAACAGGTCTACTGCTTCTATGGTTTAGATGAGTTTGGAGCTTCTACGGAGTTAAATAGATGCATGACGAAGATATTTCGATATCTGGTCTCGTCATTCATCTATTTAACTCCGTTCTGGAGATTAAGGAAAGACAGTGGAAATTTATAGGACTAGAATTTTTTTAAATTGCAGCCCGATGAGAATGCTGTAATTATGGAATATTTAGATAATTGTTATTAAAAAATTAGATTCCGATTATAGAAAAGATAGTTATTCTCAAAAAAATACTGTTGATTTAAAACTTAAGATTATAAAACTTTTGCTAAAGAAAGAAATACATTTTAAAAATATTAGAAGAGGATTAAATAGCTAATAAAAATAACTTTGAAAGAGGTATCAATGATTTAGTTCGAGAAATAATAATTTTATTAAAGAAACGGATTAAAAATTACAGAATTTAGATAGTAAATGTTTGAAATTTTCTTATGGCGTTTTAATGCAAAAAATAAAAGAATTGGAAATATTAATGTTCCAGTAAAAGGTAAAAATATTGTCAATTAAAAATATTTTAAAAATAAACGATGATTTTAAATAATGAAGTATTTGATGCAAAAAATAAACGAATAACAAATGTTCCATTTCCTCACTATGATTCAGATTTCGCCAACAAAGAATATGTTGGTAAAATTATTAAAATTTAGCCCAATGATAACGATAACAATTCTGTTCATTTGTACGGATTCAAAAAAAAATTTTATTCAACGGGGGAAACATATTTAGTTAACCAAGATTATTTAATATACACAATTAAATATTAACATAAAAATTCAAAAGATTTAGAAAAACTAGATAATACTTTAAATATAGTCAGTTTTCACAATTTTCAAGTGATCAAGCTTGAATTGTTCTCCAAGGACAGAATATTTCAATTTATACACTACTGGACAAGAACCAAACAAAAGAAAACGAAAGAAAACGTTCTTGATCTTCATTACCACAATAACTGCAAGGTTTATCTCTATATATATTAATTCGATGGCCACTTAACAAAATTTGAAAATTATTAACTCTAAGCTGAATATATTAAGGCTTTTTGTGGGAAAACTAATAGCGCAATTTAAACAATTTGCTGCACACCATCCCGTAAATATTTCGGAAAAATTAGCTCGGTAGACTGGAGTAAAAGACATCTCTTAATTCCATAACTATCTCACATTATTAAGTTCTTAACAATGGAGCTTATTGGGTCGAGAATAAAAAAAAAGTGGCCCATGCTATATAGAATATTTTAAACTGAAATAGGCTAAATTTTTTTAACAGGATTAAATGCCATCAGCGAAGCGTTGTAGGTAATTCGGCGTAGATCATATGTAGGTAGTTCGAGAATTTTTGTCCAAAGCAAGAGGAATCTTTAACAATACTTATTTCCAATGGCGGTCTTCCCAGTTCAAGACGCAAAGCAGAATTTGAACATGAACGTTCTATTTTATAAAGTCTCTTAAAACATTTCACCTACAATTTTTCTAGTTTTGGAAAAATTCCAAACCCCAAACCGGAATTAGTTTAGATTTAATAAAATCATCAAAAAGTTTAAAAGTATTCTTTAGTGAACTTATTCTCGTTCTCTTTTGTAGAGCCAGCAAACAATTTTACTTATTCTGAATATCTTCCGCGATAAAGTCAGAACGGTAATTATACATGCCAAAAGAAGAAAAATATATTTCCAAATACTTGAAATATAAGATGAATTTAATTTTAGTGTCATTAACAAATATCTTATCGGTCTTAAATAATCTGTTTCCATGCGAAAGGCTATTCCTATCGTTTTCTGTAGATTTATTAAAAACTCATTTCTTTTTGTATAATTAAGAAACAAGGAAAGTTTTCGTTGAAAACCTAGCTTTGAATGTGCCAGTAACACCACATTTTCGACGTATAATAAACAATACTAAATTTTCATTAGCTAACCCAGAAAGTCCTCAGCAAGCAAACATTTGCAGATCATTGATAAACAGTATAAACAACAAAGGACTCAAAAATTCCTCTTGAGGCAAACCGCCACCACACATAATATCTTTACAATTTGCAGAGTTCCTCCTCACATAATATATTGTATTAAAAATAAGTTTTTAAGAAAAATAACAAAAGAGTTTGAGACTCCTAATATATGTAATTTTCCCCAAAAATATTAAAATTCATCCTGTCAAAAGCCTTTTCTAGATCCACTAAAATCGAATAAATTTTACGTCTCTTTCTTGACAGAACCTACTGTATTCAGCCATTAAATATATAAAAAACTTTATATATATTTATTCTACATTTAACAAAAGCTCATTGATTTTGGGAAATTATATTAAATTCGAGTATTCACTGTATCAACCGATCCGTCAAGATTCCAGAAATAACTTCCTAAAAGTATTTGACAATGCAATTCGGTAATAATTTTGTGGATTCAGTTTATCTCCTCTCTACATAAATTATTTGTAACAGAACGTTCTTTCAATGATCAAGAAAAATTGCTGTTTCTTTAATTTTATTGAAGATGTTTAGTAATTCCAAACACATCACATCAAGTAAAAATATAATAAACTTATCTTTTATACCGTTTATACAGAAACTGATCCTTTTTTGAATTTAAGAATTGAGATTTTCAGTTCAGAAAACGAAAACAGCTCATCTAAGATTGGAGAGAAACTATTGTAACATAAATCCAAAATTAGCTCAGAACTCGGATGGCAGAAGCTATATTATAAAAATACATTCCCAGTCACAGATGGGAATTTGATTAACAAGTTTTTTCTCCCTAGTATACCCATTAACAATAGACCAAAAATGTTTTGAGGATCGCGAGGATTGCAATTGATTATTAACTCTTAACCAATATTTCTTATTTTTCGTCTTGCATAATGAACGAAAGACACTTTTGAATCACAACACTTTATTAAATCTATTTTGAGACCTCAGATATCTCTCAGTATATGACTTTTTAGTTTCTTCACTAATTTACAATCGTTATCAAACCATGCTGAGGTAGGCAGTTTTGTTATTCCCGAATATGTTATCATTCTACACTGCCTGACTGAAGACCTAATTATTTCCAAAATATTGGAGTATCTATGTTCAATGTCGTCATTTAACACAACATTTAAATATCTATTCAGTGCTGTTTTAGAATACAAACTGTGTTTGTCGTCACTCCAAATCAATCCTTCCGTCTTATCGATTATTTTAAATTCGTCTGAATCAATATCTATTTGTATGACAGTAATTACTAAATGATGATTAGACATATAGTCTACAGAAATAAAGAAATTGTGCAGAACATCTACCAAATCCTCACCCAGTCCCACTAAATCAATCACTGAGACATCTAGTTTAGATGTACAAATAAAATCCGCCGATAAATTACACTGGTACTGACAGTTTAGTATGTATAAATTATAAGCTTTCACTAAATCAATAAGTAGTTCATATCTTTTATTGACTATTATATCTTTTGATAAACGAGTATTTGAAATAATATTCCTATAATAATTAGTGTCCACATTTAATTATTACGTGTCCTTTGTGTTCTTTCTGTCGTTATTTAAAATTTATTTTGTATACTAGTACTTTTTATATATTAACAGGACTTATTATACTTGAAAATATCTGCATCCATATTTTCCAGTATAATAAGTCCTGTTAATATATAAAAAGTACTAGTATACAAAATAAATTTTAAATTAAATAGTATCCACAGTCAAGCTGCATTAAAGCACAGCTGGTTGGGAATTTTAATGCACAGTCAAGGTGCATTAAAATTCCCAACCAGCCAAAGTTCATAGTTTGAGGAATAATCAAAAATTAGGTCTTCCAACTTTGTAACTAATTGATGAAAGGCTGGAATTTGAAGATATACAAATATAACTACCATATCTCGCAGTCTTTTATTTTATCTTCGGTTAACTGCCATTATATGCTGCCATGCTTCCAATAGGACGAAGTCACTCAAGTCTTCATTTATACCAAGTAGTAGTAGACCTCCGAGGGCCTACCTCACGCTAATGTCTTAGTGGCCATTACCTCAAAAATTCTTGGTTTATTATTATTATTATTATTAACCTTCGAACACAACGAAAATGTACACCAAGTCTCAGCAATCCCAAAATATCCATGCTAGAAACTTACCTGTCAAAATCACCATCATTAAGATTAATTTTAAAAAGCACCCTGAGAATTCCACGGTAAGACTTTCAATCCAATTGTTCGGTTTCTTAAATCGGAGACTGAAGAGGATTTTGAAAATTTGTTGCTCGATTTTGAACTAAAAATTCGTTTTATTAGCGAGGTTGAGGCCGAAGTTTTAAACGCGAAAACGTGTACGTCGGACGTTCGGCGCTGCTTTCCTGTAAGCCTAGAAGTTTGACAATGGCGTTTGGAATGTCGAGCGTGATTCCACTGACTTTCCAAAACGGCATTGTCAAACTTCTCGGCTTACAGGAATGCGGCGCTCAACGTCCGATGTACACGTTTTCGCGTTTAAAACTTCGCCCTCAACCTCGCTATTACAGTGGATAGTTAGTTATCTCTTATCCACGTCAAAAGTATATCTCCCCAATCAAACTTCTAAAATATCTGCTATCAGTCGAACTTTCTTTCCGTTCAGTCTATAATCATGTAAAAAAAAAGGCAATAATTTTTTCTGACTCTGTCTGCATTCGTAATATTTTAATATTACGAATCTCATATGCCACTGACAGTAATTCATTCAAAATAGTACTTGATCTATTTAATTTTACAATCTTTCCGTTGGAACTGTCTTTCTTTTCTAAATTGACTGGCAGATGAAAGGTTTTGCATTTTTCCATTCAAATCATAGTTATCGTCAGACAAACCCTGAATTAGAATATTTTTCTTTGCCACTTCATTCGACATCATATCAACAGCGTGCATACCAAACTATTTTTACTCTGAATATCTTGTTTGAATTTAGAAAATTCCTCTAATTTAAGCTCTAACTGAGTTAGTCTTCTGTCATATTCATTATGTAAATTAAGCAGCCAGTCAATCATGGCAACAATTTCGTTTAATGTCAAAAAACTTTATCAAATCATTCATGCAGATAAGAAATAATTTCCTTAAATAGACACTTACTTGATTCTGACATCGCAGAAAAACATCATCAATTTTTGCTACTTGAAAGAGGGTTCACTCGGAGATCGACGTCCTTTTATTGTAGATATTGAAGATAGAACTAATAAATTCTGCCAAGTACGATTAATAGGACCAGGATTCATTTCTAATCCACTTATTAATAATATCTCAAACATTATTGTCAAAATGTTGATTTTTTCCATAGTCTAAAGCACAGCAGAAGCTCACTTAAAAATTCTCCAATATTCTTCGCGAAAAGCAGTGCCTCTCCGATGATGATGATAAAGATAAGCCAATTACTTCTTAAAATCAATAAATTTTTTTTTATATAAGTGGACTCTTTAATAGAGTGCTGAATGGGATAAATTTTCAAAACGAGAGAATTTAACAGAACACCTCAAAAGGGAATTTGGGAATAAAGTTAACTGGGAAATAATTTCAATATATCGAACATTATCAGAATGCTTTAAAAGAAAATTTGAAGAGAAAGGTAATTGGGACTCAATATCTCAAACTTAGAAATTATCTGATTTTATTTATTAATGAATTTAAGATCAAGAAAACTGAAAAAAAAAATATCGAACACCAAACTTTCTGAAAAATTTATAAGAGAACATGCTGATAAGATTAAGTGACTCGTTTCTATGCACGTAGTACTATCTTCAAAATTTATTCTAGAATTTCAAGATAAAGTTGATTGGTAATCTATATTTTGTTATCAAGATTTAGATGTAAAATTTATCAAAAAATGCTCTAAACTTAGATATGAATTCATATATTAAATATCAAGCATTATCAGAGGATAGGATTTTATTCTTAAACACTGTCATAGAGTGGAATGTAAACATCAGAATATATCCAGACTTTATATTAAAACTTAACATGAATTTAACTGGTGTGGGGTACTTGATCATAACATTTTTGATGTATTTATTGAAAATAATTAAAAATATATAGTTGTTTCATTGTTAGCTAAAGTGTGTAATAAATAATCTTCTTTTGTTAATTCATCATCATATTTTATACTAAATAAATGGAAATGCTGGCGATCTCAGAGCTCTTTCAGTGAAAATGAAAAGAATATGAGATTTATGTATGTGAGAATATTTCAATATTATGATAATAAATATTCTATTTTAAAATTAATTTATAAATATGTAACAAATTAATAAATTAATTAGTGAAGGAAATAAATAACATAGGGGATTATACATTGTAAAAGACGTAATACTACAATTAGAATAATTCCATTTATAAAAATAATCAAGAGTAGATTATACTATATGAATGGATCTATTGAAAAAGTTAGATACTGATGGCAAACTTTAATATACTCACAGGAAAACATTAAACGATTTAGTTGTGGATTACAAGTATCCAATATTTGAAGTGAAAAAAATATCGACGAAATATGATAAGAAAGTTCTAGTTGTTTCAGTAGATTCTGTTGATAGCGATTTTCAAGATTTTCTTTCAGATCGATTCAATAAGGTTATAAAAGTAAAAGATTTATATAATGTGAAGGATTTCAAATTTGTCAATAAAGAAGCCAAAGATGAAGGGAAAAATAAATAGGTACTGTACAGTACATATCATCGAATTTGTTCGTGGTGGATGAAATCTTTCTAAATCGTTTTTGGTCTCAACTTGATCTTATTTCGATCAATTATTGTCTGAAAATTGGCGGTATTTAAAAAAATGTTGAAAGTTTTGATACTTTACAGTCGATTTTGAATATTTTGATACGAAAATTAATTTATTGATAAAAATTTGGTCTCAATTGTTATTCGAAAAATGACCATGAATGGCAGAAAAATGTACTGAATTTACGAACGTGTATCTGTCGCAATGTTCAGCACAATAAAGAGAAATAAAAATACAAATATTTACTTTATAAAACAATAGAAGTAATCAGAAAATTATAATTGCCTATAATAAATGACAAATTAAATATTATAAAAAGAAACAAATTATTATTGGCTAGTTAATGAAGTCACATTTTTTGTATTAAATTATTCATTCTTTCAGTTTAAATGTTTGCATTTAAATTTAAAAAATAATTAAATATAATAAGTATTTTTTATTTTAAAAAATAAATATACGAATATTATCTGTTAAAAATAGATTAAATATTAAATATCGGCCAATATGATAATTAAAAAAATTATTGAAAATTTTCAATTCTTTCTTAATTAAATTTAATTAATTAAACGTGAATTATTAATATATTTAAGCATGAATATTTTCTTAATCTGAATTTAGGATTTCTGAATTTAGGACTACATTGTATTTTTTAAAGCAAAAATTAATATTATTTACGGTATTGAAAACACAAATCAAGTCTTAAGAAAATTTTATTAAAATTAGTAGCGAGTTTCGACTATTTAAAAAGATACCTTTAAGAAAAGTCTTGTTTAAATTCAAAGAATAACTTTGTATTATGATTACAATGAAAAAACTTATAAAATATTTGTCGATAGCTTTAATTCGTATAAACAAATAATTATTTTTTATAATTCTTGTATACAGAAATGTAAGATAAAAAGTAAGAATGTCAAAATATTTCCGAACTGGAAACATGAAAATAACAAAATTATTTTAACATTTTTTATCTCGAAAAATAAATAAATTAGTGATGTATTTGTTTATGTAATTTTATTTTTCAAGCTATATTCTATAATGAAATTTTTAGTTTCGTTCTCAATACATGACCTGGATAAAAAACAATATTCAACCATAAACCTTGTAAATTAAATAAATATAACTTTAAAAAAGTTATATTTATTTAATTTACAAGTTTTATCGTTGAAAGTAAATTAAATCATTCTCATAAACTTTTCAAACTTCGAATTTTACTAGAAATCCGTCTCCGTATATTGTATACGAATGTATTCGTGTTACAAGGTACCGGGTTGTCAAAAATTCAGTTATCCGAGTTATTATAAAATTAATTTAAGAATTATATGCGTGAACACACAATAAACGATTGAATAAGGAATTACTACGTGCTACTGTTCCAAAGTGATTTTAATACTTCTTAATAATCTAATATGGTTAACTGGCTTTTGAGAAACACTATATATATATTTGACATTAACATATTATTATGTTACTTTTTCCATTAAAAAACTTTATAATTATCTTTAAAATGTTTTCAAGTTTTAAAATAATTTTTATTTCTTTAAAGCGAGGCATTAAAGTTCTTTCATCCAAACTAAGTACTGGTAACTTGTAAACTGTTAGTTTTTTAAATTATGTTTTAAATTATAAAATATCATAAAAAAATTTAATATTGACAATACAAAAATATACTTTATGAAGTTTTTATAGTATATAAAAAAAATTAAACTATCGTATTTGAAAAACATTATTATTTTCATTTTATCTGATGTGTCACACGTTTCCATTAACAGTTTTTAAATTTTATATGTAAGTAAATTATTATAAACTTTAAAAGAAAAATAAGTTTTTGTAATCATTAAAATTTTTAAAAATACATAAACCGTTTTATAGTCTGCATTTTAAGAAAGTTAATCATTATTTTATTTCTTTACAAGTGGACGTTTATTATTTGTAAGTAAATAAAATATGAAATATTCACGTGTGAAAGTTCACATACCACCAATCAAAAGAAAGAGGTTGAAATTAAATAGAATAATCGAATAAATTAATAATTCAAAATATTGAAAATATTAGTCTTTTAGCTAAACCTGTTAAAAACATTAATCAACATTTCTACGTTCTAGCTACTGTAATTAGAAAGGAAACTTTATATTCATCCTCATGTCAGTTATATATGATCGGCATGTTAACTTATCAATTTTCAGGGAACTTGTAAATAACTTAAATCACTTACCTTCTCCGAGAATAGAAATTGTAATCAGTTTTTAATATTATTATAACCTTGCAGTGATCAAGGTTGTTAACTACCTACACATAAAAATGATGGGTTTTGCATACTACTGTAACCGGACCTTTTCTTGTAATTGATAATATTGTATAACGGTTTTTATCAAGTGTTGTAATTTTAGTTATTAATAATTTCTGATGCAGTGCTCTGAGGTCGCAAGAACTTTTTTCACCTTTACTTTTCCCCCTTTTCCTTTATTCTTCTCCCTTCAGAACCTTTCCTTCAACTTTTCCTTCATCACTTTTTCTTCCTATTGGGCTAAGTTTGCAAAAGCAGGCAGCCCTTCTTTCTTTATTAGAGTATTACTCTTTTAGCTAAGTCTAAATAAAATACAGGTATCCCTCTTATAACACGGTTGTTACGTTTTGAAAAAGCGCCGTGTTATGCGAATCCGTGCTAAACAAAAGACTAATGCAAAACATTTCAGAAGTTAGCAAAAGTATACTATTCTTTTTCGTTACTAAGAGAAATATGTTCATTAAAGCAATCAATAATTTATTTCTAATCAATAATTGATTAACAATCACAATTAAAAGTACTGTGCTACGCGTTAATAGCGAGGATGAGGCCGAAGTTTTAAACGCGAAAACGTGTACGTCGGACGTTCAGCGCCGCTTTCCTGTAAGCCTAGAAGTTTTACAATGGTGTTTGGAAAGTCAGTGGAATCATGCTCGACATTCCAAACGCCATTGTCAAACTTCTAGGCTTACAGGAAAGCGGCGCTGAACGTCTGACGTACACGTTTTCGCGTTTAAAACTTCGGCCTCAACCTCGCTAATATTAATTTTAGTTAAACGAGGGCGTTTTCTTTTTACAAAGTATTGTCGTCATTCCAGCTTTTTTTGTTGATCTTTATCAGAAGTATCAGCTATATTTTCATATTTTTTCTTTTTATCAAAAAGCTTTTATGGATGACGAAATAAAAATATGTTATTAATCGAAAATTTGTTCTAGCGGGTTGCGTTTTTTTCAGTCAAGTAAAGAGCAACTTTTTTTTTCCAGAATTTGAGTTCGAATACGGAATTGTTCGAGTACCGAGATACCGCTGTATTTCGTTCGTCATTTTATGAATGGTTGCTAATCTACAGTTAAAAATGTTTAATAGCACTTATCTAAAAATGTTTAAATAAACTTTACTAAATACGAAGATTAATGTATAAAAAGAAAACACAGTGGTAGTTATAAAGGCTAAAGTGTATAAAAGCAACGACAACGACTCCTAGATGATAGGAAAGTTAGTGAGATTCTTTTTCTTCCTTGTCCTATCGATTTTTATTAAAGTAACCTGACTAAAAACACAAAATAAGTGGATTTTAAAATATTGAAAATTTGAATATTCTAAAATTGATGGACAAATTTGAGACGACACGCCGTGCTTGCTTGAATAATAAAATATCGAATAACGAAGTTTACACTTAAAATTTGTGAAATTTTGTACGAAGAGTTTTAAAACCGTGTTAGAGCGAAACCGTGTTGTAGACGTATCGTGTTGTACGAGGGATATTGTACTTTAATTGATTTCAAATCTGTTGTAGGGTTTGGAATCGCCTAAGCGTGCGATTTCCGCCCTGTTTTATTATAACGAACTTTCATAACGGAAAAGCCGTTAGAATCGGCCGTTAGAAACGACCGTTAGAAGAACCGTTGAGTTTCAAGTCGACGACAGACGGACGTTTGGTCGGCGGAAGATGACCGTTGGCCGGCCGTTGGGGAAACATTCAAATTTGATTGGCGGAGGATTTAAACGCCGACCGCTATATAAACAGTAGTTTCGGCGGGAAGAGAGTTCGTATCGGTATCGAGTTCGTATCGGGATCGGCTGGGTTCGTATCGGGAAGATCGGATCGGATTGAGATCGTCGTTATCGAAGTGCTAACTAACTCTCTCGTTGGACGCTACGGAAATCTGGGGAAAGTAAACCCCAGTGGTTGAGTACGAACTTGTTCCTGACTCGGAGGTGCTGTTAATTACAAGTCTGTGGAAGTCGTAAGGAGTTTCTTTCGACGAACGTGTACGGGAATAGTCGGTTGTGGTTTGGACTAGTGTTTGTGCATAAGTAATTAGTGTAACGCTATCTGTATTATTTGTACATTTGTATTATAAATATAAACTTTGTGTTTCGTTAAACCGACTGAGTGGTATATTTTGAACATTACTTCTGTAATGATATTAATATTCAATAAATATAATAATTGTTTTAATTATTAGAAATCTTAAACATAAAAGTAAATTTATGTTTGTAAATATTAATTTCAAAATATGTGAAATATATGCATAAAATTACGAAGAAGATAAAAATTGGGATTGTCTTGTTATCAAAGACTAATAGGTTGTGTCATAAATAATAGCCTCGCAATATTTACATTTCAAAAATATTTAAAATTACACAAATTATCATTGAAGCAAACGTCTTATCTTTATATAAAAAATTACCATATCGAATATTAAAATTAAAATCGTAACAATGTAGATATTTATTTTCGCCTTCTAAATAAAAAAAAGCTAGCAACGAGTTGCTCAACTTTCCCAGCAACATGTAAAATTTTGGTGGCGCCGTCTGTTATCATATTTTATTTAAAAACTTTTTATATTTTTAACTATTATAAAACGGCAAACAGCTTAATTTTTAGGGTAACAATGAATTTTATAAAAAAAATTGTCAATGCTAATAACGAGTAAATTCATCGTTAAGTCTGACCCTACTGGTAATACACACTACCCCCATTATCTCCTCATTCCCTCAGCCTTTAAGCACCAAAATTTAACATCATCAATCCAACTAACAACGAATTCCCTCTGTAGAATTTCAGAAATTTTCTACAAAAGCACGGGAGCTATTAAGCTTCAAACAAGATGAACAAAATTGTGCCCACACACAGTAACTTCCATACAATCAGAAATTACCTTCGATTTTTTTTTTTTTTTTTACTGCATGACTTTTCAAGGTGACCTTACTTCAAAAATGTAAAAATCTCGAAGGGATAGCCAAACTTTCCCTCCGTTATCATAACCGGGAAAGTAATAATAATAATAATTTTCTTTAGTAACTCTGAAAAAGTCGGAAGTTCGGGAAAAATATCCTGTTTACTATATTAGCTTAAGTATTTATTTAAATTGAGATAAAATGTCTAAGGATTATTTGTTCTAATAATATAATGAAAAATTTATTAATTGTTCTATTCAAACATTAGAAGAAAATTCAAAGTTAAATTATATTAATAACGATTTGTCACGTAAAAATTGTGCAAATATTTTTATTTAATTCTTCTCTAACTTTTATTATTATTAAAATGTTATTTATCCTAGACAACGAGCAAGTCTTGTCATATTGCATTCCAAATTACGTTTAATTCTTATTTTGTTTTTACAAATTCATTGATTTTTCATTCAATTATACACATTTATCGATAATTCTTGATAATTGAATCCTTTCAAATTATTATTAATTAACTTTTATCGTAAAGTTAAATGAATTATCTTAAACAAACGTAATTTGCATATTCGTTGCCAGTGGCAAGTAATTAAAATAAAATATTAAAATGCTGTTATAAATTAGCATTATGTAAAGATAGTACCTTTATTCTTTGGAAGGATTGAATCTCGTGTGGTCTTTAAAACCAACTAAAGAAAAAGATAAAATGGACAGACTGCTTTGTTTTAATATTGATTTAGAACTTTTCCATATCCTCCCTTTTTTATGATTAATTTATTTTCTTGTTTCTACATTATTTTTACAAATAAATATCTTAAGCTGTATACAATTTCTAATTTAAAACCTTCTTTAAGACGTTTTAAACTATAGTATCAAAATAGAATACAATTCCAATTTCTTTTTATGTTATACGTCTCTTAAAGGAAGACTTAAGAATTTCTTTTATTTTTTTACGAGATTTATTCCAATGTTTTTAACAGAATATTTTTAAAAAGATTTCTTGTATTATCATCTTTCACAACTATTTTTAATTCACTTTTATTTCTTAATGCTTTCGCAAAATGCGTTTTATCAACTCTTGAACAATTCCCAATTTTTTAAAAATTAAATATAAATATTTAAAATAAATATACCTATTTAAATATCTCTCTGTTTTAATTAAATTGAATTACATTCAAATAAATGTGTTTAGATACAGTACGTTAACATTCACAAATTATTCGCATAATGTATTTAAAATTTTAAAAAATATTTATCTTGTATTAAAATTAATAATGTTATATATATTTAAAATAGATTTCTTTGTAAGTGTTAATAAGTGTTAATTAATACTTTTGATAGAAAATATGTCAAATTAATATAATAGACTATTTGTTATATATATTCATTCGTACACAGTTTCATTAATCTCATTAACTATTCTTTATTTTCATAAACATTTTTCGTGTATTAACTTTTAATTAACTATCTGTATTCAAATTTAATTTATTTTAATCCTTTAATGTCGTAATTAGACTTCTAATTTTCTTAGATTTTCTTGTAATCTTTATAATCTTTCCATTCAAGTCAATCTACTACGGAGCAGGATCAAATTCGAAACTTATGAAATCCCTTAGTTAGTTTTGTAAATATTTTCTGTCTTATTGTAAAAATATTTCAAAGTGATTTATTTAAGACCGATTGTATTCAATCGGACTACAAATTGAATGTTTTCTTTTCTTTCAGATAGATCAATACTGGCTTCTATCTAAAAATATAATGGGTTAATATCTGGTATATGTACTGTAGTTATAAATCTATAAATAAATTTTAGTTTATTAAACAAAAACAGAAAAGAGGAAAATAATAGATTCACTTCAAATATTTGTAAATGAACTGTATATTTAATAATGCCAAAATGTTGGCTTTTTCAAAATGATCTGGATCCATTGTTCCAATTTTCAACATGTAGCCTACAGAAAATAAAATATACTAAAATAATTAATTATGAAAGTACGACAAACTTTCTCCTACTATTCATTCTTTACTCTCATTAAGTGTGCAAATTTTTGTCACAATTTTACACTAAATATTACATACTAAATCAATATTATGACCTTCAGTATTAATCTATTCGCTGTCGAGATGCCTTTCCTTCCAGCTATCATTATTAAATGATGCTATTGATTGTTTATTGTACAAATGTGGGTGACAAGCCAAACGGAATTCAGCCTAAAAGATTCATTGTCCACACCACGAAAAATTACTTTAGAAGTGTAATTTTCTTTAAAAAGACAGTTGGCCTCTTTTTTACTCTTAAAAAAAAGTAGAGTACGAAAGCTGAGAGATTTCACTAGAGCTTAAAAAAGTGGACCTCAGATGAACAAATCTACTTGAACAGAGATCGACACACTCAAATAATTTTCGGAAAAGTCTCCTCAGCAGATCTGCAAATGCGGCAAGAGGCTGAGGAGAAAAGTTTAGTCCGCACAGATGTTCACAAATGTGACAAAAACTGGTTACATTCGTAAACAAAAGATTACAACACTAACTAAAAAGCAGATGTGATTCTTTTCGAAAGATAAAAAAATCTTTAGTTCGTCCAGAGAATTGACTAGGCAGAATTGCCTTGCTCTGCTTTAAACTAGAAGTAGATCTTCAATGCTTGGAATGATTGGAGGTAGTTCAACCTTGACAGCTATAGAAAATGTACAGTATTAAAGGAAATACCAAGAGCTGATTCAGGCTCCACAAAGGAATGTAAAGTTCTCTGTTTATCTGATGAATCAGCACTTACATTGCCAGCGATATTTTCATGTCCTGGTACCTCAAAAGAAAGATTGTTATTCATCGCAAACAGCACTCTCACACCTGACAGGAATCAAGTGCCTTTAAGGCAACATGATTATCAGAAACAACGTAGATAGACTTATTAAAAATACATGTACGTAAAATAGTGCAAACACAGTAAATTACAGTTGGCACTTCTGTTTTGAACAGTGGGAAATCCTACCCAGTGGGACAAAAAAGCCACTACAAATACCTCCCCTACAAATACCAGCACTCATGCCACTATCAATTTTAGATCCATCTGTAAATCAGACAATATCTTAAGAACAAAAGTTCATCTTACCTTTATGCCAGTCAAGGAGAACTAATCTGCATAATACGAAGAAAACACTAAAGACGAATTGGACTACATTCCAAGACACGTTTCGGGAGAATTGGGCGCGGGTAAAAGTCATGAAATCGAGAATGTTAACATCTTGGCTACGCAACTAACCTTGGGAACACTCAATAATAACAATACACCAACCAAAGAGATAACACGCCGTGGTGGAGTGATGCCACTAAGAGTAAAAGGGTAAGGAAACATACTGAAAAGTGTCAAACGCGAAACAGATCATCATATAAAAAAAGGAAAAGAGCAAAATACTGAAAACACTTCAATGAATATAAGACTGACATTAATAGAGCGAGATGCAGGCATGGAGGAGGTACTGCACAACTATGGGGAAGAAGAACGTGTGGTGTGACCCATACTATATAGTGTGCAAGTCACGCAAGAGGATAACGATACGAACACAGATACAAAACGATGACGGTCAGTATACGACAAACTACAAGGATACCATCCAATTCATCCTAGACAGGCATTTTCCAAAAGACGAAGAGATTGATGATAACTGGGACCACGAACACATCCGCAGAAATGATAGAAGTCCCCGAAACTCGGAAGACGATATTCCGTTCCCATTCGAGGAACTGCGGAAGGCCATAATGTCACTCAAAAACGGCCGGGCCCTGGGGCAGGATGGGGTTACACCAAAGATGGCGAGAGAGCGCGGTACCCTTACATTTACAACAAATGCCTTGAAACGAAAACATTTCCAAACGTATGGAAGGAGGTGGAAATGAGATTTATACCGAAGGGAAACTGCGCCAATATTACTAGCCTGAACAACTGAGACTAATCAGTTTGTTATTCGTACCAAGGAAGGTCATAGACAGACTTATGATAAATCGTATAAATCATTTTCTAAAAGATAGAGACCTACTCCACCCAGCGCAGTTCGGCTTTATAAAGTACAAATCAACGTATCATGAAATGGTACCATGAAGTATTCATGAAGTGGTAAAATTCATCAAGGAGGCCTGGAGACAAAAGGAACATTGCTTACTTATATCGATTGACTCAAAGAATACATTTAATATTCTGTGGTGGCCGGCTGTGTTTAAACAATAAACAATTCAGACAAATTTGGATGTTCAAGGAACCTTTTTCTACTACTTGCAGGCTATCTCAACAATAGAAAGGCTGGAATAAAGGCTGACAATGACTGTATAACGATACCCATTTCCAGAGGCTGTCCCCAGGGCTCGTGTTCAAGCTCTGGGTTATGGAACATCGGGTACAACAGTCTGCTGCACACCTATGACAGAATAAAATGCACACAGAAACTGCAGGGATTCGCTGACGATACCTTAATCATGGTAACTCACAGAAACAATGAGATTTTACAGGCAGAAGCGAATCGCCTCCTAGAAAAAATTAACGACTGGTGCAAATTAAATAAATTAGAAATAAACTGCGATAAGTGTCAAAATATGATTCTATCAAAGGGTCACCAATTGAATAAAGGCCTAAGATTAATGATGAACAACCACAGAATAAAAAATGTGAACAATCTGAAATATTTGGGCCTGGTTTTTGACCAGGGATTAACATGGGCAATGCACCCAAACCAACAATGGATAAGGCAATGAGACTTTCAAATGCACTTCTCAACCTATCAAATAAAAGCTGGGGTCTAAATGATAAAACAATGAAAGTGATATACAAGACCTGTGTGGAGACTATTATATTATATGGGGCACCATTCTGGGCAACATCCAACACCATCAGAGCCCAAAAGAAATTAAATAGGATACAACGAACAACTCTTCTGCGGTTGTGTAAAGCATACAAAACAGCCCCAACTGCGGTATTACAAATAATAGCAGGGCTCTCCCCTCTGCATATAAGGGCAAGAGAAGAGATGTGGAGGTGGCACATAAACAAGAATAGAGTGACATACCAGCCAGATGACGACATGATGCAATATATTAGGATCGGCCTATTACCCAGTATGGATACCTCACTCCTGGAACAGCTGATTAAAGAACGGCCACAATCTAAACAGATCTAGAACATACACCCTGCCAAAGTGTCAGACATCGCAATATCAAACGCCCGAGAGAGGCTGTACCCGAATTACACGATATATACAGACGGGTCGAAACAAAATGAAAACGTAGGGGCTGCAATTGTAGTTATGAAAAATAAATCGACGAAAACCAATATTTACCAATATTTACCCAATATTACCAATATTGGGGCTATAGACTTGAAAACTTTACCACAGTGCCACAGGCAAAACTTTATGCTATATCTAAAGCAGTGGACTATCCCACAAACAAAAATGTCCAATATAAAATGGTGCGTATTTATGATGACAGTAGAACAGTCATTCAGAAGTTGAAGAACCCAAACTGCTATTTCTCACATATAATGTACCACAAAATTACCAAGAGTAACAGCAAAATTGTATTAACATGGATTAAAGGACATGCTGAAGTGGCCGGAAATGAGAAGGCCAATACACAAGCCAGACTCACCGCATGTTTTTCAATATCTCCAGATTTCATAGACATCCCTTATACCCAAATCAAGAAATTAGTCAAAGTGACAGCTACCAGACTATGGCAGGAAGAGTGGGAGAAAGAGAACACTGGGAGAACGACATTCTCCTTCATACCAAGCATCGAGACCAGACTCATGTTAAAACATTTCTGCATTACTTTTTACACCACTCATCTTCTGGTGAATCATGGAAATTTCGAGGCGTACCTTCATCGTTTTGGACATAGAGATGCCGCGTTTTGTGCTTGTGATAACACCTCTCTCTATCCAAGATGCTGAATATTACATATTTGATTGCAACAAATTCACCGCCCAAAGGGAAGTCTTGATAAGGACTGTGTTTCCACAAGGCCTAAACTGGATATGTGAAATGGATAAACTAATCACTAATAAATAAATATTTAATAGCTTGATAAACTTCCTGGACATGACAAAAGCACTGGATAATGACTTACGGTGACACAACAACAATAACTGTTATGCTCAATTGTGGAACTGAGCACGTGTATACAATGTAAAAACTGCAAATAGCAGTTACTCTGGTCCCACAAGGTGCGGTGGGCGTATGTAAACTTCTCGCCTAGAAGTCAGCAATTGCCAACTCGGTATAATATTCATACCCAGTTCTCTGTACCCACAGGTTAAAGTGGATATATGCTTTCTCTTGTTTTGCAACTTGGAAAGTGTCTGTAATGCAAATACTGTATATAACTGTTTCTACTCTTACACTTTTTATTCGGAATCGGTATTCTCTGTTAAATAGCCAAACATGTTACACTGGCGTGCCATCATTGGAAGCGGTGGAAGCGCCGCATCCACCTTCCAATGACCTTCCCTTGTATTTTCTAAAATATAAATTTTCATATTTTAATGTACTGTACTTTGAATTAATTAAAATTAATATTTTATTATAACTGCATTATGTATCTTATTAAAAAATTCTATACTATATGTGAAAAAAACGATAAGATTGCTATTGTATATTCGAATGTCAGTGGCAGAATGGAAGCGCTTCCGAGACAGCTTTCACGGCGAGAATAACTGAATGGTGAAAAGCAGCCAGAGGGCACTGGCGCATGCGCTTTACAGAGCACCAACCTCAGCCAGTTTAGCTGGTGGAAACTACACACGTGTAACGCTTCCAACAATTCTATCCCTTAGCCACTGGTAGGGAGCTATCTGACTAAGTGAATTGTTTAAGATTTAAAAAGTAAAAAGTATTCAATGTTATTTTTATGTACTTTTTTGCAAAGTTATATTTAATTACAGTATAATTAAAAGAAAATTATAATTATATTGACAGATTTTCAGACATAAAATCTTTAGAATTTTTATCACTTTTAGATGTTTTTCATAATATTAAAATTATTAACAATTTTTCCAAGCGTGTTTTAATTCTTTAAATTAAGTAAATTTTATGGGAATTTTTGTGATTTATCTAAATTACGTAGTGAATCGCAATATTTATATTCGTGTCCGGACTATATTGACAAGTAACTCTTAAACATAAAACATTTTATAATTAATGTTTGATTCGAACAAAGACGTACTAAAAGAACTATATGATTTAATATTATTAATTTTTACGGTACCATCTACCAGTGGGTCTGCTGAGCGCAGTTTTTCGACCACGAAGCAAATTCATACCTTGGCCAGGAACACTCGGTCGGAGGAAAAATTGTGTCGTCGCTAGCGTTGCTTTCGATAGAAAAAGAGCTTTTAAATACGTCGATGGAGTCGACGACCAGCGACTTTTATGATAAAGTAATTAACGACTTCGCGGAAAAAATCGCCGAATAGAGTTAGTTTATAAAAAATTAAAAAAACAAGTTTTTCTATCATTGTTTGTATCGTATCAATTTGTATTATGTGTGTATTATTTGTATTTTAGAACTAACATACATAAATTGTTTATTTTTGTCATTTCCAGTATTTGTTTAAAACTTTTATGGAAATGTCATGTACTGTACCGGACAGGTCTGACCCATCACGAAAGACGCGAAAAAACGATTAATTTAGAGAAAAATTTATTAGTTTAAAAAAACATAGGTAAAAGTCGTTTGTAGTCGGACACTCATTGTTTATATCAAACTGCCGGGCAGAAACCATAAATCGCGGAAGGAAGTCGTCCTATGATCGGTGGAAGATCTAATTCGTCTTCGATTTTGACTTTTCTCCCGCTCCGTTTAAGAGTCTAGTTACGTTTAGTAACCAGGGACCAACCACTCGGGAAGCGTGGAAAGAATGGAGATTGATATAATCTCCGACAATCGAGGACACCTAGCCCTCGGTTAACGTTCCGAATAACCAAAACGCCGTGTGTCAACGCGCAAAAAAAAACAGAAAAAAAAACAATTTTTCGTCTATTGTGCCAACCTGTAACCCGTGCCACTTCGGACTTAGACCGTGCCCCCGACTCTAACCGACGAAGTCTCCCCGTGCCTTACAGACTTGTCAACGCCACTATCCCGGGGGCACCTTCAATCGACCATCGAAGAACCACATCGACGCTCAGGACGTCCGAACGGCTGATTGTTCTAAAGCAAACTATTTTGTAGATAGTATATGTTTATATTATGTTAAAGTAAACGGTTTTTGTCAGATACTTGGCGTCTTTGTCTCTACAGCCACCACCCACGTATGAATGGACCCTAGACCATTACTGACGCGCAATTAACTGATTGCCCCTGGAAGTCGGCTTCTTACAGAAACACAGCTTCCCTATCATCAAATGTCACGGCATGCCACTGACATGTTACCCTGTACTCGCGAATCTAAAGAGACAAAAGCCTATTTTCTGTCCAGAAGCTTGGCAATTGGCTGAGTTGTAAATACTGTATATAACTGTTTGTACTTGTAAACTTTGTTATTCGGATCGATATACTCTGTCAAATAACCATCAACTCCGGCAAATCCGTACCCGCTTTTTGTGAACATATTTTCTGTCCAGAAGCTTGGAAAAAGACTGTATTGTATGTAGCTGCACTGTACATAGTTGTTTTCCGTACCCACAGGCGGTGGTGAGGATGAATTTTATGTCGCTTGGAAGTTCTGTTGAAAGTTTTGTGTTCTCTATTGTATAACTTTTTTATTGATGTTCAACGTCTATATACACTGTTTGTTTCCTGTTTATCCATACCTACAAGTGGTAGTGGGCTTTGCACACAAATTTTGTATTCATGTTTCCACTCTATTCTCAATTTTTTGTTACATTTTGTTGGTTTTGATAAATAAAACGACGCTGACGTCCATGAGCGAAGCTCCTTCATCCCCTTTTCTATCTTTCTTTACACTTCACCTTCGCTTCTTCTCTAAATATTACTTTTCTCTTCATTTCACACCCGGGTAATACCTCCGAGTAGTCCCGGGTCTTCATCCCTTTGGTGCTAGAAGTGTATTAGAAGTCAAGGCGAGTAGGAAAGGACATCAGATAATTATCTCCTTCTCTGTGTACAAAGGGTGCCGTTTTTGTCCTTCGATCAAGAACGCTGTGCTTTTATTTGACTCTAGCCTGTTATAGATTTTACACTGTGAGATGGTGCTAGGAAAAGCCAGGCGTATCTTCTGGTTATGCAGAGGCGCACTGGCAAAATATAGGGTTCAAAACCATACATCCTCTTTTGGACTTTTCTATGATGATTTATCCTAAGATTCTATGTTGTCTTAGGTTGTTCGCCTAAGGTGCTTCACAATAACTGTCAGATTAAGCTGCGAAGTTTGGAGCATCTTGTATGACTTGCTATTACTGAGGCCATGTCTATGACTCCAGGCCGAAGTTATGACTCTTGAGGTTTTATTGAATCTTCCTCGTTTGAGCCTGTTCATTCAAACTGTGGCTGTTTATAGGCTCAAGTGGTCAACTTGTTTCTAGACAGACTATTGTTGATAATTTGGCTCTACTGGGGAACATGATGGAAAACATCGTTTATGCCACAAAATGAGTTCTGACAGAATGTTATCTCGATTAATATTTGACAGTTATTATGAAAAGCCCCTTAGAGCTCTCCTACGAATAAAAGGCACAATAACAGTTTTGTCGGCACTGATGCCCAAGATATTAGCGAGGTTCCAGCCGAAGTTTTCATCTCTAAAATATGAACGTTAAACGTCGAACGTCGAGCGCCGCTATCTTGTAAGCGGCGCTCGACGTTCACGTTTTAGAGATGAAAACTTCGGCCCACCCTCGCTATTATACGCATAACCCTGGACATACAACCAAAAACCATTAATGTCCATCAGAAGATCATCCACAAACTAGACACCACAACATGGGTAAGAGAATACCTTGACGGCCGTCTCGCACAATGGACACTTTTAGGAAAGTATCATCATTCAGTGTGGAAATCACCACGCTACAATGGTGCTCTACAATCAATCCAACAAACAAGAACGGAACTGATGCCGTGGTCAAGTGCGGTATGCTTAATAGCCTTAGAGAAATTTTATCAAGAGCATTCTTAATGTCAAGAAATGCAATTAATGCAATCTCTTTGACATCCAGGCTTTCTCAATTTGGAAAACCAAATTGCGCAAGTCATCCTTACATGACCACGGCATCAGCTCTGTTCTTGTTTGTTTGATTGAATGAATTTAACTTAAAAGAATTAGGCTAGTAGGCCTATAAGCCTTGACTTTAGGATAAGATTTCTTGTTAGGTTTAGAAATAAAGACGTTACCTACCACCACGCAAGAGGCGCAGCTTGTACAGTATATTTATAATTTGTTAAATGATTTAATTATAAGACTGTCGACTCCTAGTTTCATTACTTTTAATAATGCCTGAAATTATGTTTGTTTCATTTTATTTTATAATTTTTATTGTTATTTATATTGCCGCTAAAAAACATTTATTTTTATGCAAATTTATATTAATAAACAACATAATAAATTAAATAAAACCGAAAATTGAAAATAAAAATGTTAAAATATTTGAGATATTTCAATTTTATAAAATATTCAAAATATAATAAAATTGAAAAGAAACAAAAATGTTTAAAGCGTATTGATAATTTGTATACAGTGAAAAATTTCTACATCAAATACAGGATTGCTATATTTTGCAAAATTGAATCACGCCATGCAATTTGAGATATTTTGTGACACAAAAAATGTGAAATTGATATTTTCAGTGTATAAAGTATGTAATTTGTAATATAATCAAGTATCAATTTGTTGTTATTGATACTTCCATTTCCAAGTTTTACTTGCTACTCGCTAACAGCTGAGAGAGTCATAGTCTTAAATTACTTTAAAAAGTTTAAGGAAACAATTTTGTTAACACGATTTAAAAACATTTTTATCTACATTATATACAACTTTAAATTAAATTTAAAGAACCTAATTGTATGAGTACTGTAAGTTTAATAGAGTGCTGAACAGTTAAATTTAATTTCTTGCTATGCCACTGCCTTCTTTCATTAGTAAATAGTTTCATTTGTCCTCCTCTAATTACTATAACTTATGATAAAGTATAGGCCTACTAATTATAATGAATCGAAATTTTATATATTTCGTAATTGCTGCTTCATTTGAAAGATAAAGTTCAACTTTAATCAGCAAATATTTAATCAGTCAAACTCTTTCGGCATTTCCGTGGCCATCATCAAGATCTCGTAATGGAATAATCGAACGTTAAATATACAAATCGAATTACAATATTCAAATTTAAATCAAACGTTGAAATGTATCTAAAAGATGTCCTTTTTAGAATATTAATATTATCCATTACAACAAATTATAGCAACGCATTACGCATTATTTCGAATAGACATTCGCTTTCGTTTTTATACAGAATTTATCCTTCTTTTTACTACATTTTTCATATTTCTGTCATCATCTATTTTTCTTACTACCCTGCCCCACTTTGCTCCCGATTTTTTCAACTATTCTTCGAGGTATCATCACTTTTATAAACTGTTTTATTAATAAGCTTAGGAATAAAGACAGCATTACCGACCACCATGCTAGAGGCGCAGCTCTATTCATTTTCACCTTTAACTCCCTCTCTTCATATAATAATTATATGCTCTTCTAAACAGGCTACTGACTTTTTCCAGCTTGTATCTAGTAGGCTCTAGTAATTTTCAATGGATTAAAGATTCTTTGCCTAACTTCGTTCCTTTACAGTTTAAAGAAATTATTCTATTTTCAACATGTTTACTGACATCTAAGTAATCTATGGCTATTTCTTGTCTCCTCTCTGTTTCCAACCGGATCTCTGTCGGGCGGATTGCCAAGCGGTCAAGACGGTAGCCTAGAGCTATGAGGAACGAGGGATCGAAACCGAACGGATCGAAAAAGCTCCAGAAATTTTTCGGGTGGTGATCTGTTTGAATATATCAGGCAGCGTTCCTCACCACCCGGCTACCCCATTATGTGTCTGTCCGAAACCATAATGAGCTTGCTAAAAAAGGTCTTCTTAGTGCCCATTGGGAAAAAAGAGTTAAATAAAAACAATAAAGAACTCCGGGTTTTTTCTATCTTTTGCATATATTCTCTTCTTGTAATTTCTCCAAATAATTGAGTAATCATTGACATATCTATGTATAGAATACCATGCACAGATTATCTTATTACATCCCTTTCTACCTCCTGTACGACTGTCTCTACTGCACCTCCTAATAAAAGTTGACTCAATTGGCAATCCAACCTATTGGTGGTAAAATCTACCTCTAAACGTAAAACATGATTTTGTAGTGTTTATGAAACCGTGCCGGTGCTTATTCTGCAACTTGAACACAAACTATATGGTGTATTTTCTCGGACACATGGCAAATTTCATCACTAAGTTTCTACAGAAAATTATCAACTGAAGAAAACTTAGTGATGAAATTTGCCATGTGTCCGAGAAAATACACCATATAGTTTGTGTTCAAGTTGCAGTAAAACATGATTGTTTTAATACAATAATTAAGATCGTGTTTATTACCCTTTCTCTCTCCTTTTTCTCTATTTCTTATTGATCTTTGAGTAACTTCATTGTGGCTTGAACCATCTCATCTTGCAATATTGAAGGATATAAACTCTTGTAACATAGAAAACAGAGAACAATTTAATTTCCTTTACAGCTAATCTCCTTAAATCCTCCACAACTTGTTCACAACTTCTTTCGGAGATTTTATATTCCATCCTTCATTCCATTCCTTCCAATACCTTTCGTAAATATCTTTCAAAGTATATTGTAGACGCCATCTCTTATCAGATACTAGTCCAATTTGTCATCCATTTCTGTGCGTTTTACACATTCCAAACATATTTTGTGCAGTAACTTTATACCACAGTCCAACTATAACGTTGCTTATGGTAATTAATTTTTTAAACCATCTATTTGAAATTAATACGTTTTGTAGGATCTTCGTCTAACTTCACATAGTATAGCCTAATATCTGAAAGAATTTCTCATAATAGCTTCTTTTTAACACAATTGGTACTACTATTTTGTTTTTTTTCAAACTTAGTTAAATCTTACTTGTACGAAAGAAGAGGTAGTGTGTTAGGAAGAATTTTTCATCGCCACGCTTTTACTTTCTCCAACCTTCCTTTCCCGTTTCTTTTACCTCACTTCATACATAGTTCAATATTGTCACGATCGGGTACTTACTCGTCTTATAAAATTTAGAGTGGTCCCTAACTAAAAGAACTTCGTTCCTGACTTCCGAACTCATGCTATGTCATTAGGGGGCACAATTAAACGGACTTTCACTCTGCATAAGCAGTCAAATCCTATCTTTGTTCTAAAACGTTTTTAACTTACATAATAAACGTTTTGCAAGGTGTAATGCGTTAATGTATATAAGTTAAGGTATAAACGGTGAATTTTTCAACAAAAATAGAAGAAAAGATCGGAATTGAAAAGAAATTTGGGAAGAGCTTCGCCGTATTTTGAATTTCGGACAGAGCGCGCTCGTTTTCGTTTTTACAATGCAAATTTTCCCCTGCTTTAAGTTTTCGATTCTTATAGCACTATTATTCTTTAACTCAGTTTCCTTTCTAAATACTTAGGAATTGTCATACATCAATGATAAAGCTTTTAACTTGTAGTGTTACTGATTATTTTATTAACAAAAATAATTCCTACAATTTTATAATATTTCGGTATGCATTTCGGAAGAGACTACAATTCAATCCACTCTACAGCCTAAACTAACAGTTACAATGTACTGGTGAATATTAAAAATACCGGTGCATGTAAATGTGAATTACTTATTAGCAAAAATAATTTCAACTAATTTTAAAAATTTTAAATATGATATAGCATGTACTTTAGATAATATATTTCCTAACAGTTTTTTAAACATTCCAACAATTCCATGAAGCCAATTGAAGTTGCTACTCGACACTATGTTAAACTTAATATAATATTCCTGACAATCGAATATAATCAATTTAGAAATTATAACATAACGTAATACGTGTGTACTGTACATACAAAGTGTGTAATACTAAGTTTATTAGGTATTGTGTTAACGATATGTATTTAATATTATATTAATCATCATCCTGTAAACAAAGTTTTTAAAATTTAAAAAATTTACAAACTTATATTATTAAATTTTAAGATTTGTATCCTGTTTAGGTCGGTATTATCATTGATCCTATGTTCTTCTGGAATTTTGATGATTTACAGGTTTTCATAAATTTACGTTGTCTTGTTACTAGAACAGTTGTAATTATTTCTAACAAGCTCTTGATTATGTTACAGTTAGACGGAATACAATGCTTAGCTACAGCTGGTGGCTGCAAATTATTTTCGATTGCATAAATTTGCACATTAATTTTTAACTTTCAGTTTCGCCGACATAATTTTTCTTACACTAACAATCAAATTTATACATTACTTTATCCCTTTTTAATATATTAGTTTTATTATTAATATTTATACAAGCACAATTTAATTTCCTTTCTCATGAATTATTAAGTTCCGGGACTATTCTTATATTATAGAATTGGAACTCTTAATATTTTCAAGAACTCTATTTCGGTAAATTTTATAAGTTTTATTTGGTTTATTAGTACATTGTTACGACGTCAAGTTTCTATTTCATTTATCCAATTTTTAATTACTAAAGGATAATCATTTAACAAACACTGTAAATATTAATTATATTAGATATTTTTTCTTTTGATCTTTTTGATAAGTCGTATCTTTTCGATTTTTTCTCTAAATCTTAAAAGTGTTTTCTTTATGTAATAGGGAACATTACATACAAATTCATAATTATTTCATATTTCATAACGGAAATATTCTAGCACTGCTTTAAATTCTACTTAGTTATTATCTGTATATATCATATTTAACTCGGCCAATTTTGGGCCAATATAAATAGTAAAGTCTAAAATGTTCCATGACGTCGGCACGAAACGGATGAGGGTCGCATGGCACGAAATCCGTCTGGCATTCTCGAAGAGGTAACATTTCCGTACGTCCCCATCGAATCTTTCAGGTCATTAACCCGAATGCCTGGTTGACAAAACTTTCAGCGCTCCACTTATTCATTACGAGAAGTCTTTACCGAATGCTCCTCATAATGCATAAGTGGATTACTTTTAAACATAATTTTAATCAGACATCTTATGTTGAAAACTAAATGTTTTCGTCATACTTATATATTCGTACCAGGAAAGCAGGTATTATTTCATCGTATATTCTCTAACTCGAATTATGTTTGTATATTTATATTAGATAGAAGAATTTGTTTCTATGTTTTTCATGATCTAATTGAAATAAAATGAATTTGAATGCGTGCGATATTTATATTTTATAAATATAAAAAATTCTATTAAGTTATATTTAGTATTACATTATTTACTTTAATAGTTTCTTGTCTGTTATAATTTTAAATTGACTAGATTCGAGCATATATATTGATATACTGTATGGTCGAGTCTAGTCAATTTACGAAGCAGCATATTCTTGAAAATTTTAAAATATCGGAAATACATAGTATAGAATTTGAAGAATTACAATGTTCATTTAATTTACATACTTCACTTCAAATTTACTAAGAATTCCTCTTAATAAGTCTCTTCCCATAAATTAAGCAATGTATTAATGATTTTTATTCATATAGGGCAATTTATTAACACTCTATAATATAATATTGAAATACAGAGTTTGTGCACAAAAAATGCAAGATGTTTGCAATAGGTTCATTTAAGTACTGTTCAGTACAGTATTAAACGGAATTGTTTAATACCCAATGAGAAATCGATATTCAAACGAAATCAATATGTTTACGTAACGATAGTTATATGATAACATATACAATCGATCCGCTACACTTTATTAACCAAATAAACAGTCGGATTCATTTTGGGCTAAAGATTATTAAATCTAACAAGGGAAGACGGCTTAACCGCTTATCTCTAGTCTAATTGGTTAATGTTGTATTAATTAATTAACCTTAATATGGATCGCTATGAAATGGTTGTAAAGGTTTTATTTAAATACTGTATTTTAATAGGTAAATTTTAAAAAATAAAGATAAGTCACTAAATTTGCACAAGTATACAATGGATTAAAGTGTTAATAACAAAACCAGCTTTTACATTGCGCTCATCCATATTTCTCTTCGTCGAGTGTTACGAATAGTGCTACCAATTTCTACGACTGCAGAAAGGACACCTAGAAATTATTAATGCTACTATTCTCGAACTTTCACTTCTTTCTATTCCAAAAATAAAAAACTGAATAATTTTCTACTTAATAACTAAACAGTCTGTTCAAATAAAAATCTAAAAACCGCATATATCTATTTTTAATTATTAAAATTAATTAACACATCATATACAGTAATTAAAAATGCAATACTTCTGGAAAAACGTCATCAATGACCATCTATCTACCTATCTCCTTCTCAGCACTGTTTAAGTCAATTAATAAATAAACACACCTGTTTTGTATTCGCTGAGCTCATTGTTTTAGACCTTTTTTCAGGTTTTCTGGAAACACTGAACAAGAAAAAAGACTAGTCTTTTCGTTTGTTCCATTGTGACTTCGTTAATTATCTATCAAAACCGGAAATTTCCATATAAATAAAATCTTCCTTAATTGATCTTTTGAACTTCCACAAACTACCAATAAATTTAGAATCGTCGTTCATTACAGTCTAATATTAAATGGCCTTCCACATTGGAGAAAATTGGCCAATTTTTAATCGACACTTTGGTAATGTATGGTATTTAATTCGTAACAGGTTGTAGTCTGATGATCTGCATTATTTGTTAAGAAGCTTGTATAAAAATCGTGATTCATAGTGTATTTGTATTAGCAAAATAAATATTAGTAATACGTTTCCTCGGTATTTATATGCTCACTTCTATATTATGAGGACTCCGATTATCATAGACTATTTAAATATCTAATAAAATGATTGAGTTCAATCTGGAGATAGATGTTTAGCTGCACGTCGCCAAATAATGCTTCCCGACATTAATTTAGATTCTATACAACCTTTAAAAAGATGCTGCTTTTTTTTGTAAGAAATGATCCTAGAAACAATGTAGAATGTAGCAAAGTTAAAACATTATATATGTGGAAATTCCATTGTTTACAGTAATTTCAGGTTATTTGAAAGTATTCCTAGTAATCCTTTTGTTACCTATACTAACAAGAGGCTATACATATAGTAATATTAATTTCAGTTTTACTTTTCCGGCAGTTATATATCTATACATAAAAAGGAAAAGTATTGAAATCGTGTGAAATTTGATTCTCCGAGGTTATTTGCAAATTTCCACGTTTTCAGACTTCCTGATCCCAAAAAACTCAAAAAACGGCAAAAAGTTCCATGAATATGTGTTCGTGTGTTGGCATCTATTTCGTTTAATATTTCAGGATGCAGTAAAGATTAAATAGCAAAATTTGGCATGGCAGCTTATATGTAAGGAGCATTGAGGCCATTAAATTTTAGTGGTGAAAGGTAGAGGGGGTGGAGAGATAAAAGGTAGTCACGTGAAATATCCCAAGTCGGGTCGGACTTAATGAAGATTTTACTTGTTAGCACTTCAATTTTTCTTTATAAAACGCATCTCTACCCTCAAAATTAAGCTTTTTGCCCTTTCATAATAATTAATAAACTAAAAAGTATTTATAACAAAATGTCATAAGAGATGGCGCCACACACAATTTTATTTATTAATAGGACGATTAATATAAAAGTTATTTTTTAAATAAAATCTTAACAGCCAGAAAAGTTACGGACACGTTGCTAAATTTTTTGCTTGGGAGTGGAATCCATTTTTGTCATATATTGATTAAAAATAGTAATAAATAACTCGATTTTCTAAATCCATTTTTTTCGCTTTTAAATTAACTAAATAACCTATTTATGATACAGTATACTGTAGTATGCTTGTATAATTTTAGTCTAAATATTAATTTATTTACTTAGTGAATAATTAAATATACAAATTTCAGTTTGTAAGATCTACTTAATTTACTTATTTAAAATATTATCATTTAGTTCTTCAACTTAAAAAGCGCATTTCATATGACGATGCAACTGTTTTCGACGAGTAAAATTCGTAGATCTGAAAGCTACAAAGATACTAAACTTAGAAAACTATACCGGGGATTAACGGATCCTGTTTTCTAGAAATAGGGCAGGATTAGTTAATCCCCATACTTTAGTGACTCAATCTGTAACCGAAAAGTTATTGTTCATTTCTCTGCTGGATAAAAATTAATCATTGATTTTCTTTTTGAAGACAATTTACATAACCTTTCTTTGCTTATTCTTCTACAACAGTGTTTTTTAATATATTTTTTTTTTAATCTCACGGCACACTTGAATCTATAATTAAATTTCCGCGGCACAAATTTACGAAAAATCACTTGATTTTGAAAACATTCTATCACTATATTACTTGCCACTTAACCTAATTCTTTTTGTTTATATTTACTATGAATTAAATAAAACAGTATTGTTGTGACTTAAAGTAGCAGCACGTTACAACAATAGTTATTTAAATTAATATTTTTCATTTACATAAGAAAAAGAATTAACATTAAGTCTTAATTTGCATTTAAAAGTGGCATGATAATTGCCTTTAGAAACCTGCCCGATGTCTCGCTATTTTTAAGTTAAAAGGTTAATTTGAACTAAATATGGTTAGTGATAGATAAATTTTTGATTTAAAGAAAATTTTATTTAAAATGAAATAACCCGGTGTTATGCTCATATAATTTTTTTCATGAATATACAGGGTGGGCCAACGAAAACGAAACGGCAGAGTGTTCGTGTTCGTCCAAGCAAAGGGTGTACTATAGATTACTCCCTATGGAATTTCAGGACTTTGATTATATATTTGAACTCAGGGGACCGAGACGAGTTCAACGGTACCCTATTTTTGGACCGGAGACGAAAAATAAAAAAGTTATCACACTTTTTAAGTTACCATACTTTTTTAATGCTTTCATGCAGACGGCACCGTAGTTGCTAGTATTTCCATCTTGCGGTAAAGTCTGCAAACCGTGACGTCGGACTACGGTCATCTCCCGGAGCGTTAAACACGCGATGCGAGAGCGGAGAGAGCGACGCGACTTCCGATCATCGCGCGATCGCCATTTCGGTTAATGTTACTTATGGCAGCGAACATTGCGGCCCGACTGACCTCTCGTATGGGAGCCACCACACGCCGCCATGTGCTAAACTAGTGATCGATTCACGGTAGTTCTTGAACAAAGTAAAAAAAGGGGGGAAACGTCTACTAAAGGCAATTTTAACGGCAAGCACGCGACTCCCGATCGCGATAGCGAGGTCGACTTAGCGGAGAGCGACGCGACTCCCTATCATCGCGCGATCACCGGAAAAAAGTATGATAACTGCTTTATTTTTCGTCTCCGGTCCAAAAGTAGAGTATCGTTGAACTCGTCTCTGTCCCCTGAGTTCAGATATACACCCAAACACACGAAATTCCATAGGGAGTAATCTATAGTATACCCCAAGCAAATCGCTCCGACAGGTCGATTTTATTCTCGAGGGGACATCTTTTGCAATAAAGTTTTTGCGAATCTGAATATTAACTAAACAAACATTTTTTTTTCGAAATAAATGTTTGTTTAGTTAATACAAAATAAATAGGTTTTTAAAATTTTTTGTTGTCTGTTGTATTCAGAATCGCAAAAACTTTATTGAAAAAGATGTCCCCTCGAGAATAAAATCGACCTGTCCGAGAGATTTGCTTGGACGAACACGAACGCTCTGCCGTTTCGTTTTCGTTGGCCTACCCTGTATATTTTTTACTACATTCTGTATACTTTTATGAACAAATATTCTTTCTTTTAACAGCGTACAATCTATTCAAAGGCAAATCACAATCTCAAGCCGATCAGCAGAAAAATGACGTAAATCCATATATACTGTACTGTGTAATGTAAGCTTGTTTCTACACACTGTCGATATCTCGTAAGTTATCGCTGTTTGAAAATGACCACTATTAATTTTATTAGTTCAGTTATGTTAAAAGTTTGCGGGAAAATTGGAAAATTTGATTGATTTGGGTTTCCCGCGTTCAATTCATTAAATGCGAATTTAATATATAGTTGAAAAATTAACGATGTTATTACCCGAACACTTCGTTTACGTTATTTTTTCTGACGTCACGACGATGGATGACACAACTTATGGAATCTCGAGTAATGAGACGCATAAAAGAGATATCGTCCGTCAAAAGAAAGCGAAATGGAAGTGGAATTTCGACAATATTTTAATTTCTGTTCCTCATTAGAATATGTTAATATGATAGCTTTTATTTTGAAATAAATGACTGAATTAGCTGTTTGATAGACAAATTTTACATATTTTTAATGTTAAAATTAACATATTGTCTGCATCATAAATCCGAAAACTTTGGATGACAAATTACTGGACTGTAGGAAACTAACAGATTTTCAACGGGAGTAATGAGTCGAAAATTGGATATTTACCATAACAACCGTGCGGAATTGAATACGTCGATGGCAATATCACAATTTACAGATGTCGAGAATCACACGAAACGTCCTCCGCATAGATTCGGGAAATTGTAAATGTTATCATTAAACAATCTTTAACTAATGTGTTATGGCTAAAACAATTACAATACTTGTCGAATAATATAAGAAACTATTATAAAAATGTAGATACGATCATCATCGTCCTGCAGGGAACATTTTTTGACAGGTGCTTAGGAAGACGTGAGACTCGGTTCTGCATTACAATATTTATCTTATCCTCATACCTTTTGGAATATTGATATTTTCGTGAAATTGTCATAGAAAATTTCATCATCGTACGACGAGTAAAACTCGTTTTTACATATAAATTTACTCTTATTGTTTGGGTTACGAGTTTCATTTCTCCAGGAAAACTAGTCTGGATACACAATCGATTTACATCACTCGATGTATAAACATATTTGAATCGACAATTTTGCCTTCTATCTCATTTATCGTGAGGATTACGCTCTCACTTTGGTGCACGATAACTGTTCGATTCTCACCGGTCGAATTGTTAAAGAATGATGTTTAATCGTATTCCCAGAACAAAAAATTTTCGGGAAAAACGATGCACTTATAAGAATGGGAAATTAATCCTACAACAAATATATTTACCCTCGCTTATATAATACTTGGGAAGACTTCTGACGACATCCACTTTTCTTTACAAACCTAATACAACTAGGGATTGCAATCCAGCAGTGTTTTCAATCCAGCTGGATTTTTGCTGGACCAACATCATTCCAGCTGGATCCAGCGCGGATCCAGCGCGGATCCAGCGCAGATGTATTTTCGGTGCAATAAAGTGTTATCTATCTATCTATCCAGAAATTTATGGTTTTTTTAAAGAAATAAAACATTTTTTTTAAAATACTTAAGAAACTTTTATTATTTAGACTGGTCACTATAAATCAGTAAAACTTCTTACACATTAAGGTAGTAAACTTAACTTTGGTTCGGTTTAACATTTGAGATAGAGATAATTAACTTTAAATGTTTAGTTAGATTATAATTATAATGTAATCTTTAAGTTAAATAATAGCAAAGGTAATTCTACTAATTAATTTATATTAATACAGGGTGGGCCAGCGAAAACGAAACGGCAGAGTGTTCGTGTTCGTCCAAGCAAATCGCTCGGACAGGTCGATTTTACTCTCGAGGGGACATCTTATGCAATAATGTTTTTGCGAATCTGAATATTAACTAAACAAACATTTTTTTCGAAATAAATGTTTGTTTAGTTAATACAAAATAAATGAGTTTTTAAAATTTTTTGTTGTCTGTTGCATTCAGAATCGCAAAAACTTTATTGCAAAAGATGTTCCCTCGAGAATAAAATAGACCTGTCCGAGCGATTTGCTTGGACGAACACGAACACTCTGCCGTTTCGTTTTCGCTGGCCCACCCTGTATATTATAATAATGTAAGGACTGATAATCAGTGGCTAAGTGGCTATCAGTCTTACCAGTTTTCTTATATAGGCTCTACATATCAGTCTGTAGTTATTTATAACTAATCTAATTATTTGTGTTAGTAAAGTAGTCAGTAAGTAATCAGTAGTAGTCTAGTAGTTAGTTATTATCATCACAATCATCAATCACATACATTCATATCATCATATATCTAAGGTACTGATACTCATTAATTTAATGAACTATTTAACCAACTAGGTAGTCTCAGTTTCTCACTAATTTTCACAATAAAATTGCCTTGCCTAGCCCACTAACCACTTATAGAATAAAAGTTAAAAACTCTAACTTAATAGAATTAGAGTAGAAGTTATAAAATATTAGTTTTGTCTTGAATAAAGTATTTTAAAGGATTAAATAAAATTAAATCAATCACTTGTTATTTTTTTTGACTTTTCTGGAAGTAGGATCTCAAGAAACAAATGATATTGATGGTGTTGTCTCCCAACCTACTTCTTAATGAACTGTATATATGTCCCGCTGCGGAGAAGGCTTTTTCTGCCTCTACGTTAGTTTGTTTCAGGGTCATCAAATAATCATAAATCGTTTTGTCACGTGATTTACTGACGTCACAACTGACCGTAAATTAGAATTATGCACCAGGACTAGGAGAGGAGTTACTTATTTTTTTTTTAGCGCGAAGACACTTTATTTAGCGAGAGCGGAAAGTCAACTGGCAATTACATCAGCAGAGGCAAAAGGGCGGACAGTGCGGTGTAGAGAGGAGGTGTAGCACATGCCGCATTGAACGGCAACGTCACTCTCGCCGCCGAGAGATAGCGCACGTAGCAAAGCGGCAACACCGACAACGTAGACTTTTGCGCTATTATTTAGAAAGTTAACTGAGTATTTGCGGATCCGCAGCGCTGGATCCAGCAGGCCGAAGAATGCGCTGGATCCAGCTGGATTGCTGGATGAGGGATCCAGCAATTGCAATCCCTAAATACAACTAATGGATGAGAAATTAAAATTTGAAGTCCAATGAGTCTGACGATTGGACATATTAATTGATATTTGAAAACGTCACGGATACAAATGAGTTTGTCTGAAATAATTTGTGTTTGATTTCAATAATAAGGTATATTAAATATTATATTTTAATGTATAATTTTTGTGGGCAGGTTTCTATTAATTAATATTTATATAAATAACAAGATTGGTTTAAATTCTGCAAATGCTTATTTCAGAACATGCTTGAGTTAATACTTGTTATCGAAATCAAAGTTTTATCAGTTAAGTGCTTCGTTGTCATTTGATTAATAAAATATTTGGTTAATTCCAAATAGAAATTGCTAACGTAATTAGTTATCTCTATTCCAATTACTCGAAAAATATAATAAAAGACTTTCTGTAAGTTAAAAAGCAAATTGTGAAAATAAAATATTTCTAAGTTAACGTTGATATTTGATTACTACGATTTAGGTTATTAACTAATTGCGCCAAATTTGACGCCCTGACGTCATCTCCACGTGGATCGGAGTGGGGTGACGATTTACTTTTGTCGTGGACCTTACACCATCTGAAAGCTATTTTCAACATTTAACACGTATTTTATTAAACTTATATAATTGAAAAGAAATAAGAGAAACCCTGCTTTCTTACATTTAAAAATGAAATCTTAAACTAAATAAAAATTTGAATAGTATTGTGGGAATCTGTGAGTTAATGATTTAAATTATCAATTTAATATATGAAATTTTTGTTATAAATTTTCGATAGAAATTTATCTGTCACAAAGTTCGTTTAAGTTAAAAGGGAACTTCCTGTTTCTCAAGGAGGAGAAACCAGCTGTTCCTCTGAAAGTGATAATTCGAGAAGATGTCTCACACTCTATCCGAAGGATCACACGACTTCTGTCATGCGGCAGAAGCATGGTGGAATTTTCTAATAATTCTATTGGATGGGATTTTGGATAAAAGGTGAGAGGTCACCTTCAAACGCGCTCTTGCTAAGGCTCGTGTTAACGCTTTAGCCAACGGTCTCGTCTCTCTCCCAGTTCTCTATCTTTACTCATTTCCAAGAACTTCCAACTCTCCACATCAAATATGGGTGAACTGCAGGTAATATAATTTTAATATGTAAACTCTCTCGTATAGAAAAGAAGTAGGGAATAGACTGTCATTATTTTATCTCCTTTGGAATAATTTATAATTTCGAGGTTTACTTTTGTTATAATATCGTATATTTTGTTTTTAAATTAACATTTGTATAATAATGTTGGTTATCCCTTATTAATAAATTTACCTTTTAATTATCCCCTTTGACTCGTTAGTGCCTAACTCAATCGTCGGCACACGTAATTCACGCATCCTATGTTTTCAGCAATTCAATTAAAACGGGGGTCAAGTTTCTAATATACTTCTTCCACTCGGGAAAGAAGTAACTCGCAAGTTAGGACGCGAGATAATTTATCCTAACTGGTGTCAGGACCCTTGAAAAAGATTTCTCCAATCTTTCTATTTTTTTTACATTTCCATCGTGAATGTGAAACGGGGATATCCCGGAGTCCCTGCTTTTTACAGTATATTTCATATATTTTAATCTAAGACATAAATCATTAATCGTCATTAACGCATTTTTAAACAATTTATCCTCATTCATTCTTCATTCTTTCATATCACAGCTGTACTTAGCAATTTTCTTTACACAGCATAAGCTTACAATATACAAATCTCTCACTGTTTTTGCGTTCAATATTAACGTAATGGAATAAATTAATGAAAAATACAGAAGCCGTAAAATAAAGAAAAAAGGAAAATGAGAGCGAGTTAAAATTTTTAGTTTTGGACAGATTAGCTAAAAGCAAATGGAATAAATAAAAGTGAAACGGAGAGAAAGTAATAAAAAAATGCAATCGAAAACAGGTTATGTGTTTTTCTATTATGGAAAATATAAAATCCATTAACTTGGTTTTTAAAACTAAAAAAATAAATTATATTTTCATAAGTTTTCCTTTTTCATTTAAATATAGCAATTCAAAATTTTAAGAAACCCTTTTTTATTTTTGTTGGAATTAAAATTTCATGTTATAATTTATTTCATTAAGATCAAATTATTTTCCACTCTTATAAAAAAAACTATAATAATTATTTAGTTTAAAAATTTATTGAATATAGAAATCTTTTATCAACATCTGATAATTTTATCAGACTCATTAACATTAGAAATATGATTTGCGTTTAAAAAAATTATATATAAATGACAAAAAATTTAAAATTTATTTATGCACATTTAACAAATTAACAATTTAAAACTTAAATGTATATTCTTAAAAAAATTAAACGCTTGAATTAGATAATTTATATTTAAAATACATTTTTAAATTGAATTAATCTAATGTATAACATTAAGATAACTAAAATTCTGATAGAATATAATTAAAAATGAAGATGTCGAAAACTTTTAATTTCTAGAATCACTGGAGTATAAAATTAAAAATAATACTTTTTATATTTAATGTAAGACATCTACTGTAAGAGTTCAAAAATTTAGAGTAGATAAAAGAAATATTTTTCAACCGAAGAAAAAAATAACACATGAATTTATAGGAATTGATAAAGAATCAGAACTTTCTTCGAATTTCAAAACAGAAATGTTTTCGAATTCCAAATGTAGAAATAACAACTTTCCCACAGAAATATTCCTTTTCAACTTTCAAATATAGCTACACTATTTCAAACGAACTAAACTTACATTACATTAAAAGAATTCTAACTTCATTTTATTTTCTTAAAATGAATTTAGCATTTTTTAAAAGGTTTAAATTATAATTATATGTTTTATAACATTGATTTAGATATAATACTCACGTCGAATAGAAGTTCAGAAGTCATTGTTATACAACAAACGGCGAGATCACCAAGCGCTAAATTCAAAATAAATATGTTGACTCTGGAAGATCTTTTTCTGTACCTCGATCTCGAAAGAACCAACACAATAATCGTGTTTCCTATCAATGTAAGCGTCATTACTACGCCTAATGTTACCACTCTCTGAATCAATTCTGCATTCCATACGGCTGCATCCGGATATATTTTAGAATAATTTTCAGTCGCTATAGAAATGCTCGTATTCAAAATATCTTCTTCCTGTTGTGTTATGTTTCTTGTACTGTTCAAAAAATTTCCTGTTTTTATTTCCATACTTAATGCTTCGGGAGATTTCTTAGATGAATGAAAAGATATTATTCATATAACAACAAGAAAATCTTTTCTGCACAGTAATATTAGATAAATATAAATTCAAACTTCATTCATACACTCGGGGTTCACTGTCCTTTGATTTCTTATGAAAGGTGTTTCGGTATTCAATGAAAGATTATCAGAGAAATGATGAAATATCTTGCTGAATCTGTAAAAATTAAAATTTTATAAATAAAAGGTTATTTACTTATTAAAATATTCAATTCAATTATTAACTTGTTAAATATTATTACTAATTTTTGTTTTTGTTACCCCTTTTAACGAACTAAGGTTCATACAATAAAGAAATGAGTTGAATTATTTATTAAAATATGATGATTCAAAATCAAAATTTTAATGTTCATTTTTTAAGTTAATATTACGATGTGTACATACAAGAGTTAGTTTTTAAATATTTATTTAATTCAATTATAGATACAAACTGAAAAATACATTAAAATCAATTGTATTTTACATCGTTATATTCAATAATGAAATTTAACAATACAAACAATGTTTTAGACCTTTCTTCCTATGTATATCCTTTTATTCCAATCCAGGAACCACTAACAGCAGGCGACTTGAAATAAAACTTCTGAAAATAACAGACAAAATACTATCAAACGATTTACAAAATAAAAAATTATCTCGACGTCGACCTGTTTTTGTAGTCTACGACGTCTACAATCATTAAAAATCCTTCACGACAGCATCCATGTTTTATAACAAAAACAGGTCGACGTCGAGATCATTTTAATTGTGTAAATCGTTTGATACTATTTTATCTGTTATTTTTAGAGGTTTTATTCCAAGTCGCCTGCTGTTTATGGTTCCTGGATTGGAATAAGAGGATATAAATAGGAAAAAAGACTCAAAAATTGTTTGTATTGTCTTAAATTTTATTATTGAATATAACTAAAACAATCCTGGGCTAATATGTACAATATATTTTACATCGGTTTAACATTCCGTTTACATTTCATCTTTTCTTAAAAACAAAACGAATACAAAAGCAAAAGTGAAAAAATAAAATTAAAAAGAAAATAAAGTATCTTTTAACTTAAAAAAAACATTTGTAAATGATACAAGAAATGAAAGGACACTAATCTTAATTAGAAACTTTTATAATATTAAACAAATATATAATTTACAAATAATTTAAACAAAAATGCTTTTATAATCATATATATGTATAAACGAGTGTTTTTTACAATACATTCGTATTAAAAAAAGCACGTATTGTATTGTTTTTAATATATACTTATTAAAGTTTCGGAAGATCGTAATTAATGAAATCATCACCGTTCAATGCTTTCTACATAGATATTTAGCAGTCCAAATGCAACAAAATATGGTAAGACGACATTTCGGAAAGCAAGGAAAAATTTCCGTAAATAGTATCGAAACTTGTCACTGTGGCAGTTTATACCCCAAGATTTTTACATTTTGGACTAGGGATCTTGAAACGTCAAGAAATTTTGGGTATTTTTTTCTCTCTATGCGTGGATGTTAGGGTGTGTGGAGTCTCTCTTTGAAGCTTAATAACTCCTACGCTTTTTGTCGAAAATTTATGAAATTTTGCAAGGAGGTTTGTGTTTTAAGGGGATTCACGCTTTTAAATTTTGGTGATAAATTAAATGTCGACAGACAGGGAAGATAAAGAGAGTCGTGTCATATCTCGAGTAGGTTCTGACTTAATGACGAAATTTGGCATGGTTGCTTGTATATGAGGGGCATTAATGCTATTAAATTTTTGTGAGGAGGTAGAGGTGTTATGTGTCATATCTCGAGAGAGTTCGAACTTATTGAAGATATTATTCATTATTAGCATTTACAATTTTTTTTTTTTTTTTTTTATAAAACCATCCCTACCCTCAAAATTACGCTTTTTGCCATTTTATAATAATTAGAAATTTAAAAAGTTATTTTTAATAAAATATCGTAACAGGGCGCCGCCAAACGTTGCCGGGAATGTTAAGCAACACGTTTCTGAATTTTTGCTAATTACAACGCCCTTTCCTCGAACTTTAATACTACTATGATTAAAACATATCTATCGTCTACCTATTAATTAATATAATGTAAAATTTTGAACACTAAAACTATGTCTGTTGCATTAGTAGATATCATTTTTAACAGTTTTTGAATTTATTAAATTTCGATACGGTAAAAATTTTTTGCACGACAATGATAAGATAGAAACACTGTTCTTAAAGATATCATCTTAATGGAATATCCAATAACAAGTTCAGTAACTTTCCCTAAAAAAGAATTTAAAATTGCGTAGCGCCATTTGTTATGATATTTATTTTAAGAACATTTTTACATTATTAATTACTTTAAAAAGGCAAAAAAAAAGTACAGAGTTTAAAACATTGTAAATTCTAATAGTAAAATCTTCATTAAGTACGACCCTATTGGAAATATGACATGTGACTCCCCCTTCTAATTCCCCACACCCTTAACCTTTATCCACCAAATGTAATTGCATCATTCTCCTTCCCTTCAAAGTTTCAGAAATGTTCGACAAAAAGCACGGTAGTTATTAAGCTTCAAATTGGGTGAAAAAATTCGTGCACTTCCTACACACACACGAGGAAAATCCTGATTATTATTGTACTTCTCGACGTTTCAAGGTGACCCGAGTCTAAAAATGTAAAAATCTCGGTGAGTCAGTTATTGACCAATCGTCATATTTTCCCTCTGTTATATATTACAGCCGGAAAAGTAAACAATGAAAATCTTTGATGAAACTGTTCATTTTAGAATATTATCTAGAAAAAATACAGAAGAAACAAAACGTCCTTACTTCCGCCCTTTCCAACACTAAGAACTAACAAACAGTCTTCCTTCGCAGAGACGACCTTTCATTGTAGACAACGACTCTGCTACAATGTGAACATTTTCAACTGTTGTGCATATTGTAGAAGAGTCGTAGCCTACAATAAAAGGTAGTCTCTGTGAAGGAAGACTGTTTGTTAGTTCTTAGTGTTGGAAAGGGCGGAAGTAAAGACGTTTTTGTTTCTCCTTTATTTTATATATATTGTATGTAATGGTTTTTGTATTTTATGTATTTAAGAGTTTGGACTCTACAGAAATTATTATATTTACTGTATTTGTTTGTGTTATTGGAAAATATGTCTGTTTGATATTTTTTTTTATACTTTGTTCTCCGTACAAAAGGTATAAAAATCTTGTAAGAAATATAAAATAAATAAATAAATATATATATATATATATATATATATAGTGAATATGCCGTCTGCCATTTTTAAATTTAATTAATATTATATAGTTTTAATTGTTTATACAATTATTTAACATTATATTATTATTATTGTCGTAAATAAAAATATTAACTATGTCTAGTCTGTAGCAACCCGCCGGTAATAGTTACTCGTCATGGGCTTGGACGAACTCTCTATATTATATATTTATATGTAGAGCTGATTATAAGGCTACATATTGATTTATAGAAATATATCAGCCTCGAATTAACTACATATAATCTATCTTATGATTATCTCCTCTTTTCTGTGAAGTTATATATAGATCTATATAGTATGATCTTTCGTAACTGAAAATATCGATTTAATCATCTTTCGGCAAACATTCATTTCTTTTCGTAAGTATCTCGTGAATCGGATAAAGCTAGATGCTAACTTTATCCGGATAAAAGACATTGAATAATCTTAGCTTTATCCATTTAAGAAATCATTACGTATCATTGTTAACATATTTAAATAAATTTCGATAAAATTTGTTTTAAAATTGCAATTAATATTTAAACTTTATTATCAGTTGATACTAGTATAATAGTAGTAGCAATTAAAATTAAGATAAAAGTGAATTAAGTTAAATTACTCATCTCGCGTTGTAATCAAATATAATTAAACGCTTTCGATTAATTAAATTAAAAATTTCTTCCGGATAAAACGTTTAAAATTCAATTGATTATAAACAGATTTTAGTTCAATGAGTTATTAAAGATTTGTACTTACTTAGAATTGTATTTAGAATTCTAAATGTTCATTTAACAGTTTAAAATTAGTGTATATTATTAGATTTAAAATGACTTTGAAATTCTCATAAACTATTTTGTGAAATAGAAAACAGAAATTCAAGTTTTGTATTTTATAATATAAAATTTAAAAGATTTTAAATATTGCAAAGCTTCAAGAATATTCAAAGCAATACTTCTACTCACACTGATTAATTTAGATAAACAAAATGTGTGTACAAGCAATACAAATATCTTCATAAAAAATATCTAATTGATGTTGAATTTTTTCAAGTCCTTGAAAGTGATTTATTGTTTTTTCAGTTCATAGTCTTATTTTTTAAATAAAATAATAATAGTGAAGATCCTTTCTACTCGTCACGTGATCTTTACAAATGTTCCGTCCCGAGTCGTTCTTTACGCCTCGAGATTGTCCGTTTGATGGTCCGTTGAAAGTCACACCTCCACACTCGATAATTAGTTATATACAGTTTATTTACAAATATTTACAAAGATATACACTATGCAATAACATTACGTACTCTACTGTATCGAAGCTGTGGTGCCGCACGTCGACTTAGCTGGCCGGGGAACACGAGTCACTCTTCCGGAGATGGCTTAACCTCGTGGCCGTCCGTCTCTACAACAACCTTTTTCCAGAGGACTTTCCAAGAGGAGAACACTCTCTCTATCCGCCTCAAAGGTCTGCCTGTTGTTAGAGACCGCCACGAATCAAGTCCCTCGCCCTTTCTCCTCGCTTTTTTGCCACCCTTCCAATTTAAGGGATTCTGGCACTGCCTCCTGCGACCAATCACTTCTTTCCCCTTCTTAGAGCCTTCCAAGACGTCCGCCCTATCTCCCGCCGACGTAGCTCACATTTGCGTCCGTGCTTTATTTATTTTTGTTCTCTCAAGCTGGCCGGCACGTGGCCAACGCATTGACCTTTAAGTGGGGACGCTCCACCTTTGATCCTTCCGGCCGTTTATGGCCCCGGCTCCAGGTGGGAGCAATTATCTCAGTCGGGCGATTTCTTTGACTCAGGCCGCCAAAGGCAACCTTTACAATAATTATTCCTTTTTAATGCTACTTTTATATCAGTTTAAGATATTTTCCGTAATTCATAAGTAAAAACAACATTCTGATGAATCAGTTACTTGTATATGCTACGATTAAAGCTAGAATCTAGAATGGCTAGACTAAAATTCATGCAAGTTACGATTTTTGTTACTATTTATATGATTTTTAGTGTCTAGATCTAGAAGGTAGTTATAAAATGTGCAATATTGCTAAGAATTTTTTGTTTAATGGAAGTTATATATAGCGCTATGCGAACATCCTCTTTACTCCTTTTCCCTTTTGAGATAGACGATACAGATAAAAGGAATAGGAATACAAGAATCTCCGTACAAACAAGAAGAAAAACACAGATATGGTAGAGAATTGGGAGTATACGAAAACTTGCTGTTAATGTTGGTACTTTTTCCTTCTATTCTGCTTACTTTCTTATCTATAGTGTTCATCTCGTGTTGCTATTGTTTGTGGTACTCTCAGAAGATTTAGAAGGACAATTTTCCAATTTGCTTATTAGTTTTTTTTTTTATCAGAAAAGAAATTGAAGTTAAAACTCATATAAATAGCAATGATAAAGGGAAAGAGGATCGTAGCTATTACACTATATATAATCATATTACAAGTTTTCTGATTTCTTAAAACTAACTTTTCCTCTGTAATAACGACTAATATCTTTAACACTGTATTCGATTTTATTCGTGAGAAATTTAAATTAATTTTATTTTAAATCGTGGTCTTAATAACTTCTATTCGTTCTTTTACTACGATGTGGTCTAAGTCAGTTTAATTGTTCTTCTTAATTGTATTCTTCGTTTTGGACAATTTTACAAAAGAAACCAGAAAAACAATACTTTAGATAAAAATTAATCAAATGTTTCAATTCATGTTCTAGAATTTATTTTGTTTTACTTTACAGTTTGAATGAATATAACAATGAAGTTAAAACAAGAAATTGCTGACATTTGTATTTAAAAAATATGAAGTAGTCTTTTCGACCAGTACAATAAACAGTATTTCGTCATATGTTAGTTCGTAGTTAACAAGCTTATAAATTCTTTTATTATTAATTTTTCTGGATAATTGATTCAAAGCCGACTATAACAATGTGTAAAATTTAGTCGATATACATTATCCTACAAAAAATGGTAGGACATTCTTCTGTTTGCTAAAACAATTGGTTACGTGGTATCTAGAATTTGCAAATGACGTGGACTTTAAAATGTGTAGATAATGACTCATATTGTCATCTAAAAAATGGGCCTTAAGTAAAAGTTGACTGACTTTCTGAGAATAATTTATTACCATATTGTTTAAAATAAATGTCAGTATACGACGATCACAGTAAATTAAACATTCCCATGTTTATAGTTGATAATGTATGGAAGAACTGCAGGAAAAGTGACGATTGTACACTTACTAGCAGATAAATAAAAAATCCTGTGTAATCAAAGTCGCCCAGAAACTGAAGATGTAGCATCCTAGAACTTTACAACAATTCAACTTCGGAAAAGTAACAGCTACAGACAAACAAGAGCAAGAATTGCACGTGTCGGTTTTTTACGTATTGCATCTAATATCGTACGATCCCTGACAAAAAAGAAAAAAATATGTATAAAAAACATATTTTATACATATTGAAATAAGCAGTGCATAAAAATGCTCATAATTATACTTAACGTATTTTTACTTCAGTACTTGACGAATTAATCAGTACCGTGCAATCTAACTACAGTCCAGCCTTCAGCATCCTCTTATATAGCTCGCCTTGTAGTTTTATTTACCAATACTTTCCAGGTTGGTGAAACCGTAGTGTTTTCTCTATAATTTACTGCCTGTCCCCTTTCTGTAGCCTTATAAATGTGCCACGCTTCCACATATTTAATCCGTCGCTTATCCTGAACCTTTTGGATCATTTCTGCTCTGTTCCATTCTATCGTTACGGAATCTGGGTCTGCTATAGCGTAGATCGCTTGGACTGTAACCGGCTGTTCCTTTCCGATGTTATCTGTATGTTACTTGATCCTCTATTTTAGTAATCTTGCAGTGGTTCCTAAGTAGCATAAGTTGTTATGCCTTCTACTGTATTTTATTGGTATTCTGTACACGAAACTACAGAATTTGGATCTGAGACAAAAAGAATTTATTACGGTAATGGACTTCAAAGAAATGTACCCCTCGATCAGACTGGAACCGTGTTTTTGCCACTTGAGAGACTTCCTACTGAAGAAAATCACCAACTCAGGCACACCTAAATTGGCCTAGTTTCCCACCGAAAGTTCTCCTCACTGATCGCCCTAGTGTTGCGTTGCTTTATCCGATTCATCTAATCTCAATAACGAACACACGATATTAATTTTATCAATAAAATTTTTTACCATTCTATCCGAAGATCATTTGTTCGAATATCTTCACAATAGGATAGTGTGTTGTTCAAATTATTCGATAAGCAAGAAGTCATATTTGAATATATAAATATCATAAAAGCAATTATATAACGCAAATAAATTTATTGAACTGTGTTGCATAATAATAAGGTTATTTATTAATAAATAGTTTTATCATTTATTACTATGTTTAATCTCCCGTTGAATAATTAATTCAAAAACATTTTAGTATTTTATATAATTATTTAGCTTTTAAATAGTGAATTTGGAACACTGAAAAATAATTAAATGCTACCAAAATGCATTTGAATTTTTATTCTAGTAATTATAAAAAAAAAAAAAAAAATCAAGCAACAAGTTGTGTGACTTTGCCGAAAAATAATTTAAAATTGGGTGCAGCGCCTTCTGTTATGAGATTTTATTTCAAAAAGTATCTATATTATTAATTATTATCAAATAGCAAAGGGCTTAATTTTGAGGGTAGAGATGAGTTTCATGAAAATTTGTAAATGCTAATCATGAATAAAATGTTCATTAAGTCCGTCCAAACTCGAGATATGACACACGACCTCTCTATCTACCCATCCATTTGACCTTTAACCACCAAAATTTCATAGCATCAATTCCCTAACACAAAAATCTCCTTCCAATGTTTCAGAAATTTTCGACAAAAGGCACAGTAGTTATTAAGCTATAAAGTTGGTGAAGAAAATTCCACAGATCCCAACATACAAATACAAACAAACACAAACTGACATCTACTTATACAGAAAACCTCCCGAAGTTTTTATTTTTTGCATTTCTTGATGTTTCAAGATCCCCTGAGTAAAAAAAATGTAAAAATCTAGAGGATTTTTTAAAATCATTCCTTCTGTTGTTTATTACAGCTGGGAACTAACTGCCTGAAAGGCATCTACATGATAATTTGTAAAAATTACAGATTTTTGATTTTTATATAAATTTTAATTAAATAATTTCGAATTTTTATGACACGATTTATATTTTTCCATAATTTTCATAAACAGCTTTCAGAAAATTTCCCTTAATTAAGTTTTCTAACATGTAAATGAAGTTAATAGAATAGATTATAAACTTTTATAAACTTTTATCTCAGCGATAGACAAAGAAAGGACAGAAGAGAAAGACATTAAATCGCAAATTGTAACCTAAAATAGTGGATTGCTATTTTTGTTTCCGTATACAAATACAAGTAATGTGATGGTCTATTGTAAGCGAGAAGCATCTGTTAAAGGAGAAAATTCTCTGCAACAGACCTTACTTTTTTTTATATTTAAATATATTTTCCCTTTTCACTTTCAAGATTTTGGTATTTCTTTCACATAAATTTTATATATTACTATATGTATATATATATATATATATATACACGCTATTCTCAGCTTTGCAGAGAATGCAAAAATATTTTTAAAAATCGATAGACACAAAGTCAAGAAAGCCCTCAGCTTTAAATAAAATTAAGTTTTTTTTTTTTTTTTTTTTGAGGAAATAAATTTTTCGTACATGTGAATCTTTTATATAGGATTCTTAGTACTGTTAAGATGTTAGTTTTTATTAAAATATTATTAAAACATTTTTCCGAAATTGCCAACACAATAATTTCAATTGATTTTATATAAAAAATACTAATAACGTCACGCGATATAAAAAATTTATATATATTTTAGAATTGTTTTCAACTGAAACACTGAAAAAACTTTCCAATTTTGCTTACTCGCTGTTGTGTCCTGTAACTTCTTCGGCAATCAAATATATTTTTTAGTATTTTAATAGGAAAAAAACAAAACTTACAAAAAAATATAATTCAATAAATTATTTTGTATTATATTAAAATTGTATTAAATACACATGAAAGATCTTTGAACACTTAATTTTATGAATTAATATCAACTGATTTTTGGTACGTGTAATTTAAGAAATTTATCACGAACAAATCGAATTGGGGATGTTATCAAATCGATTGTTCGATCCCAATTTGACTAACGTTGAGGTAAGAAAGAATTTATCAAAGTTTAAAATGTATTCAGGAAACATTTTTAAAATAATTGCGTAATGCAGAGCGCGTTATATTTGTAACAAATGTTTTTGTGTAAATTCTCAGTAAAAATTTAAATCTGTTATTAAAAATTTGATTCAATCGTACTGAAATACAGTAAATATAAAAATAGTAAGCTGTAATACTATTTTTATAAATAAATATTTCATTATTTCCTCTTCATAATACATAAATTATGCTGTTTAAATAAATAAATAATTCAGATGATAAATTAATTAAGCTGTTGAAAATGAAAATGATTTAAGCCCATTTATTTTTAAATTGAGATATTTAAAGGTTTGCGTTTGTATTGACTCAAAAATATCAGTAACTGATAGTATGTTGGTATTATATTATACTTTTCTGATTTTATTTTCGACAAAAAGCACACGATTTTTAAGGTTTAAAGCGGATAAACAACATCGTGTCATCACACACCCATACATACTGGGGGAACGATTTTCTTTGCATTTCTCGACGTTTCAAGGTCCCCTGAGTCCAAAGATGTAAAATTCTTGGAGGAATGTAATTTTTTGACTGATCGCCATTCTTTTCTCCTGTTATATATAACAGGGCAGGGAAAGTAAACAAGAAATAATGGATTTTTGTTACTTCATCATCTTTGGATCATTTTGTTACTTTTAATTAATTGAGCCTTTGCAAATGAGTGTTAAACGACTCATTTGCAAAGGCTCAATTAATTAAAAATAATAAAATGATTTTTCTTGTTTGTAAAATTAATTATAATTTTTATTAAAGAAAGGTAAATATTTAAGGTGTACTTTACTTAACTAAATATATTCTTAATTAATACGTAGAACTTTTTTAAAATTTACTTTTTCTAAATTTTATTTCTTCTTTTCTGTTCTCCTTTCCGTTGTGGTGTTGGAGAAAACTAAATTTTACGAGTATGTGCCAGCTGTGTTGATTCTTTGTTCCTGATGTTTATCTGCCTCAAAATGTTGAGAATGTCATGTATTATCCAAGCTACGCAAAACATTTTTTGCGTGAAGTCCTCTTTTGCTCTAAATCCAGTATGTCTGCCATTTTTTTTTTTGCACTCTATATACTGTAATTTAACATAGGTTTCATTCTTAACTCTCCTTCTATTTCACCATTCCTTGCTTTATCAGCGAGACACCGAGGATTCTTTTATATGAAGTATTTTATTCTTCTCAGACATCTCATTTTTGTTGAACGTTATTTTTGTATGATGGTGGGTGACATATTCCAGGCCTGACATTGATATCGTAGTATACATCAATCGATAGTCTTTACTATATTAATTTGGTTATTGTTGGAATCTGTTTATGAATCATTGACTACAAAATCTGACCAATTTGTCAGTTAGCAGCATAATTCAATTATTCTGTCCAACCTGCCATCATTAGTGAAACGTCTACCAAAATATTTTAATTTTTTGCCCTGCTTCGCGAAATGGTCTTTCAGAGTTAGCTTTAACGGTTCATGGATTCATTTTATAGACAAGGCTGTAGTTTTGTTAATGTTCACATACATATCGTATTTTTTACAGGTTGTGTGAGTAAAGTTCAAACCCCAAATCGGATTGACAAATCACAAACGTTTATATTGACAAAACAAAAATACAGAAAATAAATACACAGTAACACTCGATGATACCAAATAAAACAACGTTTACAGATTAGATTTCCAGGTAAGCACCAAATTAAAGTTATAACCGACAATAATTCCGTAACAGGTCCGTTGGAAGAGCACCTTGCGACTTTCGCTTACGAACGTATCAACCGTAGAATCCTCGAGTCCTATACAACAGCAAGTACGTTACAGTCCAACCTGAGTCCGCGCTTTACGGCATTCAAAACGGGAGCCTCACAGTGTGTAAAGAATTTAAATTTTCCTGTAACTCCTTTAATCATCCTTCCTTTAACATTATTAATCCTTCCATTAACAAACAACATTTCATGTATTCCGTTTTCTATTTTACTAGCTTCCTTTGTTATGTAGTCGATGCAATGTAAGAAAAGCAATGGGAATGAAACTGCCTCAACCCAAATTTTAATTCAAACGGCTGAGATTATCCTGCTCTAGTTTTATTGTATAAATGCATTTATAGTATATCTACATACTTGTATCAAGTGACCACTGACACTACTATCCAGAACTTCCCGTAAATTTTACATATTTATCTAATCGAAACCTTTTTCTTGATTATATTAAGTTTATTTTCATATTTAATTCTGACAATTGCCTCAATATAAAAATTGAATCGGTCCAGATTTGATTTAGCACGAATCCCATTTGTACCTCGGACAACAGCTGACTTTAATCTTCGTTCGATGACTCAGCACATATTTTTACACCATGCCTGAATGATGATATCCCTCTATTCTACTTCTAGACTACTTCTATTACTCTAGATAGTAATAGAAACTGTACGAAGTAGAGTTTCTATTACTATCTTTGTTTTTTGAAATTGTTAGATCACCGCCTTTTGCCAGTACTTTTTTGTTCCTGCATTGCCTGGTTTTCACTCTATAACCAGAGTAACTCGCTGTATGCCCAACTATGTTGATGATCTCTACTGGGAGATCATATTTTTATCCCAGGTGCTGTTTGTAATAAAAGACGTTTGGTTCGTTTTCAGTATTTGGTTTGCTCTTGTTAGTTACCTGATCTTCCCGAACAGGAATATTTGAGATTTAAGACTAAACTGAAAGTAATTCCTCCATATTTCCAGTATAGTTGGAAATTGAACTGCATTTTCATCATTAATTACAACACTCGGGTTATAATCATCCGTTCTTGATTTAATACAGCAACAAAAAAACAGCAGAGCTACTTTTATAAGAAATTTTAAAATTTCTTATAAACGTAGCACTGCTGTTTTTATTTTTTATTTTTATTTTTTGTTATTCCGCTACAGATTTCCCGAACCTATTCCACATGATTTGCTTTGCTTTCCAAATACTGTATTTCAATTGGTTTCTCATCTTGCTAAACTATATAATTTTCTATCTATATCATATCCCGTAACACAGTTTCTTTTATATATTTTTTTATCTCATCTGTCTCAAAGATTGCCATTTTATTAGTCGCTATTTTTTTCATAGTTCGACAAAGTTCTTTCGCCTTCAATATAAGCTTTTCTTTCAGTAATTCCTATTCTTTTTCACTAATTGTATATGACTGGGAAGCTCTCCATATTCTTCCTGTTTTTTTCTTGGAAAGCTTTTTTACCTCTATCTCTACGCTTTCCAATTTTCACGTCTCTTTCTTTTGTTATTCCAACCCTAGCTTTTTTTTTTTTTGTTTCAGTTGTTCTTTAGTAGTTATTACTGTCATTTTACGATCTGTTAATAAAAAAATCTTTACAATCATAAATGTTTTGTCTTTAATTGTCTGTTCGATGGAGCGTTGAAAAAATCTAGACTTGCAGAGAGTAACGAAGGATAAGGCTATTTATTAATAATTCTTAAAGTATTTGTGATAAGAATCTTCTAACATTCAAAGAGTTGTAATCTGCAGTCAAAGTATTTGAACGATTCGAAGATGAAGAATCAGAATTAGTTTTTAAATAGTGTTCGAAAATACCAAGCTGGTCAACTGACCTAACAAACGGCGTGGATAACAACTACTAATAACGACAAATGAAGTAAACTCCGGTCGGCTATCAGTTGTAAAAGGCACACAAAAGAACTAGATAAGAATTACGTTCAGCAACAATTTATGTTTTAGGTATGGGGAATAAAATCGAAGAGTTAATAAAACACATGAGTAGTCTCAATAAAATTACTACCAGAATGTGCTGTCTCGTATTTTCTTCCATCTGATGTCTAGCAGACATCAGATGGAAGAAAAAAAAAAAAAAAAAAAAAAAAAGGCCGTCCATGCTAATAATATGAAGACATTCAGAAACCAAGGGGTATAACATAGCAAAACATAGAGTGAGTTTTCTAATAGAGCCTAAAATAGCAATTAAATGCTAACAGTTAATAACATATTAAAATTCAAAGTGGGGAACAAACTGAAAATTACGTAGAAGTGTACGGTCCTTGCAACGGCACTCACTGTGAGGAAGAATTGAATGGCTTTTTGATTATCTGGACGAAATAGTTTATGGAACTAATAAAAGCAATGAAGAAATATTATAACGAGAGATTCTAATGGTAGAATAGAAATGAGTGGACAATCACTAGATCACCATAGGTAGACAGGTTAGCAGTTACGAATGGTAATGAGCACTGTATCCAACATGATGTTTTCATAAATTGAATTCTCATTCCTATATTTTATTTTTTAATCAAACTGCTTTCTTCTCAATAAGAAAAACATCGACATTGGATTTTTTATTCAAAAGACTGTTTTTGCGTTTTTAAAATACATATTTACAAAAGACTAATAATTTCTGATTTAATTAGTCTAATAACATATTTTCTCTAACAATAACAATTAAATTATTTTTGCGAAATACAAAAAGTAAACCTCAATTTTGCCACATAAAATATCGCAGTATCCGTTAGTCAATAGAGATCGCGAAACATAAAAACTCTTTATAAATATTTCTGTAACACATTTGTATTTCACATAGCTTTTGTTCAATTTTACAAATTCCATGAACGTTTATATCCATTTTGGTTTCATTCTAAGGATAATTTTCTCGTTAATATAGAAGTAATATTTAAAAACTTTAATAAAAAATCATTTATACATGCTCTATGATAACAAGTAATATGTTATAAAATTTTGTAAATTGTAATTTCGTGGGATATATAATACAGAAAAATAATAAACAAAAATATTTACATTAAAATGAGTAATCCTAAAGTTTAAGTTTGTCTACATTGAAATTAGAGCTTTATTATAAAATTATTTTATCTCCTTGTACAACCTGAATTCTAAACAGAATGCATATTGGAGTTTTCAGCGGGTTTTCAAAAATTAAATGTCTTTTCCATACTTATCAAAGTAACTATTATTACAGGTCGGACTCATGTATAATTGAAAAATTTGAGACTGATTTTTATATATCTAATTCACTTTAGATACAGAATACAAAATTATTTATGAACTTTACATTAAAACTGTACACTCAGTTCATACAAAATTTTATTTCGTATCTCATTCGTCATCTTCAGTTAGAATAGCTGACTAAGAATTAACTTGTGTAAACACGTAATTTTTAAAATAAATTAGTATTGTATACATTTCAAGTAATATCGACATTATGGAAAAAACATGAGCTATAAGTTTGCTTTTTATTGAAAATTACAGCAAAAACGAAAACATCTTTTCAAAAAACATGTGAACACAAAACTAAGGAATAGTACACGATTTTTACATTTTATTTAATTACATTTTACAATCACGTTTTACGTATAAAGTTACTTTAAACTTTATTTTTACCGTGTGAAACGTATACGATATTTTCTGTATCTTACTTGCGTATCAAATTTCCTATATAAATAGTTATTTTTCGGTCTTTTACGAAGAACTCGTTAATTTAAATAACTTAATTTTTCTTTAATTCTGAAATAATAATATTTTTGTAATAAATGACATACTTAATAGTTAGCGACAAAAAATAACTTTTATCCATACACAATCTACAAAATTTGGAAGACGAATTGAAAGAGGCCATTACCTTTTCCACTTCATACTAATTAATTGTTCACTGTCTACTCGCTTAAGTCTAACGTGGTGTTAAAGGTTAACGCTGCGTTAGATAAGCTCATCCCAGTGTTATTATTTGAAATCAGTTGTAGATATCGTATATCATTTTTCCATGTGACCTTTTGTCATAATTACTCAACGTAGTAACGACGCCGTTTTTCAAATATTGATATTTTAAAGGATTTAGTTCGTTATATCATTTTATATCACAATTTATCGTTGGAAGTATCTATTACTCTCCTGCGTTTACATCAATCTTGTCTCTAGTCGAGTTGATGTCTGTTTTTTTTCTTTTCTGCTAATAGATCAACATTTTTTCAGGCAATGTTGACAATGTTATATTACTCCAACATTATTTTCTTCAGTCTCATAAAAAAGTAATTTAGTTTCATCTAAAAATTCAGTAATTCGGTATTGTATTATCTTTATCCATATCTTCATCAGTGATACATTCTCTCAGTGATGAAGATATGACAAATAAAATAATAATATAAATTATTTCAACAATATTTCTTTTTTTACTGTTTTCAATCATTTCAATTCTGTCTTCAATCTTTTATCTTTGTGTATAAAATTAGTTGACGATTTTTTTTCCATCTTTTAAAACAAATATTTTAAAATTATGCAATAGACGATTGCTTATTCGTGATCACGCAAACAAATGTTCGGTTTTGATCTAATGTCTCTTACAACAGTTTTAAGTGATTATATTACACGCTTATTTAATAGATAATGTAAAATATTTTTTTAAATGGAATAACTTCAATTGTATAACCTGCAACAATTGTACAAAAGTTTACAAAATGTGTTTCATTATTTTTTAATATATTTACTGATAAATAATGTTAAAAGCCGAAACTCTTCCTGGTGTTCTGCGATCCATTCACTAGCAATCCTACAAGCGTAACAGGGAGCATAATCTTGCCGATAAAAGGCGTCTCTATCATGGAACACGAATGCCACGAAGTTGCAGTTACTTGATTGACAACAATATTTAGTAGTTGACACCTTGTCAGAGTTTCATCACCGGATAATAGGTCCAAGCGACCTACTAGAAAACATTGCCGAAACTATCGCCTTCCTCCACCTGCTTGTATCCGTTCCACAGTAGATCTAGGTGACAAGATCACACATGATAAACATGGCACGTGTGTTCAATCGTCTGCACGGTGAACGTAAGACGAAACAACAGTCATCCATTCTTCAAAGGACCAATTCTGATGTAGACAGGTCCACTATCAGCGTTGTCGGCGATGAACATCTGTTAACAGAGGCATAGAAGACTGCGACTACAATGACCAATATTTAAGCGTGTTCGATGAACAATGTCTTCCAATATACTCTAATTATAATCACTATTAAAACCATGAGAAACTTGTGCTACTGTAGCCTAACTGTTTCTTCGTATAAGAAGAGAGATCCAACGCCAATTTCTTTCATTCGACGAAAGAGTTTCTTGTTTTTCTGTTTTGGCCACATTTAATACACACTATTAATGAAAACAACCCATGAAATTAATTGTTACGAAGAGGCTAACACAAGACGTCTGGCCATCAAAATTTAGGTTTCGTTAAAGTCAGATAAATCCACCATTTACACACTATAAAAACAACTGCTTGTGCGACCCTCCTTCAGCTGCCAAATGTCCGTTCGATGATTTTGACACATCTATAGGAACGGTTCTTGCATTGACGAGGAGTTAGTGATAATGCCTTGGCTGGTTGAGGTAGAATCACTCGAAATTAATTCAATAAGCTATAGAATTTTCGTTTGACCGATAAATGACATTTCAACCAGAATTTTCTAGAATGAACTCGAGTGAGAAAGCATGATAATATAAATTCACGCATCGGCCTGCACTCGTTCTAGATTAATTTGACATATCTGCAACTTGTTCTCACAAGTCAGATAATTAAAATTAATTTATTTATTCAATGTTAAATGTCTTTCAATATATTTGTTATCGCACAATATTAATTCATTACTATGCTTATTAATTTAACAACAAACAAAATTTTACAGTAAATAATCAAGAAAGTGATTAATCTAAAACCGATTAACACTAACAAAATTATTAATACAAATTTTAATTATAAAGTCGAAGGAACTAAGCTAATTTAAAGCGACCCTTTTCTGTTGTCTCTGTAACAATATAATAAATGAATAAAATTGTAATTCTGTATTCACTGTTTCTTCCATCTTATACTTTTATGTCATCTATTTGAAGAATCCGAAAGGAAAAAATCTAGCAACGAGTTGCGTAACTTTTCCTGGCTGTTGTAAGATTTTATTTTAAAAAAACTTATATTTTTGTTACAATATATTAAATAAAATTGTGTGTGACGCCATCTGTTATAAAAATTTTATGGAAAAATCTCATATTTTTAATTATTATCGATGGCAAAAAGCCTTAATTCTGAAGGAAGGAATGGGTTTTATAAAAAAAAAATTGTAAATGTAATAATGAATGACATCTTCATTAAGCGCGAACCTCTCAAAATATGACACATGACACCTCTATTTCCTTACCAAAATTTAATAGTATCAATGCCTCTTATATACAAACTACCATACCAAAGTTCGTTTCTTAATCTATACTCCATCCTGAGATATTAAGCGAAATAGACGTCAATGCATACATCCACGCCAACACACACACCGACACACACATATAATTATATCCACTGAATTTTTTGTTGTTTTCTTTTTACTTTTTTGGATTGAGGAGGTCTCAAAACGTAGAGATTTGCAAAAAGCTCGGATAAATAAATTGCAAGTGGCTCTCGACAGTTTCTCTTAATGTTACCGTCAATCGAACCAAATATTTTTGAAAAATCACAACTGAACGATTATTATTTACAAACGTCTGATGAAAAACAGCCCAAACGTTAAACGAGTTTGAAATTCTAAATAAGTTACATACATTAATACAACTAAAAGCACAAATTAAAAAAAAAAAATAAAAGATTTAAAAGGCACATTTTCTTGTTATTATAGACTTATAACTTGCCTATCGAATAGAAAAATATAATATTTGTAAATTGAAAGCTATCGAAAGTAAGTAAAATTTATTAGTAAAATACTTTCAGTTGCTGCAATTCGAAAACAGTGGGTACATTCCAGTAATAATCAGTCTCAGCTACAACCGATGCTTCGGTGAACGGTTTAAGAAGCTTTTACTGGAACGTCTGGCAACCTAACAAAATGGCGGAAACAAACAGCACTATATTGGAATTTGTAAACTTATTTTGTTAAAATAACTGTAGATTAATACAGGTGAATAATAAAGATGATGGTGATAATTAAATATTTGCATTAGCTGCTACTGTTGCTATGATGAAGAATAAAAGAACTCTCTACACAAAAACGACACTCCATTTACATGAGTACTCTTCTACTTACTACTAGCGACAGCCTATGTTTCAATTAAACATATTAAAAAAAATTTTAAATCATCGTCAAATAATCTTACATTTAATTACAATGTATGGGATTAAATACTATTACATGATAGCCGTCTTATTCAATTTTTTTAATTCAATTATTTTATAACGCCGCTAAATATAACCATGAAAGCGGTCATATTACTTCTTCAAAGTTCACCATATCCATAAAAAAGGATATTGAGATTTTACATTTGGAACACAATTCCATTTTCTGCTAATAATTGAAAGTAAAAATAAAAATATAATTATAATTAAAATTATAATTAAAACATGCCAGGACAGAATTCATACTTTAAATATTAAAATTCACAGAAGCAATCACAAAACCTTGTGTCTTCTTTTAACGTCCTTTTCGCACTCGGGAAACAACTGTCTTTACGGCGGAGTCGACCTTCTTTTGTAGGCTACTCTTCCGCCTCAATATGTAAAACACGGTTAAAAATATCCCCAAGGCTTTCGGCATAATCATTAAATTTAATTTACAAAAAATATAATTATAATTAAAATTATAATTAAAACATGCCAGGACAGAATTCATACTTTAAATATTAAAATTCACAGAAGCAATCACAAAACCTATTTAAAGTATGAATTCTGTCTTGGCATGTTTTAATTATAATTTTAATTATAATTATATTTTTTGTAAATTAAATTTAATGATTGTGCCGAAAGCCTTGGGGATATTTTTAACCGTGTTTTACATATTGAGGCGGAAGAGTAGCCTACAAAAGAAGGTCGACTCCGCCGTAAAGACAGTTGTTTCCCGAGTGCGAAAAGGACGTTAAAAGAAGACACAAGGTTTTGTGATTGCTTCTGTGAATTTTAATATTTAAAAATAAAAATGTTTAAATTATTAGCACAAAATGCAATTGTGTTTCAAATGTTGCATAACATAACTAAAAAGAAAAACGAAAATAAAAAGCTTTTGCAATTACGACAGTATTATTTTCGTATTGGTTCTTATTATTCAACCGGCAATTAAAATTTTCCTGACAATTACTTAGTCACAAAAGATAATAAAATAGTAACAATGACGTACAACTCCAAACAGATTGTATATAGGATTTGATTTATGAAAAATACTCATTTTTATTCAGCATTTGTGTAAGAAATTTCTCACCTTAAATAATTAATGTTTCCCAAAATATTTAAATAAAATTATTATGCGCATTGTCTAAAATATAATAAACTATCACTAATCTTTCATAACTTTGTAAGTTGAATTATACAATGATTTTGCAACTATCCGACTTTCCACATTTACATTTAATTGAGGCGTTTATTCCTGGAACGTGCGAAATGTGTATAATCCAACATGGATTTTCAGAAGTCGAAATATTGTCAAAAAACATTGTCAAAGGAAAAAAAATATTGTTATAAATAAATTGAAATAGCTTTCCTATATATATTTTTTTTCCACTGGGACATAAAATATTGAGAAATTCTATGCAAATCGAGGCAACGTAAAATTTGAAATGCAATAATAATCCAACAATGGATTTGACACTTTTTAGAAATAAATTCCTCAAATATATAAATAAAAATCATTTGAGAATTATACTTATTTTTGTTAAAATCAAATCGAAAATGTAACATTATAGAATAAAGCAAAGTTTATTGAAATGCAAATATAGAAAATATACTTTAATCAACATCGTTAACAAATTAAATAGAAAATTTCATTAAAGTACGAACAAAAACAATTTAATCATCATTTATTCTTTAATTTTAAAATAATTTTCGCTTAATCTTAGCTATAATTTCGTATTTCAAAAGAATCTTTATTTACCACATTCTTTTGAATATGGTTTTATTAGAATCGAGAGATCTTCGATAGATTTTAAATATTACGTATCGATTAAAAATCTCTTAGATATCGATCACTTGGCGATTAAGGAATTTCGTATGATTTACTACTAAATATGAATTACTAGAGTATTTGGAGTATTCGGTTTAAAAACAAAGCCCATTAAAGAAATTTAATCACGTCAACACGAACATTTCTAATCTTGTTATTTAAAACAACGTGTAAGAGTTGAAATTAAATCCATTACTTCATATTTTCTTGAAGAAGAAAAAAAATTCTTAGTTTTGTATCGTGTTCGAATACACGTCAGTGATTTTACTATTACTCACATTTATGAAAATTCGTTTCGTGCATTATAACGTCATTGAAATTAATGACGTCGTTTATTTTGTATTACGCAACATTCTTTTAGATTTAAATTTTTGTTGGTATTTGTATCATTTGAAATAAATAAAAGGAAGATTATAAAATTGATTTAAATCTAGCGGAAAATTATTATCGCCGCAGTAAAGGAAGAATTCGAAAGATAACTTTAGTAAAGAATTAAAGAATACAAAAATAAACCGACTCCCTTAAGTAATAATAAATAAATTTAATTTAAAAAAACAAATTTTCATCATAAATCAATCAAATTTAAAAGCGTATTATTTAACAGGATTACAGTTTCGATACAATTCTTTTTATAAGTATATTAAACGACATCAAATCCAATTCTTTTCCCTCTACTTTATTTAAAACAAAATCTAAATTTATAATATTAAAAATTTTAATTAAATTAAAAATAAATATTTACAAAGTAATGAAGTTTCAAATATTTGTAATCAAAGCTTTAAATTGTCAATATAAATCTAGATGCTTTAAAATTAATACGGTTTTAACTTCTGAACGATATTATTAATAATCTGAAAATTAACTCGATAAATAAGTGAAATTCTTTGTTCACAAATATAATTTTAAAGTGACGTTGTTTTAATTAATTTTAATATAATTATAAAAATGCTTATTTCACTCCGCATCTTGTATTTTGTTAAGTAGAAACATTCAACTATAAGTTTTGTCTTATTTTTATAAAATATTGCCTCCTTCTTCAAAACCAAATCTATTTCTGAAATATTGTTTCTATAGAAAAAGATTTTACAAATCGAACAGAAGTTTCACAAGACGTAAACATTGTATTAAAGTAATTAACACTGAATAAAACAATACGTTAGTGCTACACCTTTCCATTTTTGTCGTATTTAAAATAAAAATCTACACTTAAACTATATGCTGAGAAATAGACTTTTTTTCTACGTATGATAATTAGAAAAATACCCGATTATTAGTAGAAAAGTTATATAAATAATGTATATGTTTAACAGAATTCAAAGTTAACGTCACTTTTGTATAAAACAGACTATAAGTCTGATTAACTTTAAATTAGATCAAGAAACAATTAAAAATATAGAAGAAACTAAGTCTCTTCAGTTCCGTCATGTCCAATCACCAGGAAAAATCTGTAATTGAAAATCGTTAGAATTTGAAATATGTTATCTACCAGTAAATACAATTTTAAATTATAAAATGATGTTCGTATGACTAAACAGCGAGGATGACCTTCCAATGATAAAAATATATCTTTTAATATTTTTTTCGAATCATCAATTTTTTATATGGAAGATTTCATATTTCTATAAACGTCTTTAAAGACTGGACATTTACCGAAACAATATATTCTGCAAATACAATTCTGCATATTGTAACTCTTGTAAGAAAATATTTTCTAACGACTAAACTCCATCCTATCGATGTAATCATATTTCACCTTCAAAATGCTTCCACTCCCTCTGAATTGCATTTGTTTTTCCATAGCCCTTTTCGTATCGACGAGAACAGGATATAAAGCGCCTTTCATTATAATACGTCAAATAAATTAAAATAAATTCCTTTAATGTTAAAACGGTTCTTCTCAGTTCGTGTAAAATGCAATTTCAAATACTTTAAATCAATTTATTTATAATAGAGAGTTATATTTTAAAGAAAATTCTCATTAAACATTCAGATCTTAAAAAATACATATTACAAAATAGAAATTTCTAGAGCGAATATATTTCAACTAAAGATTCGAAAATAACATTCGGTTAGTTATAGGTTAATATCGTTAGTATAATCAAGGTTGTATCTATTGGTATTTGCAGATACTTTTGCTCTATCAATTATAGAAGAAACCAAACCACAATTTTATAAATGCTGCAGAATGATTGATAAATATAAGTTAGTTCCAATTAAAAACATATCAATGTTTACAATTTCTTATTCACAATTCTTCATTAATCAAAGATCATTTATTTACATGTATTTTGGGCTATTTTTAAGCCTTCAGTTATTTCTGCTAAGTTCTCAGTTCTAATTTTTAAATTTGCCACAATTTACAATTAAATCTATAAGTTTTATTTTCTTTTTTTTTTGTTTTGAGTTTTCTATACCCATGGCAAATACAGAGTGAACCAAAAGTAGGTGGAATAGGGTTTCTGTTAGTGTTATACTATAACAATGATGTATGTTTGTATTTTTTTCAACCATAACCAAAACCATCAGAGATAGAGTATTGTTTTCTTGAAAGGTAGCCTAAGATACTTGTGCAAAAATATTTGTCGGGCGTGAAATGTAGACTTCAAAGCTGTGTAAATTGTGAAATAGACAGCAATTTGAGCACCTGCGTTCATAAAATCATATTGTATTATATAGTAGAGACTCGTAAATCGAAACCCCGGTAATCGGCACGATTTTCAGTCGGACTGTGTCGTGCTGAATCGAACGTTTTTGATACTAGATTTACTTCTAAAGTATAATTTTCATGTTTTTTATATTCTTCAATATATTTATTTTGTTCGTACAAAATGCAGAAATAATTTTTAACGATACGATAGCCTCGATTATTATTATAAAAATTTTCGTTAGGCTTAAAATCGACGAAAATTCAACGCGAAGCGACACGCAACGGAGAAAAATTTGAACATCGGACAGGTTAATATATTTTTTTCGTACATAATCCGTAATCGGAACAAATCCCTAATCTGAACAACCCCAGTCCCCAATTGATTCCGATTTTCGGTTCTCTACTGTATTAGCAAATATAATTGTATATGTAATCTCAAAATTTATATGTATATATAATCTGAATAAATGTTATCATTTATTGTCCATCTACTTTTGGTTTACCCTGTATATTTCCGTTTTAAAGAACTGTCTCTATTCGAAGTTTGGTTACGCGCAACATCACTCTTCGAAGCAGTGTTTCTCAACCTTTTTTGGCAGTGCTCCACCAAAGCATCTTTAAAATACTAATGTGAGATCTGGAAATCCCCTTGAACGTAAAGTTTTAATAAATTATATCCGAATTAATAATTACCCCTTTCTTATATCCGGATATAATCCGAATATAATACGACTTATAATAAAATTGTTCCCTATATTGAATCGAAAATTTTCCTATTAAAAACATCCTGCCTAAAAACGGTCCTGGACGAGAAAATATGCGTCCCCGGCCGTATAACTGTCAACTATCCATTGTTCTTACGCTGAGTACGGATCATCTTGCAACTTAAGTTTATAGTTAGCGCCCGAATTCGCCGTATTGTTTCTAATCCCGGGAACACCTATGGCCTAAGCACATGCACGTGACCAACTTTCCCAGCAAAAAGCTATATAAGATGCTTCCTTCCCCCCTCTGGGGAGTCAATCATCGATTTAGATCGAGTCGCGATCTCGTCCATTTTTGTCCTTTGTGCCTAAGGGAATATTTTACGTTGTGCCTCAAGAGTTACCGATCCTTCCCTTTAAAAGAATTATCGATCCTTGTGACCGACAGAATATTGGAAGTACTGATTGTCTAAGAGGTATGGAACCCATTTATGTGAACTCTCTCTCTCCCTTCGCGTGATAGAGATATATAGCTTTATATATGTCACCCCTGTTATGTCAGATTTTTGTAACGTATATTTTGTTTTCCATTAAATCGTTGTTATCCTGTTAAATGGTGTCTTGTTTTGCTCGAATATTCGCTTATCGCCTTACCACGACTCCACTTTCCCTCCTACACTCGACCGGATGAAAAGGTAGTCCCGTCCATGCGGGATCCCTACCGACAAATAAGTCATCTCTGACTCGTGGGCAACTCCCTCCGACTTGTTGCCGAAATTAAACAGAGGTCTGACCTCGTCGTCCCTCCTCGGTACCCACACTAATGTCTCCTCCGTGACAAAAAACATGGCGTCTTTGAAAGAGAAAAATAAAAAGGAAAGGGCAGTTCAAGTACTGAGAAAGAAATCATCAATAAATTCTTTAATAATAATAATATGAATGATATGCAAAAACAGCAAATAAAGTTTCAGAATATATATATGGAACTGAAGTGCATAAATTAGTATAATTTCGATTGGAGTTTTTCATGTAATATTCTAAATTCTAGTTTTCTGAATTTCTGTTTTTTTTTTTCTTTCTTTCTTTTCCTCATTTTATAAGTGAACACCCACTTCAACGCTTCAAATATCTCTAATTTCCCCTAGGGAAATTATGAATGGGAAATAAATCCCCTTCATAATTTTATAGTTAACAAATTCTGAAAAAGAAATTGATGGTAGGTTCAAATCAAAAATGCGCATAGTCAATACTATTTTTAATTTGACTTTCGTAAGTAGGCCTAAATATGTATGTTATGTTACATGTACTGTACTTCTCGGAAGAAAAAAACGTAAATTAGTGCGATCCTTGTCTTGATGTGTGCTGCAAAGAGTTTTTATGCGATGTACTAATTTGGTCAATTTTAGTCTTAAATCTCCACGGTTTGTGAAATCCAGACGATTTCCTTTTTTCAATAACAAATAATTTACAGTGCTAAACCCGCATATAGCTAAATTTGACGATGGGAATGGCAACAATAATTTTCTTGTTGAACTTGTCATAATTAAATAATTTATTTTCTGTCTCGACACACACTCACGCCATTGTATTTTTTATGTTGAATAGTGTTTTAAAATATTCTAAGAGTTGTTGATACTGCATGGCCTCATCAGTTATATATACCAACATCCAGGGCCGGATTTAGATGAAAAGAGGCCCTAGGCTATTCCACTTATGAGGCCCTTTCACCTCCCATTTTTAAGTTTGTTTATTAGTCATATGCATAGAATTTCTCCTTATTTTCGGTTCAGTGTTTTAGTGTTCACTGTTTTTAGAATAGTGTAATTTTAATTTTGCTAACAATTTGAATGTAGGCCCCTCTTGATCTTGAGGCCCTAGGCTGAAGCTTAGTTAGCCTATAGGAAAATCCGGCCCTGCCAACATCGGTTGAGTAATCTAAGGTGGGAAAGCATTTTCTTTTAAATCTATAAATCTGTCATTTAAGTCACAAGCCATTTTATCCAAATGATCAACAATAACGAGCATAGCAGAATCAGTCACCTCACACTTATTTAGCCAATAAAATTGTTCAAATTTTTTTGTCTAAAACATTTTTTAATACAATTTCAGAAGTCCAATGAAGCCAAATATCTTGGATTTCTTAATATAGGAGAAAATGCTTTAAAGTTTAAAGCATTTTTTCCTAAACTATACATTTGTTCACTTAACCATCTATCCATGGACAAAGGAGATCTTTCCCATTGCACAAACATATGCGTTCGGTGCATGTTCGTTCCAGCGCGAAAATAACCGAAGGGGAAGCGATTTAAGAATGATTCAGCGTAACGTACTGTACAAATAATTACCAACCGTAAAGAATAAAGACAACATTGCTGAAATCGATACAAAAACGTAAGCTTTATTTTCTTACAGGACCTATTCAAAACGACCGCCTTCGGCGGCGATATAAAGACGAGACGGTCGGGCGTGACGTTACGGTGGGCACATGGCATTCCCGGTGACGCCGTTTCCAGAGCCGCTAGTACGAGTCTCTCCAATTCCTCGACGTCACGCGGCACTGTCGGTTAGGCCTCATAAACCGATGCGTACGTACATTCCTGCCATGCTGGAAAAATCTCATTTGCTCCCGTTCAGGCGTTTAATTGGACACCCGCCGCGCCGCGTAAACTTTTATAGTGAATGTCAGAATAATTATTCGTTCCGATATTCATTATAAGTGGAGTTTTAAATATTTTTCTGTCTCATTTCGCAAGCAAAACTGTCTGCATATCATATGAATAATATCGATAATAACATCGATTGCGTAAAGGTCAGAATTCTAAATAACCGAATTTCCTTTAAATAAAAATATTTGCTAAATATATAGTAATTGCTACAATAGAGTGACGCTATTGTTATAGTTTATGTCTCAACCATCTTCACTCGCTTTCTTTCTCGGTACAGTATACAGTACAATACTTACATACAGTACAATGAATTTATTAATATAAACATTGGATTTTTCAACACTTTTGGTGAAAAAACAAACTTTTAACAGAGTAAAACTTTCGATACTTTATCCTAATGAATAATGTTAAATATTTTAATTTTCGTTTTAAAGAAAACGAAAACCAAAGAAAAATTTTCGAATTAATTCGAAATTCACTTCCTTACTTTGCAAAAACTTTAAAATTTTTCTAAAAAGAAATTATCATCAAAAAGTTTTTGCGAAGGTAAATTTTCTCCAGTAAAAGATTAATTTGTCTCCAAGGAGATTCTTGGTTTAAGTACCTTTGCCGAGTTTTGTTTAAAATGAGAATTTTATAATTCGAGAATAAAAAGTTTTTCCAAAATAATTATTTCCGCTTATGCTGAAATCACTAATCACGATGGCAAAATTCTACAAATTGAAAAAAATTAACTACATAAGTTGCTCTATCTTTTAATTAAAATATATTTAAGTAATATTTATTTTATAAGAAATAATTGAGATTAATTGAGAAACGAAAGCAATTATATAAATTTTATATAAAACTGTTTAAAAATTGCAAACATTGAAAAGATGACTACATCTAATATTCATATACAAATATTCGCGACGTCCTCGTCTTTAATACGTAAGCAAAATCAACAAATGTAGATTCAAGGGGCACAAATAATAAAGTATAAAGGCATTATATTACAGATAAAACGTTGGTAATTTTTAAAGAACTATAATAGAACTCAGAATTCTCAACATCCGACGTTTCGTGTTATAATATCCTTTTTTAATACATTTTAAAATATATATTAAAAAGCATCGACTGAACTCAATAATTCTTCAATTAATTCATTCGTTTATTGGAATATAATTTTCAAGCTAAACGTAAGCAATAAATAAAAAACATACCATTTTGTAATAAACTTCTGAAAAATTGAGTAATCGGAATTAAACCGAAACGAATAAACGTGGGTTTAAATTTGAATATTGGATGGGAAATATCGTAAACAATAGTTTGCACTTTTTATATTAAATTCTTGATTATTTTAATATTTCACTATTTTATTATTAACAACTTTTCAATTTTTTAAAATTATTTTCCCTAGAACATCCAAAAGTTTTATCACGAAAATTGATCTTCTGACGATTGATCTTTTGAGCGAAGTACCTTCCTCGATATTATTATTTATACTAGAGTATTCGAGGATGTCTTTTGGAATTAAAATTTCATAAGCTGCACTAATTAATGAGAATTTAAATTAACAATTGGAATTTCAAAGTTACGACGATAACAATAGATTACTTCCTGCTAAAATATGCATTAAAATAAATACGAACTAATCAAGAATTTAGTAGAAATAATAAACAGAAGACACGAAATGTATAAAACTATTGTTCGAGTATTATCGTTGATAATATTTTAAATAGTTTTATACTTCAATAGTTAATCATTCGTCCTAAGTAAGTAAGTAACGTTTATTGTAATAGGTGTAAACCTGTTACAAAGGGGGTTACAAAAAGATTCACAAAAAGACTTAAATATATAACTTCACGTATCATAGTACTTGGCTATAACAATAATTTACACAGATTATAGAAATTATTAATAATTACAATTTATAACCATATAGAAAAATACATAAAATCATCATCATTGCTCTTGAGCATCGTATGGAGGTTGTATTAATCTTACAACTCATAAATTCGTCTATGACAGGAAATTGGAAAATTTTTAAACAACATTGAGATATTGTCTTCTCTTTATATAGTCTTATGCCATAGATCTATATAATAACAATGACACAAACACATCATTAATATAAGACAATATTGTTGTTATATTATTTTGCACAACATTACTCTATAATATAATTATGCTTATCGGAAATTTCCTGTCGAACGATACATACAACAGAAGTTAACATAAAATATGAGCATAATTTAAATCTATTCTTAATATTCCTATTTTCATAATTATAACAATCATATATCTATTGCTTCTATCATTCAGGTTATTCACTATTTCGAAAATAATCAAATTCTATTAACCAACACTCAATTGAAACACTTTATCCAGGTTGATATCATATGAATATTTTTGGTTATCCTTAATGTAGTAATCGTCTCTTATGATTATTCTATTTCCATTAAGTTTTTTCTTTTTGATTATTGGTAATAATTTTTTTCTTCCTCATTCTTGAACTTTTACATAGATCTGTGGTGAATATTATTTTATTTTTCTCCTTTTTACTGAATTTATTGGAAGAAGGAAAAATTTAATTTCCTTTTCCTAAACTCTCTATGAATCAAGTTTCTATGAAATAAGGAGTCCACTAAGATTTTCACTATAGGCTTACTCTCGCCATTAGTTAGCCTAGCAACACTTTCTGTACAGCTATTAGATATTCCCAGATCTTTTTTAATGTACTGGTTAATTTCATTTGCGTAATCATGTGAATTGAACGGGAAATTATTAATACCTTAGGTATGTTACCTTAGGTAGCCAAGATGGCGGCTCGTCTCTAATTCCAGCAAGAAAACAGTGGGACGCACGTTCTAACCTAACCTAACCTATTCTAATAATTTGGTTGCTAATAATTATGGTAGTTTATTACAATAGGTTAGGTTAGGTTAGAACGTGCGTCCCACTGTTTCCTTGCTGGAATCAGAGACGAGCTGTCATCTTGGCTACCTAAGGTAACATTAATCAATAATTATAATATTTCTATTATTTCTCTCATTAATCAATTTATCTATTTCAAATTCTATCATACCTTTTATTTGGCGATTGTTCTCGGATATTATTTCCATTTCTTCTACTTGTTGAGATAGCTTTGTCAACTTTTCATCAAAATAGTTATTTTCTCCTTTCAGTAAATCAACCTCTGTTTTAATTTTTTGTAGTTCAATATGAAGTTGTGAAAATTTGTCCTGTATTAGATGAAAAATCGATTTTAACGTGTATTAGGGTTCTTCCTGCGCCTGTGGCTCTTTATCACTACTGCGAAATAATCGTTTATTTTCGTAACTCTTGTAGTCTCGGGGCTGTTTTCACGGATATCTTCTTTTATTTGATAATAATCTTCGCTATGTAGATCTTTGAATTGTTTTCCATTTTTCTTTTCTTGGCAATTATCTTTACGTGGTCTACCACCACCCCTTCTTTGCATGGTAGCTTGACTCATTTGTTCAGGAGAACGGGATAAGGGACCAGGATTCGATACTATTCCGGAAATTAATAATAACAATATAATTAAGTCTAAGGATAGTCTACTCACAAATTTCCACTTCCGCGAATTAATCATATTCCAACTATTTACAGCCTTCCAACACATCAATGCACAACACAAAGCTCTACTCAAAAGTTCACCAACACCACCGACGACCAGCACACTCCACCCCGTTCGTCCTAAGAAAGATATTCAGACTCACGCCATAGAAAAATGTCCAATTCTCTAACAATTAAAACAAAATATTGTATGAAATGTGTTTTATAAACGCTTGTTAATATAAAGTATTTTCTGCAGGAAGAAAATTTTGTAAAAAAATATTTTCTTTTACATTGGATTTACGAGTTCAAACACGTGTATCCTCAAAAATTATGAAAACAACAATAAAGATGATTTATGATAATATAATCAATAAATGTATAAAACTTAAAGCGGGTAACAGACCTCGTTGGTCTGTCTGTCTTTAGAGTTAGGTTTTTTAAAATATATATATATATATTTCTTTCTTTCTTTCATTTTCTCAGATAGGAATTTTTCAGTTTATTAATTTTTATGGTCACTTGGATTTTGTTAAATATTGTTTTCTTACATTAAATTAATATTTTTATACAGATGTTAATATAATTGCTGAATTTTGTTTTTAATTCTTTTTGATTTTTTTCGATAATATTGTGTTTATTGTGAATTTTCTTTTATACTCCCGTACACAAAAGAGTACCTTGTATTAAATAAATAAAATAAAAACATTAAAACAATATTCCTTCATTTCATAAGCAATATAACATACATCATTTATCAAATTTATTTGAAAGTTTCTTATATTTTGTATAAAATTCAAGAAGGATATTATATTGCACTAATCATATTATATTATTGCTAAGACGATATAAATACCAATTTTTAAATATTTATATCAAATAAATTTTTTATTTGCTAACAAACACTATTTTTGAGCAGTTAATTATCTGACATAAAAATCACCATCATCCCTATATACCGAGTATCGCATGAGAATATGACGAATTACGTGTCTGATACAGCTAGACAATAAACTGTAAATTAAATTTTAAAACACTTTTTATTATTTTTACGTAATTTAAATTTATTAACACACACACACACGTGTTTCTCCTGTAGTATAACGTAGAATAACAAATTCTGTACGTTAAAAAATTTACTAAATAAATTTTCATATTTATTTTATATAAATAATGCACATTATCTTCCCAGAAATAAACGAAATTTTAATTCAATTTAAATCCAAAACTACGCGGTTAAACAGAAATTAATTTATAGCTTTCATTTGATTTATTTATTTTGAAAGTGTTAGTTTACTCACTCTTATTATTATTTGCTGTAAACAAAGGACATTAAATTAGTTCGAGCACCTGTTTATTACTCACGAAGCATGATTTCTGTTAACAATCCTATTTATAAACATCTGAATACGTCGAATAAGTTAATTATTATAATCTAATAAAGTACGGAAAATAATTTATCTTTAACCTGTGGCATATTAAATAGGCTAATATAGAACAATTTAAGTAAATCTGTTTCAACACTTATCTAATGATTATTTTATTATAAGTCATATATTATATCTCCTATAAATTTATTTTTTCCAAAATAAAAACTCAATTATCTTTCTTTTAATTAACAATTAGCCTGCAATTTAATACAATACACAATTTCTATCGTATATTTATCTAAAGTAATGGCTTTATTTTTATTTATTTTATATTTTATGTAAAAAAATAAACTATCAGGAGAAAGTTGAGAAATTCCAAGTTGGAATGCGTAAGAAAGTCAAGTGTGAGGCATCATTATAAAATAAAATCTAAAATTACTTACGAAACATTACAGATGGTGTTGCACGAAAAGGCAGAGACCTACCCCCTCTTTAGAAAGATTAAAAAAAAATAAGGAAAATTATGTATGTAAATCTGTTTAAACCTGGAATTTTACTATCGATACAACGAATTAGAATATAATTTAAACAGCGACTTGTTATTATAATATATTAAAAGAGAAGCTAAATTTATAAACTGTGATGTAAATATCAATTATTAAGCAATTTTTCCGATGTCGCTTTAAATGGATAGCTTTCCCTGCTCAAAATATTTATCAAAAAATTGCAACTAGCAGAATAAACACAGACAAAAATTAAAACTTTTTCATTATGTTAAATACAAATTATTCATACAAATAACAAAAAAAGAGAGAAAAAATATGTATATTTAACTAAAAATAAATTTGTATTCATCAGAACTAATTAAATTTAAGTCGTATTTAAAAATATCGAATTTCAATATTATTTTAAGACAAATAAATGAATTTAATAATAACTACGGTATGCATTTTAATGTATAAAATAATTATATTAATCCTTAAACTCGTGTCTAGAAATTAAGCATAATGGTCCAATACTTAAATAGAACATAAAATATTCAAAATGAACAGTGAAAAACGCTCCAGATAATAAAAATATCCAAAATGTTGTTAAATGTTCCATAAAAAAAAGCTCAGGTTTATGGAAAATCTTCAGTGTTCATGAATGCAGCAGTAGCGTGGTTCGTTTTAATGTACTGTACAATAAAGTCACAGCAATTTTCCTCTTTTCCACTGGTTTTTGATTTCACGTAATTTAGTTGAAATGTTTGCTTTTCGATTGTTTTCTTGCATAATGAATGCAAAGTTCTGCTTTATGTTAAGTTTCGTGCTGTTCCAATCGGTAGTTCCCAAAATACAAGCCATATTAACGATTATGCCTACTTTTTGGACACTAGTGTGTAACAGTTTTAGTTATTGTTTGTTATTAGTCTACTTCTTAGCTATTATGGTGAAAATAACAATTAAAATATATATTGTTTTAATATAAATTAACTTGAAAAAAGAAATCGAGCGGATATAATGTTAAAAAATAATTACGTTTAGAAAATATCACAAATATTCTCTTGTCGTTCTATTAAACCATAATTTTAAAAATAAATATAAATTCACGCAATAACAAAACTAGATGGAACAAAGTGGCAAAATCCTTCCTTAAGGGAAAGTCGAATAATGTAAATTCCAAATACGTCAGAAAACCGAAGACTTTCTTGCTTTTTTCCTCTTTAGACGTTGGAGATTAGGCAATATTGCATCGTGACTGTTGGAATACCTATCTGCGAATGGTCAGCAGTCGTGATGACTGACGAGCAATCCAGTCACACCTAATACCATTCGACTAATACTACAGAAACCAAATAAACCGAAAATATTTTTTAGCTCGGTAGAGAAAGTAGAAAATTCCAAAGCATAGAAATCTTATACATTTATGTTTTTTTCGTATCTGTGATATAGTTTGGAAAAATTTACGTTTTCATTTGTGTAATACTTCCAAATTTCAAAACTAGAAAATATCCAATTGAATTTACTGATATTTGTTAAATTTTACTATTTTTCGTAGAGAGTTTAATAAATAGCATCACTTCGCAGTTCTCTAATTATTACAAATTTATAATCGGTTTTCTTGTCTCGATAATTCCATTTTTAACCGTAAATGTACTGTATAGTACATATATTAAACAAAAATAATTGTTTCGAGTGTAAATATGAAGAAGTATAATTAATTATTTAATAGGATTTTTAAATGAAGAACATATAAACGTAACATTTTTACGCACATAAATTATTGAATCTGAATAAATTCAGAAATTCATGATGAGAACATCGAGTAAGTAAAAATGAGATGTAGCATCTGATTTAAATGCCTTTAATGCTTATAATTTATAACTTTTTCTATAAAATATTCCTCTAAAATGTATGCAGATATTAAAATAAATTCATAAATATCTTGAGTTTTCGAAATAACAAACTGATATTTATGCCTTAGTTGCGTTAGATTGAAGATGATTCATTGCTTCTAAAAATATACTTAAAATAACAGATATTTAATTACTTGTGTATTTAATGTTTTTTACAGGTAAATTTTAATAATATTAAAATTTACCTGTAAAAAACATTATATATATATAAGTAATTCATTAATATTTTAAATAATGAATTACTTATATAAAGTATGCGTAGGTTTTAAAGTCTTTGATTATTTTTAACCTTTTAAAACATGACGAATTAGAATTTTGGGTAATATCGAGTCGCCTATTCTAAACATTTTATTTTTATATCTAACTTATTTATTAATGATTTTACATCTCGTAAAAGTTTTAAAGTACGAGAAACTTTAATTTAAAATTAAATAGCTTTTATATTTTGTATTTTTTGGACTTTGTCCTTCTTTTTTCGAGTCCTTTTTTATGCGATCGTTTTTCCCCGTTAAAAACGATCGCATAAAAAAGGATTATTTTTTTGTCGACCGCATTATTTGAAAATCGCGTAAAAAGAGGGATAGGCATGCTGTACTCACTACAATGAAGGCTATGTGGACTCCAGAGCAGCAATTAATATTTTTTTTGCTTATTCCAAGAAACTGAATCCTGGCTATCTGCTTCAGTAGTCAGTGAGTCAGTCAGTACTTCAGTTTACATAAGTAAGATGTCTTATGTACACAAAAGAAGCTAGAGATTTACTGTGCTGTTAATAGGCTCTATAGGTATTATGATATGTGGGATAGGGTGAATAAGAAATTGTTGATGACAAGATAAATAGTGTTTTCACATTGAAATTTGTTTCTTGTGTTCAAATTTTACAAATGTCAGTGCAAACAAGTATATACAAATTGTAGCTCATTTTAGACATCACTGATACTCCAAGTTGATACAATCAATAGTACTGCATAATGTTTAACTAAATATTTATTTATAAATAGCAATGTGAACTCTAAGCACATGCAGCGTGAGTTCTTTATCTTGAGACAATAAAATATCTTAATTGAATCTCATTATTTCGGAAAGTTGTAGGGTTTCGAAGGGGCAATCAATTGGTCACCTTGGATGTGACCTTGACCTTGACCTTCGTCATTTGATGGTGAAGTCTGTTTTTTTCAATGGGAATACATATTTTTGATCCCGGCAACGGAAACAGTGGGAAATTTCACAATCGGATATACCCTTGACCTTAAGGTCTAGATCAAAGGTCAAGATTATTTTAAGGTTAAAATTAAAAACTTTTTAAATAGGAAACCATACTTTTTATTACTGGAATAGACAGGGAAGTAAAATTTACATTTTTTCACGACCTTATTAGTTTGACCTTTAAAAGCGTTCACTACTTTTGAAGTGCTTATTTTCAGTGAGTCCCCTTGCCTCCCACTATCGGGGTATTCTCATACTTTAATTAGTTTAAATATAATCCAATAACAACGACATGCCAGATATCACAAGAAAAGAAAATCATAGATTATCACATTATCTGACTAACTGACTAAACCAATTGAAAATATTTGTATTTCTTGACTTAAAATGTTTGAAGGATGATTGAAAAATAACAATACAAGATTTACTCTTATTTTTTCGTTTTCATTTGTGGGTCACATACTACAGCTATAATTCAGTGGGTGACCGTTGTTATGGTTTACAACTATAATAGATATTTTTGCAGTCGTTAATAGATTTAAAAATGCAAAATTCTATAATTAATGTATTCATGTAAACATTCAAGTTATCCGTGACCAAATATCATCCATTAAATTAAACGATGCCGGAAAATGTGTAATTCAAAAATTTAAAAATATCACGCTATCCGTGATTCTGAAATGTAAAAAAAGAGTAAAAAAAACTACTTTGAGTAAAAAACAAACCCTGCTTAAAAATTTTATTTCCGTTGAAAATTAAATGGAATAGAAAACATAAAGGCAGAAGTTAAATTGTTTTTTGTAATTACACTACAATTTTTCTAAATATGTAAAAATTAAAGGAAAATCATTCTGGCAGAAATTAAAATTTCATACAGTAATTTAGTTCCTAGCAATTAGTTTCAAATATAAATGAATTTGACATGTTTAAAGTCATTTGCAATGTTTTTGATTAGTTTCGTGATTTTTTTTTAACTTACGAATTGAAATAACAAATATACATTGAGAGTAAATATTGAAAATTTAATAAAGAAATTTACATATTCATACTTAATTGTAAGCATATTATCATTCTGTTATATTTCGAAAAATAATATTTAGCCATAAATCTACAAATTCTTATTTTGAAATTATGTCTTTCAGAATTAAGATTGTTTTTAATTGTTGTTTACTTTTTGTTTATATATATATGAGAAAGTTTGTTTGTTCGCTATACACTCCTAGTCCGTTTGACCAATTGGTACGAAAATCGTCAGTTACGTCTACATTCTTCGAACTTAGATAATGTCATATATCACACCCAAAAATATTTATTGAATTTCTGTAAATCAATTAATTTCTAGCTACATTCAATTTCCTGATTTACACGTAGCGCCATCTATTGACATAAATTGAACAAAATCATAAACTAAATATAATTCTTTCAAAAAAGATACAATTTTTTAAAAATGTATATTATATTCATTTAATTACTGCGACAGGCAGTATATAGCACTAGCCACTCGGATCTTGTCATTTCTGAATGATACTTTCTTAATAAGTGCCCTCCGGTAGCTGAATGAATAAAACAACCGAACACCAGTAGTTAGTTTGTCCTGGCCATGCGTAAACCCAGGACAAATTTGCGCATGGCCAACGGACTGGCCACGTGCAGTTTTCCGGGTTTTCTTCACGTTAGTAATGCATAAATTGGGGCCAGCTTTACATAATAGTCTTCCCTGGATGCATTCCCTTCAGCAGACGCTCACATGTCACGTTGCCATAACCAAATAAACCAAACTAATTATAACGAGCAATTATTTATTGTGACATCGTCACACTGCTGGGCTGCAATTTTTCGTCACAATGTTCTCAATTATTTTAGAGGTGTCTTACCCCTGTACATCATACTTTTCCTGTTAGCAACGGAATCATGTCGGTTATCTATCTAACTCCGTTCCGGGAAACTTTTGAATCGGAGTGTAACGTGACTTCCGGTCTAATCCGGAAGTTCATATGTAGTTAATTTGGAATTCCTGCTCTAAGCTTTTCTTATTTGATCTCAATTTTCATCTAATTCCTTTCCGTGATTAAGAAAGAACAGACATACAGAAAGAGGACAGTGGAAATTTATAGGTTTACAGTTTTCTCAAACTACAGCCCAATAATATTTTTATAAACGCGATATTTACGAGAACATACTTCCCACGTATTTTATAAAATCTGTTGCAAAAATATAAACACTACTCTCACATAAAAGAAATTATTCTGGCATTTTTAAAAGATTATTTTTATTTAAACAGGTTTTACATGAACACTTTCGGACGTTAAGGTTAGCAAATTTGATCACATGCGGAGGCCATTACAACCTATTCAACACAGATCACTTTTCAAATGAGTTATTAATAGTAGACCAGTACTAATTAGTAATCGTTAAGCATCCTCTCTTTCGGGAGAAGGTTAACAACTACTTTTGGTCGAATTACTTTAAACCCGTTTCGCAACAGTCCCTTCTCTCTATCGCGCCGGCGGATGGTGGCATTAGAATAGGAAAATTACATAATACGAGGTTGCCGGCCTGCACAAAATATGTTTTAAGCAGTTTTCGAGGGTGCCGAGTTTAAATATTTGGTCCATTTTTCGCGAAATTTGATTGTTTAGCAGGTTACTGCTCTGTTATTCGGTTGTGAATGGCACAATTTCTTAACATTAGGAAAAAATAGATGTTAAAAACTTTTAAAAATATCATATTTTCAATTAGTGTCTAGTTCAATTAATGTTGGCCAATGAAACTGCCATTTTGTACCATCCGAGTATAGCGATAAACGTGACAATGATAGGCTGAAATAACCAAACTCTTTATATGGTTTTCGTTTTAATGTTTGTTATATTATAGTATTTGATTTATGAAACCAGAAAGGTGATCTTACGTGAGGGTTTATCACACCGAGTGACCAATCTAATACATTTTAAAATTCTTTATCCCTGTACTGTATACAATTTAAAGAATTTTTAAAATGTTAGATTGGCCACATGTTATGATAAACCCTCACCTAAGATAACCTTTGTAATTATAAATCAAATACTGTAATATATTGTAGGGTTCGAAGTACGAAATAATCTAATATTTTTTGCCCGAGCAACGTCGGACTTATCTGCTAGTTATAAAACAAAGACGATACATAGACGCATCCTTTGTTTGTAAAACAAAGGATGCGTCTATGTATCGAGCGGCTAAGAAAGCCGGGCAATGACAGAGTCCATTTTATGACTCCATTCCAATGAGCGTATTTTCATAGTAAGCGAACTATCATTAGCTCGCTTACTCAGCCACTCGCCATTTAGGAATTAGACGCACTCAAAGATCATATTCGTTTAATAAAGAGTTTCACAACGGATGGAGAAAATAAGTGTCTTAGGGAGTTAAAATTACTTTTATATTCCTGTCTTAGTATTTCTTAAGCGCAAGAAAAAAATTCAGTAACATGTTGCTGGATTTTTTCATGTACAAATCAATCGATTATTTAATTCAAAGTTTATTTTATTAATTATTTATTTATTAGCCTATTAATTAGGATAGAATTGGCTAATATGCTGTACAATACAGTCGATATTAATTAATTAATATATTTTAATTCTTAATTAATTTTACGGAGGGTAGATTTCATTATATTAATTTCTATATTCCGAGGAGAAGACTTGATCATTAATTTTATTAAAATTTCATGTTGTTACACATCCTAATCTCTAATAATTTCTAAAATATTGTTCAAGCAAAATGTTTATTCTTTGTATGGAGAAACAAGCGAATGCTTTTACTTTAAATAAAAATTAAATCAAATTCTTACATAAAGTCTGTATTAATTATACACGTATATACACGAGGGTTTATCATGAGTGCTTTAATACAGTCTTTAAATAAAACACCAAGGGCTAAAAGCAGCTTAATGTCGATATTTGATAAATATATTGTGATTAAAACGTATATGCAAATACAGAATACAGATGCAGTCTACAATAATTTATTATTCATCAGATTTAAATGAATAACGATAGACATAAGAATTGGATAAATTTAGAATTCCTAAGTTATTCAAAACTACAGAGAAACAAGAATTATATAATTATTGTAAGTAAAATTTATATGAGTAAATAATAACTTAGACAGAATGAGAAAAGTCATTTCGATGATAAATATTCCCCTTTGTCAATAGTACAATACAGTTAGATTCTAAATTTCAGTATTGTACATGGTTTACGCTCGATTATCCGTGAATTATCGTAAGTTGCTAATGAATAATAACACAGATATAAAATAATACATTCATCATAAAACGGCAAGAGATTGCGCGGACACTATTATACGATGAACTTTATCTAGTGTTTGCATCAAAACGTAGCGCACTTATTTATCATATGTTTACGTTCATGTCTGTTACTCGGATTATATTACATAGATAAGTTTTTGCGCTTAAGAAATACTGGCAGGAATGGCGAAGAGTGAGTCCGCGTGCAATATAATAAGCGTAATTATCTTTTAAAATGTTTATGCTTGCCGAAGTTTAAACTTCGAATAATGCTTTTTAAAGAAATTGAATGAATATATTTTAATTCGGAATAAATGTAAAGAAGTTGACGTCTAAAAATTTTTTGGAACGACTGTCTCTTAACTGTTTACTAGAAAAATATTTATTCATCGGACGGAAACGAAAACGAAGATTTAAATAGATCAAATATTATCAAACGGTTTGTGAGGTTTTAACGATGTAAATTCACATTCACCTTCATAAATGGAACTTTAAAGTAGTACTATTAGAAATATTGCTACTATAAATGTATCTTCCATCTTTACTCGTGTCTGTTTTGACTCATCTTTACTACTGACACCAATAGACATGGAACAAATTGTTCTCGCTATATTCTTATAATATTTCTCTTAAAACTTCAATATCTCAATATTTCTCGAAAATGGAGCTAGAACAAAGATATTCTGCGTTATACTAAAATCATAGCTAAAAATTTATATTGGCCTAGAGCATCCAAAATTTCTGATATCTGAAAATACAAAATTTATAGTTTCATCCCATTAATAGGATTGGTTGGGGGATGATGCCGTGATATTTTTAATGGCATATATAAAATAAATATTTTTTTGTTATCACAGTAATAAAGTACTGTACACAGTGTGTAGTATTATGATGATATATTAATTTAAGTCTAAAAATCAAGACGTTAATAAAGCGATTACATAAAGGACTGTTGTATTTTGGCAATTTACCCTAATCTTGGTGTAAGATGCCGAATCAAGTCGGGACAAGATGGCTTGTGAAGTTTTAATGTAATAAAGTAGACATTAGACTCTTAATATATCTTTCTGTTAAAGCGTTTTACAATATCAAACATGAGAAAATAATGCTAAAATATAGGTTAATTAAATACAGTATAATTTTAGGAACATTTTAAAGTTTTACAATAAAACTGTAGAAAAAATGCAAGTAGACTGATAGTTCTATCCTAATTTTTGCTGTGTGAATCTTTAATCTGTTCTTTCTTCCTTTTGAGAAGAAGTTTTGTCTTAACGGACAGCGAATTTGTTTAAAAGTTTCTACAGACATCTTAACCCACGAAAAAGTCGCGACATCTTATCCTGACAAGTTGGACAAGATGCTGGACGCAATGACCAAACGAATTATGAATGCCAGGCGACGGTTTAGCTCTAACGAATACTTCCTTAATCTTATTTTTAGGACTACTCAAATCATCTCATTATTAATAATATTAAGATCGTTATATCAACATTTATAAACCATACGTAAACTAAACAACACTCATCAGTTTAATGTGAATGGAAATACAGTACTTTGCAAAGAGCAAACGCCACTAAAAACCTAAATTAATGCGTTTATAACGACATGAATTCACACCATAGTGACCGACAGTGTCCCACTACTATCCCACGCTCTTAATTTAAGTGAGAAGGTATCTTGGAAAAGATGCCATGTTGGACAACTCATCCTACAACTCCTTTTCAAAAGTTTAGAAACTTTGTCATTAAAAGTATGATATTGATATTTACAACCGAAATACTATTTATACACACAGAAATCTAATTTTCAATTTATTTCCTTGAATAAATAAATAAATAAGTTACAAAAGACATCGAAAGTTTTAATTCAAAACATTTAATCACAGAAATATTCATTATATAAACCACACATGTTTCATAAATTTAGAATATGGCAAAATATCTTTCATAAATTTAGAAACTATAATATACAGATTACTCTACGTATTTTGTTTAGGAATTTTGTGTTGAACACTTGTTATTGTGGTTCTTATTTCATTATGGGCAAACCTAAGCAGCTAACAAAGGAAGAAAAAATTAAGATTTATGAACAAAAGTGATTGAGTAAATCAACAGAATATATTGCCAAAGATTTAAATAGATTAAAATCAGTTCTTTCAAACACAAAAGAAGTATAAGATACAGTAATATGTCAACAGTTCACCATGCATTATATATTTCTGTGTTTAACACTTGTAAATAACTACTAAAGAAATTTGTACTGTTAGATGAATTAATAATTACTGTGATAAATAAAATAAAAATAATTAAGCATCTTAAATAAATTATGCTAAAAGAGATGAGACAATGTTTTTTAAGTTTGTAATTCGTTCAGACAATTCTTTTTATATTTTGTAGTCTGTTACAGTTCATTAAAAATTGTAACACTTAAACATACCACTTTAATGAATAGAATTAAAAATATATTTTTTTATTATTTCTGTATCCCTATAAATGAATAAAGATGTTGAATATTTTATTATTTATATCATATACTACAAAGTTATTTTTGTAACTGATACACCCTATAAATAATTCATTTTATATTGTATTTAAAATTTAAAACTCCAATTAAAAGTTTATTATAAACGAATAAGTCAATTTTTATGTAAACCAAGTATCATTATAATTGTTGTTGTGCTTACACATATGATACGAAATGTTAAAATTATTTGAAATATATATTGGTTACGTTTTATTCAAATTGTATTGTAATTTAAATTGTAACTCGGAACTTATACGAAAATTTTCAACATTATTCTGGTTCACAAATTTAGTAAACAAAAAATTTATTAAAATATCTTATTAAATTTCCTTTCGTAGATTTTTTTTTCAGTGACGAAACATAACTATGCACTTTGAAAGATAAAACAGCGTGATTTTGTATTTATTAATCATAATAAGCATTTAGATAATCACGAAATATGTCTATTCTTTCTTTTCTTTATTTAAACTTTTATATTAATGAAGTCAAGTCTTATTATTAAACAATGCGACTAACTTTTCATAAATTTATTTGTTTACTTTATAACATTAAATCATTTTCTTAGAATTTCCAAACATATACAGCCAACAAAAATTCATAAGACGTCACCAATTTTGATCAGAGGAATATTGACAGAAAATTCAAAGCTATTCAAATTTTTTGCCCAATTTTCGTAAAAATTTCAGAAAATATTTTTCGTAACAAATTTCAAAAAGTAACATCAGAAATCAATAGTTTAATGTCATTATTTATTACGAATTCTGTCATTCTTCCACCAAAAAAAAAGTAACAGTAACTTTCGGCTCAAAACAAAATCAATATATTGCTTTGAGTCGAAAGATATTTCTGTCTTCGTTGTACTTTTAAAAAGAATATCACATTGACTGAAAATTCTTTTTACTCTCGTATTTGTTTCGTGTTTTCTGTTTCAATATTATTTATTAAAAGTTTAAACAAAACTTTTAATGAAACGAAACTATAATAAATAACGAGATAATGAAGAATACTCGGCAACGAAATATTAGTATTATCTCTGTATATATAATTATTTCTAATTTTTAACTACATTCAGTATAAAATTTCACATTATCATTCAATATAATGTCATGAAATATTATATTGAATATGATGTTAAATTTGAATGTATTTCTTAAGTTCCCATTTAACAAAATTTCCATAAAAATTCCTGCATTTCTACAGAAATAATACGTAAATATAGCCTTTTAGATATTAAGAACAAAACAGAAATAATTATTTGTAGAGAATTCATATTTCCAAATGCAAGTGTATTAATCTTTTTCACGTTTGATGAATTTGCAATCCTCGATATAATCGTAATCAGAATATAAAATATTTCTATTGAAAATAATTTAATTTAATTTATTCTGAAACTCGTGTCTCAAACTTGTTGGATAATTTAGTTTTTATGTTTGTATTAAAAGGACAATAGTATTCAACACGAAAACAATATTAACAGGAAAACAAAACAAAGTAAAAATCGAAAATATTTGCATTTAAACAACTTTTAGTTAGCAGGAAAAATACCCTAATACAAAATTTATGTAGCACACTTTTTAAATCTGAATTCTTAGAAGAAAATTCTTTAAATTTATTTTATTTCATATTGAAAATAGGCATAAATACGTTGAAGAAATCCAAAATGTAATAAAACTTTAGCATCGATTTTTTTTTTTTTTTTTTTAAGTTACTCGAGCGTCTTAAAAATGCCTGATGAAATAGGAGAGATCTTCCCCATTTTCTTACGTGTAAATAGAAAAATCGAAGCATTTTGAGTTTCCGCGTTTAAGATGGCCGAATAGCCAGAACAACAGATTCGACACCGTCAAACTGTAGTATTTTTAATATATTTACGGCTTTTCTTTTTTAAATGTTTTCATTTAGAAGAAATTTAAATTTAAGTATCAATATAATAACAGGAACAATAGAAACACAAAGATCCTTTAACTTTTCCCGGCCATCTTTACGACATGTTTGTCTTTAAAGCTTTGTGGTAGTTGAAATTTTCATATTAAACACGGAATATTACTTTTGGAGCAATTAAGAATGCAAACACCGAACGTTTTAATCCTTTTCTTCGTCAGTTTTAATATTTAAATGATTTTAAAATGCTTCCTCTCTTGGAAAACTCGTCATCAAGAACATTTTTAAAATAACTTTTTTACGTATCAAAAATGACAAATTGTCTAAGGATCAAGAGTAAAAGAAGTCAACTTGGAAAAATGGGGAGAGATTATCGAGAATCTGGTCCTTTCTGATAGGAGTGAGATAATATGTCACTCGGGAATTCGTTTTAAAATCTTATTAGTTATTTATTCCGACCTAAAAAATTGTTTTCTTTTTTCCAATCGAGTAATTTATTACAAATAATTTCGATCAAGGTCGGAAACACAAGCAGAAATCGATCTATTAGGAAGTATTCGCACTTCTCTTATAAATTAATTTTGAAGTAACAAGAAGTTTAATTAACTTCTTTCCAAAATAGCATCTGGAGTTTCTCCATAAAAATTGCATTAGCTATTTCTAGCTAATAATTAACACGTGTAATACATGTTATAGAATTACATTGTGTCAACATACGGACTTCTCTGTGCTGTAATGGGGATTGTAAGTTATTTTCAAATGTTTATATAATTTTAAACTGCAATAGAGAATTATAGTAAAATCATAAAGATTGTGCTTAAAATATTCACAGTTTAATTAATCTACGTTTTATTCTAAGCAATTTAGTTTAAATTAAATACTTCGATCATAAAATTTAAAAAAAATTAAGTTTGAATTTTTTAAGAATTATATTCTAAATCAATTATATTCTTAATTATTACATTGTAAATTACTGTTTATTATATCTACAAATTTATTTTATTTACAATGGATTTCGGCCTAATCTCTGATATTATTATCGTCCTCTACATGATACGTTTGAAACTAATATAAAAAGTAAATTACATAGGAAATGAAAATAATATTAGCTCGAAAATGTCTCGAAGAAGATTACTTTATATTTGCAGTCAAATTGCTGAGAAGTTTTTAAGGGCATGTTTTATTTTTATTTATTTATTTTTTTTTTTGTCGCGACAATAGAAATCGATCAAAGCATCTTTTCTACGCTTTATCACTGAATATTTCTATTATTATAATTTGGAATAGAGTGATAATGATAAAAAGTTCTGTTCGGTCGAATATCTGCGTGATATTCACACCGATACAACAAAAGTATTGCATTTGACACAGTTCCAGGAAAGAATGGACATTTTCTACAGAATTGGAATTCCTCTCGGAATAAACTAACACGCTTTATCTTCGTTTCCACCACTGTTCTATAATTTTAGAAATAGATTTTTATCGATAGAAAAATCAGAACTGCTCAACTTGAAAACTTTTGTTTCCAGTTGGAATTTTAATAAAATTTTGAAATTTTCCCTTAGTACTGTGACCAAAAAAGAAAAATATTTTCATATTTTTTTCTTCAAATTGTTTGTGTTTCAGATTATTTGATTTTTTCTATAAACGATTACTCATATTTGAGATCTATTTAATATATAACAACAATAAACGTATTGAATTACAGTCAGGCACATATCAATAATAATTTTATTTTGAAAGGTTTACGTACTATTATATTGATTATATAAAGTTTTTATTCTCATTTATCTTGTTAATGATCAGAATTTCTTGAACACAATACGAAATCTAAATTATTATCGAAAGAAATTACTATTATAAGAATGAAATGATAAAGCATTATTATTTACTACGTATTATGATTATCAGCAATGCACAATGTTGCTGATAGATGGAGTAAGAGTAAAATTTTTTTATTAAAAAGCAATTTTTCATAGGTATTGCCTTCGTGTATTAAAATTAGAACGAAATATCCATTTGTGTTTTCTTAAAAGAACATTATTGTAAATACGATTTATAGAAACTTTGTGGTTTTGCACATATAACTGTTAAGCCGAAAATACTCTATTGCATATTATAGACATAAAAATACTTTATAGTATACAATATATAGAATGGAGTACTTCTTATTTAACACGAAAATTTTATAGTGAAAAATTGATCTGTAAGTTCTCAAGATTCTAACTAAACTTAATACATTTGTAATGAATTTTTTATGCTATTTATTAAAACTATAAAAATATTCAAATTAAAACTATATCAAAAAACTTTTATTAATAATGGGAATTATCCATTTTTATCCATATTAACATGTAGACTTTTTACATTTCTAATGTAGTCATTACGATTTCACCTGATGCAGAAACTGAAACCGTTTTAAGAAAATAAACAAAAGAAAAAGAAAACCACTGCTGTTGGTTGAAGAAGAGTGTAATATCGAAATATAAAATTTGAAGTTTACACAGAAAACAATCTTTTGTAGAAACTTCAAATTTGATAGATTAAACGAAAAAGGAAACCTGATACAAGCATTTTTCGGGGGGGGGAGTTTCTCTACGTCTTTAGATTGCGGTTTCCCAAATATTCTGTATAACTTATTTTTCTCTAGTTTTTGTGTTAGTTTTGGTATCGAATGATAAATTTCATTTCATCTTAACGGGGTAATCCGATATCAAGTTAGTGCTATGTCATATTCTCTTACTCTATTGAATTAATACAGAAATTTTTCTATACGTCTTCTTTAAGAAGGATTAGGTTATAGTGTTAAATAAAGATATACATCTAGATTTAATATCATAATCTAAATTATTATCAACACTCCGGTATAAAAATTTCTGTAAGAGAATATTTCTACTGTTCTTACAATCATTTAACTGATGAGAAGAGTTAAGCAAATTTTCGAATATAACGGATCAAAATTCTAATGTGGAAGTAGCCTACCGTAGGGATTAGATTTTTCTCATGTGGAGGCATACTACACTCATATCCAATACTATTAATGGTTGAGAACGCGGCGTGTATATTATTACGCCTTGTTCCCTTAATATTTTTAAAATATCGAATATAAATGTAATAGTTTCATTTTCTCCAAAGTAAACAAGCTAACCACAACAGTTTGAGTACGTACACACAATCATTTTCTGTTTCTCCTTAGTGTCTTTATTGGCCAATAATTTTGCATCACTGTTGTCAATTATGCCTATTTTACAATTGCACGTGTTACGCTTGCGAGTTTACGCAGAATTTCTCTTGAAATTTTCGTTGTCATTTCGTGGAAGAAAATAAACTTGAGATTCGTGGTTCTGTTGTCAACGGCATACAAGATTATTATCTAGGTTTGATTAGAAACTTTCACGAATATTTTTCTGAAAATATAGACAGAGAGTATTAGATGAGAGACTCTTCGGTAATCTCCCATCTATGAGAAGACTAAGGAAAAACGAGCAACCAGTAGTTGAACTTTCCCGGCGACATCTGTTATCATATTTCATTTTAAAAGCTTTTATATTTTTATCTATTATAAAATGACAAAGCTTAATTTTGAAGATCGGGATGGGTTTTACAAAATTTGTAAATGCTAATAACGAGTAAAATCGTCATTAAATCCGACCCTACTGGAGATACACACCATCCCTATTATCTCCCCACTCCCTCGACCTTTAATTACTAAAATTTAATAACTACAATCCCCCTAATACCCAAACCTTCCTGAAAAATTTCAGAAATTTTCGACATAAAACATAGGAGTTACTAAACTTCAAATAGGGTGAACAAAATTGTGCTATAAACACCACACACTACATCCATACATACAGAAATCACTCCCGAACTTTTCACGTTTCTCGACGTTTCAGGGTGTCCTAAGTCCAAAAATATAAAAATCTTAGGCGGGTCATTTTTTGATCGATTGCCATTCTTTCCCTCTATTATATATAATAGCCGGAAAGTTAAGAAAAAGGTTAAGAGCCTTTGAATTAAAGCTATTGCTACTAATAAAACGGTCAGAAAAACGAAAACAATAATATTAAAATCTGATAATATGCATTTTAAATATAATGCAGTATTTAAATTTTAATAGTTTGAATTATATTTCAATGTAGAATCTTAAGAGCTGTAGAGTATTTTATTACGAGGTCATTCGATTAACTTTTCGATATGAAAACTTTTTCCAAGATATTCAGGAAGAGAAGTTATTAAGGTTTTTATCTCGCATCTTCAATCTTCTCTTTCTATATGCATATTAGGTGAAAATGTATAATGTATAACAGTTTTATAACGTAAAAGGAAAATGTTGTATTTTGTTACATAAATTGATTGAAATTTTAAAATTGTAATTTCTATCTGTAATAAAAATCTAGATATATTTACATTCTTAAGATTTTCCAAGATAACTAAGCTTTTCTTTAAACTTTGAGATAACAGAAAATTATATCTTTATGCAATTTCCTGAATATTTATTTGTTTATTAACTTAAGCAGTGAATGTTAGGAATAATGTCATTTTTCATAAACTCAATTCTATAAGCTTTTCTAGGACTAATTTCTTTCGTTGTGCAAATATTAGAGTGAGAATATACATATTCACAGGGTTTATGCCGCTCGGCACAATACATGCATTTGATGCCTCTTATCTCCCCTACACAAAACAAAAAATAAAATTTGTTTTAAAATGCTATACCTATTATAAGTGGAAAGAAATTTTTGAATATTTTTAAATTTTATTTAAAATAGTTTAATTTCACTTATATACTGTTCATTATTTTCACTCACGAAAATTTATGAAAATATGCCACTCTTGCCAAATGCAGTTTGCCCATGCGGTAGCACCGGCCCTGCAGACTCGAATCAAGTAGCGAGTGAGAGGTTGCGAGCGATATAGTTCTCTCAAAGGAAAAACATTCACAAGCGAAAAACAAGGAATCTCGCTAGCAGGAGCGAATTTCTGGCTCTCACGATTATCTGACAGAGTCTGATAATTATCGTAGCGCGTTTCTTCTCGCTGAATACTGCGAACGAGCCTTGGAACACGAATAGAAGGCTTCTTTCAGTGAATAAGACATCGAACTAGCTGTAAAAGAAAAATTAATCAATACTGATAAACATTTTCTTGATCACAGGAATCTTACCAAATTATGATAATATTCTCTTTCCTTTCTCTATTTCCAGAGAGGATGATCATCGTGTCTTCTTTTTTAATGCGTTCTTTATGAGGTAATTCTAATAGCAAAAGCTTCTTTCTTTGCTAGTAGTAAGCGTCATAGTCGAAACATTTGTTTTTTACTTCCATACAATGCTATATTTCACGCTTTTGTGTGAGGAACATAAAACGTCGTCCTCCACGTCACTTTCTACCATTTGCTCGCGTGAGCGAGATTCTTAATTAACAAGAGCGAGAAAAAATTGAGAGCGTGAAACTTCATTATTTCTTAATTAGGTTTCCGTTGCTGGTTTTGTAGATTTTAAACAATTAAAAGCTAGTGGTTTTCTTTTTTCAGTAACATATTGCACAAGGAATAGTTGTTTATGTAGTTTTTTATTAAAGGAAATGCATTTCGGGTCTTAATGGACCCCTCTTTAGTCCTTAGAATGGTTGGTTGTTGGTTACAATTGACATTAGACAGTATGTTGAGTAAGTGACTTAAGTTAAATTACTTCATTATCTCTTCTCACCATGTATTCTAGAATTTTCAAACTTCCAGAGCAGCTAGTAAAAAACCTAACATAGTGCGGGACTCTCTTAATGGAAGTGAGATCAAACGCAAAACGCTCTCTCTCTCTCTCTCTCTCTCTCTCCCCGTCTCTGTCTAATAAATAACTTGTCATTATATTTTGAATTTACACAGATAAATAAAAATCTTTATGCAGTATAATTGAGTGCTGTCACTCTCCATCGGGATCCATGCAATACTCATCTTCAAAACAAGGAGTGTCATCATATAACGAGTAGGCAACTGATTGGACCCAGCTGCGATCGACAAATCGTGAAATTTCACAAAATATTTATTTCAATATTAATATAATTCATTAAATTTCAGTAAATAAATTGTAATCTAATAATGATTAAAACTGAATAATAAATTTAAAAACTCAACTTTTTACAATTTATTCTACAAACTTCTGTTACTTGTTCCAAACGATTAATTAACACGAAACCCAGAACACAGGCTATATAAAGATAATTTTACTTTTACTTTACTAAAAGATATTTTACGAAAAAAATATTTGTTTTATTATTGAAATAGTGTAATAATATAAATTTAAAATTAAAAAGACAGAGTACAGAAAGCAGAATTAAAAAAAAAAAAAAAAAAAATGTATATATTACAATATTCCCGGTTTTTATGATTTATTTGGTTTCTGGAAATTGTTGTTACGAAAGGGTCCTATTTTCGTAAGTTCATATATTAAGACAATATTTTAAATATAAACAATGCCGTATAGAAGTAAGAAATAAAAAGAAATATGACATTAGATACAGTGTCAATAGAATGTTTATGTCGTAAAAGGTATTGTAATTTACGACATAGATCTTTCTATTGTTTTTACCTTTTATCAATATTTAAATATCATGTGCGATGTAAAGAATATATAGAACAGAAACACCAGAACAAATATCTTTTTAGAAACATTTATAAAGATAAAAACATTTGATTTAATTATTGCAAGTATTTCTCGTTATTTATAAGAATATATAATTATTAACTGGATAATAAGCAACAAAGCGGCACTTTATAAATAGCATTTAAAAGGAAAAATTAAACACAAAACATCCTTTAGCAGTATATGTTATACTGCTGAACGAATGCAGTTTCCTGAATAGAATTGAAATCGTTTAATCAATTTATCGTGGTAAAAACATGCAAATGTTTCAATAAACTCTTCGAGAGTGAAAAAACCACAAAAAATTATTTAATGTAAGAAGAAAAAAATTGCGGGAAGATGAAATGCAAGATCAAAGGCTGAACAAGATATCGATGAAATTAATGGAGACGTAAAACTGTTTGAAAATGAAATCGAAAGGTTGATAAAAGTAACATTTTACGAGGGGTTTGTTCGTTTCATATCAGTTTAAAGATCATCATTAACTTTTTTTCCTGTATATAAAGTGAAGTTATATTTAATTAACTAGTTAAATAAAGTGAATAACGTAATGAAAATATTAACTTCTTTTTCAAAATTTATTATAAAATTTTCTATAAGTACACAAAAAAATTCATTCATTATTAATTACTATCCAATACGAAATTAAATATATTTAATTTATTAACGTTTATAAACAAAAAGATTTAGAAAAAGTTTTGTCAAAAAAATTTCAAAAATAATTTAAATTTTATTAAAAGATGACACGATTATTATAAACAAAATATTTTTCATTTATTTAATAGATTCAATTATCTCGATGTATAATGTAATAAATTAAATTTGATTAAATAGAGCAATGACTTTTTAATATTTAAAAAAAACTAAAATTTCGAAATTAAATTTAGAAAACTTTTTATTAACAATTTTTATCGTTTAAATACTTCGTTTTTTATATAATTTAAAAGAATTTTTTTCTTAAATTTTTAATATTCAATTTTTCATAACACTAATTTTAACATTAATTTACATACAAGTAACATTTTTCTAGTAGATTTAATTCGGTTTTATAGAAAAATATAAAACCGAATTTCAAAAAGACATACCGTGTCTAATCTGATTACATTTACTTAACATCGTGGAATTATCATCATTTCCTTGTACTAAAATAAAAAAAAATTATCATCGTTAGTAAACGAATTATACTTAATTTTCTTCTAACTATATTAATTTATAGAATAGTAAATGTTTACGTATCGAAATATACGATCAAACAATTATTAGTCGTCTCGCACTCATCCCCGTAATTACTTTTCATTTTTCGAGTTCAAGTAGTTATTATGTTATTGTAGTAATTTTTATTATTATTGTTATATTTATATTTTAATACTTGTAATTTAAAGTTATATATTTTTAATATGCGTTACTTAAAGCAGACGTTTAAAATGATTATTATTTAAAAATAAATAATATAAGTATTTCTATTTGAAAATAAATAGCATATCCATAATGAAAATTTAAAAAAAAATTAGTTTTCTGTAGAATTTTCAAAGTTTTATGCAATCTTAAATTTCTGCTTAGAACCGAAACCATTAATTTAAAACGTTTAATATATAATGCATGAAAGTAACTCTTAACAAACATGACGAGCATTCATTTAAGATTACCCGGTTTGTTCAATCGCCAACGACACGACATTAAAATTTACCATTAATAAATCTCTCCACCGAATTTATGACGCCGTCGATTTCTATTTTCATTGGTAATTGTTCACGTATGAACAAAGCAAGCGTAATATTTTCTCCACATATAAACGTATGTAGAATTTTGAAATTACGTGGAAGATTCTAAACATGCAAATAAAGTTTCACAGCCGTTGACAAAGAGGAGTTAACGACACTATAAAGAAAATATCAGTCCGTGGTACTTTTGATGTAAATAGTAATGTATTTGACACGTTATACATCGAAATTACAGTATTAAAGCCTGTAGAGTTTCGCAAAAGTTTTATATCGAAAAGAATATTTCCGTGGGAATACGTCGAGGAATTGGGTCCATAACGGGAGCGAAGGGAGAGTTGAGTCGCATATCTATCAATTCAAATTCTATTATTGAAAACTCCCCGATTTATAAATAATAAATGCATAAAGTTTTGTTCAAAAATTTATATTTCGAACGTGTTATAAACATATAAACAGAATGTTCGAAAATAAACGATTACATTTCATAAATATATAAACAAGTGAGCGTCGTAGGGCGAAACATCCTAGTTTTAAATATTAAAGTATTGATTCAACATGCCATATTTAAACATTTAATCTTTAAATGGAAAATTCCTAAATACAAAATTAACAGCCGAGATACATGTTATGCGCGATACGAGAATTAATTAAGAGATGTCTTCTTGTGTATGGCATATACTATATTTTTCTTTAGACCTATCCGAAAATTTACACACAATGCAGAGTATATACATTTGTACACATACTTCACAAAAGCTACTTATATTAATCTACGCATGAAGAATTAACATTTTAATTTATTCATACTTATGTAAATATGTGTTATAAAATTGAAGTTATATAATAAAATCCAATAGATTTGTATTAAATATGTACAGATATCTTTTCAATTTTCGTCCGACCAGTTTTAAGGGAATTAGTAAAATTTCATTTAATAAAGTTAGTTATCACATTTTAAATGTTTACACTTTAAAATTGTATTATGATCAGGAATTCATAAGCTTGCGCGAAGATAACGCATAGATGTTTAGATTTTTTTTTAAATTATTTATTTCATTGTGAAAAAATATACGGGATAAATGCTAAAAGATTGACAACATCCATATGTAGAATCGAAAATTTTAAAGAGTCGTTCGAAAGTATTTTTAAAAGACAAAATATGCGCATTTTCAATAATAAACGAAATCTGAAAAAAAGGAGCTGTTTTCTAGAAAGTTTTATTTATTTCTGTAAAACGAAAGACAGAAAAAATGCTATTATTACAGAAAAAACATTAATACAATTTCTAATTTTTTATATGAAATTAAATATTTATTCTATATTTTCTCGTATTTATTGAATTTTCTTTTTACTTGAAAGTAAATTTTTTATTTTATTTATAATTTTTTTAGTTATTCGTTTAAGAAACTGTAAATTTTATATATTTTTTAATATTAATTTTGCTTTGTAAAAGAATTATATATTTTAGTAAAATATATATAGCATCGAAACTTCTAAACATAGAAACTTTATGAATTTTGCAGTTTTTCTATAGTTAATAATTTTAACTATAATTCAGTATATAAGAAGAATATAAAATGATAGGCAATAGAAGAATTTAACTAGATTCGTATCGCTAAATACTCAAGTACTTCTGAGCGTGGTGTGTAAATAGAAAATGTCCTTATTCCTAAATATAACGTATAACGTATTTTCTAGACGTGTAGTTTAAAGACATTAACTTATATATAATTAAGAGAATTATAGATAAATTATGAGAAAATTTATTACTTAACTTACTGGACAAAGTGTTTATTAAACAATAGTTATAATAATAATTATTATATAAGCTAGACGAAATGATTAGTCATTTTAGAATAGTTTAAAATTTATTGATATATTTAACTCTTAACATTTCAAACCAATCTTGTTTTATTATATTTTCCAAGTAATTGTTAGTTGGAAGAAATACTTATAAGATCAAAGATATGGAGAAACTTTTCTTTTTTTCATTACTGAAATCGAATAAGGATTTATTGCTTTGGTTTCTTTTATCAAATCGCTTTCCAAAAGTATTCTCTTTTTATCTATTAATAAGCATTCAACCGTAAATAAAACGCATCAATAGGCTACTTATTTGGTCATTAATCCAATTCTAGTGGCTGAAATATAAAGTTTATACTTCTGTTGACAGCTTTGCTTAAGAGGCTTTTGAAATTTATGAAATAACCCATTCTTCGTAGATATTAATAAATCTAATTACAAATTACATTTCTTTGAAGTTAATAAATACATTTAAATAATAGAATTTTGCCAACTTTTAAAAGTCCTCCAAGAATGATTCGTAACACGTTTTAAAATCTGTAAAAGTGATACTGCGACAAATTTACTATATTTATAATGATAAAAATAAATTAAAATGCCAATATTTTTGATAAATAGTTTCCAATAAAGAAATGCCTCGAAATTGATACCAAGGTAATGATAAATTAAAAAATTAATAACTTTCAATCCATTTTTCTCGATCTTTTCCAAAGTAAATGCGTACTTTTTGCAAACTTTTATATTATTATTTTGCCTACTCTTATTTTATTTACAAGTAGCCAAATTTAATAAAAAGCCAAATTAAAATTGTAAAACGTATGATAAAAATTGAGTAATTTTTAAAAATGTTTTAAACATTTTCAATATTTTTCTAGAATAATCTCAATCAATAAATTTGAATGTGGTTATTCTTTTATTTTGTAATTAAGCAATTGCAATAGTAATGCAATTAACATATTTAATTAACTTAAAGTAAGTACATTTGAAAAAGGACTGCTTACTTACTCTCAGCTTTCTTTAAACCTAGTTAATTGGAAGATACCCACACTCACCAAAGTGTCATACTGTACATTAAATAACGTGCTTATAAATTATATATTGTTTAAAACAAAAAAATATTCGATTTGAAACTCGCCTTTCTTTTTAGACAATTAAAAATGTTTGATATTTTTTACCAGCAAATTTAATAAGATAATGGATTTTTCTGGGTGAGAGTGAAAACGTTAGATTCGCAGATAAGCAAGTTTTAATGTTCATACACTTTATAAATATGTGTGTCAAATTTCTATAAATATTAAATAGTAATTTATATATTTTAAGTTTTCTTATATATTCTTCTTTTAAGTATAAAGTTTTAATTTATTTGTGTGCGGCTATTTTTAGCTATAAGAAATTAAACTTTCATATTTTTTAGAGATTTCTATAAAACTTTTTGAAGACGATGAAAAATATAGAATACGTAAAACAGAAGCAGTCAATTTTTTCCGAATGACTTTCCTTTTTAATATTAAAATTTTTGCGTACGCTTTAGTTGATTTTTTTTCGATTTTATAAAACTATCGTTATTTAAAAATTTTTAGACCACCCTTTTTATTCTGCACAATTTTATATTGACACAAAATATATTCAATAAATTTAAATTTCCAAAATTCAGAGAGACGAACGAATACAGTTATGTTATTTTTTATATTTGGAGTAATTTAATTATTTATTTAATTTAATAAGAGCCCACTGGTTAAATCATGATGTTTTCTGTGTTCTAAAAGATTTCGATGTTTTAACGTTATAAAAGTCGAAAAGTTCCAATTTACACAAAATTTAAACTATTTTTATAGTAATGAAATACGTATTACTATAATGTAATAAGTATTGCTTTATGAATAAAATAGAAATCTGAAAAATGTAATTCTAATTTAAATATTTTATATACAAGGTACTCTAAAACTATGTCAACTCTAATATTGAAGTAACTTGTTAGGTCGAATTTGTAGTTCTCCATCACGTTCAATAAGTCACGATTCAGTTGTGGAGTCCTCAAAAATGTATCCCAGTAACGGCACATCTTTTCCATATAAGTGTTAACCTTTACCCTGTATAATAAACCTATATATACTTCATCTGTCACAACCCACAATTAGGAACTCGCAAATATATTTTAATTAGAAAGCTTTTACTATTTATATTTTTCATATGTGAAATGTTCAAACTCGACTACGTACCACTGTTAATTCACTTAAATTATCAGTTAAATCATTTTTAATATCTCAAATACTGTAGTACAGATAACAGACTTATCACACTGCTACTAGTAACATCAAAATAACACTTCTATCATCAGAATGTAGCTTTATTACTAGTATGCATTTTGGTACACAAGACCTCTTCAGCCATACATAAAAATATATAGATATCTGTTACAGAACAAATTCGTAGAGAAATTGACATTAATTACAATATACAATTTAAAACATACCGGTTAAATATTTATTTTCACCCACACTGCACAGTACTGTGAGGATTACATTATAAACAGGCCTACAACATCTAAAAAGAAATTCTCTTGATAATCAAAATTTAAAATTTATTTTAAATTTGGATTATCAAGAGATTATCAAATTTAAAATTCAAAAATATATTTGTAAAAATACAAATATAAGATAAAATATTTGCTATTTTATTATGTTAAAGGAGAAATTCAGCCTAAGAATAATTTTTAATAAATCAAAATAATTTAAAATATTTTCTTAAATTTGTATAATTAGGCAAAACTTTTCGATTATATTTTATTGTTATCTATAATAAACATTGTTATATTTTAAACATCACTTTTTATTGATAAAAAATAATCAATAATAAATTTTTGTGATTATTTTCTGAGTCATTAAATTCAAACTTTCTTAAAGAGCATGGAACAAAATTTAGTTTCTATTATTATTTTATACAATAGGGTAAATGTTTAATTATTGAAAGTAGTCAAAATAAAATAAGTATGAAGTGAATTTTAATTAGTCCAAATTAAATGGAATTTTTACTAGATGAATTCAAAACTTTCATATTCTTCACGGCTGTATCAAATCATTGGTAAAATTCTGTAAATTCATAAATTCGTACCAATCGTTTCGATGATTATTTAGAACCAATTTGATCAGCAGCTGCAAACAATCAGGAAAATGGATGCTTCTTAATCCCGGATTTTTCATCTATTCTTACTTAATGTATCGGATATTATCGAAAGAAATATTGTTTAATAAATTACTAATGATTTTTAAAATCGAATGTAACTTTCTATTTAAATTAATTAATTAAAAGAACAAAACTTTATGTCATATTTATGTATAAAAATCTATTACTAAACTTTTTCTTAATTACTATTTTGTGACTTTTTAATGTAAGCCTACTGCATGAATTTCGAGTCATAATTGAATCAACGTTCTAAACTAGATTACATGAAATCAAACGAAATAACGATAACGGAAAATTATTAATGCTGTCAATCGATTACTACTCACTTTTTGCACGATGTGAATATAATGTAAGCTACGATAAATAAGAAAAAGAATGACAACTAGATAACTTTACGTCAAACAAGATGGCTTTAACTACAGAATGCGTAGTCTCAACGAAATATATTTTTATTAAGCAATTTATAATACGAGTGCACTAATATTTAACATTATGATTCAAAAATCCTAATCTTAATGCTCAAGTTGTCATTGAAACAAATGGAGATCCTAGATAGTAGATATGATCTATTCTCATTTTATACGATAGTATATTTTAACGATATATAATGGATTAAAATTTGCAGACGTCCTTCCTGTTTAGTGTATAATTATTGAACACCTAACTTTAAGCGTATAAATCATTTTAGGTAATTAAATAAATAAGAGTATAACTTTAAATTGGTCACGATAATGCATCGGTAATATTAAAGTTTACGTTGCGTTAACTTAAATTACATATTTTGATAAGAAGATGCATTCCAAAACATATGAATATTTAATACATTTTCCACCATTATTATTTATAAAATCAAGTATTATTGCTATCGATATTTCACTTTTTCAAATATAGTCGTTTAACTTTTCCGCCAATAATTTTTAATAAATATTTATAGTTTTACGCTTTTCGTGATAATTTTTAAAAACAAATTATAAAATATTTAAATATTTTCTATTATATTCATACTCATTAATAAATTTCATGTACTTTATATTGTTAGAAATTGTTTTTGTACTTTGAATAAGTTTATATTATATTATTATTCATTATTTTGTAAGTAAAATGAAAATTTAGATTAAAATGTTTATTATAATACTGGGTTATACATGTTAATTTAAATTATTCTGTTGCATTTATGAGCGAAAATAAAAAGTAAATTTAGAAAAAAGGAAATTAAGATGAAGCAATAGAAAGTATTGACTAAGTAGGGCCTATGTGTAATAATTAGAAGAAATAAATAACATAAAATTAGATAATGTGTGTCAAGAAAGCAAAAACAAAAGGAAATCGTAGGAGTTTAGACAGTGATCATGGGAATTATAAAATTTAAGTTTTGGATATGAATAATGTATGAAAACTGTTGTTTACAGTGCAGAAAACAAAATAATTTAAGAAAATAAAAATGTAACAAATTATCATTTCTTTAACTGCAAACCTTGTAAAATATCTCACGTTATGATATGAAATGTTTCAGCTATTAATATACAGTATAATATATTGATTATTTTTACTGTAAAGATTCCAGTTTTTCTGAATTTTATGACGTTATTTCGCATTCATTAAAGTAAATATATAATCATAAATTTAAATTTTTAAATTTCCAATGAAAAATATTTTTATTTTCTGATCAATTTAAGATATCCTATTATCTAATTTATTCACAATGTACAAAAATTTTATATCTATAAAAAAATAATCTGTTTCTGAATATATGAATATGTTATGACCTTTTTTAACGTTTTCCTTCAAGAAACTGCAGAGATTTTTCAAATTTTAAAATGTTTTTCGTCTTCCAATTTAAGTTAAGCTCTAAACTTTTACTTGTTTACGATTGATGCATTAATACAAGCATTTTTGACATAAATTGCCTAAACCAGAGATTATGGTTTTTAGAAAAAACACAGAACTAACCAACAACAAAATAAATACTTAAATCCAAAATATTCAAACTAACTAGCAATAAATTTTTTCACTTATTCTAACTTTTTTGCATTTATATTTTTAAGTATTATCTTAAAAAATATTTTAAAATTTATCTAGATAATATGACGAATTTAGCCTCTGTAATCCAAATTATTATTGGTAGACTAATCTCACAGCAATATCATTGGCAAATTGATTTTATTTTTTAAAAATAACATCATATGATGTATTTTTAAAAAATAAATAAAATCAATTTGTCAATGATATTGCTGTGAGATTAGTCTACCAATAATAATTTGGATTACAGAGGCTAAATTTGTCATATTATCTACATATACAGCAAAACATTTATATATTAAAATTTATCTATTATGATCTTAAGCTTATTCTATTTATTATAAAAATTAAAAAAAAAACAAAAAATATTTTTGAACTCTTCAATTTCCTTCAAACCTAATCAAGTTGTCAAAAACGTTGACTATCGTCATTTCAAAGCTCATATTATAGAATTTAATTAATTTCTTAATAATAAACTCGTAAATCATTCTTGTAGTTTACTTTACCTAATTAATTAAAAAGCAGGATAGCATGTTTCGCTTAAAACTTTACGTCTCTATAATAATATATCAATAGAATGATAATTATGGAGAAATGAATTTAAGCATTTGTTTATCAACAGCTTATATTATATATATATATATATATATATATATATATATGTTATATTTATTTAATAATATCCATATGTATACATAATGCTTTATTATGACATTTATCTACAGTATTATATGGCATGCATGACATTAATATACAGTATATATATAATTCATTATTGAATTTTCTTTAGTAATCTTATTCATTTTTCCTTCTTGAATAAAATTATTTATATTTATAATGTTTTTCAAACTTAATTGTACTGTATTAACATAATTATATATTTAATATAGTAGAGTGCTATATTAAAGTAATAAGCTATAACAACTCATTTTCAACGTCAATTTAAACGACGGGAAAAATTATATAAGTTATACAGATACATACTAATTTTGGCAGCATGAAAACGAGAAGTTAATGCTATACTCGTATATTAAATCATTTCAGTATACATTTACATGGATAAATTATAAAATTTTAATTATTATTACCCTACAAGCATAAGATAAAAAATGAAAATAGTTTAAGATATATATTTAACGAAATTAAAATTATTATCTAAATTTAATTATTATTAAGCTTTTAAACATCTGTTAGAAAATAGAAATATTTTCGGGCAATAGTGAATGAAACACTTCACTTTTGTGAAGTAAATGCTTCATTCACTATTGCCTATAGAAAGTGTTATTCATAGAAGACAAAACAATCCAAATGACAGACGTAATATTGGATCCTTTTTTCTATATTTCTCTTATAATTTCTCTTATGATGACAATCTTTCTTTCTGCAAAGGAGTTGTTGTTCATCCAATGTAATAATTATATTTACAAATATTAAAGAAGTTATTTTTTCCTAAGATTATGAATTTTCAAAGATTTATATATTATCAAAATATATTTTTATTTATCGAAAATGTGTAAAACAAATATTTTTTATTATTTTAATTATAGATTTACGCATATTAATTAAACTTAAATACATTTGATTTATATTTATAAATAGTACATTACTACTTAAAATATAAATTAACCATGTCAGAAATTGAATTTGAAGTAAAATGAATTGAGTTTGATATATTTAACTTGATTGAATATTAAAAAAGAAATTAGTTTTAAAAAATCAATACTGTTTCTGAAATAATATAAGTTGGTTATTTTCTGACAAACTGTTACAAAATAAATAGCATCGTATTCTCTTCCAGAAGAAAATTATTTTCAAATTTTTATAAGTTTTTTTTTTTTTGTAAAGATCAAATAATAATTTCGAAATATTTTTATAGTTTCACTCACAAAATACTTTTTAAATTAAATTATAATTTAAAATATTAAAACAACATAAATTTAGATCAATTATTAATTTTATTTGAGATTTTTTCAATCAGCATTTAGCAAAATTAGAAAAAACTGAAATTTTGTTAATTTAGAAGCTGCTTTCATCAAACAATTTATCATATTTCATATTTAATAATAAAGTGTTTTTACAAAAGAATTCTAAATTGAATAAAAATATTTGTTATTTTTGATGAAAACAAAGAAGAAAATGTCATCATTTATTAAATATTTGCATTATTTCAATTGAAAATTCAATCAAAAGGACAAATTTTAATACAAGTTTCTTCGTAAGATAATTAATTAATAAGTGTACACAATAAGTAAGTTTAATTAATAAACTATGTGTTTATTAATTCTCACAAATTAATATAAATTTTAACTTTTCTGTTTTGTTTGTAACGTTTCTGCACGGATTTATACTGGAACATACTAACATAATATCATTTTACTTCTAATTGAATTTTAATTTAAAATCCTATAATGTACTTCAAATTACTTTTAAAACTTTTTGTGTTTTTTATTTTGTAAATTCAAATGTCTTTATTAGTTAAAAATAATTTTGTTATGTGAGTACTGTAATAATTAACGCATATTTACCAAAGTTATTTTGATTGATATTCTAACACCAATGCGATTTTTACAAAAATATAACTCACAAAACACAAGTAATAAAAATTCGTTTGAAAGTCGAAAGGCTTTGTTTAAATGCCGTTGTTTATCTTACAACACGAAGTTTGTTTATTTTGTAGTATTCGATATAAAGTTTGTAAAATAATGAAAAATTCTCTTGCCTGTAGAATATTCGAAAATTTGTTTAAAAATATTTATTGTATATTTATCAACATGGACATTAATCATTAACAAGACAATTATATTGCTGTTAAGCATTTAAACTCTCTTTATTAGGACTACCTAAGTGTTTTCTAAGACTACTAAACGTTTTCAGAGAAAACATTTCCTCATTCTTGTTTAAATGCTTAACACCAGTATAATTGTCTTGTTAATGATTAATGTCCATGTTGACAAATATATAATAAATTGAATAAGGACAGTAAGGCAATAATAATTGTTTAAAAATACTCCAGAAACAACAACAAGAAAATGTTTTCAGAGACACAGGAAATATCAGTATTTTAGTTCTTAATTAATTTGTTCAATATCAATTGTGTAGTTCTATATTTGTCAACAAATCCTCTTTATGGTGGTATTTATCTTAAGACATTTAAGTAAATACTATCTTAAAGACGATTAAAAACTTTCAAAACATTTCTCTGAATGCTGCAGTCTGTTTAAGTAATTAATTCTTTTAGAAAAATCTCCTTTGCTTCTTCATATTTTTGGGTCGTTTTCATTTTTTTTTTGTGTTGTAAAATTAAATACTACTTTGAATACGTGCTTTGACAATTAATATTGTAGCAGAGTAATTTTAAACGCGAGGAAGACGACAATCGATGATATTAAAACAGCAGGAGCTTTAATCAAAGTACGTCTTTCAATCGAGAATTTTGTTAATAAATTTTTCATCTAAACATACACTAAATACAGATTAAACGTCAATTAAACTGTCTGGCTTTACTAAACTGTACAACAAGAGAAAATATTGAATGAATAAACGATTATATTCAAGCAACACATTCAACATTTGTACTCCTTTTTCATATTTTCGTTGTAAAGTGTAAATTTATACCAGATTCTAAAAACTTATTAAAAGTTTATTTCGTAGACGTATTCTATAAGGAAAATTGTCAAAAAAATTAAATTTATTTATTCCCTTATTACGATTAAACACGAGTATATTATATAAAATTACATTTTATACATCCTATTATATAAAGAGACAACACCCTTTTTATCATAGGTTACGTACGATATAAATTCGTGTCTTAGTACAATTTCTTCGAATAGACTATCATCTTATTGTTAAATAAAATAAAACAATTTTTAATACAATATCACGAAATAGGAACTTAATGTTAAGACTGATAATCTAGGAAGACTAAACCCGCGTTTTAAGGAATGTTGTAGCTTATACTCAATGTATTTAAAAATAGCATTATTAAATAGAATTTATCACAGTGTTCTAAATATCATATAGATTAAATGAAGAAGAATAAAACAATATTTCTCATCTAGTAACATGTACAGTACCAGATGAAGCTTGTCAAACTGTCAGTAGATAAAAGGCAATGTAATTGAATCAGTAATTTTTCGAAACGTCTGCTAAGAATTGCCTGTACTAAAAATAAACAAGTTACATTTTCTGCACACGTAACACAACCATCTCATTTGAATATAATTAAGAAATTTATTTAACTGAATTTATTAAAATTTACAATATTTTGATGTTAGCGATATCGCTGTAATTGGATGGAGTTTTAATATTAATACATGAACTACTCATATTTAGATATCTATATATATAATCGAGACGAGTTGATGATAATAATAATAATAATAATAATAATAATAATAATCAGTGCAGAGCCCAAACGGTTAGGAGTTGAAAGTTGAAATTTGGTACACAGTTAGGGTACGTCACGAAAACGCACACTAAGAAGGGATTTTTCGAAATTCCTCCCCACGGGGGGGACGGGATTAAAGCTTCTATATACATTATCGAGATGTGTCCAAACGGTTAGGAGTTGAAAGTTGAAATTTGGTACACAGTTAGGGTATCGTCACGAGAACGCACGCTAAGAAGGGATTTTTCGAAATTCCTCCTCACGGGGGAGAGGGACAGGATTAAGTCTTAACACTTCCATCAACAATGGAAATGTCAAGTAACAATGTAAGGGTTAAGTAACAATGGAAGTGTTAAGTAACAAGGGAAATGTCAACAATGGAAGCGTTAAGAATGGAAGAGTCAAAATGGAAGTGTTACGTAACAATGGAAATGTTAAGAGCACAAACGGTTAGGAGTTGAAAGTTGAAATTTGGTACATAGGGTACGTCACGAGAACGCACACTAAGAAGGGATTTTTCGAAATTCCTCCCCACGGGGGAGAGGGACAAGATTAAGTCTTAACACTTCCATCAACGATGGAAGTGTTACGTAACAATGGAAGTGTTAAGAGAAAGCGAAGTGCAAGACGCAGATGCAGTTTTTTTCGAAATCGAACATATTTTTAAACCTATCTAAAAATTCTGTAATTAGTCTGGAAACAGGGAGGACCCAATTCTTGCATTCTGTGAAAACGGGTAAGGTTGACTATAACGTAATAATCTTAATATTCGCTAAAACGGTTAGGAGTTGAAAGTTGAAATTTGGTGCACAGTTAGGGTACCTGATATAAGTTCCAAAGTGTTAAGTAACAATGGAAGTGTTAAGTAACAATGGAGAACAAGACAAAGCGACGTGCAAGATTTACGGGCTCTGGAAAAAAAGAAAAAAGAAAAAGAGTAATATGTAAGAACATATTCGACTTTCAAATTTAAACAGATTAGTTCGGTTTTTCTCGACCTTTCTTCTTTAGAACATTCGATGAAAATCGAAGGATAGAATCAGAACACGTCGTGAAAATCGAACAATATTAGAACATTTGATTTTCAAATTCGATCTTTCTTTAGAAATACTTAATTCGTTGATGAAATTACTCTCTATTTTTGTGACTATAATGTCTATAGTGACTATCTTAATCTTCGCTATCGTTACTTTTGCCCGAGCAACGCCGGGCCTACTTGCTAGTTAGTTTATAAAAGTTTAAAATGATGAAATTTTTGAAAGTGAGAACACTTCTTGAATTATGTAAACTAGTCTATGTATATAATTTTATAGTTTGTTTGAGAAAAAATGGCTATTCTATCCGAGACAATTAGAAGCGTCTATATCAATTAGTTCCAATCGGATTAAGTAGTAATGAAAACAATCATTCGATGCTGCCGTTAGCAACGGATGAGGAATGCAGATTTGTTTTTGAAAGCTGCTGATTACATCGTATGAAAACATGATTTAATTATATTCTTTAAATATTGTGCTTCGTTAATATATTACTTTATGCCGTTCATCTGATGTGATATTAACTTTATAGAATTGGATTGTTAACAACAATTGATTTTTTAAACGAGAAAAAAAACATATTATTTAAGGGAAATTAATTAATAAGCATTTTTATTTACTTTCAAATTTTGATCTATCCCATAAGTAAAAATGCATTTCTTAAAGTTTTGACACTCCAGGAGTCTAAACATGTAAAAAGCCATTACAAAATACTTGTAGATATGTGCGTGTGTGTATCTATTTTGCATTATATCTTGGGACTGGAAGAATAAAAAATTTCGAAACTCGGCACGATTATTTCTATATATGGTATATTTATTCTATTAAATTTTGATGGTTAAAGTCAAAGGAAAAAGAAATAGAAGAGGGTCAGGTGCCATATCTCGAGTAGGGTCGCTCATAATGAAAATTTTACTCATTGGCATTTATAATAGTTTTTAAAAATTATTTCTATTTTCAAAAGAAATCCCTTTTTACAATAATAATCAATAATATAAAAATTACTTTTTAAAATAAACTCTCTCGTAACAGATGGTGACACACGCAGTTCTAACTTTGAATTAATATGCTTTGGTGTGTTTTAAACTTAAATATATTTTTAAATAGATATTTTCATTATAATTCAACAAAATTGCTCCTTTTAAGCTTTTATTGGGCTGAAATTTTCAAACTGTACACCTATATATTTCCACTATCATCCATCCGACTGTCTGTCTGATTGCTCGTTACTATTTAAATTTTATAATTAAAAGTTATTGAACTTCATAATGATCTCTCTATCTTCCTGTTCGAGTGCCGGAAAGTCGAGCAAGAGCCATTGCCGGCTTTTAATATAATATTAGAGTTTTGGATTCTAATTTCTATTTCAAAGTAATTAGTAAATGTTGTTAAACGGAATTTTAAATTCTGTAAATAAAACAGATTTTATTCATATCATAATTACAGATAGGCAAATACCATTCATGAATACTTAAAAGTATTCGAGATCTAGAATATGATGCCAATAAATAAATAATTAAATTCGATTACTACGAATAATTTATGTAATATAATTAAGTTCATTAATTATTCTGGGTATTCGAGTATTCGATATCTGGTTAATATTCAAAATAGAGAAAAGTGATATTTATTTTAAATTGGGCTGAAATTTTCAAATTGCAGACCTATACCATTTTACTGTTGTCCGTCTGTCTGTCCTTTATTAATCTAGAGAATAAAGTTAGATAAATGAAACATATGAGAGGTGTGAAAACGATAGAGGCCGGAAGCTCCGATTAACTATATACAACCTTCCGGTTTAGAACGGAAGTCACGTGATTTCAATGCAAACATTTTTCTCAGTACAGAATTAGATATCCAGCATGAGTCTATTATTATCAGAAGTATGATGTACAGGGTAAAGACACCACTAAAATGTAGACCAGTTATGGAATGCTTAGGGGCTGGAGAACCCGATTAACTATATACAGGTATACCTCGCCTTACGTCGGTAATTGGTTCCAGGAGAGGTGACGTAAGTCGAATTTACTTGTGTAGTTACGACGTAAGTCGAAACTACGGTGGAAAACGCCAATAATGAGCACTTAAAGACCGCTAAATAAGACGAAAACACAGAAACACAGATGTTTTCGTGTTTCGTTCTCTAGGATTTATGATGATTATATTAACATTTACTGTAAATGTACATATTTTAATATGATTTTATGTACTTTTAACGCTTTTCTAGTGATATTAGGACTTCAATATTTGTGGCGGACGGATGTAAAGTCGAATAAAATGACTTAAACTTGATTTTTATTTTTCCATATACTTTTTTGACAAACGACGTATAATCGAGAATGATGTAACTCGAAACAACGTAACTCGAGGTGTACCTATACGAACTTTCAGTCTGGACCGGAAGTCAAGTGATTTTTCTAAATTAAAAGATGATTAAATATTGCAGTCTGGCATTGTGACCATGTCACAATAAATAATTGCTCGTTATTTTTACAACTTTCTATTTGTATGTAAAATTTACTTGTTGCATGATTAATTAAATTATTTACTTTAAAACATATTGCAACTAATAATAAACTAGGTATATTTTTGTCTACACGAATACAGTTTTTATTAAGAAATGTATTTTGCACGATCTTGCAATTGATTTAGTTGATTATTTTTGTTATTGATTACAAAACTGTCAGCGTTTTAAAGAATCGATATTTGTTCCCTTTTAGTCACTATTGAACAAGATTGATACGTAAGTTGTCAAGGTTACTTTAGCGGAATGACTAGAAACTTAGCGAATCGATATAAAATGAAATATGAATGCATAAATAAATATCTTTCTATATTCATTATCATCATCTTTCCATAGCGTGAGGCCATTGTTGAAATTTTTTCTTCACTTTCAAATATTTACGACTCCGAAATAAAAAATTGATATTTTTTTTTCTAACAAAGTGTCTAAAAAGTTTTAAAACTCTTAAACTCTTGAACATATTTTTTCATTAGCCAGAAAAGCGACTAATATGCTACATTATATTCCATTAAGTAATCAAACCTTATAAGAAAGTAATTTTACAAGAATTTACAATTTAATGATGGAAACGAAAAATCAAACAGAATGGTGAAATCGTTTCTGTTTGACCGTTTGAAAAGATCAAACGTGAAATTTCTGATAAACTTCTCTATCAAAATAAAAGAGCTAATTAGCTTTTAGATGAAATAATTATCCGAAAACTTTACATTAAAGACTTCTTTACAAATCGAGGAATAAGCACAAAACTCTGAAAAATTGACTGTAATGTCTGTGATGGTGTACATCCTTTTTTAATATTGAATTAAAGTAATATTTAAAAAACTATAAAATGAAATCGTTGAATAAATAATTCTATTAGGCAATGTGGACTGCGCAATTTTACTGTATATTAGTGTTTATCAAGTAATTTTGCATTTTTAAATTGCAGGTTAGTAATTTTTAAGTTTTCATTTTTTCGGACTGTTCCGTCTGCCTATAGAAACTCAAAGAAAAACAGTTAATTTCCTTCAGAATGTTAGGTCTGTTAGAGGTTTTACGCTTCCGGCTATTTTGAATGATTTCTAAACTTTTAGTGTTGTAGCTGAGATATGAAATCCCAACGATATTGTAATCTTTATCAATCTCATCTGGTATTCCTCTGTTTCTTTAACGCCATCTAATCAATGCTGCAAAGACATTCTTGTCGTTTTTAAACATCTATTTGTTTGCAAACGCTTCGAATTCCGAGATTTGATTCTTGCTGTCAAAGTTCTCGGTATATAGCTGCCTTTCAACTTTGTATTTTAATTCTTATTTTCTGTCTTCTTTTTCAGTCTAAATTCGGTTAGTCCTAGTTGTAAGTTAGATTAGGGACTCTTAGCTTGGTTTCCGATTAGGTTATGATAAATTAGGTTAAATTAGATTAGGGTTTGTTAGCTTATCGTCGGTTAGGTTCGTCCTACGTTATGGTAGGTTAGTTTAGTCAGTGAGTAAGTTAACGGCAAAAAAAAAAAAAAAAAAAAAAATTGGGTCTTGCTCGTTTGTCTCTGTTGGTCCGTCCGTCTCGTCTAGTTTGTCATTGTGTTCGTTTGCATTTCGTGCTGTCTGTCTAGATGTTAAGTAGTAAAGTTAAAATTTTCGATCGCGTTCTGTTTTATTAGTATTAAGTAGATATAAGACTTCCTACTAACAGTCACTTCGCACTAACTTCTACACTTTGCTATTCGTGACGGCACTTAATTATTGGTGTTCGCTACACTGAGGTTTTCTTTTAGACCGTTCGGGGGACTACGGCCATAAAGCCTAAAAACTGCACGACAACATCAAACATAGAGGGTACTGTAGCCTAGCCATATGTACGCCGTTCAGAGGGATCCTACTTTCTCTACTGTCTATCTCCTCTCCCTCCGTCTTCCCCTTACCTTCTTTTCTGCCGGCTAAACACCTCGTGTACGGTCGATGCCTTTCTTGTGTGTATGCTGTCAAAGTTCTAAAATTTTATCCTATAATTAATGCTGTATACGCTCCCTATTACTAAAAGAGGTGGTCTTCTGTATATTGTCATATTATCTCACTTCCACACTTAGTAATACGGATTTTATTTTATTTTTCGTACAGCAATTTTAAATTATCAAATATCTCGTAAATGTCATTGTTTGTTATTTATTTCACGAGCCTGCTGAAAGATTTATTTATTTATTTTATTTTTTAAATTCAACACAGCATACTAACTTTCCTACAGACAAAAATGCATTCTTGGATATACCTTTCTTATAATACTATTTATTTTTTCTTATCCCGTAAATGGTTTTACACTACATCATTTAGGCGTGGAAAATTCAATTTGTCTCTTTCTCACCCATGTCCAAAAGTAATTAAATTTTAGTTCCAAATTGGTTCCGTATTGACCTCAAACTCTTAAAATATCTAATTAGAAAAGCCTTACTGTCCTTACAATTTATTATCATTTAAAGTCGTCTACGTGGACGTTATTTATTAATAGGACCTTGTACTGGTGTATTGGCACAGTAATGAGAGTTAATTCAGTAAAATTTCTTTATTTTATCACCTGTAGTAGCAATATCCGTACACATTTTACACGTGTTTCGGGCTAGCATGCCCCTCATCAGCAGTATTACCACTATGTACTATAAATAACAATAAAACATATAAGTTACAATAAAATCTAAAATATTCCAAAAAAATAATAAAATACAATTTAAAACCTACTGTGAATACATATCTCAATTCCGAGTATGAATAGATGTTTTTCGTTTTACAATTACAGAGATTGTGTAAATACGTATTTCGACTTAAATTGACAATTTCCTTTTCACTATTGAACAATTTGCTGTATGATTAAAGGTAAAACATAATAAACAACCAAAGATAAACTGATAAAATAATACAACACAACTTGTAAGTTTCTTTACTGAAACGTAAATTTTACTGAATTAACTCTCATTACTGTGCCAATACACCAGTACAAGGTCCTATTAATAAATAACGTCCACGTAGACGACTTTAAATGATAAAAAATCTTAAAATATCTGTTTTCTGAGCCGGCCATTTCTCTACAACCCTCGGATTTCTTTAAATAGATAAATGGACATTACTTATCAAATTTTCTTGTCAGTCATTAATAAGTACTGTACCTACCACACAAAAAAGTAGACATCATATTCCGCAAGTGGATTGCCCTTATCTTCACAAAATGCAAAATTTCTTGAAAAAAACAGTGACAAAAATAGAATAATGGCAATCTTTGTTTCACATCATTCAATTACTTCACCCAGAAAAGAATTTTGCGAAGCGTGTCAACGAGTATCGAAATTATTTCATTCGTATTATCGGTAATTTTGCCTCACGATATTTTAATGCTTCTTTAATTTTAATGCCCCTACGATATTTTAATGCTTCTTTCCTAAATTCCCAAAGCGTGAATCAGCTAGAAACGAGCACCTCAGATACAGAATTTTACCATCGTAGTTTCCTACCAAAATAAAAAAATCATAGGATATTTAATTTAACATTTATTGAGGCGCAAAAGAGATCTTTCCAGCATTGCACGAGTATACGCGTATGGTGCATCAGTTCCACTGCAATGTTTACGGTAAAATGAAATCATTCATTCAAAAAAGACGTGTTTAAATGGGTCGATAGTTTCTCGGCAATATGTAAATGACGAGCTCAAGTGTTGCAAAAAGGAAATCATTTTAAGATTTAGTATAATGAAAGAATAACCTCTGACCGTAAGTGCCGGTGCATGAGACCAATATTTTCATGCGAACATACTGTCAATGTGACGCAGCATCCGTAAGTACAGTACACGGAAGCGAATAGAGCGATGCGTACGCGTCATGTTTGCATCGCTTCATTTGTTTCCTTGTACTGTACTCACAAACGCTCTTCTGTCTGTTTCGGTGCAGCTGGAAAGCATTCATGGAAGCTATGCGCTGCTTCTCGGGTATTACGTCTCGTTTCCTTCAAAGTATAATCATTTTACGATAGTTTTCGCGAGTATAAGCGTTGTCTGGGGCACTATCAATTAGCAGAGTGCGCAATGTTAGCTCTTTTATAAGAACATCGGTGTCGTGTCTATCCATACGATTTGTCAAAATCGCATCTTTAATTTGCGTTTCGTTTTTGTTTGAAAAATTCACGTATTATCGCACGATTTACAGAAGTTCTTCTCTTGTTAATTTATTTTGCCGTAACATCGCAGTGGAACTGATGCATCAATGTGTATATTCGTGCATTGCCGGAAAGATCTCTTTTTGGGTAGATGTTAAAGTGGACACTCTGTTGATTTTCTCTTTTGGTAGGAAACTACGATGGTATAGTCTGTCCTGATGGAATTTTGTCTAATACAGTTCCTTAACGTTAAATAAGTTCAGATCCGTTTGGAAATGCATTTCCACACACAAATTATTTGGAAAAAATAGTTTTTATTCAAATCACAAAGAAAGCTTTCCTTTCAGGATTTCTCCATCACATTCCAACACAGAACAACTTTCATATTCCAAAACAAAAAAAACAAAAAAATCTCTCTTCTTTTCGAATCAGTCGAACGTCACGAGCTTTCTGAACATCTTGCAGAAAAACGTTCCAATTTAAACGTGGTCCGCTTCGCTCATTTCCCCCATGGGATTAGCCTACTTGTTTCCAGCATAGATTATTTGTAACAAAAAATTCGCCCAGCTAAGGTCGTCCTCCTCACTTCGCTTCCTTCACCCTACCTCCCGGCGGATGGACTGCCCAACCTGTCACGCTCGCTTACGTGCTCTCTTTGCTTCCTTCTAGATCCAACTCCCCTGCCCACGTCTGCTTCGCTCAATCTAATCCCGAGCTCGCTTTGCACAAGTTCTCGCTTGCTTCACTCACTTGTTCAAAAATTTCCTTATGATTCGTTGATTCCTCGTGATTACTCGTACACCATCACAGACATTACAGTCAACAGACATTACAGGCAGCAGAAGAGGCAAGTGCTGCCTCTTCTGCTTTTTTTCGTGACGATTTTAAGCTTAATTTTTTTATACATAGAGAGTAATTTACTCTCAATTTAAAAGAGGGTTTATTGCCATCGCATCTGATTCTTTGTATAATTTCTTAAATCTTGTTTCAAAAACTGATTTCTCTTGTATCTCTTTTCTTAAATGCAATATCCAAACTTATGACATTAAAGTATAACTTAATTATATCAAGACTATACGATTCGACTCAATCCAGTCAATATTCTCTAAAAATTTATACTTGTTACTGCTACTATTTCTTCTTGACTCTTCTCCTTGATATTACAAAATTTATTTAATTTATTTTCTCAATAAAAATCTTCCTATTTAATATTACTACCAAAAAAAAAAAATAGATTTATTTCGTCCAACATCCATTTTCTCGGCAATGATGAAAGTTTTTGAGTTCAGTGTTTCGTATTTACATTCCGATTAGCTCAAATTTACACCCGGCGCAACATGGAGGAATTCTTAATCATTCCATTGTTATTAATCTCATTACCAAACAATTCTCATCTTAGATAATTTAGAACGAAAACAGACTTCTAACGTATACATTGATGTCAACAAGACTTTTCACTCTGTCATTCCAAGTCTTTTGTTAAATATTTTACGAAATGATTTTGAGACCAATCCCATGTTTAAAGCCTGGAGGAATAACTATTTTTGTATTACATACTTATAAATGTAAAATTAGATATATTATTCAGAAATTTAAAAACTATTTTTTTTTTTTTTTTAGATTTCTCACCTCTCTCTAGAATTCAGGAAGAGTTTGTACTCTGCACTATTTTCTCATAGCTTATATTAACAAACACCACGCTAATCTTCACTCGACTGTAATCATATACTAATGACAAACAAAATAAATCTGACCGAAGGATTACTATTAATTTTGTTTTACTTCCTTGTTTCAATTGTACAACTTGCAAATTAATCAAATAAATCAGCTGTTACGTGTTTCTCGCTATCCCGTAACTTTCAGCACTCTCGAAGTTTTCCTAAGACAACGTTTGCATCACTTACATTAATTCGATAAATTATGTAGTTGTATTTGACAGCAAATTAACGTACAAATACCGCAAATAAAAAATAAGGTTTATCAATTAGACGCGAAATAATGTGGAAATTCTGTGAATCAATTTCGACGAAAAGTGTTCTGCGATGCCCTTTCTTCGTCAATTTCCAACCTCTAATAGATTATTGCTTACCTGTATGATGTAATTAAACCGCATCCTTATCGAACTGCACAAAGTATACTCGCTTATTCAATAAATTGTCTAATACAGAATACCACTATCGAATAGGAATTTCCCGATCTCTTTAAACGCAATCTATAAAATATATACAGTGGTACCTCGTATAACGTACGCCTCGAATAACGGACGCTGCGAACAACGGACTTTCTGTTTGGCCGTTACGTGACTCAAGCAACGGACTGGCTGCGAACAACGGACTTTCCGGCATAATTGGTGACTGCTCCATGGGTGCGTTCTTTAATAGCAGTCGCTCTGCGTCTCCGCTACTATGGGAGTGCGCTGCTGTTTGTAGGCATTTAGGAACGACAGTGAAAGAAAGAAAGATGGCGGTGCCCGCACTATCGATAGTATCGTGATGGAGGAATCTATAATTCTCGTATCGTGATGGAGGAATCTATGAGCTTTAAAAGGCAAAAGAAGGCTCCCAATTTACCCATAAAATGGATTATTTGTTGAAAGAGCATTCAAAATAGCCTCGAAAAAAAATTCGTAAAGACACTTACATCACCACGTGCGCTAACTCGCGCTTTCACAATTTCTAAATTCTCATTCATAAAACCACATAATGGACCCGGAAACGAAACTATCTTAGCCATGGAGGACGCCATGTTGCTTTCCACCGTAAACTACTGCTACAAGCGGCCGTTTTTGCCGTTCGACGTCGTGCACTCCCACCGGAATTTAGGAACGCGTTCAGCAGGAATTTTTTAACGGATGTCGCTCGCGCAGAGTTACGCAGAGGAATAAAAGAACGCACCCCATGTTCATTTTTTTTATGATACAGTACGGTTATTTTATGCTGCGGAACGAATTAGATGTTTTAACGTGTATTTCTATGGGAAAATGCGTTTCCTATAACGGACGTGCACCTGGAACAGATTAAGTACGTTATACGAGGTGTAGGGTTTGGAATCGCTAGGCGAGCGATTTCCGCCCTGTTTTATTATAACGAACTTTCATAACGGAAAAGCCGTTAGAATCGGCCGTTAGAAACGACCGTTAGAAGAACTGTTGAGTTTCAAGTCGACGACAGACAGACGATTGGCTGGCGGGAAATGACCGTTGGCCAGACGTTGTGGAAACATTCAAATTTGATTGGCGGACGATTCAAACGCCAGACACTATTTAAGCAGTAGTTTCGGCGGGAACAGCAGTTCGTATCGGGGTCGGCTGAGTTCGTATCTGGAAGATCGGATCGGATCGGATTAGGATCGTTGTTACCGAAGTTCTAACTGTCTCTCGTTGGACGCAACGGAAATCAGGGGAAAGTAAACCCCAGTGTTTTAGTACGAACTGTTCCTGACTCGGAGGTGCTGTTAATTATGTCTGCTTGTGGAGGTCGTAAGGAGTTTCTTTCGACGAATTTGTACGGGAATAGTCGGTTGTCGTTGGATTAGTGTTTGTGCATATTTAATTGTGACTCTAATTTGTAGTATTTTGTACATTTATATTGTAAATATAAACTTTGTGTTTCGTTGAACCGACTGAGTGGTTATTTTGAACATTACTCGAGGCACCACTGTATATTCTTTTATAAACTGTTAATGATATTTTATCACTAGAGTGGGTGAGTTTGCGTGTTTCCTCTCGTAATAACCGCAAATGTTAGTGCTGGCAAAAAATCATAAATTCTCGAAATCGGTCCGCATTACGCAACGTTCCTTTCGTTCGCGCCGTTCGATTGACGAATGAGCTCGAGGACACGCTAACACCTAGATTTAGCAACTTTTTAAATCTGTTTTTACAAAGTACTGTACTTAATTGTACAAAGTTGTACGTGTCTTTGGCTAATACTCTTACATTTTAACTTTTTATATAGACCTATACACTGCGTATTCTTTCTGTTTTCACTTTGAAATTTTTTGACATCCGGTTTTTTGTTTATATTTAATAGGTGCTGTCATTTGGGGTGGTAATTCTTGCTTGTGAGAACATTACCGGTTGTAAAATTAAAGAATAAAGACTATATGCTATTGTTGTTTATACACAAACTAAAATGTAGGTCTAATTGTAAATTTCTTAACTTTCATCTTTTGTCTGTGATAATTTTTTAAAAATAATTTTTATCCTTCATCTGATTAATCAAATTGTGAGAGAAAGATTTTAAAAACTAAACAATTATCGATTTACAACTTTTCTGCAATTAATACGCATCTCTGTTTATTGTTTCTATCAAATACTTCTTCGGATAAAATTTATATCACATTTTTTTCTTTTGACTCTTTCGCACTTCTGAAAGACTTTCTGACAGCATACATATGAAGCTAGTATTAATACTAGCTTCATAAATTTTAACAAAAATAAAAATATCACTTATTTCCTAACGATGAATCTTTGGAAATTCGATCTACAACAATGTAGTTAAATAAAGGAATATGCAACAGATATACATCAAATTGCAAATATTAAACACGGCGCATTTTTTTCGATGCTCACTATCGTTGTTTAAAAAATGTTACAAGAGTTGGAGAATTTCGTGCAAATTCTTTTGTTCTAAGATAATTTTCAGAAAATAGTCTTAGATCGAACTAATGATTCTATTAACATTCATATTTAACGAATTCGGTTCGGAGATATATTTTTAATTATCACAAGATTTTCGAAAAATTACAAATATATTTGTTTACTATTTTCAATATTGAAGAAATTTATTAATAGATTTTAATTACGAACGAAATTATAAAGTTCGTTTCATAAAAAATTTTGCATTTGCAATGGACATGATAAATGTAGGTTTACTGTCTTTGCAAAATGAAATATTTTCCTGTTCGAAAACTTTCTGAGAAAACTATTTAAAAATTTAAACATTTTCGTAATGCAATGCCATTCTAAAAATCAATACTTTGTGTTCTTTTTAATTTATCACAATTATTATGTTGAACTAAGCACAGAAAATAATATGTAATCTGTCAAACCAAAGTAATCTTGATTACTTTATCTGAATCCAAAAGTTTTGATGTTTCCTTTAATTTCCTTAATGCGAATTATATTCCGTCCAGTCTTTACAAAATAGAGTGATGTATTTTCAAACCGCATTAAAATATTAGCTATATGCTTAATAATATATTAACAGTAGTTTCCTAATACGTCGCCATGTTATATTTACATGTAAGCAGTTATTCATCAAATTGCATTTCTTTTATCAGATAAATTCTTTCAGAATTGAAATCAAATAACGTAGTCGTAAAAGCGTAAAATCCATCAGGTAAATAGAAATTTATCTCTGTGCATAACGCTTAAATTGCCTTTGCATTCTCCAAATGCCACATTCGTAATTCAGACGAAGAAAATTTTGTCTGTATTTATAATCAATATACCCTTAAGAAAATTCGTTTTTTGAATATTCATTTCATAAATTTTTCCTTCAACTTAATCAGAAACTACTTACTGAGATGCAAAATCGCTCAATACATTGATAGTTTTCATTTGTTCATCGTCCAGTCAGTTGAATCGGTTAACCATTTTATTACATACGTAATTACAGACTTGGCTCTCATTATAAGAATTACTTTTGAATTTCACAACTCATTACACAAAAATATATATTTATAATTTTATTTTGAGCAAATTTTTCTTAATAATTAAGTAAGAAATGTAGCAGAAAACAAAAGTATTCAATTTGAATTATAATATTAATTAAAAGAGCAAATTAATTTTTTTTCGGTACACGAGGCATCCAAAAATAATCCGTTCGAATCTGCCAGAGAGAAAGACACCGAATCGACATATAAAAGCTATAAAATCGAATTTATCTCACCTTAATTTGAAGTCTTACAATATATTGTATAGCATATTTTACTTCTCTTTTAGTAATATTCAAGATTTCCTTTTATTATTTTCTGAAAAATCCTGTATGTTTTATACGTTCCAATTTTATTATTATTGAGATGAGAATGCATTTCCTCGGGTCATATATTACTATTTGTGTTCTTTTAACAATAGAGTGCTTTTGTTGAAAAATTTTCCTTTTATGAACATTTTTCAACCGGTGTATCTTGTTTTGGAAACGAGGATTTACATCTGTAATAATTCTTTTTGAAGAAACTTAGTTGTTTACTACCGCTAAAAAAGCAACATGCATTCATTTTTCTAGTATCTTGTAACTTTGCAGCGAATTGCAAAAATTCCGCCCTTGAAATATCATGAAATTTTTTTACTTTTATCCATTATTTATATTGCCAAAATCTTTTAACGTTGCAGTCTAAAATATAACATTAGGCAATTATATTTTTATATTCTGGAGATGAATTTTTAAAACGTAAAAGATATAAGACAATAGTCTTTTTAACGTATATTCCGTTCTTTAAATAGCATCGAAAAGATAATTTTTTATTACATAAATTTATATTAGTTTTATTTTTTTTAGCATATGATAATTTTCCTGTTAACTTTTTTATTTCAGGATTTCCACTCTTAAAATCGGCTCGACTGAGACGATAAAACACTTATTCTCTATAAAATTTACGACACTATTTAAGAGGGAAAGTGTATGAAATCAATCCAAAACTATACGCAAACTAAAAGAAACCATTGTCAAAAGGTTTGAAGCTATCTACATCGGTATTTTATGTAAGATCAATCAGGACGTGATTATGCGAACGTAAGGGGAGATAAATGTGCAAAAACGATACTTTTGGCATCTAAGTTTCTGATCGTTTAAATAATGTTAAAATACAGTCGGTAACGAATTTTCATTGCCTGAATTCATTTATATCATTTCCAGTGAATGCGGCCAATTTAACGTGAGATATCTTATTCTTATTATAATAAAGGATAAGATATATGTTTTCAAAAAAAAGCTCGATTATATGTGCACTTTCGGAAAAAATGAGTTAATGATAGTTTTAGTGAGGCATTGTTATTATAAATATAAAAAGAGGACATCAAAGTCAATGGTGTACAATATCCTCATAAATGAAGATATTTTAGTTAAACTTCTTTATAATCACAAGAATTTTTTTTGAAAGTGAAATAAGTTCATTCGTAATAATCAATAATTCAAACAAGTTTCATTGAAGTCTTTATAAGGATAATAGCTAATGATGAAGTGTAAAGGAGAAATTTGAATACATTTTTTATTATTAGTTATATTAACCTAGTAATTTACTTTTCATACTTGTTGGCTATAATTTGAAATTAAATACTATTGATAAATTGACGTATAAATTGTCCGTCTATTTTTCCTTAATTTCGAGAATGGAGTTAGATAGAGAAAACAGGAGGCCGGATATAGAAACCTTAGAGGCAAGAGGCCCCGATTAACTATATTCGAACTTCCGATGCATACCGGAAATCATGTTTTTTGAATTCAAAATGTTTCCCTGAAAGCTGTTAATAGATGACCGGCACGACTCTATTGTTAAAGGAAAAGTATGATGCACAGGTGCAAGCCACTACTAATTTAAGGTGGAGAGCACATATTTTAAATTAAATACATTAAAAATATGATTAAAATTGCAGCCCAGCATTGTGACGATGTCACTATAAAATAATTGCTCGTATAAACATATACATATGTATAGTACAGTCATTGCCATAAAAATTAGCCCAGCAAGGAGAATTGTCCGAATCGAACAAAATTGAACATGTAAGTGTAACTATGATATAAGTAAGTGATTACAAAGCAAAAGGATTGCGGGAAAAACTACAAATGAAAGGAGATTCTAGTACCCTGTTGGGCCACCTGTAACGGGAATACACGATGTGATACGGGCGGGTATGTAGACATACTGGGGCTGTATGGTGTCCTGGTATCCATCTCAGTCCACAATTGCTGCAAGCGGTCCTCTAGTTCGGCCGAACTCCTAGGCTGTCCAACTTGGCGTCCCACGTTATTTCAGAAATGTTCGATCGGTGGCAAATCAGGGAACTGGGCAGGCCAGGGAAATTGGGCAATGTGGCAGGGGCAGTCCTGTGATACCCTTGTTGTGTGTGGTGGAGTATGTCCTCTTGGAAAATGGCTCTTGGGAGCCCTGTCATGAGAGGCAACACATGTGTCTGCAAAATGTAACTAACATACCGCTCGGCTGTCATGGTCCCTTGGATCACTACTAGAGGTGACCGGCTGTCGTGCGTGATGGCAGCGCAGACCATCATACAAGCTTTGGAGACCACGAAAGCATACGCAGGATTGAGGCATTCGCCACTGCGCCACCAGACACGAAAACGGCCGTCGTCAGTGTCCAAACTGCATGTGAAATATTTGCTGGTTCCATTACGTTGCGGTTCACTCCCATCAGGAGCGACACCACTCCAAACGGCAGCGATGGTGGGTGGCTATCAATGGCAGCACATGTAAAGCCGCCGCGATGCCAAATGTTTCTCACCCCGGCGCATCGAAATAGTACGGACAGACACAGGAGCCTGTAATGATGGCGCTACCTGTGTCCGGACGGCGGACAACGATACGGTTGGCTGTGTACTTACTTGTCAGAGGTCCACTCAGGCTAGTGGTTTGCCGAGAGCGTCCTAAACCTGAGCGCTGTGTGCGCGAGCTCCTTGTCCACTGGTACCAACACCTCCTCACTGTGTCGTCAGAACGGCCTAGGTGGCGACTATTCGGCGAGATTACCATCCGGCTTCTCTCAACCCGAGGATCCTTCCCCTCTCAAACTCGGTTAGTTGTTCATATGGTCTTCAATTGTGACGTGAAGGCATCTCTAGTGATATAGTGTCCATCTGCAGCAGGTAAACAGACAGGATGATTTCGTGCGCGTTTTAATGACAAGGTGGAGCACTTTACCGCCCGCTGCTGGCATTAGCCATCACGCTATAACTATAATCATTTTGATATTTTGTTGAGATTTATCAGCATGCCAAGTTTCGCAGCGAAACCACAACTCCTCCTTGGTGCGCTAATTTTTATGTCAATGAGTGTAATCTATATACCAGAATTTTTTGTCTCGACCATTAAGCATCTTCGACAGTCCAATACCAATGTTTCACATCGTTTCGCGAAGCTGTTCCCACTTTTTCAATTTATAGGAATTGTTCATAAAACAATTTTTGCTAAAAGTTTATATATAAAAGACATATTAATTACATAAATGCATATAAGAAATTTTACAAAGGATAATCAATAGCAATCAAAGGCAAAAATATCGTAATTTAAAATACTGCAAAACAAATTAATAATAATAAGCATCTTAAAGTAATGGACCATGCGATGCGTCATAGAACGAAATGTTCTATGACGTGATGCGTTGAATTCTGAAATTTGACATATTGTAGAGTATACATATTTTACCTTTTAAAACTTCGGAATTTTTTCACACACATCCTGAATATTTCTTTCGACCGCTTTCTCTTTCTTTAAAAGTCTGCTTTATTGAAACATTTCATTCACGTAGGTGAGTGAGTCTTTCAGTCACTCGACCAGACCGACGAAACATTAGTGTATTATATAAGTTGCTAAAAAATATCAGCGTTCTACGTAATGTCGATTATTATTTAATTCAAGCTTTTCGAATAATTTATTTTACACTAGTCTATCTAACTAATCGATTTTTTCACGGTGAGTCTATTTCTTTGTCAAGAAATCTCAGTTCTTTATGTATACCGTACATAAATCAGATGCAAAAATATTTAATAAATAAAAAGATTTTCTCTTTCCAATTGCAGAAACTAAAAGAAAAGATCTTGAGAATACGACCAATAGAACCAGAGCAACAACGTCTTTACCACTTTGACTAGCTTCTTCCTTTACCAAAACTGTTTTGATAAACAACTATTACGTCCTTTGTCTATGGTATAAATTTACACAGAAAAAATATTTTAGTACAGAACAAAATAAGTTTTAAAAATTGAATTTATAAAAAATAAAAAAAAATTCTCCCGTTTCATTTTCTTTAATAAAATTATTTGTATTTCCAAAATTGTTAATCATCAAAACTTCAAAAGTATCAGTAATAAGGAAGGTAGGTTTCTAAATCTAATTAATTCGGAATTTTTTCTGTAGATCCAAAAACAACAATAATAATTTTAACAAGGAATTTTAATTGAAAATAGTGGTCTTGGAGATTGTTAATATAAAACTTTAATTAAACATTATTTTATATTATCTACATTAAGAGTTATTATATAAATTATGTTTAGATTTATATCGACTGCGCGTAAACGTTGTTTAGAAATTGATCTAGTTTTGTTCTTGTGTTACTGAATGAAGTACTAGAAAAAAATTATGTTTTGATTAAACTCTTTCTTTTTACGTGAAGGATTTGTCGATAAAAATAGAAGGAATTTCAAAATTCCGTACTCGATCTTTATATTGATTTAGTCGCACATTTCTTGGGTTTTTAATAATATTTATTATATAAAGTTCTTATTTGCGGTAAACGCACTTGGCATAAATAATTATTTAAAATTTAAAAGTTTCAATTAATAAAATTTTATACCGTATGTCTTATCAGTCTGGCAAATAAACATTCTTGCTACTTTTAGTGGATTCCTCTAGAGAAACTAAAATAATCATTCTTAAATTACTAGCGTAGCATTTGTGTAGTGGGTATAGAACCATAAGCATAAACTGTAAAACCGTAATTTTTTGAAGATCGATTTTGGAAACTGAAGAAACTAAAATCAGAAAATATTTCGAAGGCGATTACTCACTATGTTATTTTATGTAATCGTTAGGAATTTTACGTACCTGAGTATGGTCCCAAACAGAACGTTTTGTATATAATAAGAATACCCTGATATTGAAATATTTACAGTCAGCATCTTATGGTTCTAAATTCTCGATATAGAAATTGGTAATCGAAGACTATTCACATAATTTTTGGTTAATAATTTTAAAGAATGATTTACAATCATCTGAATTGAAAATCATTATAAGAGCGAATTTCTTTTATTTGATTCGACAAAATAAATTTCCAATAAAATTAAATATCTAGTTTAAGATAAATTCAAAATAGTTGAATAGTTAAAAAGAAATTTCAAAATTAATGTCACAAATCATTCGTTACTGTGATTAATTTATTATTATTATTATGTTGGGTTAAGTGAGATATACTCGGTTAACACCGGTGGCTGTGTACTATGCCGGAACAAAATCAAGGCATAGTAACCAAAACAGAAATTAAAGAAGTGTATCAGTGTGTGTGTCTGTATTCAGGAATTTTCTCACAATATGACATGTATTCAATATAGTGGCCTTCTGTAGAGTGATATATGTGTTTCTATTCAATTCTAATGTGCCTAGGCTTTTGTGTAGTGTGTGTGGTATGACACCTGTAGAGGAGAGAACAACAGGTACAATAAGCACCCTATCCATCCTCCACAGATGCCTTATTTCCTGGGCGAGTTCTGTGTACTTGCTAATTTTTTCAGTGCATGCGTTTTGTATATTGTGAGTGTTTGGAATGGATATGTCTATAATGTATGTGATTTTATTGTGTTTGTCAATGAGTGTGATGTCTGGTCTGTTGTGGTAAATTGTTTTATCTGTGATTATGGCTCTGTCGTAGTACATTTTGTGCGTGTTGTTTTCCAATACTGTCTGTGGAATGTATTTGTAGTATGGTTCATGGATGTCTACTAATTTGTGTTTCTTTGCAAGCTCTTGGTGTATTATATTTGCTACTTGGTTATGTCTGTGTAAATAATCTGTCTGTGCCAAGAGCTTGCAACCAGAGGTGATGTGTTGTATAGTTTCTGGCATGATGTGACATTTTCTGCATGTGTCATTTGTGAGTGTTGCATCTTTGAGTATGTGTTTTCTGTAGTTTTATTATTATTATTATTATTATTATTGAACATAAGCGTAATTAGAATGAAATTGTATACTGTTTACATCTCAACAGATATTTGTCTATCTCTCAATTCGGTCATTATCATATTGAAATGACTACTATAAAACATGATTGGTCCTTTCATTTCTGATGTAGGCACTGTCTAAAATTTATATATTTATTTGTTTATATCACTTACATTCACAATCACTTATCATGCATATCACATATCACATTATCATGCATATCACATATCATAAAGTATCTAACATTCACATATTATGTGAATGTTAGATACTGTAAAATATCAAAATTTGTAAGATACAACAAAGTCATACAACGATAGTTACGCGTTCATTTTATGAAGAATTGAAAATTTTAAAGTTTAACATTTAATTACATTTAAAATCATTCGTGTAAAATGATTTTATAATTAATTTGTATGTAAAATATATTTTTAAAATTATGTATGTAAAAATAAAAATGTTTTTAGTTTCATTTTCTATATTATTATTGAGTTTCCAACGATGTTGATGAACTAGACCTAAATGAGTATCAGAAAATAAGAAATAAGAAATTCGTAACAGATTTTCAGTTTAATTGATTTAGTTTTTTTTATAACAACAGCTAAGAAAATAGATCCTAGTTCTCAATATAAGAAATTCTTATATTGAGAACTTTAAAATATAATATTTAATCAAAGTATTGAGTTTTAAATAAACTCGTGGCATCAATATTTACTGACGCGGTCTATATTTAACCGACTAAATCAGAAAATATTTTAATATTTATTCCCTTAACTATTTATTCTTCGAGTTATAAACAGCAAAGTTATAATCTGGAAATGCTGAAAAATTTCTGAGTAGCGCTCTAAGTTTATTGTCTTTTTATTAATATAATATTTATTATTTATAACATTATCAATGTTCAGTCATATATTAATAAATGTACGCAATTTCATAATAATGGAATACAATTGATTTAAATAGTTAACTAACGTTTTCGTTCGCGGAGGCGATCGAAAACGTTAGTTAATTGGTTGTTAATGTTCGTATTGTGTACCGGAAATTTAAAAGGCTTAAGAAGTTATATTGGATATTAGCTTATATATTCATTTGAAAGTGTTTTATTACATCAGAAATAAATTAGAATTATGTATAATTATTCATTTTTGTATAGACTTTACTAAAAGGCTGCATAAGTCATTGTTTAGTACAGCGCAGATGTTTTGAAGCTACATCTATATTTTAAATTATTATAACCGATCGTATCAAAGATAATTAATTTACTAATCGGATATCTAAAAATTTAATAAATCGAGATCTCCAGCCCCTAAACTTTCCATTTCAGGTCTGCATTTTAGTGGTTTCTTGTCTCTGTTCATCATACTTCTCCTGACAACAATCGACTATCTAAATAACTTCGTACTCGAAAAAACTTTGAAATGAAATCCCGTGACTTCTAGTGGTTCGTATATAGTTAATAGGAACCTCCGGCTCCTGCGCTTTCCATATCGCTTCTCGATTTTCCTAAGTCCTTTCTCCAGATTAACGAAGGACAGACAGACAGAGTTATAGACTTTCAACTTGAAACTTGCAGTTGAAAACGTATGTAAGATATAAAATTAACATGGTTAAGTGCATAGCTTCTCATTCGTTTTAGGTAGAGTGCACATATTGCGGCGACAGATTTTGCTTCATTTTTTACTCCCATCTACCCTTCAGTATGCAATTCGTCGTCATCACTGCCTCCCTCTTTCCTTTTGCACGATAAACGTCAATTAACAACAGAATATTCCAAAATAAATGAATTATTTTGTATGCGCAAACACTCGGATGACCTCCCCTTTCCAGTGGTGATATTCGAAATATTTAACAAGGGGTTCGCTAGCAGAAAATTTTTCCCTGACAATCACCGACAAACGAAATGGAAGTTTTGGCTAGAAATAAATACAATACCTTTTCTTGCAACCATATATCTAACAATCAGTGGCGTATTTAGAACGTAACGAGCCATGGGAGAAGGCCAGGTAACAATAGTGTTTTAGAGCTGTCGACCTTTTTTTTTATTTAAGGCAGAGAAATTCTTTACCGCAATATGGCGCTTCTAGGAATAGGCACATGTCATCATCTCTCGAGATACATTATACTTTTTCTTTCGCGGTCCATAGCCCGACACGTGTTCCACAGCCATCTTGTATTGTCTCGCGCGTGTGACATTCTGGGATCTCTCTTATGACTGGATCTACTTTCAAGAACACTCTTGAATCGATCGCGATTAAACCTAGATTGAAACGGTCGAGAGAGATCGCACCAAGACATACTCCCTGACCTTGCTCACAATCTAGATTGAAAAGCTCGGTGCAAACCGGGTATAAGGCCCTAGTTTAGTAGTATTACAGAGTATAATACGCATATTTTAATATATTTTTTTAAAAAAAACAAACCCACTGAGAAATGTTCCGTGTGTTTAACAAGGTTCGGGAAACTGAAAATTTTAACAACGGGTTCGGCCGAACCTGTGCGAACCCGCCGAATATCACCACTGCCCCTTTCCGTGTCAGCATTCAACAACATCCTCTTGACACCCTCCCCCATCTCGATGTCGTCGCAATAAATGCACGCCACCTTAGATGAAGGAATTAGTCATTGGCGATTTTAAATATTTAGGTTTCCGTGATTTGAAAATTTACTCTATTCACAATTGATTACTTTTTTGCGCTTATTATACAAAAGAAATAATCTTGCATAATTTTAACAAAGTAAGTTAAATGTTGCGCAATAATAACAAAGTTCCTCGATGTTACGTAAGCAAAATTCGATCATGTTTTGCACTTCGGATAATGTGTTGTCATTCGGTATAAAGGATGTCGGTTCGAAGACAATATCAATCAGTTTTTCGTCATGCTAATACTGAAGTTCTTCTACGGATATCTTCAAACTTGCTTTTCCTTACGAGAATATTGGTTTTATTTAACTTTATCTATTACTATAGCTAAAATGATTTACTGCTGCCATTACATCACTCTTCTTATCACTTCTGTTGGCATTCCACCTACCGAAGATAAAATTCTAGGAATTCAAAATGTAATTTTGGACATTGTGCACAGTATTTTCATTTCTTTAAAATGAAAAATACATTATTTCGAACGGAAAGAATACGTTTGAAATATTTCAAGAAAATTCTTAGCGTATTCCCTGCTTGACGTAAGACATTCAATATTTGGTTTAAAATATTTCGTTACGATAATTATGCTAATTAATAGACCAAAGTTTAATTATGCTCTTGACTAAAGTAATATTAAATAATTAATTATTTTTCTGAAATCAAATATTCATATTTATAATCTACAAATCCATTGACAAAAATAAAATTTCGTCATATTTTATTTTGATATTTAAACTTATAACATTCCATATTTATCTAAAAGGGTAAAAATTTCTTATTTTTATTTTAAAATGTTCGAACGCTTCAAATTTAAAATATCTAGGTATAAAAAAATCTAAGTTTAATTTTTAGGGAATTTTAATAAAAATGTGACAGTTTAATATTGTAATAATTCTTAAAATTTTGCGAAAGATAAATCTAAACTTTGAAAAGAAAAAAAAAATGTAGCTCTATAGTTCTGTCTGGTCTGTTCAATTGACGAAATTTTTTATTCTATTCACCTGAAAACTAGTACAGAATTTCTTGTATTACGAAGTCGAAGATGTAATTATCTCGCAATAATTTTAGACTAAATCAGTTATTAGAATGTAATTTATAAATTTAGAAGAATAACGAAAAAAGTGTGCTAAACGTAATTATTGTGATACTTGAATTTCTAACTATTAAATTTGTTGTCAAGGGGGCCTTTTCTAAGTAGAAAATTATTCCTCGTCGCTTATTTTTTCCGACTGTACCTTAAAAGACCGTAAACACAACTATTACAATTGTCCGCTCTTATCAGATCATTACGTCTACCTAGAAATTACTAAACATTTTGCCTTTAATCACCTTTCGCTTGCATCAATAACGCTAAAATACTATCGATGAGGCTGGATATCCGAGGCGTCAGCTTATTGCTGACGGACGGAGGTGACCCCGGATCGAATCCGGACCGACAACCCAGTAATTTTATGTGGGTGTTCCGTCCCTCGATACCCGACCAGCTCACTATACGTACGATTAAATAAAGCCCTCTTAGTGCCCTTGATACGAAGAGTCAAAAAATAAGAACAAAAATATACTATCGAACGTTAGCATTGCCATGTATTGTACTGTACATGTACTGTACAGTATGTTTGCCTTAGCGGTGAGCGTGACAAGTTCTTTTAAAATGTCATAGGAATAAAAAATAAAATTTAAAATTCTATTTAGCCGATGTGTCACTTTTCTAAGCAGACAACACGTGACATTTTTTAGTCTATAACTCATTTACGACGGATTCTTAACAAAACTGTTTCTATTTTTGTACTTAATGCAGTACGTGAATCGAAATTACTTTCTACTTGGAAAAAACAATTTGATTAAACAACATTAGACCTTTTAGTATTGTTAAATACTGCCTATTTTATCGTCGCGTTACGAGTCTATCAAATAAGTATAATAATAGCATTACTTAAATTAAAAATTACGTCAGATATCTATACAAATTATTCTGGAGATATTCTAAATATTGAGCCTTGTATTTTTTCGAAAAATCATCGGGAGTCAAAAAAAGTTCGTATAAATTTTGTAAACTTCATCTTATCTATTGCATCCTATTCATTTCCGTTGTAAGATCGACTAACAAGTCTTGTATTGTCAACAGCAGCATTATCATGAAAATCACGTGGTATTTTGTTTGAACAATACATCTCGCTTCCTGTGTGAAAGTATATTAACTATCGTATTACATATAAGTGTTCTATTTACGTTTCCTTAATGTAATAATAAGGAAAGCATCGAAATTCGCAACAATTTTGTCTCCTTAATAATAACTCTTAACAAAATTGAATATTTTTCAAGTTAAAAATAAAGTATTTTCATTGATATATGTTAGTTGTATCGTATTTTTGTACGTTTTGTAATTATGGATTTACCGCTTCACGACTTTATGCAAAATATTTGGAACTGAAGTTTCTACGTTCTAATTATTCCGCTTCTTTATGTTTACCGAAAGACTATCTTTAATTATTTAAAATATTTAATATAATCGTAACTCATATCTTTATTATTTTAACTGCTCAACATTAACATTTTGAAATTTTCAGTCAATGAAAATTTAACATAACAAAACTAATAATCAAATTTCATTTATTACGATGAAAGAGTATTGTTTCTGGTAATTATATTTTCGAAAGTTTGTATCGCGTGAAGTCTAGAAGACTATTGTGATACGAAGAGCAAACAAGGGAAGAAGAGTTATTCCTTTAGTCAAGTTTAATTTTTAGAACAAACATAACAGAAAAATTACTCGTACACTCAAATACTTTTTATTTCTAGAAAAATTTAAATCGATCAAATAAGTGAATCAAGAGAGATTAAACCTGCGTAAAATTTAAAACAGTTTTTCATATTTATAAAATGAGATTAAAGTTATATTTTTCTTTTATATTTTATTGTATTAAATGTATTGACTTCTGGCTATTCGTGATTTATATTAAATCATTTTGAAATCATAACAAATTTATAACTTTTTTAAAAAAATCTTTTAGACGATTTTTCTTTACAATTTTCGATGAACAAATCAGGAATTTATTTATTTTAATTAATTTAAACTTAATTTACTAGAATTCTTAATATTAACCCTAATGATTTATAATTAAACTGTTAATGAAATAAAATTTAAAAATAGAAATTTACTGTAAATTTCTATAATAGTTATAGAATAAAATAATAATAAAATGTCGGGTTTTATTTAATTGATCGAACATTCCATTTTCATTAACTTACATTAAATAGAGAATATGAATAAGAATTAAAATCAAATTTGCAGAATTAATATAAATATTTATAATATTGTCCATATATAAAAATAAATTACTGGTATTCAGTCATATTTTACTCTAAAAAGTATAATAAAGATTAATTCTAGGCTGAATAAATTATTTCACCTAACGATAGTATATACCGTGGGGAGTTAGTTCTCTCTTTTAACCATTGTATTGTTTCTACTCAGCGAATCAGATCGATGAAAAACACATCTGTTCTCTTCCTCTGACTCACATACTAAACTAAAATCTACTGTAACTGGCAAAAGCCAAAATTTAATATTAATCGTATTCTGGTAAAATAGTAAACTATATTCATCACTTCAAAAAACAGTACTTATTAAATTGGTTTTTTAATTTATAAATTCGATAAGTGCAGTACATCGATGAATTTTTTATGAAATTTTCCAAGAAAAATTTAATTAATAAAACGACGATTTCTTCGAAATTAAATTCGTGACAGAATTTTTCAGATTAATTTTTAGATTATCATCATTAATTTGATATATTAAAGGTAATTAAACGGTCTTTCGATTTGTGTTGGAAAAACTTCATCTATTATTTCTTAAATAGAAAATAATTTAAAAATAAATATATTAAACTATTATTTATACAAAAAAATATAAATTTGTTTAGTATGAAATTCTGTAATAGTAATCTTTCAAGTTTCATTATGCTTAAATTTTATTTAAGCATAAAGAAACTTGACGATCATCACTTTATAGCAACTTTATTTTATTTTTTACAAGTTCAATAAACTGTTTTTATATCCATACAAATCCGCTGAATATAAAATAAACCGTTTCGTGAATATTCAGAATAACGCGATCATAAAACATATGTTTAACTTGGCATTTATATTTTATTTTGTTTATAAATAAATTATTAGTTTACAAAAATATAAGCGTTAAATTTCATCAATTATTTTGTTTATAAAAATAATTCAATTTATTCAAAAACCTTGTGTAATTAATTATAATAAATTGAATGAAGATAATAAGAAAATTAATTAATACACAGTATATTCTAATCCTTAGAGTATATTAACGTTCAAATTTTATTTCTTTCAAAGTGATAATGAAATTATTATTAAAATGATAAAATTTCAATGAATCGCTCCCTATTAGTAAAGCGTTTCATTTAATTAACAAATATTCTGTTTCTCTCGACAAATATTTTTCTTACGTATAATTATCTCCTATCAAACTGTTCTTTCCTTAAGATCCTGTTTCCGAATGCAAAGAAATTGACTGGACGCAATCAACTCAATTAAGAATTTACATAATTCCTTGTATTTTTAAAAACAACTTTTCAAAATATGTTTAATTACGAAACGCGTTTAATCCAGTGATAAAAATTTTAATGATTTACGCAAAATATAAATATTAATTTTTTATATATATAAGACATCGATTATTATAAAGATTTTAAAGATATAAAAGACATCATTAGAATCATTATTATAAATTATTAACTCATTATTTAACCAATGTTTAACTAATATTACAAACATTTCATAGTCATATTATTACATTTAATGAAGTATACGAATATGAATATAATATATTAAAATTTAAACTGATTGCAAGAGCCAGTGATATTCCATATCTGATAACGAATGATAAATGATAACTTATCTATTAAAGTTATCTATTAAATATAAACGGGAGTGTTTTTATATAATATATATTTTTACACTAACTATTTATATAATATATATATAATATATTCCTATTAATATTTGTACTCGATCAATATAAATTAATAGTTACAATTATTTTTATTTTCATGAGAAATACTTAGATTTATTTTAAAAAAATAATAAATTAGTTTAGCTTTGTCTATCAGAAAGTTTCGATGCTGTACTTTTTCAATTTCGCGTAGGGAAAACATACACAATGGCATATCGCCAACATCACGCCAAAACCTCACCTTTTATAGCAGATTCGAGAGCGCTTTTCAACAATCTGTTCTGAATGAAGCTTTTGTGGCAATCTACGAAGCAAACTTTCCACTTTCCGATAAAATTCTTGTATATTAAATATTTTATACAAGAAAAAAATGACTTAATAATTTTGTCATGTATTCGTCTTTAAGTAAAACTTATTTCAAGCGCTTTTTTTAATATTTAAAAAGGTAAAATTAACGATTTTGAGAAAATTTACTTTTTATGTTATTTGAAATTTTTACGTTAAAATAACATACGTTATCTGTAGACTTTTTCAATACAAAACACTAAATTTACTCGTCGGTTGGGCAAATTTTCCTTCAAAACTGTCAAAGAGGTATATATCAGACTTGTTGAAATTCTTCTAGTTTCCGTGTCTGTTAGCCACTGGAACAAACAGAATCTATATCTGATTTTCTCTTTCTTCGAGGATATTTTCGCAATTATTTTTACACAATCTTACTAAATCAATCTCACGTTCGATATTTTAATTTTCACACGTAACGAATTGCTCCGTTTCATTTATCAAATGTCAGAACAACACGAGATTTTCTGCTATGCTTTATTATAGACTCTCGTTTAATTATAACGAAAAAATATACTTATTAATTAAACTTAATTAATTGCGAAAACTGTAATTAATATCGTTTATAATCTTTAAACACATTTTGATACTTTACACACTAATTTGATTCCACTATAAAAAATTATAAACTTTATTAATAAATAAAGGATCATCATCATCTGTTTAACTTACATTTTTTTACACGCTATATTGTTAATCTATATAGGGAAAATTTCAATTTTTTCGGAGATTTTAGTTAATCATTATATTAAAACTATCGTCATATATGTTATTACTATAGTAATACAGCATCTTCATCTATTAATTACTGTAGGCAAATCGATTCGAATAATCAAATATTCGAGATTAATTCTGCTTATTTATCTACCCACTTAATATTCCGTCAACTACACGAGTGAAATTATCGTTATTTTAATTGTTAAAGAGAGTTGATTAGTTCTATTTATTTTAATACATTAAATAATACAACTAATAATATATACTTTATTCTCTTTTTTCAATTTAATGTTAATAAATTTATATAAATTATTACTATACAAACTTGCGAAATATAGCTTTCGAGTAAAAAGTTTACGACTCATTAATAATTTATTTCGTAATAAGAAATAAAATTTTTATGGATCTTACCTTTAAAAGAATAATATCAATTTTTTTAATATCATTTAAAAGAAAAGTTGAAGAGCTTTACACAAGTCTACAGAGACAAATATTAACATCCAAAGGAGAGTTATTTCTCTAAATAGAGAAAATTTAAAAATTGAATTCCACATGTAAGAATCTATAACAGAAATTTTCAAAATAATATTAGTATCGATGCATTTGATACCACATTTTATACAAAGAAGGAATCCAACCTGATCGTCTTGTAACTCTATAACTGAAATGACTGAGGTATGCAAAATTCAGGTTTTATAAGTAATAGGTGTTCCATCTAGTGGACGAATCGTAAACTACTAACATTGCAGTATCCCTGTAACCTTTAAGTATTAAGCGCAAAATCAAAAATTCTATATCTATCGAAACGATTTAGAAAATATAGGGGGGGAATATACTAATTTACAAATTTATTTTGATGGAAAATGTATAATTAAATTTGTCATCGCGTTAATATTTAAAATTCTCTATTCTCGCTATAAAATCAAACTTTGATTAATTATATTCGGAGGAAAATATTCAACAACTTAATAAATATTATAATTTCCATGATAATTAATATTAATTTATCATTTATAGCTATCGGAATTGGCATATTTATATTTCCTGATAAAAACTAAAACAGAATGACGAGGTTGACAGCAATTAATAAATAATAAAGGCAATTAGTTTATAAGTTTAGGAAGAAACCAACAAAAATGTTCTCCAGTGATTATTTTTACACTTTATAAAATGTCAAGTGATTAAAATAAAATTACAATTTACAATTTATTTTTCCAAAAGAAAGGAAAGAGAGAAACGCATTAACTGACGAAAATAATAAGAAAAAACTATTTCTAAAACATAAATTTTAAAACAAAATGATGTCAACTCTTCTAGTTACTGCCGTCTGTTATTCTTTTATTATTATTGTAAGGTATGGAATCGCCAAGACGCGCGATTCCTACCTGTTTGTTATAACGAACTTTCATAACGGAAAAGTCGTTGGGATCGGCCGGTAGAAACGACCGTTGGGAACTTCCGTGGGAAGAACCGTTAGGTTTCAAATCGTCGACCATCGGACGATTGGCCGGCGGGAAGTGACCATTGGCGGCCGTTGCGGGAACATTCAAATTTGATTGGAGCAGGGTTCGAACGCCGTCGACTATTTAGGCTCGGATCGAAGTTCGTATCGGGATCGTGTGATCGTATCGGAGGTGATCGGATCGGATCGGATCAAGGGAGATCGTCGTTATCGAGGTGCTAACTAACTCTCTCGTTGGAAGTTACGTGTTTGTGTACGAACTTGTTCCTGACTCGGAGGTTTTGTTAAATACAAGTCTGTTTGTTCGTAAGGAGTTCTTTCGACGAATTTGTACGGGAATAGTCGGTTGTTGTTCAGACTAGTGTTTGTGCATAATTAATTGTAACTCTAATTTGGATTATTTTGTACATTTATTGTAAATATAAAATTTGTGTTTTTCGTCAAACCGACTGAGTGGTTATTTTGAACATTACTATTATTCTTACAATTTTTTAAATAACAAGTAGGCTTATATATAATAATTTCATTACAGTATTTCTGTCTTTATTTCAAATGTATTTATCATTGAATTAAATATTTTGCAGCTATTTCTACGTTTTAAAATGTAAAAGTAAATTATTCAAAAATGTTTAATTTTCTTCTCGTCGTCGACTCAAGGTTCTCTGAGAGTATATTTGTGTATAACATTATGTACGATGTTGTTATTATACCTGTACGAAAATAGATATTTTAAGATGCTGTTAAATATGTCTCCTTGTAAAATAATATAAACAAACACTTAGAAGTTATGCCAGAAAATCAATACTTTCGTTAATAGCTTATAAAGTCAGAATTTCTAAGAATTTTTGTTCATTATTTTTTATTCGTCAATTATATACAGTACAAGGTTCATTATTCTTAATTGTTTTTCCCATATTAAAATTCTACTGTTAAATACGTTTAATTAAACAACAAATTTAAATTTTTACTAAAATAATCCTTATATAATTAGCATAAAACTTATATAGAAACAGAATTTACAATCTAAATATTAATAAAAGAGTTTTATCACGAAAAATTGTAAGAAAATGAAATTGGATTTTTGTGTTTTCAACTATAAAATTCCCAAGAAAAATCTTTCGCAGAAAAGTAAAAATTGTTATTTGCAGTTTTTTTCCAACAGTTTCGAAGTAAAAAATAGTAGCAATGTTTAGATATTTATGAAGAGGAAATTAGGTACTAGGAACTTTTGAGTTTATTGTAAAATTTTATTGATATTTATATTAATTTTAAAGCTGTGGAAATTTATCTCATGCAAATTATTTTCTGCGATATTTATTTTTCTGAAAAATTTTGAAAAAAATTCTTGAATGTAATAATACGATACTCATAAATAATTTGAACGAGTTAAAGTTTAACCAATTCTCTCAAACATATAATATATCAAAAATTAAAATTTTATCTATAAATTTGTAAATTAAATTAAGTTATTTATTAAAAGTTAAAATTCATTTTCAAATTTTATTGATAAAATAATAAAAATATTATTATTTAACACGAAAGTATTTACAATTTGTTTAAATATATTTTTATAATTTTTAAATTTAAATGTGCACTCATATTTTTCTTATTTTTAAAATCTAAATTAAATTAAATCAAATATTCAATTCAACGTTATTATTTATCACAAAACGTAAACAATTTATAATTTACATTTCAAGAAATATTTTTATTTCTTTAATTTAATTCATATAATATTTTATATTTGCTATTGAATGCGTTATATAAGATATAAGATTATATATATATATATATATCTTTAAAAACATTCTTTTTTATTAACAAAGAAAACAGCAAAAAATAATAATAATTTTTTGAAACAAATAAAAAAAAATATTCTTAATCATGTTTATTAAAAATTGTCTTTACAAATAACCTTAATAGCATTATCTCGAATGTAAATATTTAAAAATAAAATAAATTATTAAAAGGTTTTTACTGTGATTTTCTTATTCAATCATATTTTGCGAAGTTTATTTTATTAATTAATGATACTTTCGTGAGATTTTATTTAAAAAAGAAAGAAAAAAAACTTAAACACGTTAGAAATATTGTAAATTTTTAATGATGGACATCTTCCTTCAAAAATTAATTCTTGCCGAAACGGAAAAAAAAAATTTTAATACTCGTCTTTAATTGTTTTGAAAAAAAATGACATAAACTAAGATATAATTGGTTTGAAATCTTATTGAATAAAAAAATGAAAAATTGTGAGAGGAATCTTTCCTTAATTAATATACAGATAAATACATTTAGGCCTACTTAATTTAAATTACTGTACGCGTGTTTGAGTATGTTTATGTTTCTGTTTGAGTTGCTCGAGCTGGCTTACGTGTGTATGTGCGTAAGTTTGTGTTTGTACTTGTGTGTTTATTGTTAAACAATGTTTCGAAAATAAAATTACTAGCTTATGTACAATTAAATGTTTATATTGAAGTAATTTATCAAATAAAATTTTGATGTTTTTACATCATTTATTATAATTTTTTTGTCAATCTTTAAGTTTAACTTTTGTAATTTCAATAAATACGTATTTTTTATTAAAATTTTAAAACTATTTTTTTATTTTCATTAAATAATAATAGATGAAAAATCTTAAATAATATATAGGCTTCATACAGTAATAAGTAAATTACATTTCACAGAGAATTTACTTTATTCTTACACCATATATTAGTTTTTATTATCAGACTTATTTGTTTTAACAGGAAACATTTCTCCGATTCAAAGTAAATATTATTTTAAAAAAATGGAAATAATAACTACTTAGTTTATATATTTTACAGGTTTACTGTTTTCGTATGTCAAAACTGTCTGTCATCCCATTCGGCTTTATGTTCCTACATTTTATGCTTATTTTTTGTTATTTTTGTTATCGATTATTCTTTGCAATTCCTGCCTTTTTGATCTTTTAAAAGTCTGCTATTCATCACTTTATTCTGTCTACCTGTAGATTGTTTATAAAATTTTTCATTTATTTTTATTTGTGTTTTACTTTTTATTTTATATTTAGTTTAATATTGTCGTTTCTGTTTTAAAATTTCTTTAAATAATAAATACACATAATGCACTATATATATATATATAAAATATATTTCCCGGTTTTGCAGATTTCTGTGCTGAGCAGGTTTTCTAACATAGAAAATTTCGAAGAATTCTTCTCATTTAGGGGCAGATTTCCATTTTATTAAGGTTTCGTTTTGAACAGCTTTTGCTGTAATTCTTAATTTCTGAAAAACTGTTAATTGAAATGTGAAAATAAACTTTAACTTACAATAAAGATAGATTTACTATGTCAATTATTAAGGATCATTGTAATAAAGGTAATTTATTTTAATCCGAATGTCATACGAAATGTATATTCGGCTACGCATAATACTATTATCGAACAATTCCTGAAATTTTCATAAATAAATTATGTATGTATTTAACTGTTTCTGCTCTATAGGTAAAATGTTTTATCGTGTCCATCATGGATTCAACCGTCCCATATGAGTCTGGCATGAGTCCGTGATAAGCATGAGAACATAGGATTCCATTATTCGCCCAACCAGCGGCGAGTGGATGAGATATGATAAATTTGGATTAACCACTCATGAAAATTTCGAAGATTCAACTATAAAGTTATTCGTATAACTAACCCACGACAATAAAGATTAATGTTAAAATATACTTTTGGGATTTTAAAAATCTGAAACAATTTAAATTATTACACGTTTATACATGTAGATTTAAAAATAATGATAATTAAATGAGATTAAAACCGTCTTTAAGACTATCCTAATGACTAACTGTTATGTGTAGACTATCCCATATCAGCGTTAACAATAAGGAATATAATTTTTTTTTGTTTTGTTTTTGTTTCTCGCGTCCTTTGAAAACTCAGAGAGCATTTATAACCGTTCCTATCAAGATTCGGCCTGGCTCACAATAGGCCAAATCCGATGGGCACGACCTATCCAAGTAATCAGAGACGGGCCCCGATATATCTGGGACAGACGGCCCAAAAAAATTCCTGGGTTTTTCGAATTAAATACCAGTTCCCTCAGTGTTAGGCTGACGCCTTAACCACCTCGTCCATCAATCCGTCATTAAAGAATACACTTAATTAAAAGGATACAATTTTATAATTTAATTTGTTTTTATAAATTAAAATAGAATGGTCATTTCAAATTTTTCTTTGAATTACCTTTCTTTTGCTTGATCAACAGACATTTTATTATAAAACTTTTATTATGTAGGGTGAGTCGAAAGTCTGCTTGTCCATCAATCCGTCATTAAAGAATACACTTAATTAAAAGGATACAATTTTATAATTTAGTTTGTTTTTATAAATTAAAATAGAATGGTCATTTCAAATTTTTCTTTGAATTACCTTTCTTTTGCTTGATCAACAGACATTTTATTATAAAACTTTTATTATGTAGGGTGAGTCGAAAGTCTGCTTGCATCCTTTTCATGTGACAAGTACTGAATTCTCTATACATCGCATCCTTCATTTTGTAAATGTAGGAAATCATGTGTGGAAAATCGAACGGGACATTTTTCTTGACTTTGAAAACTTTTTTCAAGGTCAGAGTGATTCTTTTGACACCCTGTATAAAAATTTAAATATTCAAAGATTCTTTTCTTATCCGTTTAAGCGTAGTTTATCGATTTACATTTTATATTATTTTTGTTCTCAGTTCTCGGCATTAATCTAGTCAACTTATTTTAACTCTGTTACATAAAAAATAATATATATGTTGAATAATTCGAATAATCTTAGAGATAAACGAAAATAATGAAATAAATTCCGAAAAATATTCAAATCGTTTTTTTTTTTGGAGAGGAAAAACTATAATACGAAATGCAAATCATGAGCTAAGGATTAGTAGGATAAGAATATATTCTCTACTAGGAGATATATCTGGGCAAAAAGTAACAACAACAAACATTAAAACGAAAACCGTATTAAAAGTTTGGTTATTTTAGCCTATCGTTGTCACGTTTATCGCGAAGCGTTGAATAAATTATAATAAGGAAAAAATAAAATGTAGCAAAACAGAAAAAAATCCGACAAAAATCTATCTCGATGAAGGAAAAAACAAATCGATCTTATTTAAATTCATTTAACAAAAACAAAACCAAATGAATAATAAGATTTCGAAGCAAACGGACCAGATTCATGCCCAGATAACCCTTAAAAACATATTTTGTTATTCTCTATTTACATGGTATTAAATAATTTTCTTATTCGAATGCCATAATCTCGTCGGGCGGATAGAAAGGGGGTGTGTTGCGAGTGAATTCGACTAGGTGGCCCTAAATAATGAGAGGCTGCATTCTCTAATTTGAATACCACATTTCTTCGCATCTGTCATTTCTTTGGATATTCGTAAGCGGATAAAGTATTAGCTTTATTCCCACTGCGATTTTTTCGCAGTAATTGCGTGTAAAGTCTCTTCAAAAATCTATTGTATACACAAATTTAAAAAGTATTTATTCAAATGAAACTTGATTCAAATTATTAAGATAAAAAAGATTATCTTTGCTTTATGGAACTTGTAAATTTTCTGGCAATTCATTCTCGATGAAACACATTCCACGTGAATATACAAATTTAAAAAATTAAATGTCAATAGGATAGATTTATAGACGAAATTAACATTCTAAAAGATATATCTACTTTCTATATAAGAACATTTAACTTAAAATCATCACGACACTTTTTCCGTCACGGAAGAATAAAAATAAAAAAAGAAACGGCGGCACTAAAAATCGAAATTTTTATTATAAATTATTGTTATTGGGTACAAGTGGTAAAACCATGGGGCAAGCTATGCACCATAGTATGAAATAATTCAGTTAAAAAACCTTATTGGTGAGTCGCAATTGATGAACTTGAAGGAAAAACAATAGTGAAAAAATTTATTTGGTAAATTATTTTTGTTGCTCAAATCGCTGTGAAATTTTTATGCTCTAACTCTTCTAAGCTACGGTACTTTATTTGGCAGATATTGTAGCTTAAGCAGAAATTGATGCTAGTCAAATTCTCTAAGACTCTACGTGACCAAGGGAATTCAGAAAACGTTAACTATCCTTATAAATATTCAATTAAAATGCATTGAAATCAGAGTAAGGACTGCGCCTTAGTGTATTTTTTTATGTTTGCTTTTTTCTTAGCATGTTTTGTATCAGTAGTTATTCTATTTTAAACTAGTTCGATCATCTGCCTAAAGTCTATTTTATCTCATTAGACTTGTTTATTTATTTTTTATGATTTATGTGTAAATAGTCTTCTAAAATTTGTGAAGTCCAAAACAAGTCACAAAACTCTATTTTACAAGTGTTTAATACTATTTTATCTGCCATTTGAAACGGAACTGTCAGAACTTTAGTTTGTAAGAAATATGTGATAATTTTTTTACAGAACTTCTGTAACATGTAATTATGTAGTAAAATGTTTCTGTAATATATTTAATTATTTATGATATATTGTTATCTGTAATTTTAAAAAACAAGACCAACATTTGTAATACTCTTCTTTTACTAGCCGCTTCAAATGGTACACTGAATGAAAATTTTCTTGATCTGTGATTGAATTAGTCCACTGAGTTAATAATATCTCAGAAGAAAAAATTAATTTTCGGGTTTTTTTACCAACTATGGCTAAAATAGCTTACAAAATTAACGGTTCAGATAAGCTCGTTTTTATTTATCCTAACATTAATGCACACAAAGAATATTATAATTATCTTGTTGAAAGGTAATCATGATCATCAGCTAATAATATTTGCAATGTATTCGAACTACTACTACTATCGCATAGCTAAAGTAAGGGTTTCAACACAAAACGTGGCGTTTATGTATCACGTGAGTTCATTAGCCAATACAAATCGGTCAGAGAGAACGCCAAACTTTTACTATACTGGGCCACTAAATTCCACCGAAAGTAGTCGTATTCCTCCTTTCAGATGAGAGAAATAATCCCTGAAAAGTTTCGTTCCATTTACTCAAACCGTGTCGAAATATAAGATATTAACAAACTAGTAAACTTTCTTCTTTATATACAGTGGGTGATCGGTTAAAGAACATAATCCGTTCCAAGACTTTGTTTGCTATCCGAATTGTTCGTTAACCGATTATCGATTTACCATAGGTTTTTATGGGAATTTGATTAATTCGTTCTGGAGACCCCAAAAAATAAAAAATATATATTTTCTTACTACGTTTATTTATATGTAATAATAAAAATGCATATATATAGTCTTACATTTTTATTAGTCATGTTTTTTTCGTTTGTGGGGGTTAAAGAATCTGTCTAATGTCGATTGCTTTTCTCTCTTTTTCAGGATTTTTCAGAAGTAATTAATAGCATTGTAATTGTAGAGATCCCCAAGCTTATTAACCACACCCTGGTTTGGATGCCATTCTAAGACTGTTGTTCTGGCATCTTCCCACTTCTTCAAAAGTTCTTTAATAGCAGATATCGGCATTAATCCTCTTTTTCAAAATAAAACATATCTCGTCAAGTTTCTTGGCATTCTTTTGTCGTCAGATCCGTTTCAGGTTCCATTATGAGCTCTTCAATGTTCTTTATTTCTCAGATGTGATTTTTGTTACTTCTTTAGCTGCTTGAGTGTTCTTGATTATACTGTATCTTTCTTAGACAAGATTGAACTGCGGTCACTGTTTCTGTCAGAAAATAAAAGGCTGGAATTACAAGGGAGAGTTTCATACTTCGGAGGAATACTATACGATCAATATATACAGGGTTGAGCGTTGATGTCGACGTCTCCCGCGCTTCGAAGTTTCGAATTGTTGCCCGAAGACAAGGGAAGACAAATCGGTATTCATTATTTTACGTAGCTTCTTGTGTTTGCTCTGTGAAGTGTTCGTTGTCCGAACATAAAAATCTTTCGCAAAAGTGTTCGTTATCCGATGTGTTCGTTGACAGATCGCCTACTGTATTAGATATACATAACAAGTCTTTCATATATAGATCTTTTTTAAATGTTTGTCGATGGAGCTGACATTAGGCAATGTGAGGGAAGTCTGGGCTGCATATTTAGTTTTAAAGTTAGAATTATTATTTTAATACTTAATATTCTTTAATTCTCGTATGATAACATGAAAAGTATGATGAACAGGGGCAAGACATTACTAATTTGAGATGGCGAGCATATATTTTAAATTTAAAAATTTAAGAAATATGACTAAAAATTACAGCCTTGCATTGTGACAATGTCACAATAAACAATTTCTCGTTCTAATAAATTTCTGGATTCTTCATTTTGTGATGTTTAATATAATTGCTTACAATATATTTATTTCTGACTCTGATATAACATCATAACTAACTTTAATAAGTTGAAAGTAAATTACATTAGATTTTAAGATATAACTAAAAAATATGAATCATTTTCGAAAATATGCTTATTTCTTCTGGTGTTTTAATCAAATCTGCTTTCAAACTGCTTAAAATTGTCATCGTAACATCAAATGATTTTAAGAAAAAAATATAAGAAAACTGATTCATTTCAACTACAAAATACACAAAAAACTTTGAAGCATAAATATTAGCAATTAACATCTTTGTAACAAAATAATTTAAGTGTAAGCTATTTAATAATGCGACGATATTTTTATTGAAAACTTTGTACATTTTCAGTTTTATATTTAACAATTTTACTGTATATCATTTTCACGGACGTCATTTGAATCGAATTAGGTTTATTTGTTTTTCCCCTTTTTTGCTCTTCCCGCCCTACGGGAAATAAGAGGTTCTTTCTAGCAAGCCTGTTCGGCTAGGCCCACATTCGGGCGGTCGAGTAGTGATGGACAGGGCTGTTGCATCCGAGACAAATTACCCCTGAAAAATTCCTGGGATTTTTCGACCTATCTAGATTTGATTTCGACTTACCACCAGCGGGAAATGGCGCTGTATGCAATATTGTTAAACGAAATAAGACATGAAGGCATTGGTTGAAAATGTTTTTAATCGTTTCTAAAACATGTTACAAAGCATGTTCAATGTGGCATCCACCATTTTCTGAAATCAAGTTAAATCGCATTAGTGTTTTCTCAACAGAAGCTCTTAGCATATCAGGAGGAATTTAACTTGTTTCAGAAACTGGTGAACGCCACATTGAACACGTTTTAGAAACGATTAAAAACATTTTCAACCGATGTCTTCATGTCTTATTTCGTTTAACAATATTGTATACAACGCCATACACCGCTGGTGGTGCGTTTTTGAACTATCTTTTTGCGGAAAATAAAATCCCGTGACTCCCTGTAAACTATTACCAAGTTTGATAACATTTTGTCCAGTAGTTTTCCTCTTATGGCCGTTTCAAAGTGGAACTTTAATTAAAACGACCCTGTATTTTAGATGAAACAATAAAGCTTATTAACTTTGTGAAAAAAACGGCCGTTAAAATCAAGATTATTTAAAACTGTATGCGGAGATATGATAAACAAACATATATCTTTGCTGCTATATATGGAAATTAGATGGCTTTCATGTGGCAAACTTCTTGTCAGATTGTTTGAATTGCGAGAACTTTTTGTACGCATACAAAATGACAAATTTATATTAGAAAATAAATTCAGAAAAGTTTCGCGGTTGATTCAAAAAAGAAAAAAAATATTTAAATATTTTTAACACCAAAGATTAATTACGATCTCTATTACAAAAGGTACAATACCGAACTATAGCTGTTAAAGAAAATAATATGGATTCTTTTCCAACTTTAAATGACATTTTACAAGAATCGAACTCTGAAATTGACGAAGAAATTCGAAAAGAAATTAGTTCTCATCTGAAATCAATAACGCCGGCATTAAATGAATACTTTCTTGAACTAAGTGATGATATTAACTATTGGGTATTCAATCCTTTTGATATTAAAGAAAAATCCGACGACCTATTTGCGTCAGATTATGGAAATCTTATCGACCTGACATCAGATAGCCAAATAAAACTTTAATCAACTTTCATTAAACGAGTTTTGGCGTGATTTAAAAAAATACCCAAATTTATTTAAAAAGGCAATTCGTTGCTTGTTTCCGTTTAGTACAACTCGCGTGAAAGCGCTGATTTTTGCTGTACACTGCAACAAAAACAAAATACAGAATTAAGTCGAATGTCACACCTGATAACCTGATATCAGAATTCAACTGTTCACAGTTAGGCCAAATTTTTAAAAAATATTAAAAGAAAAGAAATTTAACTCTTCACATTAACTACCGATGTGAATTAAATAATAATATTTGGCTTTCATTTTTTTGTATTTTCAATAAGTTGCTTTTGTTGTTTCCATTTGCTGTTTTATTTATAATCATAAAAAATTGTCAGGGTTCCAACATTTTTTTACTAAGGCGAATAGGATAAAAATAAGTTGAAAACTGTTGCTATAAACTAATAAATTCCCCAAAAGGCATTCCGCAAGTTACGGGTAACCTCGACCTAGCCCAACTCTTGATTAAAAGTGTTAAAAATAAAAATGTTTAATTAAACAATATCATTTTATGCTGTAACTAAGCAGCTTTTGCACTTGTAGAATATTTCAATAGTAAATGACTTCCTTTAAACTTCCTGTTTTACCTGAGAAATGAAAGTGGGCATTCTAATTATACAAGTACTGTGTTAAACCGGGAATACAGTGGGGGAAAATTGGTGCAGTGTGTCAGAGACTCGGAATGGCTAAACACACTAAATACTTATTTTTCTAAATATTCTGGGCTGAAATGAAGCTGCTTCTTATGTACTGTATCGTAAAATACGGTACATCGAGATACAAAAGAAACTAGAATAAAAAATTTTTCAACCAATTATTTATTCGTTTAAAAAGAATGCATTAAAAGCATTCAAAATGTATAGAAGAATAATTTATAGTTAATTTTAAAAAGATAACTGGTAATAAAATACAAGTACATAATACACTTTATATTTTATTTTATTTTAACGAAAGACAACGACCGTATACAAAGTGTTTAGCAGGGAAGGAAAGGAGGAGGGTGAGAAGACAGAAGGATCCTTCCTTTCCCTTATTTCTAAGTGGTGTACGTAAGGTTACCACAAGATAAGAACGTAGAACTTACGCGTATGTACATTTTAGGCCATTAGTCAAGTGGTCATACTATACTCGAGGGTAACAGCTTCTAGCCATGTGGTGAGTAAGTTTTGGATCGCTTCTCTCGAAGTGTGGCGAAAAAATTATTATGGGTTGCTAAATTTCCAGGAAATTTCTGCGCAACAGTAAAAAAAAATAAAAGTAACATAGTAATCTTTTTAAACATAATATAAAAATATAAATAAAATTTTATATCTCACTCTTTAGAGAATTATCGAATCTCTTCTCGGTTTTAATAAAAAAAACTAATTTCGTACGAAATGTTCATTTAATCGGGATTTAAGCGCGAAGAAGGCAGCCCTATTCTGTTTAGTACTCAGAGCTACCACATTGAGCGGTGGTCACCATTTGGCCGATTTTAATTTATTGTTTGTAACAGTAGGGCACATATTTGCTTTTTATACGTCAAGTAGTTTTAATCATTAGTAATCCTTTGTATACTATACATATTTGAAGTTTTTGATGTTTTATTGATTGTTATTAATGCAGTTTACTTATAATATGCAATCATAATATTAACCAGTGTTTAAAGGTTGTCATTTTATAATCAATTAAAAAGTTTAGTGGTCGCGTACAATTTGTCTAAGATAGGGGTGGTGTATGTAGTTTGCACACCACTGCTTTAGCCGTGGAAAATATCTTGTCGCGCTAGTCTAACTTAAACGTTCATTCCTTCGTGTTGTGTTTAGCTACATCGTTTGCTAAAGACAAATGTATATTTATTAGACCTATTTTGCGGTTAAATCTTACAAACGTGTGAGAAAGGAGTTTGTCTTGGAGTTTCCCCTTCTACATATCATTTCCATAATTTGTTAAGTTTAAATACAAAAATATAATCGACGATCTTTCTTTTTTGAAACACTAAATTATACTTTACCCTTCACATTAACTGAAGTATGGATTAAATTAGAATAAATCAAATTCCTAACAATTAACATAAACTTATTTTAACAAGCAAATTTTTACATAAATAAATTGATTTCCGAAATTAAAGTAAACCAACAGAAAGTATTAACCAGTTTTTCCAATATAAAAGTTTCAAAAAAACAACTAGAACGAACGGATAATTTTAAATTCATTTTAAATTAGCCTACTTAAAATTAACTATTCCAAAAAACATTCGACAAAATTTTATATTGTTATAAACTTGTTTATGCTGTTCTAATATAGATTATTATATTTTAATGTTTCTTTTTGAGGTTATGTTTGAAATGAGGAAATTGAAATTTTTAAAATCGTTTTAACATATTATTCATCAGTTTTCCTCTTCTTTAATTAATACGTTGCATCTATTGTTCTTTTATACGTCGTTAAATTTTCTAATAATATAACTCAAACTCATTCATTTTAAAATGACTTTCTTTGTATAAAGACCTATGATTACTTTATATCTTAATTAGTTTAACTAATAACACAATTTTAGAACATGAATTTATATTAATTAAGATACAATTAGAAAAATATTTCGCATATTTTATGTTGTCTGAAAGGTTTTTTTTTATAGCTTCGAATGTATAATTTATATGCCATTCAGCATAGGAGATTCCAACTTCAATGACGACGTTCGAAAAATGTATTCATTGTATGTCAAGTAACTCTATATAAAATAAATTGTAAATATTCTATTATGTTATAACTTTTTAATTTTTAATTTTTGGTCGATTTTATATTCGCTAAAAGTGATATATCATTTGAATTGCCTTAAACATTAAATATTTTCTTATTAATATATAAATAGAACATTAAAGTGGTATAAATTATACGTTATTTTGATAACTGGTGAAAATCTATTTTCGCTTTTTTTATTGACGTTAGTAAATAAAACATATAAAAATAAATTTCGAACAAGAGAAACCGCATGATTGATCCTGGCTCCACGAGAACCTCGTAAATTATGACTACAAACGACAAACTGAGCAGATAAAAAAATAATTCTTCGTACACTACATTCGTACGTAGAGTACATACATTCGTTGATTAACTCGTGGTTTCACTGGATTTCAGAGATCAATCTGTTTAAATAAAAATCGTTTAACCTCAGACGTGAATCAGATGAAAAATAAGCTTTCAAATAAACGGCAATGGCCTACAAAAATATTTTCTTCGTTTTTACTGTTTAAATTCATTAATAGAATTACAAATAACAAGAAATTGTAGAAAAACTAAATACAGTTTAATAAGAAATGAAGTTTAATACATTATAAATAAAGCACAAATAAAATTTGACGTGTCATAAATCGATGAAATTCGAATTTCAAATTGGAATATTTTTAATATACAAAAATAGAAAATTTAATTAATCTTATTTCCAAATGTTTCAATATTAGATATAGTAGATTTGCAAATAGAATTTTTAAAATATTTAGAAAAATAAAATAAAAATGTAAATCTTATTGTATATTAAAACACAACAGTGTTTGGCATCATAAATTTGTGTAGGCCTATTTTAATGTAGTGTTACATTGTACGAAAAAAGTGAAGTTAATGTTGATTTATGAATTAATGTTGGTTTTAAGAATTATTATTTTGGACAGCCAAATTTTCTTTTATATCGAATTCATTTACTGACATTTTTAGACTTCAGTCTCTGATATCCATAACAGGTAATTAGCACCAAATGACTGCAATTTTAACAAACTTTACTAATTTCTTATAATTATTTTTTTATATAAAAGAGAAACTTCTGCATTTATGAGCAAAGAGAAAGATAATTGTTTAATAATAAATTGGAATTACACCTATATACAGGCTACGTTATTGAAAAAAACTGATAGGCTAAGCTATAATAATCTACCGATACTCCATTTGTTTTCTTTAAAGCATTTAGATAATTACTTAAAGCATTCATCGACTCTATTATCTGAACAAGTCATAACTCTTATTTGGCATTCTTCAATACTGAACATCACCTAAATGTAATCCTAAGAATAAAACCAATACCCGATTAGACAAAACAAAAAAACGAAAAATCCTAAGCCCAACTAACGAAGAGAAAAGAAATACTTCCAATATTTTAAATTTACTTCGTAGGATATGTAACGATTTATAAATGTATTTTTTATATTTAGTCTTTGTTAATTGAATTTATTTTAATTATAAGTTTTTTACTATTCTCTGTGTTCTCTCAATTTATTTTCTTCCAACATTTTAATTCTATGTTTTTATATAACCGTGTTTTTATAATTTTTATTCCGCTATAAAAATGTAATGCTTGTCTTTACTATAATTTTAACCACTAAGATTATAGTATTAATAATCAGTTATTTGTAATCACGATTTAAAATTTTATATTAAAAATACAAAACTTAATTTTAATTATCTGAAATTTGTTTCACTTCCTCTAGAATAATAATTATTTTAAAATTTATTTTCATTGTTGAAATAAATTTAAAGTAAATCGAATTTCACTCTGTGTGCATACTCTATTTTTCTGTTAAATCATTTCACTAATTTTTTCAAAAATATTTTTGTTAACAATTAACGATAGTGTGTGTTCAATAAGCGTTACTTTAATATCTTAATTAACAACTGAGATGTAAGTACTATTCAACTCTACGACAAAAATTTTCATTAATTACTAATTAAACACAAATCATCAAATTTCTTTTCACTACAAAATGTAATAAAACTTAATATAAGATAAATTCATATATTAATTACTTATTATAAAAAAATAAATAAATTTATCTTTTCGAGTCATTCTACATCCGAAGATTTCCTTTAAATAAATTCTTTATATAAGACCACATTAAACTTTATTAAAAATGACTTTTAATGTTTATTTTTCTTTAAATACATAGTAAAACCTATAAATAATAATTTTAAATCTGTACATAATTTAATAATAATATTTCATGATTCCTAGAGTATTGTATAAGAATTATTTTTAGTTTTATGTTTTTTCATGTTTTCCTTGTATAAAAGTTATTTAGAAAATTTTCAAAACTAAAATCTAAGTGTATTTAGTATGATATAAAAAAAAAAAAATAAAAGAAATTAAAGGTATTTTTCTTAAAATAAATTCAGCTCACGCATCTTTACAATATTGAATAATATCAAAACAGCATAATTATAATTAATAAGGTAGATAATTATTACAAATATAATTAAGAGTAAAATTTTATTCCCAGTATTGTTTTAAGGTAAGAATTCTATTATTCATCATGAAATAAATTTCATTAGTAGAATACTGTATTTACAAATATATTAATATTTAATATGGGAGAAATAACGAAGATCAATTAGATAAAATTTATTTTTAAGTTTAACAAAATTATTAATGTAAAAACATTTGAAAAATAAAATTAATTTTATAATAAAAAACTGTATATTTAATATTTTTTCATAAGAAACTTTTAAATTTTACGAAAAAAGGAAATAACTTTCTATTTGCTTTTCGACAATTTTTTAACTTTACAAAACGAAAACTTATCGAATTTATGAATGAAAAATAAATAATGGAAAAGTTTATTTGAAAAACATTTTAAAGAAGAGAAAATGAAAATAGAACAACATAACTTCTTTTAAATGCCCGAGTTAATATGACTGTAAAAAATAATATTACAAAATAAGATACGAGCCTAAATACGCGTATTTTCCCCCAAATTTATACATTTATACAATTGATTGCGTGACTGATATCAATAATTACACTATAAAAACGAAACAGACTTGATTTAAATACAGTAATTCTTTACAAAATTCGGTCTAACTTGGTTTATATCTATTTATTTCCTAAAATTTTAGTTATAATGTTTTGGTTTGTCATCAAGTTTTTCAGTATATTAAATCTGTTTATGCCATTTATTTAGTTATTTTTGTAAGAATGCGTAAGTTAATAATTTAAATATATAAATATATTTTTTTGGAATATATTAAATTATGTTGAATCCGGAAAACATTGTTGAAGTAAAAATGATTTATATTCTGAAAACAAATATATATTATACAAAATATCTTAAAAGTTTTTCATTTTTTCTCAAGTTTTCTGTGTCATATATCCTTTTCAAGTTTCTCTCAAACATGTTTCAAATTACTTATTTACATTATTCGAATGATTTAAATTTCTGAAATTAAATGTTTAATTAGTAACCGAATTCTTGGAATATATAATGTATAAAATTTGCTTTATAATTTTACAAATAACATTTATTTTTATCAATATTTAAAGCATATGTTTTAATAATATAAATATATTAAAACATATCTCACTAAATAATATTAAGATCTAAGTTTATCCTTGAAAATTGTTAAAGAAACAATGTAACTAGTTATTACATTATATACAACTTATTTAATATGAGATTATGAGACAAAATTTATGAATAACATAATTGTAATGGATATGTTTATATTTGTTAGCTGTAAATTGAGTTACAGAAGATGCTTTCGATTACAAAGAGCATTTACTTAAACTAATTATTTTCGGCAAGAATATACAAAGAAGACCGTGCCAAAGAAGCGAACGGTTTATATTTTATCTGTCAGATCTTTTACATATTAAAAATATATTTGCATAAAATTTTAAGATATATTTTTACAAATTAAAAATTTAAGAACAAAATTTCTTTTAGAAGTTTAATAACACTAAAAACATGTTGCATGTAATTTTGCGTATGCACGCAAAAATGCGTGTAGTTCTTATACCATAGTTATTATAAATTAGAAATATCACTTATATTCATTTAAAGATCCACTTTAATTTTATGACGAGCGAATGTATTATTTCGGCGTCTAGAACCGTTTTTATTCCGTTTTATTCATGAATTAGTTTGGCAATCTGAAGCACAAATTCAAAGAATATGTTTTGTGCTTCACTTAAGTATTTTTTCATTTTAAACAGATATTGTTTAAACTTAGTTTAATAATAATTTCTTAACTAAAAATATGAAAAGTACTCGACAACTAAATAAAATAATATAAATCCGAAATCTAAACAAAATCGATAACCATCCATAAATGTATTTATGTTGCATTGCAGTTTGTATGTAACATCTCATTTTGTCATCATATTGTCTCTCATGTCATCATTATGTAACATCTCATCTCATCTCATCATATTGTCATATATTTACTCGGATTTAAAGGAAACCTGTTATACCTATACAAATATTTTAACTAAACTTTTCATTTATTCAATGCCGCAGATATACATGGATATACAAAGTATTTACGTATATTACAAAATTATTTGATAATAGGATCTGTCTGATACAGGATTAAATATTTGTTATTTAACAGATCATCCCGTTTTATTTATCAAATAAATTTTCACGCTACGGTAGTAAATATTTTCAAGAAAAAGTATTGTAAAAGTAATTTATATGGGTTTAACGATATGACAATTTTATTAATGGATCTGTCACTTCGGCGTTTAGAATTATTTTTACTTCATTTTATTCATGAATTAATTTGATAATTGTAAGCGTGAAATAAACGAGAAAGTTCTTTAACTAGCCTACAACATTTAAAAACTTTTAGCAATTCAGAGCAAATATTTTATTAATATTATAAAAATGTAATGTTTGAAATGTAATTTATTTTATCGAGAATTTACATTTTAAGAAATCAATTTAAGTCAGAATTTTCTTTGTGAAATGTTTTATTATATATTAAATTATATTAATTACAAAAATCAGTTTTCATTAAAAGAATGCTGTATAAAAAATAAATTCTCTCGTTTTATATATTCCACTATTTGATAAATTTCACACATAATATTCGATACTTAAATAATCCCAAAATGAGGAAAAATTTAAAATATTTATTTAATTCTAATGGATAAAAAACTGGATATATTATCGGACTTATTTTACGATTAATTAAATATATAAATACCGTATAATTTGAAATAATGGTAAATGATTAAGTCGCCATCTTGTATTAAATTTAATAATTTGAATATTCCAGAAGAAAAGATCGATGCGGAGTGGAACTCGAACCCGCAACTTCTAGTTTAACTTGCAGATGCGTTGTCAATTATACTTATCCGGACCTCCGGACCTCCGGCCAATCCTAGGATTCAGATTAAATTAATTTGCAAGATATAACCTTGCAAATTAATTTAATCCCTTAGTCCCTCGCAGCGCCCACTGGAGACGTCACTTCGGGCACTCAGTTTTAAGCTTCTCTTCAGCGCGGTAAACTGATTATTAAAATACAAAAACAAATTCATACGGCAAATATGAATATGATTATATGTTGACATCAAGAAAAAATAGAATTATTCGAAATAAAACTCTAAGATTTAATGGGTACGTAAATAATGAATGTAACAACATATATGATATTAACTACAGCTATTATATCTAAAATAATATAGCAGGAGTGCCCAAACCTTGTCACGACAGGAGCCATATAGCCTCAAAAATACATAGAGCCAATTCTCTATTAAAACGCCTAATAGAGAGCCGTATCATCTATTTACATTATATGTAGTTAAAATAGGATATTTATTACTGTTATATAGTAAATGTTACTGCTAGTTTATTAATTTTTTAAGAGAAACTAGGTAAACAATTGATAAACTCTTTCCACTTTATGAATGTACTTTTGGGTTTCAGATGTCTGTAGTTAAGTTGCGCGTTACACGTGTTATCCGCGTGTGTATTAAACTACATAATATCCAGAAAACTTACATGCAAAACTATTACATATGTGTAAGTAATATCAAGTTTATAAAAAGAGAATTGTATAATTAGACGAAAACCAGCAATAAGGGTTTAGAAGAGTCGTACGCGGCTCTCGAAGCACATTTTGGCCACCGTGGTAATATAGGAAGCAGAAACACGAGTTTGGTCGTAAAATATTAAGGAAAGAAACTCCCAATTAAAGACTGTTTAGCTATTTCCGAGTAGCAATTAGTAGATTATACAAATTAAAAATGGTGGATTTTCTCAGATTGTAAGATAAGATCTAAGTCTTCGTATGTTAAATGGATGTGTTGGATAAAACACTGGATTCTAGCACTCTAAGAGAATAGCACATGTTTCGATATTATTCGTCAATTACGAACGAATTTCGAGTTTCGCATTCATCGTGGAAAACATTAGAAGAAACATTTTGGGATTTAATAAACTTATTGCAAAAATAGATTGAAAAATTTCTAGCGATTTCGATGATTAGAAAACATAAGTCGATTCGTATTTTACGATGCTTCGCATACTTTATCCTCTAACGTCTTCTCATACTATAATAGAAGGATACTAATATAAAATGATCGTTTATATTTTCTTGCGCAATGCTAAGAATCCCATAAATAGAGACAGAGCTGTGGTTATTTACGAAATACACCACAGTGTAGGCAACGAAAGTAGAATAAGCAAAAACATCGAATACACATCTCGTAACCTAATTGTAGAAAATTGTAATTGAAATAGTAGGAAAAATTGCAAACTTTGCAATTTATGTGATATTTAAAAAAATTTTATTTCCAAAATTTGAAAAGTGCGAGCTATTTCCTACAAAGTTTGCAATACTTTCTGCAATTCTTTCGTTTAAATAGTGGCATGGACTGTGTTGTGTTTGGGTTAATAAGGATTTAGCCTAATTTGTCCGATAAGCTTTCTAAATTTCCAGTGAATCTCGAAAAGAATGTATTGACGAGAAATGTAAAAAATGGGATTATAAAATTTAAAAATTAAGCAATACAATTTGCAGTACATTGGTCTTCAAGAGTTTTTATGATAGCCAGGAAAGATTGTTTAGCCAATTTACCATTATGTGAGGATTTTCTTAGCTCATGTCTAACAAATTGCCAGTAAAACGACTTGAGGATAAGATTCGTTTCATGGAATGTATGCGAAGTTTTCCGATGTCGTCGTAATGAGTTTTTCCTAAATAGGAAAAGAACACAATACGCTATAAAGCATACAATAAGCAAATGTTAATGAGTTGGAAAAGAGTATGTAGGAAATTAATATGAAATTTTGTTAGAATGTTGGTGACTTGAGAAAAGCTACGTCTAAAGTTTAAACGTAGCTTTTCCATATCATACATGAATTTAGCAGAAGGGAAAAAGATAATGCCTAGATAATTGGGTTGCAATTTGAAAAATGTGTAGACCTATAAACTCCCATCCATTCATCGTCCGTTTGTCCGTTTGTCTATCCTTAATCTCTGGAACGAAGTTAGATAAATGAAAGAGGAGACCAGATATGGAAATCGTAGGGGCAGGAGCCGTCGGTTAACTGTATAAGAACGTCTATAAAAGACAAGTCACATTATTTTTAATTCAAATCTTTTCTCCTGAAAGTAGTTATTAGATGGCCGGCACGATTCCATTGATAAGGGAAAAGTATGATATACAGGGCAAGACACTACAGTACTAATTTGAGGTGAAAAGCATACATTTTAAATTAAATAAATTATAAAAATATGATTAAAAATTACATCTCGGCATTGTGACGATGCCACAATAAATAATTGCTCCTTAACAGAGGTAATATTTTCGAGTTTGTAATTATTATTAATGTATATTTTATCCATTAAAACAATTTCGTAGGAAAAACTAAAATGTTTTTATTTTTGTCATGTCAAATGTTTCTGGTGATTTCATATGACAAAAATGAAGACATTTTAGTCTTTTCTAAGGAATTTTTTAATGTATAAATTCGTCAGCATTTTTTTAAAAGTATATTTTAATCTATTTGTTAAACCTACTACCTTTTCTAAAACTTAAAAGTTGTTTTGTCAGTATTTATCTTAAGATTTATTTTCAGAGTAGTATTAATAAAGTTTATTAATTTTCCTTTCTAAGCCTATTTTTGTAAAATCGAACAGAATTCGATCATCCGCGTATCATAAATGTGTAAGTTTATTATTTAGCTGATTGTCTGTTGCTTGTGGTTCAAAAAAGATAATATCACTCTCTTTTATGTAACATTTGTGTAGACTAGATCGTTGTGGAGTAGCTCTTTTTTCAGATTAACACATTCAGAAGCTATGTGTCTATTGTTTTTGTTCATTTTAATAGTGCATTAAATGATCATAAAGGTCACATGTAATGTTTTTGGAAAGGTTCGGATGCGAGAGTTTGTGAAAAAGTATTTTAAGAGAGACTGAGTTAAAGGCTTTTTCAGATCGATGAAAGTAGTATAACTCTTGGAATGGCACTTGTTCAATTTATATTGTATTAAAGTAAATAAGATAGATAAAGCAATTTTCTGGGCTACTACTATTACCTATAGAAAATTGAAAAGAAGAAATTTCTTAAACAATATCCTTTTTAAATTTGTCGGCTAAAATTTCCTGGACTTGGAGAGAGCAATTAAACTAAATGTCGATATCTTTTGCGGAACCTCTTGATAAATTAATTTGATGTTTATATCTTTTTGAGATTGAGGAATACCAAAACATTTTGTGACAAAACGTTATCTTTAAAAAAGTTTAATAAAAACATATGTAAATTCTGGGAAATTAATAATATAATCATTAAGAACGTTGTCTAATCCTGGCGATTTGTTGAGATTTTGTAGTTTTTTATAATAATCAATTTTGCAAATTTCTAAATAAAAATCGCAACCGGAGAGATCCGGGTGCAAAATACAGGTTAGGAAATTGGCCATAGCATGCTGAAAATATCGGTAAATTTAGAATAATTAAAGATAATCACAATGACCATGAATAGAATGCAATTTACTAATATGATAAGGCTCGGTAGAGGCAAGCCATTAAGTAAGCGAGCGAGCGAACTAAGGGCTTAACGGAACGAACCTTACTATACTGGAATTAGAGCATCTTCTGTCCATCTTAATTCACATTTTATTTATTTTTTTTTTAAACAAAAGATATACGCGTCATCCGGACAAAGTGTGAGTATCATCGTCATCTATTTTTTCCCGACCAAATTTCATGCGTTCCGTCCATTCGTTCCAGAGATATCGATTTTTATCGATATTTTACATTTCACTTAAAAATTCTTTTCTCCTTCTGTCAAAAAAGTTACGTTTCACGAAATGTCCGTTTGGGGCGCGCTCGTCATTATGTCTGTCATTTTTATTTTTATTTCTTTCGACAACAAAAATTAAAAGTTTTAAATAACACAATATTAAACTTATTCAAATTATATTAGTCCATATTAATATAATGTATAATATAGGCTATAAAAATATAATAATATAATGTTCGAACTCTAAATTAGAAGTGGGAAAAAATCCAGTTTCACTTCTGGAACTGGAACTGTTGAAACTGATTTAAGCGCGAAACTATTTCGATGAAACGGTTTCTCGAAACTGTTTAGTCTGTTGGACGTGAAATCATTATGTTCTGTCGAAATTGCTGTTGGACTCAACTGTTTCTCATCGTTTACATATATAACAGAATATTTGTCTCTCTATTTTTAGCTGCTTGGTTAATCTTTACCAAATCTTTCTTGCTTATTCTCTGCGACTTCGAGTACCGTTAAACCTGGACATCCCGTCCTCTCTTGATTTCATCCTTATTAACTTCTAAACTTTTTGCCCGATCTGTACCAAATTTTTTATACTTACTCTCTGGGTCTCCGAGGAATACATAGACTTCTATAAAATCTGAACGCTCCGCTCTCCTCCCTATTTTCATCTCCTGTCTCTTGTAATAAACATAACAACGGTAGGCTAAAATAACTAAATTTCGTAATATAGTTTTTATTTTAACGTTTATCCTTCATACGTTTTTTGCCTGGCAATGCCGCGAATATCTGCTAGTTTACTAATAAAACAAATAATTAAAAAGTCTAATAAGAGTATAAATTTTTAAAATATCTTTATAAATTTAAAATATTCAAAACTAATTTCATTATTCCTTAAAAGTCGTGGAATTAGTTTTATGTTTAAATCCAGATAAAGAGTTCATTGTTCCGTTAAAAGCTGTATTAATAAAAGTACAAAATGTGTTGGTAGATCCGGAACTGGAACTATCTCGACCCTCGATGTAGAATTGTTTCTAGTAGTTTTGAGTCTGGAGCAGTTCCGACCGGAACTACCCACTTCTAACTCTGGAACATTCGAAATTAGAATCATTGAAGTAGAAGGTACCATTGCATATTTGTCCTTTATTGGATACGTATTCGAATTTTGAAAAATTTGATGAGATTTGATTTCATAATTCTACTTTTATTAAATTATGAATCATTTATTTACCGAGCAGTTTGTTAGTGATATAGTATTATTATAGTAACAAGTATTATACGTAATGGAAAACTAGAAGATTTGCACATGATTTATTTCGTTACTAATTATTCCAAAGTTTATTTCATTATAAGCAGTTTGAAAGAATTATTAATATTATATTATACACAGTATAAAGTAGCGGTGAAAGGAATTGTGATCTGTAATTAAAGTCTAGAGTGCGTTTTAAAACTGAAATACTGTTTATTAAAAATGACATTAGCACTAATGCCAAAACTCTATAGGCGATAATAAAATTTCTTGACACTACTGTTACAGCTTTTGACGTCAGAACGATTAGGGTACTTGATGTCCCCCATATTACGATTTTCTTTAGCGCAATAATTATGAATCTAAAACGTAGTCATTGAATGAAGGTTTCATACTAAAATGTGTTTCGTGTACATCTAAGATAAAACGGTAATAATTTGAAAACGATTGATCTACGCATGGTTGACCACAGTTTCTGTACTTATAAGGTTATATATATAATACAGGTATGTTTTTGGAGATACCTTATAGCAGGTGTGGCTAAACTTTTATTCCTTAGGGGCTACTTTTTCGGTAAAATATAGTCTGCGGGCGACTATGAATATGGGTAAACAATTTTAGAATTTTTCAAATTTTTCATAGATATTTTAATAAATAATTAACAAGAATTTCAACTAAAAAATATTATGGCAAATAAAGAAAAGAAATAATTATATATTTTTTATTTTATGAAGCACAATAATATTTATTAAATTAAAAAAATTACAATGTAAAGAAATAAATACACAAAAAAAATTTTAGCAAATAAAGAGAAAAATGTTAATTATAATATTTTTATTTTTTGAGATTAAATACTTTTTAACTTTAAAAAATACACTGTGAATAAGCAAATGAATAAAAATGTTTAATTGCACGAAATCTGACATTGCATAAGTGCAGCAAGTTTTTCAAAATTTGGCTAAAACAATAATTAATAAATGAAAAAACTAAAATTGAAAGTAAATACAAGTGCACAAACAAGGAGTAACAAGTGGATTGAAGCCAGGGGCTGTCACGTTACTGTCTGGCACACGATTTTGTGCCATTTTATACGATTGCTATTTATATGCGCATGCGTTGCGACTACAATTAATTTAAAAGTTAACATTCATTTGCATTGTTCATCGGGTAAATACAAACAGTATGGGTACGTTGCACAGACAGTCTATTATTGTAAAAATAAATTATCGAATTAAGATTTTTAAACATTAATTTAAGTGAAAGCAAATTGTTCAACTTTAGCTTCGCGGGCTACTTTCAAAACCTTTGCGGTCGACCGCGGTCTACGTGTTGGCCATCCTTGCCTTGTAGTATAATAAAGTCATAATTAATATTACAATAAACTTTTATTGTTCTTTGACTATTTTATTAAGCCGAAAACTATTAGCCTTATAAATATGAATTTTAAATTTTCATTTGTGTATAATTAAATTATACGTAGATTTATATTTTAATGTAAATGAGCGATTTTAAAATTTTTTATTTACAGGGTGACAATAATTAACCCGTACAAAGTTTGTAGCAATGCTGCACCTGAACTTTTTTACTGTCACCAATTTACATACTATTGTTTAATTTTCCATGATTTCCTGCCCGTGTAGATGTACTTTCGATGTAATAAGGGTTAGTTCTTTATTTTTTTAATGGTGTCGAACAAATGTTGTGCAATTTTGAAGCTATTCCGGCAAGGAAAGCATCAATGTGAAATTGTTTGTCTGCTTGGTGTTCCAAATATGACAGTCTCAGATGCAGTTCGGCGATTCAAGGAGCTTGGCCACAATGGTGACCGTCCCGGACGTGGAAGAAAGTGCACTATCAACACGTCTAGGAACCGCAAGATCATCACAAAGCGAGTTGACTGACATGCGAAGGTTTCCATGAGAAAAATTGCTCGTGAGATCAGAATCAATCGCGAATTGGTGCGTTTAATGGCGAAAAAGGAACTTGTACTCAAGCCCTACAAGTTCCAAAAGGTTCAGCTCCTCACCGATGAAAACAAGTGCGTGAGACTCCAAAGATCCCGTTGACTCAAGCGTCGGGCCGCAGGTCGACAATGGGAGTGCATTCTCTTCACAGACGAGAAGCTTTTCTCCGTACAACCATAAAAACGACAGGAACTGGTCCGCGGGGACTCCTGGATGCTCAGCCGTCATCGAACATCACAAAATCCAATGTCAGTCATGGTTTGGGGCGGAATTTGTGCGAGCAGCAAGACACCCCTTGTTTTCGTCGATCAAGGGGCCAAAATCAATCAAGATGTGTACCACCATGACATTCTCGAGGCTGTGGTACTTCTGTGGGCTCAGCAGCATTTTGGCAGTGCGAAATGGACGTTTCAGCAGGACTCGGCGCCGACACACAGAGCGAAGAAGACTCAGGAGTGTGCAAGGCTCATTTTCCCGATTTCATCTTGTCTGCGGAATGGCCACCATACTCGCCGAATCTGAACCCAATGGACTACAGTGTGTGGTCCATTTTGGAGGCCAGGGCCTGTTCTAAGTGCCATGAAAGTTTGGAGTCGCTGAAGCAATCCTTGCGCTGGGAGTGAGACAAACTGTCTCCAGAAGAGCGCGGCCCATCGCTGAGAATTTCAAAACGCGTTTGGGGCCCTGCATCAAAGCAAAAGGAGGCCACTTTGAAACTGGCTGAATATCTGATTAATACATAAAGTATTGTCACTGTTATATGCTGTTGTTTTGCTAATTTTCATTTCTTTAATAAATTTACGATACAAAAAACTTGTACGGGTTAATTATTGTCACCCTGTAAAATTATACTAATTCAACAAATTTAGTCCACATTTTATTTATAAACTTGATGAGCCTTTTAAAACAGAAACAAATTCTGATATCATTTCATATTGTTATTTTTGCTTTAATATCGTATTATGCTGTAAACACGATATAACACCGTTCGCTACGACACAAAAACTCTTATAACGCCTTCAAAGGTTTACTCCCAATTTCGTCTCTCTCAACTTTAATACATATTCTCATTTCCAGAATTCGAAACACGGTACCATATAATATAATAATGTAACGTTTCTCTCATTTATTACAGAAAAAAAATTAAACCTGATCTATTATAACACGACACACAATACGTATCAAGTTTTCACATCCCATCGACTGCGTTATTTCGGTCTAAAGTGTATATTGTATTGCCATTTATAGAAATACTATTTAATTTTATCCTAGCCACAAGCTCGTGGCGTATATTTATATACACATTTAAGAAAACTTTTTAAATCTGCTTTTAAACTAGGAGTTTGGCATAATCGTCCTCTTCGGACTGTTGCATAAACCTCGAGTACTTTCGTTGCCTGCAAACTTACGGAAATACAAACAGAACAATATTTTAAATGGAGTACAATTATCTTACACATAACTTTATACATTTCATCGTCAATCACGCTCCTCACTTGTCACGCATCAGTTTTTGGAACTCGTCAAAATGTAGACAAGTCTGACACGACGTATTTTGTATAGAATGGTTCAATATCCGCTACTAAAATTTCATTAGTGGACTTATAATTTGTATTAACTATACTCCATCAAACTAGATCAAAACATTTTTGTAAAATTTAAATATAAACGACTCCATCTTAAAAATACATCACCAATGAAAATAAGGTTTAAAAATTTGTTGTTAAAAAGTTGCGAATTTTTCGTATATAATAATGAATTTTACACCATTAATTTGTGAAGAGAGTAAAACTAATACCCTGTAAATAATACTTATGATCGTTATCATCCTCAATATGAATTATTTTATATAAGTATAAAACTTATATTTGATAAAATTGCCAGGATTATAATTTTAAAATTAATATACAGTTTAAGACGACATAATAACGAGTCTTTCGATGTCCTTTCTCACACCTCAGGAAAATAACAGTCTTACGCGGAGTCAACCTTATATTAGAGGCAAAGTGAAGCTGATGAGCCTCACTATGCAAAACGTTACATGAAACTTTTATATAAAACTCATATAAAATAAATACAATTTTTAAAATAGATTTATATAAGTAAATAAAAACAGTTTACAAATAATTGCTTGTTTATATCAAATACGATATATAATTATATCGTATTTGATATAAACAAATAACGAACGAAACGAATAAGAACGAAATAACTCTTAACGAAAAATGATTTTCTATAATTTTAATAAGTTAGAAGTAATTTCATATTTTAAAATATTAAATATATATTTTTTAATTTTATATTTGTTTAAAATATTTTTTAAAATATATATTTATATTTTTAAAAAAATATTTTACACAAAAAACAATATTTTACACAACTTTTTTGTACAGTTTAACTGTACAGGTACTGCTAGACTTTGTGGAGGATCCGCTGGATAGCAAGTATAAGTGACAGTGAATTGGAAGATAAGAGTAAAACTAATTAAAGCAGTGAATCTGATAAAGACAATGAAATTTCTATTGTTTTAGTGTTCCCACGACAGTGATGAAATTTAGATGTGGTGTGTAGAACTAACTGTAGTTTAACTTAAAAAAATAAATTTTAGTACTATCATTTTTAGTATACAACATTAAATGAGTTAATATTAAAATTCAACTTAAAAGTAAACTTGTTTTCTCGTCTACTTTTCAATTCGAATATAACGACATGCCGTTAAAGAAGGGGTAATACGTTATGTATTTGATATTAACTTCTCATAAAGTAAAATATTAATTAATATTACCATATCAGAGTACCATATAGAATATTAAATTTATAATATATACTACATATGCCTATATGATGTAGTTGTGAAGCTGTTTATTATTATGTAGGCGTAATTAATGTTCTTAAGATACACTGTTCTATATTAAAAATGAAACCAGTTTGTGCCTCTTATCCTATAAGAAATATTGATTAATTGAACGAATATTTAAAATATTTATTTTTTTTAATTAAGCAAAGTATTTTAATAGAATTAGCTATTACTTATCTCATCGTCAGTGAAGGATTACTCAATAGGCATACCAGGCGCGCGCATAAGGCCTCGTCGTCTCGAGGGGCCACAAAAATTACTTAGCAAAAAAATAATATGCCTGTAAAAATTCACTGAACGATTAAAAAGTGTATATTATGAACAAAAATACTTATTGTTTAAGGATTTTATTGTTTTTTTTAATATTAAAAAACACTTTACATATAGGGTCTTATAAGAAAATTGCATCTACTGCCTCAAAGGAATATAAGCCGCTACTGCTCATCGCGTATTGCTAACTTACAAGATATTAATTTATATTAAATGGTTATTACGCATTATCATAAACTAAATATATGAAAAACAACGATTAAATATAATTAAGCTTTATTTGATTATTTTAAAGTATTATTATATAGAAATTCTAATTGAATGTATAAATTTTATTTCGAAAAACGAAAAACATAGTTTAAAAAATAGATATAATTCTCTTTAGACAATTATCGTAAGTAAATATTAATCTTTAGATCTTATCAAGAGAAAATATATTCTAATTTTTCATTCAAAAAATTAAATAAACAAACTTAATAATGAGTATACTTGATCATAATAATTCTAAAAGAGATGAACTGCAGAAAAAGAATTCACGTTAACAAATAATTTCAGAATAAATATGTTGTAATAAAAAATTTTAAAAGAAATTATATGAGAAACAATAGCAATTATATAGTACATAATATAATTACAATAAAAATTTAAGAAATTCGAGCATCAAAGAAAAATAATAATAATAAGAAGAATCGTGTTAAAGTGGTAGTTTAGTTTTTTAATAAGAGAAATCATTTTAAAGTTTTCGGTATTTATTGATCTATCTTCCTTTTATATAGTAAAATTTTATATAATACTTTGTAAGTTTGACAATGTATAATTTTTTAACTTTGTTACAAATGTTTAACTTTTGCAATTTAAGAAATAAAATAAGAAATTTCACTTTAGAAAGTTCATAAACACAAATATTTAACATTGTTTTAATTTAAATTGCGTATAATTTATTTTTTCAAGCACGAGTCGTTAAATTAAATAGTTTTAGAATATGACTTGAAAACTTTCTGCACTTTTATTACGCAGAAAATATATTAATGACTATCTGTGTAAGAAGTTTTCAGTTTTCATGATTTAAAATTATGCATATTTAGTATTTATTAATCATAATCAAGTTCTATATATTAATTATGTTTAAAACTTTAAAACTATGACAATTTCTTCTTAATGTTTAACGTTAATAACTTTATGTAAAAATTTCAGATAATGAAATAAATGAACATTTACAACAGAACGTTGAAATTTCGTGAAATATAATCATGTAATCATTTTGATCGTTACAACTTATTCATGAAAATGTTTTGATATGGAAAAATATGAAGCTGCATTAAATAACACTTCAAAGTTTGTAACTACAAAAAATACTTAGACGTTTATGTAATTATTCTTCATGGGTGATGGTCAAATATATTTTTCTACGATTTATCCCTAGAACATTTATTTAATTTAACTCGAAAAAATTAAGTGCTCTGATGTAATCATGCATTATAAGTCAAAATTTACTATATTAACTAAGTGTTATTATCGTGAAAAATTAGTTTTACAAACGTTTATAGTTTTCCAATTTATATTAAGTTTAATTTCTGGTGAACCCTTACATATACAATCTTATATTAAATCTAAAATTCATTTTTAAAAAATCTTCCAGAACACTATCATTATTCCGAATCGGGTCCATCACCATTTAAAATGAAATTAACTTTATTCTTAATACAACGCTTTGTTCTATTCAAGTTAATTATGTGTTTGTTTCAAATTAATTGGATGTATAAAATAACACAGCGTTATCAAAATTCTTCTTAATAAAATTTCATTTACTAACACTAATTAATTTAACAATTAAATTACTTGTAGGATAATCAAAAATTTATGCTTAAAATTTATTAACGTTTATGATTTTAATTTCATTCAGAACTTAAAATATAATAAGTCGATTAATGTTTAATTACGGCAAGTATTTTGCATGTTTATGTTCAACATTATTTTGATGTAGATCATTACAAAGATTTAAAATTCCCATACCATATGTATTGAAATATAGTATATACAGTAGTATTATTATAAAACACAAATTTACATATAAAATCAGACAGAATAAGTAGGTTATATTGGTTTTGCTACGGATTTTTTTACGATATTTGGCAAATGCCAAAACTAAATATCAAATCGGATTCTAAATATTTAGTTTTAAAATCAGTACATTCAAGTAAGAAAGACTTTTGTTTAACATAATATATAAATTCGAGGAGAAGTCATATAATAAACCTACAGCCTCACTGACACGAGATGTTTAAATGGAAGCAGAATTCTTACAGAAAAATAAAAATAACGCATTCAAAAAGGGACGTCGAATATATTAACAGAAAAATTGAAATATTTTAGACCTTATGAGACGTCAAGTTTTGACTCTCGACACTTCAAAGATCGTCATGACGTTTATCCGAGAGATTCGAATTTCCAGTGCACTTGTAAACAGGAAGTGAAAGGAGACCCGTGATTAGACTAATGATCTTAGAAAGAAGTGGATATTCGTAAAATAGAAGTAATATTCGTAAATATTTACTGGATATACTATGTATAATTTTTCACTTCGTTATTCTCTATTTCTCTATGTTTAGCTGGTTTTATCTATAATAATTTTAAGAGCATGCATCATTAATGCATTTGTACACGTCACATAATTTAGTCTCTCTCAATAAATTGAGTGCAACTATACTTGAAACACATTTCAGAAATGTAAACTTATATTTTAATAAACTGAATAAACTGGTTTGTCACTGACCTCAAGTTAAATTAAATAAATGTTCTAGAAATAAATCGTAGAAAAATAAATTTGACCAGCACCCACGAAAAATAATTACATAAACGTCTAAATGCTTTTTTGTAGTTACATTGAGGTTTTATTTAATGCAGCTTTATATTTTTCTATATCAAAATATTTCTATAAATAAGTTGTAATCGTTTGTTAAATAATTGAATGTTACTTATATAAAATTATTTGATAATTACAGGTATCCCTTGTACAGTACATCATGACACTTCCACAACACGGTTCTGCTCTAACACGGTTCGAGAATTCGCGAAATCGTCCGAACAAAATTTCACAATATGTCAAATAAACTCTATTATTTCATATATTTTTTATTCAGTAAGCATACTTATCGTCTCAATTTTACGTATGGAGTTTACAATATTGAAATTTTCAATTTGTTTTGTGCTTTTAGTCAGGTTTACTTTAATGAAAACAGATAGTACTTTTTCTTCATTGTCTTAGCTTTCTAATCAGCCAGGTATTGTTGACGTTGTTTTCAGACATTAACATTTAAGACTGTTTCCGTGTTTTGTTTTTATTGATTAGTCTTTGTATTTAGGATAGTTTATTTAAACAGTTTTAGATAAGTGTTATTAAACTTTATTTTAACCGTACGTAAGTAATCATTCGTAAAAATGACGAACGAAATACGGCGGTATCTCGGTATTCGAACTGTCCCCAACTGGAACAATTCGGTATTCGAATCAAAATTCTGTAGAAAAATCGCTCGATACTCGACTGAATAAACGCGACCCGCTACAACAAATTTTCTACCATATATTTATGATAAAGATAAAAAAAATGAAGACTGCTGATATTTCTGATCAAGATCAACAAAAAAGCTCAGAAGATGACGATACCCCTTGTTTAACTGTCATTAATATTAACGCGTAATACAGTAGTACCTTTAATTGTGATGTTGTTAATCATTGCTTAAAAATAAACTATTGAATGCTTTGATAAACACATTTCTCTTAGCAAAACTATACTATTCTTTTTTGTTACTAACTTTTGGAACCTAACCCCATGTTTTGCATTAGTCTTTTGTTTCGTATATCACGGATTCGTATAACACGGCACTTTTTCGGAACGTAACTACCGTGTTATACGTGGGATACCTGTATTTCTTTGTTAATAGATAAGCAAATTCATTATCCGAAATTAAATCTTTTTCTCATTCATAACTGAAAGTTATTTTAATTTGTAGCGCAGATTAAAATTAAAATGCAACATTTATTACTAATAATTTATATAACAGTCAACAGACATTTTTTGTAATATGGATTATTGAGCAAATAATTGATAGTAGATTTTAGTATTCAGTATTCTGAATTATCACTCCCCGATTCGGATGTATATAATTAAACCAAAAGGACAAATATATATATATATATATCAATTACTTAAAATACGCACCATTTCTATAATTTATTTAAGAAATTAATAAATTAATTAAAAATATCGTCAGATTATATCAAAGCATATTTTTCGATCACTCTCTATCTCGTTCCTTAGAATAAAAATTTATCATTCTTTACTCGAACAATACAAAATATTTAATGCAATCCAATCGCGAAAATATACTTTTCCACAATAGATATTGCTGGATAAAAAATAAAATTTTCTTTCAATCCATTCCTTCCTTCCTGAATAAAATCCGTAGATCAGTTTCTTCCAAAATACACTTCTCTCCAAAAAATAAGTACGAAAGTAAAAATCAGGCGCAAATCAGAAATACTGCAGAAATTTAGTTCAAATTTTACACTAATATAGAATAGGACTGTCATTATTAGCATGCAAAAAGACTTTCATACAAAATGTATAGTGTAACATTCAAAAATTTAACAAAAATGACAAAATGATAGGTCATATTTCTGAATGAGAAATTTATGTCAATAGCGAATATAACCTCTCACTAATGCAGACTGCACAACGACTATTCACGCCAGCTATCAAATGATCAACGACGTCGGAAGGCAGTAATCACCCCTGTTGCATGAGAGCACGTCGGAACACTTGGGTACTGTTTGGAGGGATTTGGCAGAAGCTATAGCTCTCAAGAGAGCAACCTGTACATGCTTTATAGAGTTCAGATCTAATGAATATACTGCAGCTGCAGTCGCTGCATTCCCTCAATCATTAAGTAACCAATACTATACGAGCTCTATGTGGTCGGCATTGTTGCCTATAAGAATAAATTTAAAACCAATTGCCCCCACATAAAATCGAACACATGGACCAAGGATTTCCTCCCAATATCTTTGGTCCATTACAGTACCACCGCGGAAGATATGGAGATCGATATTTCCGCCTAAGGAAATCCTGGCCTATACAAAAACTCCACTACCAGGAAAAGAATGCCGCTGAACAATGTTAATTGGTCGACACCGTGTACCAGTCTCTCTTCACACAAAAATCTGTCAATCGTCTGACTATAAAGTGAATTACGACTCATCAGTGAACAGGACATTTCTTAATCTTCTACAGTCTTAATGGTATGTTCTTGATTCCATTGTAAACGGATTGCTCTTGTCTGGCAGTCAATGAAACACAAACGTTTGGCCTTTGCACATAAAGCCATGTGCGTGCAATTTCTTTTTACAGTAGTCAAGAGTACATGCCTTCACATGGTTGCAACACGGCTTGAACATAAAGCAGTTGCTGACCAATAATGCTAAGTAGAGGTTGAGTCGGAAGAGATTGTGACTCGAGGACAACTTGATACTGGCCTTCCATTCTATTGATTTGGAATTGGATCCATAAGCATAAAATCACAGAATAGAGGACTTTAAAGAATCGAGCAACTTTTTCAACAGATTGACTGAATTCTATTGTATACACGGCTCTCCATACTTCATCATGATATAAATGTCTTCTTTAGGACATAGCGCACAAATCGGCTCTTTTGGAATTTACCGTAACGTCCTTATTTCAAGTATCAAAGCACAGAACAAAAAATTTGTTTTTACCAATAAGTTGATTTGCGTATTTCGAACGAAACCAATGTGTATTTTATTTGTGTTTCAACATTTGCATGTCGTACCCGAAGTGTACAGGAAGTTCTGCCCCATAAAATTCTCTGATTCGCTGCTTATCCGAGAATTTGCATGTCGGTTTTTACTATTGGCGTGTAGATTGAGTAGAGAGGATTTTCTTGATACAGGTATCCCTTGCTTAACGCGGGATTCGATTAACGCGCGAAATAAATTGCGGCAATCCCTTTAAATACGCTGCAAAAGTTTTAATTTACGCGGCCTTTCCAACTGTATTTACTTAACATAGATATCGTATTTTGATTAACGCGATTTTGATATACGCGGTAGGATCGACGGATTAATTAACCGCGTAAATCAAGGGATCCCAAGGGATACCTGTTATTATTCTAAATTGCTCACTACGACAGATGAACAAACTTAAAAACTTGAATATTTATTAATTTATATTCTTTGTAGATGCATTTAGAGTTTCATTTCAAAACCCCTCTTCAGCTTAAAATACAAACTAGGTTTGGTTTTATTCGATTATGGCAACGCGACGCATGGGCGATCTGCCGAAGAGGAAATGCCTCCCGGGCAGTCTTTTATGGGAAACTGGGCCCTATTTATTCTGTTACTAACGTGAGGAAAACATGGAAAACTTTACGTGGCCAGCCCGCTGGCAAAGCGCAAACCCACGACCAACTACTAATGTTTAGTGATTTTATCTCTCGGTCATTGGTGAGAGCTACAAAGTAGGTACAAATAAAATTACTGCAAATTCGTAATAATTGAATTTAATGTGAATAACTGAAATTTTTTAAACTGTAATTTAAAAAAAATGTGCACTGTCAGCAGCACGTTACAATTGACGTTGACAAGATAAGAGAGGAAAATATTATTTGATGTGCTGTACACTAATAATTAACGAGCAAAAATTATTGTGAGAGCATCACAATGCCCCGGGATGTAATTTTTAATCATATTCTTAATTTATTTAATTTAAAATATTGTTCTCCATCTCAAATTAGTAGTGTCCTGCCTCTGTATGTACTGTACTGTACATCATACTTCTCCCGATAACAAGTCATACCGGTCATCTATGTAACTCTGTTCTTCCGGTGTAACTCGGAAGTTTCTCGGGGCTTCCTGCTTTCCATATCTTGTCTTATCTTTCGTCTATCTAACATCATTCTTGAGATTCAGAAAGGACAGACAAATAGCAAGACGGATGAGAGTAAAAATTTATAGGTCTATAATTTTTTCATATTGCATCCCAATTAGCCCCTTAATATTTAAGAATTTCTCAACTTACGAAATGTTTAAGTTATAAAGTAAATTACGCATATCTTATTTGAGATGTGGTGTAAAACTTTTACGTTACCAAAATATATCAAAAATACCGAAGTCCGATATATATTATTGTGAGATCTGGAAACCCCCCTTGATCGAAAGTTTTAATAAATTATATCCGAATTAATAATTACCCCTTTCTATATTCGGATATAATCCGAATATAATACGAATTATAATAAAATTGTTCCCTATATCGAATCGAAAATTTTCCTAATATAAACATCCTGCCTAAAAACGGTCCTGGACGAGAAAATATGCGTCCCCGGCCGCATAACTGTCAACTATCCATTGTTCTTACACTGAGTACAGATCATCTTGCAACTTAAGTTTATAGTTAGCGCCCGAATTCGCCGTATTGTTTCCAATCCCGGGAACACCTATGGCCTAAGCACATGCACGTGACCAAATTCCCAGCAAAAAGCTATATAAGATGCTTCCTTTCCCCCCTCTGGGGAGTCTATCATCGATTTAGATCGAGTCGCGATCTTACCCTGTGTGCCTACGGAATATATTTGACTATTGTGCCTCAAGTGCCACTGACTCTTCTCTAGAAAGGAATATTCGATCATCGTGACGAACAGCATATTGGAATTACTGATTGTCCAAGAGGTATGGAACCCACTTATGTGAACTCTCTCTCTCTCCTTCGCGTGATAGGGATATATAGCTTTTTATATGTCACCCCTTTTATGTCAGATTTTTGTAACGTATATTTTGTTTTCCATTAAATCGTTGTTATCCTGTTAAATGGTGTCTTGTTTTCTCGAATATTCGCTTATCGCCTTATCACGACTCCACCTTCCCTCCTACACTCGACCGGATAAAAAGTAGTCCCGTCCCTACGGGATCCCTACCGGCAAATAAGCCATCTCTGACACGTGGGCAAGTCACTCCGACTTGTTGCCGAAATTAAACAGAGGTCTGACCTCGTCGTCCCTCCTCGGTACCCACATTATATTATACTGTATATCTATATATATAATCGAGACGAGTTGATGATAATAATAATAATAATCAGCGCAGAGCCCAAACGGTTAGGAGTTGAAAGTTGAAATTTGGTACACAGTTAGGGTACGCCACGAGAACGCACACTAAGAAGGGATTTTTCGAAATTCCTCCCCACGGGGGAGAGGGACAGAAATAAGGAATGAAAGTGTCAACAATGGACGTGTTACGTAACAATGGAATTGTCAGCAATAAAAGTGTTACGTTAGAATAGAATTGTTAAGAGAAAGCGACATGCAAGACGTAGATGCAGTTTTTTCGTTTTTGCGGGAAATCGAACATACTTTTAGACCCATCTAAAAATTCTCTAATTTATCTGGAAACAGGGGGACCCAATTCTTGCATTCCGTGAAAACGGGTAAGGTTGACTATAATGTAATAATCTTAATCTTTACTATCGTTAATTTTGCCCAAGCAACGCCCGGCCCACCCGCTAGTAGACATATAACCAGAGCTGAGGAGTCGGTAGATTTTTACACGACTCCGACTCCGACTCCAACCAAGGGCGGACTTGTTAACAAAGTAGGCCCGAAAATTCTGACGTCAACACGTGACCTCAGAATATTAGCATCGATAAATATAGGCTAGTTCTAATAAAGATAGAACGTACAAACTTTTTTATTCCAAAGCTAAAATATGCCTCTAAGTAATGAGTCAATACGATAATTTTTACTTTTCTGTTGTTATATATAACAGAGGAAAAGTGTAGCGATAGTTCAAAAAATGATCCCATCTCAAATTTTTGCATTTTTGGACTCAGGGCACCTCGAAATGTCGAGATTTGCAAAAGATTCGGTTTTTTCTTTTCTGTATGTACGAATGTTAGACTGTATGGGAGGCACGATTTTGAATCGGAGTCGGATGGTTTAACACAGGAGTTATTAAGCTTGAAAATGGTTGAACTAAATCGGTTGGTCCACATTCTAACATCCGTGCGTACAGAAAAAACCCCGAATGCTTTTGCACTTCTCTACGTTTCAAGGCTTTCCGAGTCCAAAAGCGTAAAAATCTGAGAAAATCATTTTTTGACCGATCGTCATTCTTTTCCTTTGTTATAGGTCTTACTGTATAACAGCCGGGAAAGTAATAATGACGACGATTCTGATTATTTTTAAAACAATTCAAAATAAAACGATTTTAAAAAATTAATTAAACATATATTCAGTAGATGTGTCAAATTTTAATAAGTTCACATTTATTCACTTGTTTGATGATGGCATTGGTATTTGGTAAGCGTGTATGAATAAAAATAGTAAATACATTCTTATACAAACAAATTAGTTTAATAAAAATGTTGTACAGTACATAATATACGAGTATATTGGATAATATATAAGTATAAGATACATCAAACTAAGTCAAGAATGAGAAATATAACATTTAGACTGGAAAAAAACAGGTTGCTTATTTTGCCATGTTGATTAATTTATTATTTTTCATCTCTGTTATAAACTGAATTACTCCTTACAAAAAGAATCACTTCTATTAAGTCAGCATTCACTGAAGTTCTTAAATCATATTTAATAATTTTAAGAGCGGAAAATAAACGCTGTACCGAAACTTGGTTGGTGACAATGCTGTGACAATCAATGTTGTATTTTGGTCAATGTCTGGATAGTGCAGTATTGCCGTTCATCCAAACTTGAAGAGTGGTCAATGTGGTCAGTGATTTATTTTTTTCAGTGCATAATAAATATCATTTTCAAATTTTGTAAGATTTCCTTTTCTGTCTGTTCTCATATTAGAACTCAAGCTTAATTTTGAAGGTGGAGACGAGTTTTATAAAAAAAAATTTAAAAAAAAACTAGCAGATGAGCCATATGTTGCTCACGCAAAAAGTAACAATAACGAAGATTAAGATATTTAGATTATAGCCGATTTTACCCGTTTTCACTGGGTGCAAGAATTAGGTCCTCTCTCTTCCGAGACTAATTAGAGAATTTTTAGATGGGTCTAAAAGTATGTTCGATTTTTCACAAAAAAGCAAAATACCGCATCTAAACTAGCACGGTAAAAACGGAGTTCTTCGGGGTAATCCTTAACCCTCTCCCCCTTCCCCCCGCGAGAGGAATTTCTAAAAATTCCTTCTTAGTGTACATTCTTATGATGTATCCTGTGTACCAAATTTCAACTCTTAACCGTTTGAACTCTGAACTTATCATTATTATTACAGTATTATTATTATTATTAACCCATCTCGATTATATTATAAGATTGTGAATGCCAATAACGAGTAAAATATTCATTAAGTCTGACCACACTGGAGATATGACGCACGACCACTTCTATGTCTCTACCCTGTCGACCTTTAATAAAGAACCAAAATTTAATAGCATTAATGCCCCTTATACACACGCTACTGTGCCAAATTTTGTTTCTTAAACTTTACTCATTCTGAGATATTGTTTAATAGTTCGGAATAGAATAAAGAAATTAAACAAATTAGGCGCCAACATACGCGCATGGACGCGCGAATTTTTCCCTTTATTTGACATTTTTTGGGTTCGAGAGATCTCCAAACATATAGATTTGCAAAAAAAAAAATCGGAGAGTCAAATGTGACACGATTGAAATACTTTTTCGTTTTTTATATACATAACAAGTTGGGAAAGTGAAAAGGAGTCGGAGTCGGGGGGATTTTTGACGACTCCGACTCTGATTCCGGCTAAAATACCAAAACTCGATTTCGACTTCGACTCCAACTCCACAGCCCTGCATATAACCAAACAGACGCTTTAAATAGCCCGATTATTTAAGACGATCGTTTGATTATGTATCATTTACGTTACCTTTTCTTAAATTAAGATTTAATGTTCTTAGTGAGGTAAGTGGTTTTTATGTATATATAATAGAAAATATGTTACATATAATTTAGATACTCTATATAGTTAAATTTAATTTAGAATTTATCCGATAGATGATATGTGGAATAACTATTGCAATGTTTTAGAATTTGTATTTAATTATTGGCGTACAGTACATCACCAAATATTATTATAACCATGTGAATGTCACTTGTAATGTGCAGCTGACTTTGTGTATTGTTTAAAAATTCATAGTGAGTTACTTATATTAAATTCAATTATTACGTATTTATAATCATTTTTATTGTGCCGAACCTTTCGTCCCTGTTTTCAGATTATTACTGGCCCCGTTAATGATGTAAAGTTAATTATTACGAATAATGCCATTTTTAAAACCAGGAACTTTCTAACAATGGCATTACTCTTAAAATATGCGCTTTCTGGGCCCTTTTTATATCCTATAAAAATTAAATACATTTTAAATAATGGAATACAGCATTTATGTTTGTAGGATCAAAAAAGATCCTTACAGGATTTATGATATTATTTACTTCTGAGTTCGGATTTTAGTTTTATCCTGACTCATATTTTTCAATTTCCTCATAGATTTCTCTAGTGATTGGTACTTTTTACAGTTTCACAATGTTAGTTCAGAATCGAACAAATTTATCGAACAGATAACAAATTTGATAAATCTAATTGAGATGTGACATTTCCATCCTGATCTTTTGGGCTAATTTAACATTTGATACAGCGAGAAATCTCCTCTTGCTACATTCTACGACATTACATACATATGGTAACATTAATGTTCATGTACTGTACATGAACATAGCCCTTCACTTGATAAGAGAATAGAAAGAGGCAGTTTGTAATAGACCTTGCTTGGGAAACGATATAAACTGAAATAAGATTACAGAGGCTGCAGGAAAAAATTCAAGATCATGAGGTGCAGCGAATGCAATTGGATTCCGGTATATAATGACATATGAAACAAGAATTCTAAAAGAGAAAAGAACGAAGAGAGCTAGATCTTTTCGTTCTTTGTCTCTTTCAAGTATCTCACGCCTGCCTGAGAGACAAAAAAATAAATTAAACTTGTGATAGCTACCAGTATAGTACTTTATTTATAATAATTACATGATAAAAATAATAATACATGAGTTGGTTAATTCTTCAGTGTGGAAAGGCAACAATTACGTGAAATTGTAAACATTATAATGACAAAAACGATCCGCATTTATGTAATACATTTCTGCTAGTTAATTTTGTTTCTTAAAGACTTTACAATATATTTTATAAAAAAATAAAAGGATCATAAATAAGGCATTTTCAGATATCATGTATTTTTAAATGTATAACATTTCTTAAAATGTGTAATTTTACATATGATCCATTCAGAGTATTTAGCAATTCTGGGAGAAACAAGGTACAAAGATTATTTTGTACTTAAAGCCGAATACGGGTTTCGAAACGAAACTCGAACTGCATCTGTAAAAAATATAAATTAATAAAGGTTCAACTTTTCTCTTTTTACGTTTATACACCTGCGTAATGAGAAACTTGGAGTAATAGGAAGCATTCTATCCTCTCTACTTATATTAATCTCATCCAAATCCCGACAAGTAATTTAAACCATTGAAAGTAATAAAGCTTATTAAATGTTCCGGTAATTAAGTAAGAAAGGACATAAAAACAGTTATTTTACTACTACGTCCAGTTTTATACACTTTATTAGAACACGAACGCAAAAGCGAAAACCATTAAACCAGTCATCTAAATGCGAGTCTTCTTCGTTTCCTATTCACGAGTGCACCGGAAATTGAAGTCATGCCGTCCGTAGCGATTAACTTAAGTAACATCCGTCTATTATTATTTATTCTCTCTTCGTTTTTAAACAATAGCATTTTTTATTTTCTTTTACAATCATTATTTACTCGATTTTTAACTTATTATTTACAATTAATATAGACCGATGCGGCAAAAAAAGAGACGGCAGAACACCTTCAGTGTCTCGCCTCCCTCCCTCAGGAAATGCAAAGAAGTATCTCGATGGTTCTTGCGATTTTAATATACCAGAGCTTGGCTGTTGCGTAGCAAACCAGCGGGTGTAGCGATGCCATTACGGACACGATTTCTCACCCCATCGAGCACCTTTGGGACACCGTCACCTCCGAGCGACAGGGTGAAATTATGGACTACACTCACGTGCTATTTCGGCACTTTGTAGACTCGGTGACATATAATACAGTATAAATTTAATGACGACATTATTGATTTGAATTAAATCATCGAGTTTACATTTAAAACATTTAATAAATTATTATAAATTGCTAATTATTTTAAAAGGCGAATTTCTTTTATCTAAGATGATATATTTATTATTCAAATTCGATGCATACCTTTAAAATTAAACTAAAATTTAATTTATGCATTCTTTAAATTTTGTGTTAAACGTTTATTTTAAAAGTTTTACAAAAATATGTTCCAAGACTTAATTTTCTGTTAAGTTTATGATATTTACTTTACGCTGCCCGATATCAAACAACATTGATGGAGTTGATAAAAGAGCAAACAAGCAACGATCAATGGCAATAGAGGCAATGGAGATCATATATCCAATATTATCTAATTTTCTACTGAAAATTATATCAAATATAGAAATGATACATTTCTAAGTAACGATATGTAATTAACTAACTAAGTTATTATCATAAATTACTTTCTAAAGTTCTATTGTTTCTCAAAATCATAGACTGCATTCAATTATATTTGATTTAATTGCTTTATTAAATACATACCGATTGGAGATTAAATATTTAGAATCTATTCGATATTTGTTTTGGGATTTGCGTAATATAAATAATCTAGGTGAAAAAATTTGCTCGTTTTCTCTTTTTTTACTTATTATTATATACAAGCGAATAAAAAGTGTGTTAAGCAATACAATTAAATACATATTCTTTGATTAAATTTTGATTCGTGTTTTCGAGCAGCTTGTAATGTCTAAGTATTCGAGATTATTAAAAAAGTTTCTATGTTTTTAATAATGTTGTGTGTTAGACTACGTTTAGAAACAAAATAAATAACTTATAAATGTAAAATTAAAAGGTTTTGGTTTAAATGTAGTTAAATGTAGAAATCTTGGGAGGTCATTTTTTGACCTCCCAAGATTTTTACGTTTCTGAACCTTAGAGAAATGCAAAAAAATTCGGTTTTTTTCTGTTGTATGCAGCGGCGGATCTACGTTATTCAGGGCCTAGGGCTTATTGAAGTCTAATGGGGCCCCATTTACAATAAAACAAACATAAATTATCATTATTATTATAATATTAATATTAACTATTTTTTACTATATGATAAGTGCTCATCTTTAATGAAAACGTATTAAAAATTTATAATAATAATTCAATTTTTGTGGGCCCCTGGCTTAAGCCCTATTAGTCCCTATGTAGATCAGCCCTGGTTGTATGGATGTTAGTTTGAGGGTCACAGTTTTGGTCACCCAATTTGAAGCTTTTTTAATAACTCCTGTACCTTTTGCGAAAAATTTCTGAAATTTTGTAGGGAGGTTTGTTTATTAGGAGAGTTAATGCTATTAAAGTTTAGTGGTCTTTATTTAACGGTCAAGGGAGGGGAAGATAGAAAGGAATCAACTGTCATATTTCGAGTGGAGTGGGACTTAATGAAGATGTTACTCGTTATTAGTATTTGCAATTCTTTTTATAAAATTCATCTTTACCCTCAAAATTAAGCTTTTTCTCATTTTATAATAATTAATAATATAGAAAGTTTTTAAAATAAAATTTCATAACAGATGACGGCGGACTCAATTTTAAAGTTTGGCCAGAAAAGTTACGCAACTAGTTGCTGGATTTTTAAATTTTGAATTTATATTTCAAAATTGTAGAAAAGTAAGACTGTTTATATATTTTAACTTAAATTTTTACCGATTTGTACAAAGAGAAAATATTCTAATTTACTTCGTGATAAGTCTTAACATAAGAAAGTCGGTCAGATGAATGGTCTGTGAGGTGTTACGCGGGGAATCGGTTCCGAACTCAGTCTAAAACCCCTCTCATTTATTATGAAAAATACTGGTCGGGACTTCATTTTCCGTCCTTCATACTAGTCGACCATATTGTTAGTCACGTCTATTCGTAATAGACGTTACTGTGTTTGATCAAGTAGACAACATACATCGTTCGTCTTCTTAATTAATCTATCTACTAATTACTTATTGAATTATAACAACATTTGTTTGCATTAATATTAAAGTAATCATTATGAATTTTTTTAAATTCAATTTTCAAACTTTATTCTTTATATTATAAAAATACATTAATGACTTGAAACCGTATCGTGCTTGATTCTTGTTGACTATGAACACAATATAGTGCTTACGACGATCACTTGGCTTTTCTTCTCCCTGTTATTTAGTTGAGACAAGCATTACGTGCGTATGTAGCTCGTTTCGGGCCTAATATGCCCCTCTTCAGTCAACTAAATATTAGGACGATGACACTTTACAACCAATATTTCAGGCAATGGCCCTTTACAACTAATGTTAAAAACGTTGGTTTTAAAAACTTTTTAACTTTAAAGCTTCCGACTTTAAAACTTCGACTAAAATCAGACTGTTGCTTCACGGCACTTCAACTGTCGTGCTCATTAGCATATTCTTCCGTGTCCGAGGTTAATTGATGCGGAGTTGGATTTTCGTGACTATGAATGAAGATTTTAGTGTACACTCAAACCTGTTTTTGTGCGGTCGGGTATACTATAGATTACTCCCTATGGAATTTCGTGTGTTTGGGTATATATCTGAACTCGGGACCGAGACGAGTTCAACGATACTCTACTTTTGGACCGGAGACGAAAAATAAAAAAGTTATCATACTTTTTTCCGGCGATCGCGCGATGATAGGGAGTCGCGTCGCTCTCCGCTAAGTCGGCCTCGCTATCGCGATCGGGAGTCCCGTCGCTTGCCGTTAAAATTGCCTTTAGTAGATGTTTTCCCCCTTTTTTTACTTTGTTCAAGAACTACCGTGAATCGATCACTAGTTTAGCACATGGCGGCGTGTGGTGGCGCCCATACGAGAGGTCAGTCGGGCCGCCATGTTCGCCGCCATAAGTAACATTAACCGAAATGGCGATCGCGCGATGATCGGAAGTCGCGTCACTCTCTCCGCTCTCGTATCGCGTGTTTAGCGCTCCGGGAGATGACCGTAGTCCGACGTCACGGTTTGCAGACTTTACCGCAAGATGGCAATACTAGCAACTACGGTGCTGTCTGCATGAGAGCATTAAAAAAGTATGGTAACTTAAAAAGTGTGATAACTTTTTTATTTTTCGTCTCCGGTCCAAAAATAGGGTACCATTGAACTCGTCTTGGTCCCGTGAGTTCAAATATATAATCAAAGTCCTGAAATTCCGTAGGGAGTAATCTATAGTACACCCATTGCACAAAAATAATTGCACAAAACACATTGCACATATAAAAAAACGCACAAAAAAGACCGCACAAAAACAGGTTTGAGTGTATATTAATTCTTATAATATGTTCTATAATATTTTTAACCAATTTCCATTTATCTTAACGCCTGGATATTTATTAATGCTGTTCTGACTCTTAAAAATTTCCACGCTTTCTTTAAACTTCCTATTATATGCTTTAGGTTCTTTATGTAAAATGCTTGTCTCAACTAAATAACAGGGAGAAGAAAAGCCAAATGATCGTCGTAAGCACTATATTGTGTTCATAGTCAATAAAAATACATTATTTGATTCTATAAAATAAGATCCAATGATGTATTTTTTAATTGCAATAACTTGGATTACGTGCGCTTTATCCAATGTTATAATGCATTTTTGAGGAGAAAAACGTTATATTTTAATCTACAAGTAATATAATTAACATGTTTTTTTTTTTTTTTTTATCAGCAAGAGCGAATTCGTTAACTTTCTGAGTTTAAAATTACAAAATTTCTTACAAATTCAATAAAATCTTCAGCATATATCAACAATTTCAATCATAATAAATTAATTCCATAATTGATGGTCATACGGGAGAGATTATTTTCGAAATCAGAGCGAATGGCAAAGACTGGAGGTCCGAGGTGCACTAGTTACTGAGAGTCGTGCAATTGCAGCAGAAGGCGTATAGGCCTACATGACGTGTTCTGAGAAAGCTTTCTGGTAAGAGAAAAATAAATATCTTACCTGACGCATAAATATACGTGCAGGTAACTATTGTACCTATAACGAAGCAAAAATCGATGAAAACAGTTAAATATAACTCGTTTGACTGTGTCCGTTGGCTATGATCTAGAGCAGGCCTGGTCAACCCAAATTGTTTCGCGGGCCGCATTGACCACGCGTAACATTACGGTGGGCCATAATTTAGGCAAAGATGCTTTTAAAAAAGTAAAACAAATACAAAATGAATAAGATTTTATTGTTATACCGAATGTTCGTACTCGCACTTGCGCATTATATGACACATGCAAAATTGCATTTATTTAATTGTTTTGGTATATACATAACGGGAAACAAAAGTTTTTATAGATATATAATATCGCTTAGCGGGCCGCGGGTTGGGCAGGCCTGATCTAGAGTCACGTGTAAGCCGCGACATGTTTGTAGAAGATAATAAATGTGTCTTTCATTAACGACTGGATCATCACACCCGTACTGTTTTCGTTAGATGACCAATATGGTAATTTTTCATTAGTGTTTTTTGTTACCACACGTGTATTCTTTTTTTATTCAAAAATATATGTGAAGTAAAGTTAAATTGTCCAAACATACGATAAGATCAAAATTTTTCAAATTTAATAAACATTTTTTTATTTTAAAAAACTATATCCATCTATCTCGAAATTACTATATCCGTTAAGGTTTGATTCGATTTAATGGGATACGGCAGTACAACACGTGTGAAATCTGCCAAAGAAGAACGCCTCCTTGGAAGATTGCCCAAGAAGAACTTTGTATAGGAAACTAGCTCTTATTTAGGTGTTAAACATGTGAAGAAAATCCGAAAAGCTCCACATAGCCAGCCCGTTGATCATGCGTGCGTTAACATACAATCCCAACTATCAGTTATAATTATACGCTAAAAGAAGGCAGGATGGCGAGCGGTTGAGATGGCAACCTACCGCTCTGGGGGGCCGGAATTGACTCCGGATAACTGAAAAAACCCTAGAATTTTTCGGGGAGGTCCGGCCGGTTATGTACGGCCCCCTGGCTTGTTAAAAAGGACCTCTTAGTGCCCACAGGACAGAGGGAGTTATATATATATGCAGCAAGAATATTATATCAACTACAAATTGTTTTTCGATTAATTAAAATCACCAATAATTCCTAGATTGTAAATAACATGATACATTACATACATTAGTCTAAACATTTCACAAAATATACGGAGACAAAATTAATTAATTAATATTTTTTTCCTTAATATTTAAATATGTTATTAACACAACACGTACGATATTTTAAACTTTAAGTTGTTAATGTATTTACAATATTTCTTAATTTTAATACAGTCGATTCTCGTTAGCGTCGACCCCTGTGGTATCGCCGGTATGGGTTGACGTTAAACGATAATTGAACTTAATCAGTATTACGCAGCTTTGACTCCAAAATTGCATAGATATGATAATGCTAAATCATAAATTAAATTTAATACTTCCCGTTTTCGGAGTAATTTTTTCCAAACTTGTACGTGACTGCCATCCGAGAATTTGAAAAAGAAATTTCCTTATTATTAATTCTATTCATAATGTTATTGTATTATGTTTTATTGGATACCCAAAAGAATATTAACTTATATTTTGATATCTTACAAACAAAAATCTTAAAACAACTCTACAATGTAAGAAAACTCAGTACTTTCATATAAAACGTGTGTTTGCAAATCAAATGTATTAAATTCCTGGAAAATATTTTAAAATTATAAATAAAATATCAATTAAATATGCTTATATTATGTTAAATTTTTCTAAGAATAATAATAATAATTCTGGAGGTCGTTAACCAGGTTTTTCTTGAATGTAGTTGAGTGTATACTGAAGTGTTTAGCTTCAGAAACTGGTGACGACATTCCATTGTTATTTGTAAACTAGTTACATAATATTTCTATTATCATAAAACTTGTTTAAAATTGAAGTTTCGGTAATTCTAAAATTTAATAACTGCATTATAATATTATTAATTAAGCCACTTTCTTCAATCGAAATTATTAAAAGTATTCTAAATGTAACCTTAAATTACCTCGTATATAATTTATATTATAATAATTATATAAAATTATATATAATGTAGATATAACATTACATAATTATACGTAATTGTTGAAAATTATATTTGCTCTGGGATTAAATTTGTAAATATTAGCATGTATTATAAAATGTATTATTATTATTATTGGTAGATTAGTAAATTTGACTTTTTATGCAGACTAAATGAATTTATGCTTACATAAGTTTATATTTATTGATACGCAATTATTATTTAAAAATATATATAATATAAATGTACAGTACGTATTGCCTGTTATTTACATTTACTATTCTAAAGTTAAATTACATAATTTTTCACTTTCTTGATATTTTTAACTTTTTTTCAAATGAATATATTACTTTATGGTATTTTTATTGCCAATCTTTCGTTATATTTAATATACTGTACATTGGTTATCCACTCTTATGGGAAAAGCATATTTATTTAAATTTCAGCACCTAGGAATAGAAATATAATTTTTAGTACTTTGCAAGTAAAATCATATTTTAAACGCATTCTTTATAATATATTCAAAAAGTTTTAAATTTGTTCAATTTGAAACCAGAAGGAATAAGAAATCTGCTATTGATTTCTCAGTTTGTTTGTGTAACTTAATACAAAATGCATCCAAATAAATATCTTATTTTCAAAGATAAGATTTTAATATGATAATTCGAACAAATTAAATCAGTATTTTGTGAGTTGCTAAAACTTATTTCTTTTTTATTTATATTAAATAATATATTGCAAGTTTTAAATGTTAGTGTAAAAATAGAAGTTAATGACATATTTAATGTCATATTGTCCAAAGTATACGCTAAGTACCTAATAATATATGAATCAATAAGAAAAACCGTCTTATTTAAATTTATTTATTGTTTACGTGAAAAAATAATAATTAAATCTTTTATTTCATTAATTAAAACCGAAGTGCAATCATACATGCAAATTAAATCCAAATAACAATAACAATAATACGAATTAATTTTAAATTAAAAAATTAAACATTTTTACTTGAATTTCTCTATATGATTATTCTTTTATTTTTTATAATAAACAAGGCATAAAAGTATAATTTTATTTTATAAATTTATAAAATTATCTGATGTACAAAATTCCAGCAACGAGTTGCTTAACTTTAAAATTTTGGTGGCGTCATCTGTTACGATATTTTAAAAACTTTTTATATTTTTAATTATTATAAAATGGCAAAAAGTTTAATTTTGGTGTAGTGCTGGATTTTATAAAAAAATTGTAAATAGTAATAACTAGTAAAATTGTCATTAAGTCCGACCCTACTCTAGATATTACACACGACCTCCTTTATCTCCTCACTCCGTCGACTTTTAACAACCAAACTGAAATAGCATTAATCCCCTTAATACCCAAAATTCTCTGCAAAATTTCAGAAATTTTCGATAAAAAGCACAGGAATTATTACACTTCAAAGAGGATGAACGAAAACAAAATCTTGCTCCCCACACACACATACAGAGTCACCAACACAGCCTACGCACACACTATCCATACGTGCAGGAAAACCTTCGACTTTTTTTTTTTTTTTTTTGACTGATCGCCATGCTTTTCCTCCGTTATATTATAATAGAGCTAGGAAATAAAATATAAAATAAAGTATCAAATTTAAATTTACAAGTTTATCCTCAAACCAATGCAAAAAGGAAACTGTTTCAGAAATTTTGGAATAAATTTAGAATGTGTTTACTCGTACTTAACCAAAACTGAAATTTCTTTCCAAAATATTTCAAACTTTGGATTTTATTTTCAGAAAATAATCGGAAGAATATGAAGGATAAGATAATTTATTTATTTTAAATCAATTCTTTAACTATTTCTTCAAAAAATTGATGAGACTTCATAGGTTAAATCCGAAGAAGTTAACCGATGTCTTTTTGTCTGGACCGCATTTCATCAGAGACAAAAACTTCTGAGAGTTATTTTCGTTATTCTTTATTCACTATGCATTTCAGGTGCAAGATTTTTTTGTGTAACTTGTACCCCTCATCAGGTGTTACATTTTGGTATAAATACAATTATTACAGTGATTATTACGGTAAAATTACAACTTCCATTATTTGGATATATTTACACAATAGTGAACTAACCTGTTTTATGTTTAGACATACAGCTACGCGGCGTTGATGTTGTATCCCCTAAAACATTTCTAACTGTCTTTCTTTCTGTTTGCTTGCTGTTTAGCCCCTCTCATTTTCTCCCATACGTTGTCAATCTCCACGCCATTATTTTTAAGTTTATAAGTTTATGGTTTTTCTTTTTTTAACAATTGCGAAGTGTTCTTTGAATTTACGTAGATAACTGTCTTTTTCTCTGTGGATTATTTTTGCACTTTTTTCATTGATTGTGCATCCAAACTTGCTGCAGTGATTTGTCCATGGTGATTGGTTATATTTAAGTCTACATGAAGCAGCAATTAGACTCAAATATAACCAATCACCATGGACAAATCACTGCAGCAAGTTTAGATGCACAATCAATGAAAAAAGTGTAAAAATAATCCACAGAGAAAAAGACAGTTATCTACGTAAATTCAAAGAACACTTTGCAATTGTTAAAAAAAGAAAAACCATAAACTTATAAACTTAAATAATGGCGTGGAGATTGACAACGTATGGGAGAAAATGAGAGGGGCTAAACAGCAAGCAAACAGAAAGAAAGACAGTTAGAAATGTTTTAGGGGATACAACATCAACGCCGCGTAGCTGTATGTCTAAACATAAAACAGGTTAGTTCACTATTGTGTAAATATATCCAAATAATGGAAGTTGTAATTTTACCGTAATAATCACTGTAATAATTGTATTTATACCAAAATGTAACACCTGATGAAGGGTGCAAGTTACACAAAAAATCTTGCACCCGAAATGCATAGTGAATAAAGAATAACGAAGATAACACTCAGAAGTTTTTGTATCTGATGAAATGCGGTCCAGACGAAAAAATATCGGTTAACTTCTTCGGATTTAATCTATGAAGTCTCATCAATTTTTTTGAAGAAATATTTAAAGAATTGATTTTTAAAGCAATATAAAGAAAACCGCACCATTGATATAGGCCTAATACATATCTATTCTTATACTCGTAGTAGATAATTTATTTGGTTCGATAGGAATTTTAAAATTAATTATTGTTTTCTAATTCGGATATCTGAATTGTTAGAATCGATTAATTCATTTACTTATATAAGTATTTACGTTTTTACTACATATTAATCAAATACTTCATACTCTTCAGAGATATTTAGTATTGATCTAGTTTACTTTAAAAGAATTGGCGATCGATATTTGTTGGACTTGGAAAATACAAGTATTCATTTTACAAGTCCTTTTCAAACGTGATAATTTGAATTAATTTTGCGCTGTGATAACAGATCAAAGTTCTTAAAGTAAAATGTTTCTGCTCGTCCACGTCTTTCGTATAATGTCCGTGAATAAAACAACTGTAAAATTATTAGCTTCTTACAAATTTTTATGTAGTAGTATTATCTTAAGTAATAATTACAATAAATTTATTAATATTCTTTATACTAATTTTTATTATACTAAAATTTCAGTAACTAAATTTTTGACATTATTCTATCAAAATAGAATTAGAGATCATTCGAGATCATAAATTGATATATTTCGTCCATTGATTGGGAAATATTTTGTTTTAATAAGTTAAAAATTAAACTAAGTTAAAAAACATAATATTAAATATTTACTTTATTAATTCTTCTTTCAGCAATAATTTCACATCTTGTAAATCTTTGATTATTATAAGACTGAATAAATTCCAAAATTAATTACCGTACATAAAATATTACTAAATTTTATGTACGGTGATAATTAAAATTCTAATATAACTGAATAAATTCATTCAGTTATATTAGAATTTTTCGTATTCTTTATCGAATACTAATTGAATATACTGTCATTTGATATTGTTCTGTAAGAATCTAAGGTTTTCCTAAGAAATACTATTTGCATATTTTTCTTTCTTTTTCTTGCCAGACAGAAATTTTTAAAATATAATCTGACTCAATGCATTGCAGATAATATTACGTCAAAGTAAATTCACGACTTCGAAATTTTTTTCAATAACTAAAAGCTATAAATAGATTAAAAAGATTTTTTTTATTAGAAAATATTTCAGAAAGTCTGTTTGAAAAATTCAAATCTATTCCACTCTACATTTATTTCAAATATATTTGATGTATTATGTAAGAGACCAGTCTCTTGCATATTATTACTCTTCATATATCATAGTTTGTAATGATAAGGAAGACATAACTGTGTGTTACACACTACATCTAGCATCTGTGAAAACAATATATTTTTAATAGTAGTATCGGCGTTGCAAAAACTGAATGAGTAAACATTACGTTGTAAATTTTTAATGATATTTATATTTATTCAATTAAAATATTTAATTATATCCATTTTGAAAAAATTACATTAAATTTTAATGTTTTGGGGCTGAAATTTGAAAAACATTCTAGATCTATGTGTTCCCACTGTCGTCCGTCAGCTGTATGTCTTTCCTTAATCTTAATCTCGATAACGGAGTTAGACGAAACCGGAGATGAAAATTTTAGAAGCAGGAGACCCCTGATTAATTATATTCAAACTTCCTATGTAACCCGGAAGTCACGTTATTTCAATTCAAAAATTTTCTCCTGAAAGGTGTTAGATAGATGACCGGGACGGCTCTATTGTTAAAGGTAAAGTATGATGTACAGTACAGGAATAAGCCACTACTAATTTGAGGTGGAAAGCATATATTTTAAATTAAATAAATTAAAAATATGATTAAAAATTGCAGCCCTGCATTATGACGATGTCACAATAAATAATTGCTCGTTAAATATAACTTTTAAACATCGAAAAGATATTTTTATACTTTGATGTGTATAAAAAATTTTAATTAATTTATTTACTTTATTTAAATAAATTTATAATTTTGTATATATATATATATAATTTATATCCTATAATTTAACCCATCTATCTTTTTCAAGATTTATATCTAGCGCAAATATAATTTCGTTTTTTATAATCCTGAATGTTCAAACATCTATTTATCGCACAGCTATTTAATTGACGATTTTTTGATAGTACTTAATTAATTTAAAGAACAATTTAACACTTTGATTAATTTGTTTAAATATAAATACACAAAATATAAAGTAAGTAATTCTGTTATAAGAATCGCTATATTTCGTATGACGGCTGCTTGGAAGAGGATTAATCTCATCTTTAACTTCAACTGTTTATTTTGTTCTAATTGTGTCAAGTTTTAGCTTTATATGTTAAAGGTTTTCGATTGTTATTTATTTGTAGTTATTTAAAAAAAAAACGGTTATCTCTTATTAGATTAACTAAATATAAGACTAAACATCTAAATGTAAATATAAAATATAAAGCAAAAATATTAGCAAATTATGAAAATAACAAAAACGTTGAAAATCATAAATAAAATAATGAAATTAAAATGTTTAATTAATTAAATTTATAAATTTTTTATTACTTAGTGTGTGTGATTTAATTTATTTGCAATTTTGAATATTTAAACGAACATAAATCCTATAATTTAATTTACAGAATATATATATCATCTTCCTTCATGTTTTACACAATAACTTTATTACATTAACTTAAAAAATAAATAATCGAAATTAAAGTAATACATGATTCTTTGGTAAACATATTTTTATCATAAAAACCAATTTATCCATGATTTATTATCTAGAATATAAAGTTACTCGATGCTTTCAGAAAAAGAAATATCAGCGATATTCTTGCTCCACTTTTAAAAGAAAATGTTAATTAGCAAAGACAATCAAAATAAATACGTAATTAATAGCAGCAAACAACAACTATTAATCATTATTAATGAAAGGGTTTGATTAAGAATAGATTGCTGTCTACAACCATTTTTTAAATGAAGTTTTGTTAATTACTGTTTAATTAGAATATTTATTACAAGTAACATAAATATTTTAAATAATGTCATTAAAACTTTATAATCGGATTAATAAATTTCATTTCATTTTACACGTTCGTTGATCCTATTACACATTAAAGACTAAGAAATCTTCGGGAGCTTGTATATAGTAAGAGTCGTAAGATGAAATCAACTCAACATAAAATGAATTACTATCTGAAAACATATTGTATTTTTTAAATTGATTTTATTTCCTGTTGCCACATTTTTTTATTTTCTCTATAACCGTTACAACTTAAACATTAAAAACGCGGACATTTCTCTCACAAAAAATTGTTTACTTTTAAAAATATTAAAATAATTGTTTAGTTAATGAGATTTAAATGTCTAAAATATTTTTTATGAGTAAAATTTTAAAAAGTTTTATTTATGAAGAACGTTCTATTTTAATAATTTATTATATTTCGAGAATTTTAGCAACTTTTCATGCAGTTATTTCTCTGAAATAAATATTAGATGATGGTAATTAAAATATCCATATTTATCGCTGTCTGGAGAGATACACAGCTGTCGAAATACAACCAAATCTGGTATAGTGACATTATAGAAATGTCTTCGGGGTATGTCCTGAAAAAATTACTACCAAAACTCACTTCAAGGTTAAAAAATTTTATTTCTACCAGACACTGTGCTATACAGAAACCTTAGCTATATAAGGAATACTGCTCGATGTGGCCTCCAGTTTAAAGGTGTAAAACCTGAAGGAAAAGATTATGTATACGACAGCCGACCGTAGTTGATCTCCTCTGATGCTTCTCACAAGAAATGTGATATTATTTTTCCTGGCTATCAGATTTGCAACGTGTCCTCTATAAACTACACTTTTCAAGTAACCCACAACCAAATTTCGTACCGATAAGATTGCAAAGATTGCAACACTAAAAATGCCATCGTGGTAAGTTTCGGTACAATTTTATGCGAAAATATCTTTGGTTCGTCCCGAAATGTCAGCGTTCCGAATCTTGTTGCCTTTGGACTGCTAAATATCTCTCTAGAGCGTTGAATACAGACACTTTAATTACAATCGCCCGATATATATCAAATAGAAATAGATAATTAAATTAAAATATTAAATAAATATATATATATATTAATATTTTAATTTAATTATATATATATAATAAATATATAATATATTTATTATATATTTATTAAATTAAATATATATTATATATATATTTAATTTAATAAATATAATTTATTATATATGTATATATATTTAATATATATTATATATTTATTGTATATAAATACAGGTAGGCTTGCTACAACGCAGTAACTTTACAGCGATTTTTCGCTCCAACGCGATTGGAAAAACGCGGAAATTTTCTTACAACGCGGTACTTTTACAACGCGGTTTAGGGTATTTAGAAATGAATTATCTTTCGCATAACAGAAAAATCGCAACGGATCACATAAGTGCAGTGGAACTTGATGAAACAAGCTCAGATCTTGAAATAAGGCCAGTCAAACATTCTCGAACAACTGTAATAAGTGACGATTTGGACTGAATTTGTGAGCATAACATTATGTTTCTTTTTGATTTTGACTTCAAATCATAATCTTTTTAGTTTTTATATGATGTTGAATTTTATTTAAGCTTTTTATGTACATCAATTTAAAAAATGATGAAAATGTTACACCATAAAAGGCAGTTTTTCTCTTTTTACAACTGAATCCCAGTTTTTGTATTAAGTTGTGTCTCCTATAACGCGATTTCCCACAACGCTGTATTTTCCAGGAACGTATCTACCGCGTTGTAGGAGGCCTACCTGTATATAATAAATATATTATATATTTATATATATTTGTATAAGTAATTTTCAGAGAAATTTCTGTAAAAAATCTTTTACAAAATATTGAAAGTAGTTTTTTTAATTAATTTTATCGATCGTTCAAAATTAATTTTAAAAAATAATACTAACATTATTTTCATCAGCGTTGTCACCTGTCATTTATCTTCAATATTATCGTAAAACATAATAATCTTTTAAAATTTGTTATTTCACTTATTTTATAGGTGGTACTTCTATTTAATCATTAAGTACGTTTCAAAACAGATAAAAGTTAATTTATATGTGATTTGTTTTTATGGCATAAAAATTGCATCTAAATAGAATTGTCTCTTTTGCATTATCTATTTCTAAATTGAAATCTTATGATTGTTGTAAGTAATGATCTGTACGACTAGTTATAGCCTAAAATCGATTTGTGACGCTACATCAGCAGCTGCAGTATAAATATTTAAATTAATTATTGAGAATATTCTGAATAAAAGAATTTTATTTCCTCTCATAGTTTTCATTTAAATAAAATTTAAATTTTACAAATACTACATTGAAAAAGGTTCCAATTCCAATTAAAAATTATTTATATTTTTGTCCCACAATACGATTTTTAAAACATTACGTAGTATATTTTATTACTGTCTAAGATTTATTATATAGTCTTGCATAAAAACCTATTCCTAATAATGTCCGAAAAGTCCGTCCTATAAGGTGTAGACAATTCAAGTAAATGTTTAAACGTGGGTACTTAAATTCAATGCATTTATTAATAAGGCTTATTGCATCCTCACAATATATTGTGTTTGATACATTGATGTTTATAGAATTCTTAAAACAGGTGTTACGAGTTGAAGTTATCGGGCAAAAATCGATAAAACAAATTTTCTTTATCACGTACGAAAACTAGACTCGTGTATCTGTTCACAGCTAGATCAAAACATTTCTTTATCCTAAATGCGTGTAGAAATATAAATCTGTAAATCATTATACTTAACAAACTCTAAAGTTAGTAAGCATTTATTTATGTAGATTATACAGGATACAATTTACTTCGATGGAAAATGTTCACTATAAGGATTAAATTGTTTTGAAAATGATTTGTTAATTTACTTAATTTATTTGAAAAATTTTTAATTCTGTTACGAGTAAGAAAATATCAAAATTTTGTGCTTTTTTATTCGAATATAAACCAATTTCCAAATCGGAACAGTCAGAAACAAACTAATTAAAAGTATTATAAAAAATTTCTGTTATAACAGTAATCCAATATAACGATTTAATATCTCGCTTTTCTCGTTTGAAATTGGCACTAAATCGAGTGTGGTGCTAAACCGAAGAACCTCAATCAATAATCATATTGATGTCACAATCAATCAATAATCATATTGATGTCACAATCGTGTGTGAACTTATTTTAGGACCTGGCCTATAGTGATTTGGAAGTTTCAGTAACATGATTTGGGGATAAGAATTTTGGTTTTTACGCAAAATCCTATATTTAGTAATTGACGGATGCCGAAGGGTACGGTACTCTATTTAATATTTATAGGGAAGATCAGTTACAAGTATTCATTAATACTTTACGAGAATAGCGCTATTTAAAACGACGTTATATAGAGGTTTGACGTTCATGTTTTTAATTAATTAAATGCGATTATAAATCAAAATACGAAAAAAATGTTATCTAGTACTAAATTTAAAGTACAACAAACGCGTGAAATATATTTTTCTAATATTGAAAATAATTTATCATTACGTTATATTTCGTATATTATTAATTAATGTGTAATCATTACGTAAATCTCTCACCGTATAAAAATAGCGCAAGGGTATTAAGTTCTTGTACTTTATTTGCGGCAATATCTTCGGCATGTCAGAAATGTTATCATATCAAATTTCGTTGAATTTGGACTGCTAAATATCTCTACAGACAACACTGAACAAGAGTAATTTAATTACGATTATCCGATATATAATGGTCTTCACTTACAATATTTAAATAGAAATACAAGTAGAGAACAATCATAAATAATTAACATTACATTAAAAAATTACATTAAAAATTAAAGAATAGCTTTCTTAAATCTTCTATTCTGGCTTTCTGTATCTCATAAGCCATACATTGTTTCAACACTATTACTTTGAATCGTTTATAAAGTCACAAGGTAGCCTTCCTTTGTTCAGTGTATGAAAATTGATTGCTAACCCGAAGTATTGGTATTCGTACTGTTTAATTTGGTTTAAACTGAACCAGGACGTTACCGATAATGTTTTATTTCAAAACGTTCAAAAATTTTAAGTTATGTAAAATTCCTAAACTTTTATTTGGAAAAAAAATTAAATTAAAAAGGAATGTAAGTAATCGCAGGACTATTTACAGTTTAATGGGTCTAATAAATTTCAATTAAGCGTTAAATGCTTGTATGGTTTAAATCACCATGCCATTTCCATCCTCTTGCTAATTAGAAAGGCGATCTCCAAAGAAAGATATAAAGCAGCAATTTTCAATTGAATAAAATTATAATTTTCCGAACATAAATTCAAATATATCAATTCTATTTAATATTAAGGAATATTGTTTTGAAACTTTTTATAACTTATTCGATTTTTTTAATAATAATAATACGAAGGTAATCCAAAAAGTAAGGTCTCCTATTTTTTTTAAAATACAAAGAAACGTTTATTTTCAATAATGTTCATATAATTTTAAAGCTTGAACATATATCTATTTTTCTACATAATCGCCATTTTGTCCGATGCATTTTTGTAGGTGCTGTGGCAATTTTTGTATGCCCATGTCATACCAGCTCGCCGCCATGTCGCGGGACCCATCTTGCGCATACTTTCCGATATTGCAACTTTCCGTAAAAATCCTATAAATGGTGCTTCGGGGAACCCCAAGAACCAAAATACAAAGATCATCCAGAGAGATTTTCCGATCTTCATGCATGGTTTGTTCAACCTTCACGACTGTCTCATCGGAAATTGACAGTCTCTCGCTTCTTTCTTCATCGTGAATTTCAGTACGATCAGCTGTATACTCTCTACACCACTTGAGGACGTTTCTTGACATCTATGCACGACTCACCATACACTTCCATCAATTGGCGATGAATTTCAATCGGTTTAACACGACATGGCGGCTAGCTGGTATGACATGGGCATACAAAAATTGCCACAGCGCATATATAAATGCATTGACCGAAATAGTGATTATGTAGAAAAATAGATAAATGTTCAATTTTTAAAATGATATGAACATTATTGAAAATAAACGTTTCTTTCTGTTTAAAAAAAAAATAGGAGACCTTACTTTTGAGATTACCCTCGTAATTATATAAGAAAATCTAAATTATTAAGAATTGTAATTAATTTATTATAATTCAAAATGTTTTTATAAACAGTAAAATTTTGTTTATTAATTATCTATAATATTTAATATTTAATTATATTTTCAATTTTTTATTTCATCGTTTGTTAAAAGTTATACTAATCTAAAATTTTGATTTTTTTCCAAAATCTGAAAACTTTATACGTACGATAAACACACTTTGTAATTTTGAAGGATACTACATGTAAACTAAATCACATTTTTATAAACGTTTGAATCTTACCAATTAATTATAATTATGCATAATTCAAATCTTGCAGTATTGATTTGTAATTTTAGCACCTTATACAGGGTGGGCCAGCGAAAACGAAACGGCAGAGTGTTCGTGTTCGTCCAAGCAAATCGCTCGGACAGGTCGATTTTACTCTCGAGGGGACATCTTTTGCAATAAAGTTTTTGCGATTCTGAATATTAACTAAACAAACATTTTTTTCGAAATAAATGATTGTTTACTTAAAACAAAATAATTAAGTTTTTAAAATTTTTTGTTGTCTGTTGTATTCAGAATCGCAAAAACTTTATTGCAAAAGATGTCCCCTCGAGAATAAAATCGACCTGTCCGAGCGCTTTGCTTGGACGAACACGAACACTCTGCCGTTTCGTTTTCGCTGGCCCACCCTGTATATTAAATCATCTAATTTCTTTGGAACATTAGAATTACCTAAAGACTACGATGATATATTTTCGATTCATGATTGATAATTTTGATATTAAAATGATTACATAAAATTAGATTTCTTTCATAAGGCACCAGAATGTAATAAGCTATATAACTGGTTTTTATTTTCCTTATTACAAGTAGGGTCCGGTGGGACTCTACTTGCAATAGTATGATACAATACAGATAAGAGATGAGAGACGAGAGACGATTTTTCATAAGTTATGAAAAATCGTCTCTCGTCTTGGGAAACTTTTCAAAAATCTTCAGAACTCGGATCATATTTAAACCCAAACATCCGCGGTGATAATACAACTGGTGGCAAAAGCGTTCACTTTAAATTCTGCAACGAATTTAAATGTATTATGCTACGTTTTCCATTTCGAATCATTTACCAGAATAGCAATTTGAATAAATAATCATTATGATTATTTATTCTAATTCCTTGTGATAATTTATTCTATATGATTTGTAAAGTTTTATCAAAATATCGTTACTTTTTATATTTAAAATTTCTTGGTTATTAAATAATATTCGATATAACAATACACAAATTATTTTAATCTAAATAAATATTTTATCTTAATAAAATGGAGAAAAATCCACATTTTATTTCAAATAATATTAAAAATTCACGAATAATTTTATTCGCAGACCTTTGCTTTAAAAGTAAATGTAATTATTAAAATGTATTATTTAACACAACATAATATATTTTTTAATTCATAATTTCAGTTTTGTTACTTCGGTAAAGTAGTCTATGTTGCGAAAAACTAATAATTACAATTGGGTATTAGTTCTTCAATTATGACTAAGATAATATTGGCATCATCAAAATAAAAAAATATTTTCATTACTATAATACCAAACTATAAACCAAATTTATAAGATCGGACGAATTCTTACATTAAGCAGACTTGAATACTTGTAGTTAATAGCGTTTCTTTTGATATTTCCAGTTAAAATCTATTCTATAACGAGCAATTATTTATTGTGACATCTCACAATGCCTGGCTTCAATTTTTAATCATATATTTTTAATTAATATAACTTAAAATGTGTATATGCTCTCCACTTAAAATTAGTAGTATTTTGCCCCTATAAATCATACTTTTCCTTTAATTATGGAGTCGTGACGGACATCTATCTAACACCTTTCAGGGAAAAATATCAAATTGTAGCCCATTTATTCACATGTATTAGCATAAAGCTAAATCAAATGTATTTCCTACTCCAATTTTTTCAATACAAAATTATATTAACATTAAATATGAGAACGAGAATATATTCAAAGTAATTAACTAAAAATAAATTTTTATGAGTATCTAATACCTGTTTATTTCAAGTTTATATTCGAATTTTTAGAAAGTTTAAGCTATTTATCGGAGTTCTTTACCTAACTTTAAGATTTACATGAAATAAACTTTAATTACATTTATACCTTTATAATTTATATTTCAAATGTATATATAAACATTAATTTACTTTATAAATCTAAAAATAATAAAATTATAGAATAAGGATTTAATTGTTACTTTTAATTATATTGATATCAAAGTAACCTTGACATTAAATTAAATATACTCTGGAGACTGAATACGTTATGCTGTAATAAATTATTTCCATCATCTTGTTATAATAAATTTGAAATATTTTTCAACTAATTGTAACTGTGTATAATGAATGAATCAGTTTTGTGATATAAAATGTTTCTATCGTATGAAAAAAAGTGCATAATCATAAAAGGCGTAACAACAGATTATTTTATGATCATCAATAGTTTATATTTTATCATGTATAAAAGATAAATTCTGAGAGAAAAATATACCAATTAATAATTGTGTAGAATTTATTTTGCATAACGACAAAAATACACAAACGTAAATACATCAAAAATTGAAAGATACTAAAACATCGTTACTGATGAAATTTAATTTTATCATAATCATACGCTTAATGCCCGAAGGACATTTTTTTTTTCATCCAGTGCCAGATAACTCGATTTCTGTAAGCTAGCACTATACTACTTCGTTAAATCAGCAATCACATTCCATGGATTATTCTTATTCCGTTTCTATTATTTATTAATCAAGTAAACACTAGGTTGTTGAAGTTTGATTGTTTTGCAAATGTGCGCAAACAGTGTTTTCGCTACATAGTCTAATGAGGTAGAATTTCTTGTCATTATATTTTACGAATAGAGTACAACTGACAGAAAATCTATTTTAGATAACAAATTATATAAAGGAGTGTATTACATAATTCATTCTCCACCTGTCCTATTCTTAGTATCTTTCTATAACAGCTTATCTCGAATGTCAATGTTATCTTTCTTTATCTTTGGTTAACGTTTGGTTATCATGCATTCGTACATCCTGTAGCTAAAAATGCATGTTTCCAAAATACTAAGCTTTGTTCGTATATTACACTCTTTATTTATGTGAATTTTTGCTTCCGCATTGATATGTAAAAATAGGATTGCAGTCTAAAACATGTTGGCAATTGATATTATGCGCTGCAAGTAACGCGATATACATCATTAATAAACAACATAAAATATGCAAATATCAATACAAAAATTTCAAACACGTGCATGTGAGAAATATCCGTGTAGATTTTATTAAACTGCTGTCAAATAAACTGTAAAACTAGAGAAAGAATTTAAATACTTATTTCAATAAGCAATCAGATAGGGTAAAAAAATCGATGATTTTCGATTTGGTTATTTACATTAATTTTGACCAAGATTTCGATTAAATCAGTTAAATTGTCAGTTATGAACCAGGAGTAAGTAGCTTTTAATTAATCACGAAGCTTAACCTACACGTAATGACATTATTTTCAATCTTTCAACTTTTTATTTCGTCGTTTCTATGTAACTTACAGAATCACCAAACTGTCAGTTAAAAAAGAGTATAAAATGTAGATGCCAAAATGCCAAAATTCATTTAATTATAATCTTTCAGAATTATCGGAACATCTAATAATTCTAGATATATCAATCAAGATTTTAATATACAGGATTAATTACCAGTTCGATCATTTTCCTTTGTGGTGTAATTTATTCAATCAGGTTAGTGTGTGCAATTAGTTAAATGTTCGAAAAATCTGTATTTGTTTTGAATCTCAACAAAAAAATTAGCTTTTATATGATATAATTCAGCGTTCAGAGAAAGTTATAATGTAACTAAAAGTAGTTGTAATCACTGTGAACTTAAATTTAATAGCTAACGGGCATTTGTTTATTGTGACATCGTCACAATAATCGGACTGCATTTTTAATTATCTTTTAACTTAAAAAGTCACGTGACTTCCGTTCCAGATCGGGTGTATAGTTAATAGGGGCCTCAGGCTTTCCTAAGCTTTCCATATCTGATCTCGCTTTTCATCTGTCTAAAGGAGGATGCACACATGCGGCGCGGCAAGGAAAAGCGGTGACGCAAACGCGTCTTCGCCGCGCGGCAGCTAGACCACACAAGCGGCAATCCGTTTACATTTCGGCGCATGCGTTCAGTATTCAAGATGGCGAACGATATCGATGCTCTGCTATCCACGTGTTTACAAATTTTGTTTTGTACGGCTCGTTTTATTTAGCTAGAATATTTTGTCGAAGATTCGAATGAATATTTTGGATTAGAGATATCGTATTGGCAAGAATCTTGCCGAGATATTTTGTTGGATCGATAAAGAACTAATGTACAAAATAGGCTTATTCTTCGATTAAGATCTCTCGATAAAGAATACTATTTCGAGTAAGATTCGGTTGTTTGTTCTTTGAATTAAATAATATATGATTACTGTATCTGTGTAGAATTTGTGTTAAATTTATTATTCTTTCCTCTTTATTCTGATGTTAGTTATCTCGGTTAACCACGTCGAACTTTCCGCTATTAAAACACCACGTGATTGTATTTTCTCACGTGACTGCCAGACGAAATGTTATTGGCTGATAGAAACGCGTCTTGGCGGCGGCCGCCGCGAAAGATAGAATTCGACCAACTTTCGCGGCATGAGAAAAGCGGCACGAAATAGACCTCTGTAGCGAGAAAAAGTGACGTCATTCTGCCACTTTTCCTTGCCGCGCCGCATGTGTGCATCCGGCTTAACTCCGTTCCCCGAGATTAATGAAGCACAGACAAATAGACGAACGATAGTAGGAATATACAAAGCTGAACACAATAAAGAAAATATATTTCTGTTTGCAGACAATACATACATAATGCGTCTTTAAACAATACGTCCTTTCCCACGCAGATGAGGGATAAGACAATTCCTTCTATTCGAGGCTTCTCGTCCGCCTTCAAATGTAAAATAGTCCAATACTTCCCTCTAGCGGTGGCAGCACAATTAAAAAATAATTTACAATTTTTAAATACTTTAAATAAAATATTTTAAAAATTGTGAATTATTTTTTTAATTGTGCTGCCACCGCTAGAGGGAAGTATTGGACTATTTTACATTTGAAGGCGGACGAGAAGCCTCGAATAGAAGGAATTGTCTTATCCCTCATCTGCGTGGGAAAGGACGTATTGTTTAAAGACGCATTATGCATGTATTGTCTGCAAAGAAAAATATATTTTCTTTATTGTATTACATCGTCCTGGCTTATTTTAAAAAATACAAAGCTGAAAATTGCAGCCTAAAAATTATTATATCATTGCGTAAATATTCGTTTTAAGTTTGGTAATAATCACGTGTTGAAGGAAACATTCGCGAGTGTTACCTTTTATAAACTATCTTCTATATTTATGGCTTGAACAGTTAAAATGCATTAACTTGACTCGTTTTGTGAACTACTCATTCCTATCAACAAAATCCAAGAAAGAAAACAACTTTTAATTCAATTTATTAATGATAATGTCACATCGAGAAAAAAGGTTTTCATTTCAAGATGTGGCAATAAAATTACGAGTTATAAAATAAATATGTTTTGTAAAAGACTGTACTTAAGATTTTGTGGTACTTTTCTTTTTTGGTCTGCTATTTTTATAGCTTGCTATTTTTCGTCAGAGAGATTTAAGAGTTCTATGAACAATGTTTACGGATATTAATTCTTTCATAACGATAATTAAAATAAATCAAGTTTGAAAAAAATTATAAATAATGTGTTTTATTTTATCCCAAGGGAGGTTAAAGGATTAAATAAATAAGGTCTTAAAAGAAAAAGACTTTTTATGTTTATATCTATAAACAAAACGTATCAAAATACGTTGTATGAGGTTTTCAGTGATTAGTATTTGATGCGTAAAAACTTAATAGTATAAAAAATAATAAATTTAAAGAGTTTAATCCGTTAAAAATAAACCGTTTAAATTTATTATTTTAAATATCTGAGGGCATATCTTTCTTTGCCATAAATTATCCAGAAACGAAAATCGAAATAGTTGTTTTCTCGCAGATAATGAACACAGAATAAAAGATACTTTTTCCATTAGTTTATCCAAATATTTTACCATATCTATGAAAACGTAGACAGTAATTTACCTCCTAAGTTCTTATGCAATATTTTTGAGAAAAAATGTAATTCAATCCTAAAAATTTAGTTTAACAAATTAACTGATAAATTGTGTTTCATTTAAGAAACAAATGTTTTTATTGTTTGGTAGTTAATGAAATTTTGATATTTCTTCGCGTAATAATTTATGTTTATTGAATCCTATCGTGTAATTTTCCATGCCCGTTGAATACGGACATGGAAAGTTACTCGACTCGGTGCTTGACATAATTACAAAACTATATTATATGATATCATCATATAAATGATAGCTATTCCAAAATTGGAATAATTATGTTATATTATAGTTTTCGAATAATGTGTATTTATAAATTTACACGTTATTTTAAAATGCATTAATAAAATCTGAAAAATAAATCGTGCAGTATAAATAGACATTTAACGTAGCCTTAATTTAACAAAATAATAATCTATTCCTGTAAATGAAAATTGATATTGTTTACTTATATTGTAAACGAGCTATCGATTTTCCCCAAATAACTTTTCTTGCAGCAATCAAACGTTGGTTCTCCACTCTAAAAGAAAATGAGTAAACTTGATACGGAAATACTGGAACCTTTAAAAAATTATAGAAATATGGGACATTTATACCTTCTCCGAACTATACAAAAAATCTTATATTGAATGTCAAAATTATTTTTTCTCTTAATTCTGTAGTTGGTGAATTTGCATATGATTCGAAGACTTTCTGTAATATACTTCCTTGATTCTCTAGATGTACTAAATCTCGCTCACATAACTTTCCAGATGACTCCGTATTTAATATTTATAATTCAACAAAGTCACGTTATCTCTAGTTTCACTCTAATGCCGCCTTTGACTCTTTACAACCACTCCATTTAAATGCAAATTCTATCAGCTTAGTTTTTTCTTTCCAAGAAGTGAAATCTTCAATTTACAACATTTCACATAGTGAAAAGTCCTGATAATTTAACGTAGTTCCTTACTTTTGTATACCAACTTTTCCCCTGTTGCTACTATTGTTCTGTCAAAAATTTTCACTGATACAATAAATGAGGTTTATGTTCCTGCTAATGGAAAAAATTTGTTTATTATTGCCATTCCTAAGAAAGAATTAAATACTTATCGCCCAATATCTTCATCATCCTCAATGTTAAAAGTTTTTGAGTATTGTGTCTTCGGCCTTTTTATTCGTCTATAGAAGCCAAAATCTTCCCCTACCAACATTGCGATTTACAACAGCGTTCCACTTGCACTAGTCTTTTGCAACTTCAATCTCTAACTACAAGGGTATTAACAACTTCGAGTCTAAAAATGCTTCGTACGTTGTTTATTTTGACATCGAGCAGGCTTTTGTAAGCTACTCCTTTTTCGCTTAATTGGCATTTTGAGGAACCATTACAATATTAACTAGAGTTATAAGCTGGTTAAACCAGTATTCCTATTCAGAACTTTTACAATTAATCTTGATAATTTTAATTGTAGAAGTTCACTTCTCTTCTATCTGTGGAATATCTTGGGGTCTAGTTCTTAGCAGTCTACTTCTGTCGCTTACATAGATTTTATTATATATAATATCAATATTATATTATATGCCAACAACACCAAAAAGTTATAAACTTTGATCTCACAATTTTACAAAAAGACGTTTGCAATTTAATTGATACTCTCGAGTCTTTTAATCCTTTCCTTAATTTTAATAAAACCATTATGATGTGCTTTACACTAATAAGAAAGATACTCCCTTTAGACTCAATTTACATTAATGGGCTTCCTATTAAATATGTTGATATCATCTCTAATCTAGGTATTCTTCTTGATAGACGTTTAACATTTCGTAAAATATAGATAACATTATTAAAAATTTGAGTGTTAACATAGGTACGATAGACATCACTGTCGACTTACTTCTCATGTTGTATCGAGATCTTTAATCTTTGTCAATTATTAATCTATTATTTATTGTTTACGCCTTTGGTGTATGTCTATCCCTATTCTCATACAAAAAGCACGAAATTCGTTTGACAAAGTATATCTTTTTAATAAATTGTCTAACTTTTCTCTTACTACTTATGACGAAGTTGCCATATAAACACTCGGCCATCTTCTTTGGCCAACGTATTTTTATATTTTAATCGGGTATTGTGCTTTAAGATTTTTAACGGTTACCTCTACTCTAATCAGAGTCCTTATTCGTATTGCTAGGAATACAACTTGTATGGCAATTCCCAAATTCAGACTTTTTCTACAGAGGAATTCAGAACTCACATCAGACAGAAAATTTTCTATTTCGTGATTTTACTTTTTTAAAAAAAATAAATGCAAGAATCTGTCCTACGGATTTTAGGACTTTGATTCATAAATTTTATACATTAATTTTTTTAAATTATATATCTCTTCCTTTTAGGATGTTCGTGCCTTTCATTTTTTCATATCCCATTGCTATGTTTTTTATTTTTTTATTTAGCTTTTCAACGTATTTTTTCTCTTTTAAATCTTACCTCGGACTTTTTTGATGATGTGTTTTATACATATTTTTTGTTGACAGTTTTTGGTGTATATTTTACTATGTATTATTGTATTTTTGATGCTTTTGATATCTGTGTTCTTATCGGGTTTGTCTTGATGGGTGGGCAATTATGATCAGTCCTAATAAACTATGAACAGAAGCAGGGAATAAAGAATTAGATTTATAATCAAGTAATTATTTATTAAGAAGTTGTCAAGCAGGCCGAGCACAAGATTTTTAAAAGTGTAGTTTTAAAAAAATAAATTTTTTCATGGTATGTTAATTTTTACAATAGTTATATAAAGTAACACAGTACAGTGCACTAAGGAGAAACTAAAGATACAAAATAAATATGTTATATATAATATACTGTAATTTTAATTACGCCTAAGTTTTTAATTCTTCCCAAACGAGAGGATTAAATCCCCAAAACGCTCTCTGCATGTCCAGCATTGTCATGAAGTGCATTAGTTATAAAGAAACATACGTGATGTTAATAATTTCTTCATTAGTTTTACTTTACTTTATTTGTATACGGCAACGTAGATGACCTGTCGAGGACTATTCAGAAATATCAAAAAATGACGAACAAATAATGAGAGTTATAATTATACTTAATAACGTAAATGTCAATATCAATATTTCATCGCCCGAGTAATAAAATGTTTATCTTTTATGAAAGACTTCATAATAAAAGATTAGTTATATTTTAAAAAATGCAGTTTGTCAATAACAACCAGCTTAAAAGAATTTAATAATGATGCCAATATGTCTTCTTGACACGTTTAACGTATCCATAAGTCAAATGGGGAATAGCCTGTTGGTACACGATGTTTTTTCCTAGAATTCGTATTATCGTAAGTGAATAATGTGTATCCATTCGGTGCTAAGTGGGTCTAATACGTCAAATTGAAATTTTAACAATAATATAAGAATAAACCCATATAATAAGAAAAAGATAAACACGACTGGTTTTTATCTTTTTCTTATTATTAATATATGGGTTTATTATGTTTACTCATATTTACGACAACAATAAGTAACTTTAGTTAAATTCTAAGCATATCCTAAGTCTTATCCTAGGAATAATTCGGAAAAAGAAATACGTAAAGGTATAAAAGCATTATTTCTATTAAAATTATGTTCTTTTATTGATTAATTTTTTTGTGTACTAATTTAAAAATTCGGTCTTTACTCTTTATTTAGCTATCAAGTAATTCTAGTAAACATTAATTAATAACAGTAATTTCAGTTTTACCGTTTGCATGAAATAATTTATATTTAAATATTATAATTATTTTAAAATTGTTGTATTAGTGGTTATTTTTTCAAAATGTCTTATTTTTGTCTGTCAATAATATTCCTATGAATTAAATATTTTTTTTCAAAATTATTTTACAACTTATTTAGTGGTACAATATAAAAAGAGAATCTTAGTTAAATAAAAAATGTTCTCCGGGTTACTTTTTAGTCTTCCGGTTCTTTTTCAGCTTTATATAAATTAATTGGGTAAAAACACAAAACAACAGTTTATTTTATAAATTATATACAATTCTCCATGTATCCACGAGCTGTATAAAACAAAATCTTTCGGAGGAAGGTCTCGACAATCTCGATACTCATTCTATAAAATAACATTTCCAAAACCCAATTCTATTAAGTTGCTCCATTCGAATTCTCTACGAAAATTTTAAGTGGGAATGCCAAAAATACGTGAAGTTTTACAAATTCGAATTGTTAGATTCTGTCGAATCCTAACATTTTTCATTTAGATTAATGAAAAACTTTCTCTGTAAACATCACAATCGAAATCACAAATATGATTTAATTTTCATATTATTATAACAAGTGGAATACTTAAATTAATAACTTTAAACTTTCTTAAACAATATATTTAAAATGAACGCTGTATTGAAACTAATTGGAATGCATTAGCAGAACATTATTGCAAAACAATAATAATTATTATGCAAAATTTTTTTAAAAGTTTTCAGAGAAATAAATATCACGGCCGTAACTTGATTCTGATAAATAAAATCTGTTCAAATACACAAGAGAACAGAGAACGCAAAGCTAACAAAAGAGATAGAAAGCTTCTTGTAGAATCTGGTTTTTCTTCGTCGGCTCGAATCCATTTTTCCATTATTTTTCCCATTATTAAAATTTTTGCTGGTTCGAAATGTCTATTTTGACATTAAAATAAGATATGTTAAGATTATAAACAACAATTGTCCCACATCGCATTAACATTATGTGATAAAATATTAATAAATGTTTAAATTAAAAAACGTTTAGTTCATCGTTCCATATTTTTTATACATCGTTTTTAAATTATTACTATTCTAAACCAAAATATAGACAAATAAATTAAATTAGTGATAAATTGACTGAAATTATATACAGTATTTTCAAAAGGCAGTGAACATCTTTATAAAAAAAAATCGATTTACATATTCTAATTAAATTATTCGTACATTATTTTCGACATTTTCCTTTTAATAATGTTTCAATAAAATTTTATAGAACAGACAGCCGGATGGTCCAGACAGTCAAACGAATAGCCTACCGCTCTGGGGACCCGGAATCGAATCCGGGTAAACAACCTAAGGAATTTTTCTTCTGAGGAAAGAGCAAAAAGTGAAAAAAAATCATGTTTATTATATTCCTGAAAAACGCTTCGTTATTTGTTTTCAGAATACGATATTATCGTATTCATAAAACACTAAATAAACCACGCTAATTTAATTATAACAGTTTACATTAAATTATTTAGTAGTAAATTAAATTTGAAGTATATCAATTTATTTTATTATTCATTTAAATACATTTTCTAAACATCTCTGACATTTTAAATAAAGAATAGCTACTCTGTATCTTACATCACTTTCTGTAAACAGTTATGAAATTATTTTCTTGCTTATGTAAATCGCAATGTCAATGTAATCGCAAATACAGAGTAGATTATAAAATATTCTTTCGAATAAAAATTTTAGTATTTTATTCAAATTGATCAGTTTATAGAAGTGAATAACATTCCTTAATTTAATATCATTTTTATAAGTTGAGTAGATGTCGAAAAAAGTTAGTAACATATTGACGAGGTTTATTATTATTTTAGATCAAAATAAATATATAAATGAGTTTTCCTTAATTGCATTATTTTCAATTCGTTAAATGATAAATAATTTTGTATACCAATTTTTTTCTTTTTTATAATACCGTGGACTCTCGCACAAAGCTGGGATACAAATTCGCATTATAGGGGAACGCGTTATACTGGAGTTCACTGTAGATTGGTATTTATAATTTTCTTCGGAGCTCACATCCGAAATCTGTCCTTGTCTTCTATCGTCAACCTATGACTTATTGTCCGGTCCATTAAGTGAGTTTTGCTGTGAGCGATTTTATCTATGCACTCCATTCAGAAAGGTAACAAAAATGGAAAAGTGTCAAAACTTTTTCCTCTCTTTTTACATTAAGTGATAGTCATACACAAAAAATCTTTTGTTCTAAAATATTTTTATAGTAAATGTATATATTATATATATTAAACTTGATAAGTTTACGCCTCAAATAATTTATACAAACGTTTACTTTTTATATTTTTACGAATACATTTATTCACTGAACTAAGAACGTCTACAAATAATCGATATCAATGAAATTAATCGAATATCTCAAAAATATATGAAAATTTTCGTTAAAAATTTCTGTTCTGACTGGAAAATTCATCAATATACTTTAACATAATTAGTCGAACACTATAAGTTTACTATTAGAAACTATATTTTTTGATTAAGTATTGAGTACAGTGTGTAACAAAATGATAACTGCGTACTATTTTGTGCAAGAATAAATGCAAATGAATCATTGTTTCAAATGTAGATATAAACAACGAAAGGACTACATTATTAGCAAAGTTAAATCTTGGGTTTCGAACTTAATTCGTTCCTAAAAGTTGTTCGAAAACCGATTTGTTCTAAAACCGAAACAAATTTGCTCATAAGAAACATTATAAAATGGATTAATTCGTTTTCAGCCCCCAAAACAAAGCCTTTTTTTACTTTTTTAGCTGTATTTCATACATTAAAATGCCTATAAAGATAATATATTATTATATCTATATAATATCTATCTATATCTACATCTATAGTGAAGGATATTCATATCTATATCTATATCGAAAAATGGACGGACTGAAGGCTTCGAACATTACAATTCGACAAATTGCGCATTCACTTTGCCACTCGGATAAAATTGTTGGGAATTATCTGTAAAATACAGATAAAATATGGTACCAATAACAATTTGAGATCGAGATAAATATCTTTGGTGCGAAATATTCAATGTACACCAATGTCTGTGCGGAAGCTTGCAGTCAGCTGCAAATCTTCTCATATGACTATTTGGCGTATTTTAAAACACACACTAAAACCTTGAATACGTAAAAGGTAAGTACTAAATTATTGATAAAGCTGTATTGAAAGAAACGTATTAACATATTTATAACCATAGGTCGGATACAGCCGAACTGCAAACGTCATCATTAGGGATTGCAATTGCTGGATCCCTCATCCAGCAATCCAGCTAGATTCAGCGCTCTGGATCCGCAAATATTCAGTTAACTTTCTAAATAATGGCGCAAAAGTCTACGTTGTCGCGTTGCCGCTTTGCTAACTACTAGGCTGCTACTAATTACTTACTCACTACTTTACTAACACTAATAATTAAATTACTTATAAATAAACTATACCTTAATCAATCCAGCAAAATTTAATAAAATAATAACGTACTCAATCGCTTTTAACGATCTTCCTCAGTTACAAAAGAATACAACATTAACTATAGAACATAAAACGTGTTTGGAATAAATATAAAAAAAATAGTGCTTAATTACATCCCATTTTTAAACAAGATACATAGATGTACTGCCAGGTCTAATAATTTTCGTATTGTATACCGACGTAATCCCACTGTTTTCAAACTTTTAAGAAACGATAAAAAGAAAGAGGATCGGAATTCAACAACAGGTATTCGGTGCCTTTACACAACCAACGTTTCAATTCCAAGCTTGTTTATGTGGGTGCAACGATGTGCAGTTTAAAACAAAGGCTCAAGAGCACAAATATACAATCAGTAAGAACCTTGACAATACTGCGCTGGCATCATACGCAAGACAGAAGGATGTTAACGTCTAATGGGATCAAGCGGCAATTATAAAAACGACGACGAATAAGCAAACGGTCTCAAACTTGTTGAGAGATTTCCAATCTCTCAACAAGTTGTTCTATTTTTTTTTTTTTTTTTTTTGGTAACCGAGGAAGATCGTTAAAAACAATTGAAAACGTTATTATTTTATTAAATTTTGCTGGATTGATAAAGGTGTAGTTTATTTAACTTATTCTACTTCCAGTACATAGTTTTATATACTTATAAATAACTACAGACTAATATGTAGAGCCTATATAAGAAAACTGGTAAGACTGATAGCCACTTTGCCACTGATTATCCATCCTTACATTATTATAATATATTAACATAAATTAATTAGTAGAATTACCTTTGCTATTATTTAACTTAAAGATTACATTATAATTATAATCTAACTAAACATTTAAAATTAATTATCTCTAAAGTGTTAAACCGAACCAAAGTTAAGTTTACTACCTAAATCTGTAAGAAGTTTTACTGATTTATAGTGATCAGTCTAAATAATAAAAGTTTCTTAAGTATTTTTAAAAAATGTTTTATTTCTTTAAAAATCCATAAATTTCTGGGTAGATAGATAGACAGATAACACTTTATTGCACCAAAAATACATACACGCTGGATCCGCGCTGGAATGATTTCAATCCAGCAAAAATCCAGCTGGATTTGAAACACTGCTGGATTGCAATCCCTAGTCATCATCGGTTGCAATTTGATAACAAACGTGTCTCCTGGACACATCAATGATTTGACGTAATTTTTCGGACAAAAAGTAGGATCTAGATGGACCTGACAGATTTCACTCCTACTAGAACAATCTCCGCACAAAACCCCCGGTATATTAATAATTAAGCGAGAAGTATCACTTGAAAGCATTTAGAGTGCTCGGAAAATCAAATTTAGTCACATTTTCATGCTGTTCAGAATGCACACTAAACGATATCAATGTCGACACCGTTCAAGATGAATGCTAAACAGTATCGAGATATGCTTAAGAAAGAATTATTTTTAAATTTAGGCATCATATCAGAAGATAATCTTTTTCCAGCAAGATAACGACAGCATCCACAAAGCCCGTTCTACCCTAAAATTGATTTTACATCATAATGCGGAGTTTTTGCCATAACCAGAACTTTCCATCGATCTCAATTGTATTGAGAATGTTTGGAGTAAAATGGTGTAAGGTGGAGGTAGTTTGACACTATTACTCGGCTCCAGCAGGCTGTACTATTGACGTGAAACAAAGTATCAATGTCGTCGTAGCATAGCCTGATGATATCAATGCACAAGCGGTGAAGTGTAGTTATTCAGGATAATGGTGCCTAGGTTTATTAGCCTATTACGATTTTATTTGAAATTTTACAGTTATGAAAACTGTCTATATTCTGTTGTACTCATACTTAGAGCTCTTGCTAACCATGTTTTCTTTCTTTTGTTTAATAACTAATAGTAAAAAAAAATATTAGTTATAGCGTTCTGACACGTTCTATAGCAACAACGTTTCTTTAGCTTTTACTATATCGTAGATAGCATCAAACCTTCAATGCAACTATCATTGTGTTATACACCGTATTCGGCTACATTGATAACAATCTTGACAGGCTAATCTTGTTTGTATGAAGCAAGACAGCAGATGTTCATACAAAAGATTTAGCAGACATTTCGTTTAACAAACATCCATCACCGTCATTGATTATATTTCCATTTATGAAAACAGAACTGGTAAGTTTATGTAGCCTCTTTTAATAAACGAACAGCAACATTAATAAACGCAGTATACTATATCTCATTCAAAAATCTTTTTACCAAATTCAGATCATATGTTTAGATAATGTTTCATTCTGACGAACCTGTCAACTGTACAATTATACAGTTGACAGGTTAAAAATTGACATGTTTGGAAAAATAATAATCTGCAAAGAACTGAAAAAAAATATACTTCAAATATCCAATATAGTAGCTGTTTTATATATATTTCCGTAAATGTCTCTCTCTTTAATCCGAATAAAAAAAAAAAAAATCGGTAGACTATCACACAGCCATAAGGTTAGGGACTTCTTTTATTACATTTCCATATGCATTTGGGCTTATTTAATTTCTATGTCCTTGTTAGAATTGCACTGAAGGAAAGCATAGAAATTAAATAAGCCCGAAATGCATATGGAAATATAATAAAAGAAGTACCTACCTGATGGCTGTGTGATAGTCTACCAAAGAAATTTTTTTTTATTTAGATTAAAGAGACAGACATTTACGAAAAAATAAAAAAATATATGTTCAGCATCTATTTCGAAGGTCTGCGTAAACAATTTTAACGATCTCATCATGGACGATGTTTTTTAACACGAAAAGTGAAAATCGATAAACTAAGTATACAGTCACAAATAATGGATTTTATAGAAAATTCACTAACTTAATGACAATGGCAGTAGAATTGCACGATTATGGTCTACTATATATGAATATTATTGTTCTTTAATAGTTATATGGTATCTCTTTAGACGGTTAGACCACAAAATCCTGTGCTCATCTTATGGATTAATTTAGAATTTTGGAAAATCAAGTTCTCTTATCGCAATAGTTTATCTATAGTTACGAAAATTCCTTTCGCTTCAAACTTCTCTGTAACATCAAATATTTTTATACAAAAATAATATAAAATGAGAGAAAATGATTGAAATTCAGAAATTTTTTAAAATTTAGAATAATTTTAGAAACATCGTAGGCATATTTGATACTACTTTTTATTCGAATTTATTTATTAATATTAAAAAATATTCATAAATAAATTTAATATTCTCATTGCAAAATGAGAATATTAAATGCTGTTGCCAGTTAAACAGTTAACAGCATCATATAAAAAATTATTATTAGATATTTTTCTTAATTGCGTAAATGTTATTTAATACAATTCCAGTAAATAATAAGTATAAAATACTTGAAATTCATCGAATAATGACCACAATTACCTAAAAATTATTTAAATAATTAATGTTTTATAGAACAAATCTCCCTTTTAGGACAAAAATAGAAAACTATCCAGCATCCTCTTTCGAAGTTTGTTGTCGCGAATTAAAAACTGTTCCTGGAAATGGAGTTTTAGTTATATAACACTAGAAAGAGATGTATGCAAAATACATTTTATATAATCATAAGAAAACATTTCTTTTAGTTGTTAAACGAGCGATTGTAAAGCGGGAAATTGTTTATATTTAGTTTAAAGTCATGTTTTAAATTTTCCTTTACGACGATTTCAAAATCCCACTAATTAAAAATTAATATATGATAAATATTAAGTTATGTGAAGACATATTCGTGTACTAAATGCGCTTAAAACGTGTTTTAAAAATAATCTTCTAATAATAAAGTAAATATATGCGAGTTGATTTGAGATTCTCTCTAACGTTGTTTATATTAGCATTAAACAAACTCTTTTTAAAAAAATTAATCAAGCATTCAAATTTTTCATAATATAAACACTTTTATATAAAAAAGAAAATTATTTCGTAAATAAGCTTTTATACTGTTAATAGTAAATTAAAAATTATACCCTCGAATTTAAAATCAATAAATTTATTTCATTTAGCAATAAATCATAAGCCGATCTTCGAGAATTCTTTCCAGATTTCGTTAGATTTCTTGACAAGTAATTTTTTTTTCTTTTAAATTCGATGGTAGTTTAATGAAACTTTATAAGTAAACAGTTTATCGATATCATCATCTTTAAACTTTGTTGATGCTTTATAAGTAATGGTTAAACGTAAAATTAAAATAAATCAATAGAGTTAATTAGTTTATTTTAACCTAACTGTAATATTTAGTGCTGCAATAGAATTAATTAAAAACACGAATGAAATATATGTTCTCTTTCAAATGTCTTAATAACATATTAAGCAGTTTAGTTGATTTTTAATCAATAAAATGTGTATAAATTCTTTAATAAATCAATTACTTTTTATTTGTTTTTAATATTGAAATTTGTAAAAAAACGTTTTTAATATTTTACAAAATGATACGTTTAAACAGATAAAATTTTTGAAAAAAAAAAAAAAAAATGTAAGCTGAACTGTAGGTCAATATTAAATATGTAAACTAATGGTTGCGTATTATCAAGATATTCTCAAAGAATCACTTTAAGTATATACATAATTACATAGAAGTTTATATGGGCCAAGTGCCATAAAGGATGGTGGGCGAGTAATCGTCCGTAGTCGCCGCAGTCAGTAACCAATATACTTATATCTAAAATATAAATTGGTGTATAAGCGTAAATGATATCGCATCTGCACGGTAAGGAGTTATGGTTTCAACCCACTCCGAGCCAATTGTTTCCTCCAGAATATTCTAAATGTAATTTATTCTATTTTTAATTATTAAATTTAACACGCGACAACGACTTAAAGAATTTGAACTAGAGATAGGCGATTAATATCTTCTATAAGAATAGATATGTATTATATCAATGGTGTAGTTTTCTTTATATTGCTTTAAAAATCAATTCTTTAAATATTTCTTCAAAAAACTTGATGAAACTTCATAGGTTAAATCCGAAGAAGTTAACCGATGTTTTTTGTCTGGACCGCATTTCATCAGAGACAAAAACTTCTGAGTGTTATCTTCGTTATTCTTTATTTACTATGCATTTCGGGTGCAAGATTTTTTTGTGTAACTTGCACCCCTCATCAGGTGTTACATTTCTGCAATTTCTACATCATCAACACCGCGTAGCTGTATGTCTAAACATAAAACAGGTTAGTTTAGTATTGTGTAAATATATCCAAATAATAGAAGTTGTAATAATAGTTGTAATTTGTAAAGTTGTAATTTTACCGTAATAATCACTGTAATAATTGTATTTATACCAATCTGTAGAAATGTAACATCTGATGAGGGGTGCAAGTTACACAAAAAAATCTTGCATAGTGAATAAAGAATAACGATTTTATCTCTGATGAAATGCGGTCCAGACAAAAAAAAACATTAGATTAATATCTTATTAATTTGTCATATTGCAGCCCGATAAGAATTCGACCGCATCTTTATTCTCGACAGCTTTTTAATTGCGTACGAGTAGATCGGGAGGCCGCAATGCGGTGAACCATAGTCAAGCAAGCGCAACATGTACAGTACTTGTAATTTTATTTAATTTTATTTTGTGTACGTACTTTTAGTTATCATTTTTTAATTATTATAGGCATGTATAATCTTTAGTTTGTATAAATTACATATGTTTTTCTCAAAAATTAAACTATGCGCCCTCGATGCTTTTTAAAACTTTTATTGCGCCCTTAGTAACAAAAAGGTTCATATTATTACTTCAGCAACCCAATTGTGCTGTTTTTTCCTCAACTTTTATCACATACGGAAGTCGTTGTGAAGTTTGGGGAAAAATAGCATTATTGGGTGATTAAAATCTGCTTCGTTGCATACCTTCGTTTATAAAACAGTCTCGTAATCTTTTCTTGAAATCATTAGTTGAAAACTAGTATTTGCAGAACGTTTACATATTTGACTTTTCACTCTGTAGGCGCATAGATGCCTTTGCGTCTACGGGGTTTATTACAAAAACATTATTACGGGGCGCTGCCTACATATATATTACAGCTCCGTGCTCCTCGACGGCAGGGTTTGGCCAGGTTCGAGATGAGGACGGACGTGTGATGAGGGACGGCTCGACCACCTACGAAAATTTCCTGGAGTTAGCAGCCCGAATTCCATTCCGAGTTATCGGAGCGACGGGTTGACATCTTAACTGCTTCGGCCTGCCGTCGTCCACAAAATTCTTATTATTTAATTATAAAACTTTTTTTGGAACTATTTAAAAAGCGAAAGCAAATACTAAACCATCTCTAACGTAAAATGTTATCGTATTCTACTTATAATTACGGTATTTTACGGACTATAAGACGCATTTTTTTCTTCGAAAAATTGCCTCCAAAATTCAGGTGCGTCTTATAGTCCGTAGCATCTTATAGGTATTAAAAAACAAAATGTTTAAAAATGCTTAAAAATTAAAGTGCGTCTTATAGTATGTAGCGTCTTATAGTCCGTAAAATACGGTATATAAAATGAAATAATTTTATTTAAATGATATCGTTGTTAGTTTAAACAAGTACATCAAACCAAAGGATTTGTCGAGCCGGAGAGTGACACTATTCCTTAATGAAAAGACTGAAAGAAACCTCGATAAATGCATTCATGTTTAAATTATATGACAATTTTTAATGAGTTATATTAATAATTATTTTTATGTATTTTATTACTTATTTAATTAACAATATTTAATAAAATATAAAGGCCAGGACAATAATAAAATATAAAAATGTCCACAAATGAGAAGAAAGAATAAAGAGCCTTCATATACTTGTGTTTTTTCAATACCTTTAGTACCCAACAGTTGACGTTATATTTTGAGACTACTCAAAATAAAAGGTCGACTCCGCCGTAAAGACTGTGTTCACGAGGTATTAAAAAAGGGCAAGAATATAAAGACATTTCTAGTTTCTTTTAATTTGTGAATATTTTTCTTGTTTAATTAAAGTTACGTTATATGTGTGGAATTAGATAATTAATTTGGGTTTTGTCGGATGGCGAGTATTAGTGATCTTTGTATAACTTCTTTAACATGAATTTATGTTGATAGTTGATAAAATGTTTAATATTTAATTACTCTATATTTGTTATTAATGATGTCATTGTACTTTTTTAGTAATATATTATATAATATATAGGCTATTTTAGTAATATAATATTAATACTAATATTTCATTACTAAATAATTTTATAATATAATACAGTATATATAATTATATTATATACAGGGTGAGTTTTTTATCTTGAGACAATGAAATAACTTAATTGGATCTCATTATTTTGAGAAAAGGTATAAACAAAAGTTGTAGGGTTTCGAAAGGCCAATCAATTGGTAACCTTGGATGTGACCTTGACCTTCACTTTCAAGGTCATTTGAGGGTCAAGTCTGCTTTTCTCAATGGGAACACATATTTTTGACCCTGGCAATGGAAAGAGCAGGAAATTTCACAACCGGATATACCTTTGACCTTATGGTCTAGGTAATAGGTCAAGATTATTTTAAGCTTAAAATATTATATTTATATATTTATATTTATATTATATTATATTATATTATAAAATATTATATTTATATAATTTATTATTTTTATTATTTTTACATCCCTGGCTGTTATATATAACGAAGATGGCGATCGGTCAAAAAGTGACCCCCAAGAATTTTACATTTTTGGACTTAGGACACCGTAAAACGTCAAGAACTGCAAAAGAATTTAGAAGTAATTTCTGAATGTATGGACGTTTGTGGGGGGCACAATTTTGTTCACCCTGCTTGAGGCTTAATAACTCCTGTGCTTTTCTCAAAAATTTGTGAAATTCTGCAGGAAGGTTTCTTTATTAGGGGGATTAATTCTATTAAATTTTGGTGGTAAAGGTAAATGGGGTGTGGAGATAATGGGGTCATGTATATCTTTAGTAGGGTCGGACTTAATGACGATTTTACTCGTTATTAGCATTTAATTTTTTTTTTTTTATATAAAACCCATCTCTACTCTTAAAAGTAAGCTTTTTGTCATTTTATAATAGTTAAAAATATAAAAAGTTTTTAATAAAATATTATAATAGATGGCGCCACATACGCAGTTTTATATGTTTCCGGGAAAGTTAAGCAACTCGTTGCTGAATTTTTTCCTCTATAGTTACTCTTAATTCTACAAAAAAGGACATCATTACTACTATCACTTTGACTTAGTTTTTTTTTTTTTGTCTAATAAACTACAATATTACGTATGACAAGTAAAAATCGCTTTTAAAACTTCTCCATATCGTCTATTCTATATTTCTTAAAAAAGAATTTTTGCATATAGACGATTTCCATATATCATTTCCACAAGTGCATTTAAGTTTCTCACAAGTAGGGGAAATATATACATATATTTATGAAATTTCATAAATGACAATTTACTACAAACGCAACCGTTTGAACATACATAAATTTAAATTTACTATTTCTATTATTACCAGCAATAGGAGGAAAAATAAATATAAGAAATTCAACGCGTTAGATTATCAGATGAGGTATGAAATAAGCATGAAAATATAATTTTACTTTTTGAATGTGCTTTCATATTTAATAAATAAATTTAAATCTTATATTAAAAGTGTAGATTAATGTCTAAATCAAATCAAAGCAGTAATCTAAGGTTATTTTTTATTACTCTGTCCACTTCTGATTACTTAAAATATTATTAATATGTATTAACAACTGATAAACCATTTTATTTAAAAATATATTTAGTATTGCACGTTTTTTATAATTTTTTCATTCTATTTCTCAATGACGCATAGTTGATGCATGTTCAGATACACACCACTATAATTATCATTAATCATTATAAGTGAAACGGCATTGTTATACATGTGAATTGTGCATAAAACTCCATGTAATACGTCCGAAGAACGATTTAGTCATCGATCTTTATCACCGTCTCTGCCAATGACATTTATCCTGAAGTATCTATGAAGAAAGCATTAGTTTACTCAAAATGCCTGTTTATTTTTGTCCTAAAGAGATAAATAGAAATTAACTTCTTAACCATTTCTTATAGTTTGTGGATGAGGTAACAGAACACGACGAATCTTAATAGAAAGTAGGCAAATAAATCCAAACTATAAGAAATTTTATTTTCCGAGTTGAAAAAAAATTATTAGACGTTACTATTTTTAAAGCTTACGCTTTTTAACAAAATTAATTCATTAAACTGTTCAGTTTTCTCTTCTAATAAAACCAATTTGAAAAAACTTTCAAGGATATTCGAAGGTATAGAACTGTGTAGGAATTCCGGAAATTGGTAATCCTGTTTTATTTTTATGGTCTGCAAAAAAAATAAGATCATTTATTAGAGAATTTTAAATGAACACTACACCATTTTGGAGAGAAAAACAAACAATATACTAAAATAAACTCTCTTTAATTACAGTATTATAAAAATTAATAATGATATTCTTAACAGAATCGTAAAGCTAGTTAGTGTGTGGAAAAAAAATCTAATCTATATATATAAAAACGAATGTATGTCTGTGTGTTTGTGTGTGTGTGTGTGTGTGTGTGTGTGTGTTTGTCCTTCATGCATTACCACACCATTTATCCGATTGCCATGAAACTTTGGGAAGTTGTTTAATACATTCCCGCGAAGGTTTGTGGCATATGTGAAGATCACCATTTCCCCCCTTTCAAAAATATATTTATATATAGATTAAGGCTTTTATGTCCAACAGATGGCGCTAACATCAGACGACCTAAGTTTGCTTTTCTGTTAGGCATTATGCGTTTCTCTGAGAATGGACCTAAGCAGATCATTTTCTACCTATCTATATAAATAAAATACAACGTTTGTTTGTTCCTACCGATTCCTTTGAAATTCTGACACAACGTTGCATTCGAATATGCACGTCTTTTTATATAATATACATGTCGAAATTCTCCCTACAGGAGGGAGATGGACGGGATTAAGGCTTACCGTGAAGAACTCGGCTTCTATTTATACTATTTTACATGCAGTTTTTTGCGTTTTTAATTGCGTTTTAATAGGTGACGTCAACAGAATATACACTAAAAAGGGATTTTTCGATATTTCCCAGCGGGCAAAGGGACAGGATTAAGGCTTACTGTGAAGAACTCGGCTTCTATTTATACTATTTTACATGCGGTTTTTTGCGTTTTTAATTGCGTTTTAATAGGTGATGTCAACAGAATATACGCTAAAAAGGGATTTTTCGATATTTCCCAGCGGGCAAAGGGACAGGATTAAGGCTTACTGTGAAGAACTCGGTTTCTATTTATACTATTTTACATGCGGTTTTTTGCGTTTTTAATTGCGTTTTAATAGGTGATGTCAACAGAATATACACTAAAAAGGGATTTTTTGAAATTTCTCCCACGGGGGAAGTGTTACACTTTTATAATAGATACATTTTGAGCCACAACAACGCGTGGCCGGGTCAGCTAGTTTGCTATAAAATTAAACAGTGCCTGGGATTAGTACAAAACAAAATGAAAGTGTAAAAGATCCAAAGAACTATAATAAGTCTATTCGATAAAATTTCGATTAACATTAAAGATAATTCTAATTAAAATTGCCGACGGCATTCTTTAAAAAATTAAAAATCCGAAAAAACTAAGCCGTCTTTCTTCCCGTCATGTCCAATCATGGAACAAAAATCACCTTGTTTTTGTTCCTGGTGATTGGATATAACGAGAAGGAAAACGACTTACTTTCTTCGGACTTTAATTTTTTAATGATTAAAGATTTTCATAAAACTCATCTCTATCCTAAAAATTTAGGCTTTCGCCAGTTTATAATAATTTATTTTAAAAAAAACTGTTTATACACTTAAATATCATAACAGATCAGTGATTCTCAAAGTGGGGATCGCAACCCCCAAGGGGGTCGCAAAAAATATTTGGGGGGTTGCTGAAAAATTGATGCCAGATCAATTTTTTTTCAAATATTTTATAAATTTACTACGGATTCACGTTTAGAAATAATAGAAATAAAAAATATATAAAATAATTTTTACTTAAATAAATTGCACATATAAATAATAAAAACAACATAAATATTTTAATACAAGCCTAATATTCATAAATTTGTGCGCTATTGGGGAATCCTGCGAGTTCCACTCTCAGCCTAAACTATGATAGAACAACATTGTCATTTGGAACGGTGTTCACTAGCAGCGTTGCGTCTGTAGGCAAGTCGAGTTAGAAATACGGTAGAGCGTCGTTATCCAAAAACCGATCAACCGGAAGCTTTTCAGTCGGCAAATTTAAATTTCCGCTAGTGCTGTGGCGCTGCAATATTTGGCTATATCTTGGGCTACTCCAATATTATTTTAGTTGGTATGCATTTTTAGCTGGCAGCACTGGAACGACCATGAGAGGGTACTTAACCCTCTCCCTCCGGGATGTTTTCCTACACATAGTCATTCTTCGGGGTCCTTTGAAATTTATAAGTGCAAAAGGGGTCGCGGACCAAAAACTTTGAGAAACACTGTAACAGATGACGCCACACGCAAGTTTAAATATTGTCGCCGAAAAAGTTATGCAACTCGTTGCTGGATTTTGTAATATTTAGATCTAGAAAAGTTCAAATCTGAAAATAATAAGGGCTTCACATTTAAAGTTGCGTAAAAGTGCGAAAAAAAGATGGCAGTCTAAATAAAGAATGACAAAAATAAGTAAATGACAACAAAATAAATTCCGAGTTGAACAGGGTTACATACCGATAATGTAATAACCGACCAAAATAATCAATACACTCAAGGTATTTTGGGAATCCGAATCTTATTCATTCCACGACGCTATAGGGTAAACAAACTAACTTATTAGCGAGGTTGAGGCCGAAGTTTTAAACGCGAAAACGTGTACGTCAGAGGTTCAACGCCGTTTTCCTGTAAGCCTAGAAGTTTGATAATGGCGTTTGGAACGTCGAACGTGATTCCACTGACTTTCCAAACACCATTGTCAAACTTCCAGGCTTACAGGAAAGCGGCGCTGAACGTCCGACTTACACGTTTTCGCGTTTAAAACTTCGGTCTCAACCTCGCTAATAAGTGAAAAATAAACCTTACAAAGTGCATTCGAAAATTTGTTGATCATACAGGGCAGGCAATATTTCGGGAATAGAAAATTTGTGAAAAAGAGAGATCATAAACAAGCGCGATGAAATTAAGTTAGAGTGATGCCACAAGGTTCCTCTTTCGATAGCTTAACTTATCGACACGATGTTTAAAAATTAATTTTCATGGAAGATTATTTGAAGGAATGTAATTACTTTGTTGCCCAGTAATGTAAAAAGTATAATAATTTGAACTTCTTAATAGCGAATAGCGCATAGATACGTTTTGAACAAATTTTGAGATTTTGAAGCTCGAATCAGGAGACTAAAATATCGATATAGGCTCGTAAAATTTCAGAATCATAGTCGACGATTTGTAGATGGTTTGTGTAAGCTATAATTTTAGGCTTAACACGAGGAATAGCGAAATCCACGTAGACAATAAAAAGAAGGCCGATTAAAACGGATCTTCAAGGAAATCCGCACATTGGAGAGAAATTACAGAGCGAAAAGTTCTCTGGTTTAATTTTCCAGAAACGTAGTAAAAAAATATTTATTTAGCCAAGCTCGAACAGAAAGATAAACGTCAAATAGTTTTTTTAAAAAGTCTAATAAAATAAAAAGTATGTAACGAATCGAACACCTTACTGACGTAGGTAGGCATTTTACTCTCCAAGTTCTTAACTACTTATATCGAGTAGAGACTAAGTTCGCAGATAGAAACCGGATGCCGCAGTCTGGGGTACAGTTTCATTTGGTAACTGGTCAGTAAACGTAATCGTTGATACGGATTTCGAAAATTTTCGGCATTGCTGCGAACAAAGATAGATCTGTACGATAAAAAGCTCTCATTAGGGATAGGTTCCGGAATAAATCTATCCTAAAGTATTGCGGTAAATACACGAGGTAAAATAGAAGACTCCAGAGGTAAAATCAAGAGTGCTACACGAGTATGAAGGTTTTAAAATAATTTGATGAGTATTGAAAAAAGTAAAGAAATGTCCTTAACGGTATCATTACTAAATGAAAATTATTAAAATAACAACTTGGTACTATGTTAGAGTGTCCATTAAATTTTATGACAACACAAATACCGAATAGCTACTTTATATAAGCGCTTTTAATTATGTTTTACGTTGTTAAAGAATTTTATATTTAACTAAAATTTTAAAAAATTTAAAAATCTGCAAAATTTAAACACCGTATATTAAACTAGAAATTTTCAATAAATTCAATTATTTAATTTTGTGTAATTACGATAATATCTGAAAATTGTATATTTGATACAAAATAAACTCATCCAATTATAATTTTAAGTATCAGATTTAAAAAGACAACGAAATTACTATAAAAAATGTTTAAGTCGCTGCACAAAGTAAATTCACTACAGGCTAAATTTTAAAAAAAACATCATAATTTCGGCACTTTTGAATGACATCTTTAATTTTCAAAGCAAATAATAGGATAATTATAACTTCCATTCTCATTTTACTCTTGCATAAACTGGAACTTTACGTTTGATGTTGGTTACATAATTTTGGATCTTATAATTAATGTAATATTCAACACTTTTGCGTGTTTACCGCTTACTGAAGTTTATTAACTTATATAAAATTAAATAATTACCAGAAGTTGTGAAATAATCATTAACTTTGGTTTGTTAAAAGCGATTAAAGTGTAATTTGCACGTCCTTCTAACATAATAGATATACATTTTCTCACATTTTATAATCTATCATTATAGTCACTTAATAGAAAATAAGATAATCCTAATTATAAATTATGCCATCATTTGTCATTCTTTATATCTCAATTATGTACTTAAACAGTTCTAATTCCGTTGAGAATTCAATATTAAAGTCGACGAAATTAGAGAAATATCAGTCTGTCATTAAGATGTAAAGAATGACAATTTTAATAATTTTATCGGCTTTAGTGGTAAATACGAAATAATTAATTATTAAAAACTATTTTATTATATTAGTTTCTACAACTGACTAGATCAAGTTTGGCTTTAAACAAATCAATAATAATGATATCTTACAATGAGAGGTATTGTATTGTACTGTACTGTACATAAGTCACATGGATATTAATTTTACTTGCAATGCGAAACCTTTACTACAGTAATTTACAGTACCTGTAAATTACTAAAATAATTTACAGAAGAGTTTCCTATTTAATATATATATAGCAAAGACGATCCGTTCACACCTATTCGTTGGTGTTTTACGAGGATGTAGCTATTTCGGAAGATACTACTAAAATTTATCCGTATTCAAAACTTAAAGGTATAAATTATGTACATGATGAGCCTTAATCTTTATTTTGTTTTAAAAGCATGAAAATTTTTCCATCAATTCTTAATATGAAATTTATATAGAAATGATTAGATTTTCGAATTTAATTTAATAGTTGTAAAATAAATTACGTAACATATCGACAAAGTGAAAAAGTAAAACTATTTCCAATTTGTTTAATGAAGAGATTTTTTTAAAAGATTTTTCTTATCTAATTTTAAGAATTTCTAATTTCGTTTTAAATTCTTTCGTTTACTAATTAAATTTACAATTGAGACAAAAATTACTTAAATCGATTAAAAACATAACTTACGATTTTTCTGGGAAAAAGAAAATTTTATCCTAACTTCATAATTAAACTTTTTCTCTACTTTTTAATTAAAATTCTGCGCGTTTTGAATAAAACAAATAAAATTTGATAAAACAGAAAACAATATTTATTCATTAAATTATAAATTATGTAATAGCTTTAATGAAATAGTTGCAGATCCAAAAACTATTGATGATATTTTAAAATTTTATTTCAAAGAGAAGGATTTTAATTTTGCGTATACACAATTTTAATATTTAATATTGACAGCTGGATGGACCGAGCTGCTTTGGGAATCCTGAATCCGGCCAGCAATCCCAGAAATTTATCATAGAAGGTTGAATCCTTACCTCACCGCCCGCCCGTCTCCACTATGAACTTGGCCCAACCTACGATGGGATTGATTAAAAAGACCCTCTAGTGCCTACGAGGCGAAAAGATAAATAAATTAAAATAGCTAATAGAAAATATTAGTTTTTCTAACTCAATAAAAATATAGTTAAGCTAAGTTTATTAAGTTTTTAGTTTATTAAAAGCTGGTTTTATATTAATGTTAAACAATAAATCGTTAACAATCGTAAAGCTTTTTATATCATTTGTTTAATTTCATAACTAATATGCATTGATATAATAAAACTTATAATGACATTTATGTTAAAGTTGTTAATTAATTACTTTTTGTTATTTTAGTTATTTTAATAAAATAAATAATTTGAAAGTTTAAAGATTCACAAATTTCAGTGAATTTTTAAATTCCAAATTCTATTATATACAATGATTATGAATAAATTAAAACAGCTAAAGAGTAACCCCATACAATCAGCAAATTAAAATATATTTATACAAACAAAGTTTTATTCATCATAACTATTATACAATCTTATTTTTTCCTAATTGAAATAATGACTGATCTTTTTTCTAAGAAGAAGATTGCTTAACAGTAATTATATTTGAAAACATTGGTGAAATAATTATATGTAACGAATTTTGTCAGCGTTAATTTAAAAACAGATCCTGAATTATCAAATTTACTTAAATTGTTATACTATAAAGAGCATATCCGGAAAATTATAGATGGTCAAAAAATGTTCGGAACATCTGCATAGCGAGACATTCTTTGGTGGAATCGTAATAATAATTATAAAACGACAAGTGACAAGAGTTATATAAGAATGCTTGGATAAGAAAGATTCTAAAAAAATTCCGAATCAAATTATCTAAAAAAATCAATGCGAATCTAAACAGAGTCGTGGCGAGCAATCAAAGATTTGGCTAGGAACTCCGGAGTCCCTCTACCCCTTTCAACTTAACTAACTCAATTATATTGATATATCGCAATATTTGGACGATCTGTCCAGGGAAAGTGTCTTCCCGGAAACTTTCTACGATAATTTTGTTCCCGTATAGGTGTTAGACATGTGAAGAAATCTTGGAAGACTCCAATGGCCTAGCTATCAGTACAGCGCAAACCCACGACCGACCATCAGGGTTCGATGATTTTATCCACTCGACCGGTTTTATCCACCGGTGGGCACACGCTCTCAATTTATTACATTTATTTTCTCTCTCTTTACACGATTGGAATCTGATCGCCGCATCAGTTTAGTTTTTAATAATAAATTGCAAAACTCAACTTTTTTCAGTTCAATTTTGGAAATGAATATCCTCTAATTATAATAATTTATTAAAATAATTACATTACATCCATTAAATTATTATTATCACGTTCAAGTTTCAAGTATGGAATAATAAAAGACTACCGGCTCTGGCTTTTCTACAACCCTCCCTTCTAAGGTTACGACCTCAATTTCCTCATCGGCCCCGAATTCAAAAAGCATTGAATCTGGATTTTGCTCCGCGGCAGAATTTCTTACCGTAAGGCCAAAATAATAATTCACTTACGATAAATTCCAAATTAAATTCTAATTCGGTTTTTAGATACAATAGTAAATACTTATATTATTATTAAATAAAATATCATTAATAAATTATTTAATATTAAAAAGATAAAATGTATGTTCATAATTATTCAATTATGGTAAATAACTTCTAAATTAAATATCTGAGACCGAAATTCTTTAAAGATGAAACTTGCTCACCAGTGATCGAGTGAATATTGGTGAGCACGAGGATAAAACCACCGAACACACGTAGTTGACCTCGGGTCAACGGGCTGGCCGCGTAGAGTTTTCCGGGTTTTCTTCACGATTGTAACACCAAAATAGGATCCAGCTTCCCATAGAAAGTCCTCCCGTAAAGTATCCCTATCGGCAGATTGTGTCACGTTGCCGTCTACAAACAAACAAAAATGAAACTTGTTTTGTTTTGACTCTCATATAATTTAAATATATTATAATCTTTTTAATTATTAAATAAGCTATTTATTCAGTTTGCAGTAAATTTCAAATGTTCTGATTTAATCTTAATCACAATCTTAGTTATCTTAAAATTACCTAATTATAATAGGTATTTATAATTTATAATAGGTAATAGAAAAATATGATTCAGACTTATAAATGAGAATGCTTGCTGCTTTTATATTTATATATAAAAAGAATTTACTTCACACAAAACTTTTGAAACTGTTATATTATTCAACACGATCTCAATTACTCTAAGTTGATACGTGTCTTCTTCGGTGGCTTGTCTTTTAATTAGTATATACTGAGGCCGGAATATCGTTCTGGAACGCAAAATTTTTTAGAATATTGGTAGAAAAAATTAATAATTTAAATATGACATAGAGATAAATGAGTAAACATGCCACATTTGCTATAAAATCATCAAAATTTTTTTCAGACGTGTTGCCTAGCTGTATATATTTAAATCTGAATGACGAAAAATATAATTTTTAATTATCAAATACACACGCGCTAATGTAAAGCAACAAAATTCATTGCCGCAATTAAAAACACGCATACAGATCGATGCTTACACTGTCGTATTCGTCGTTTGCTTGTAAAGCTGTAGCATTTAAAATCTATAAAAAATCTACTGTCAACAATTACAATAGATTTTTGTTGGCCAATCTCTGTAAGACAGTTAGTAAGACCGTTAACCGATAATTGACCTTAATAGATATAAAATTTTGACCTCGAAGAAAATTATGCTGCGTAGACATGATAATAATTCGCTATTTCATTGTAAGATCGTAATTTCTGTTTTCAGATATTTTTAAATTCAAAGTGCCACGGCAAAAACGAACTAGAAGTCATCGAATGCGTATAACACAAAGAACTCTCAAGCACTAAAAAAATTCATTTAAAAACGTTACGAAGAATTGACGTTTTTCTTTCAGTACAGTTTTGTCAATGTATTTACAAATGCAAAAAACTGCGTATTTAAAATTTTTGTTTGAAAAAACTGATGAAGAAATTCAACAGGGAGAGTATGTATTGAAGTATGATCTGCTGTATCGTCACATTTAGTGATCAATTTCATTATCACTCTCTCAATCCTCGCTACTTACATGTAGTTCTTAGTTTAGATTTTGACACCTCCATCAGATCGCTCACGAAAAATTCATGAAGTTCTTGACCCAAACTCGAACCCGAGTCTACTAGGTGGCATATTGCGGTCTTTATCGCCTTCTTAATACCACTGTACAATAGCGAGGTTGAAGCCGAAGTTTTAAACGCGAAAACGTGTACATCGGACGTTCGGCGCCTCTTTCCTGTAAGCCTAAAAGTTTGACAATGGCGTTTGGAAAGTTAGTGAAATCATGCTCGACATTACAAACGCCATTGTCAAACTTCTAGGCTAACAGGAAAGCGGCGCTGGACGTCCGACGTACACGTTTTCGCGTTTAAAACTTCGGCCTCAACCTCGCTAATAAGAGAGTATAATACAAAGTATACAAAGACTCTATCTTAAACTGCTTGAAAATCTTGGCTGTATGGATATATCAGTATTGTGTATATACCTTTAAACAGATAAAGTCAGTAGAGACAATACTTAACAGGTTTGTTTTATAGGTTCATCGGAATTTTCTTTTTCGAAAATAAAGGAAACCATACTTAAATAGCGAGGACGAAAACGATCTAATTTTTTCATCGCATTATCCAGATAAATCGATTTAATTTAAATTATTTACGAAGTTTCTCAGTATCGAAGAGTAAAGATAGAAATCAAATTGAAAAAGAAAGAGTAAGAAAATGAATTAAAGATGAAGGGCGAAAATAATTTAAATGAAATAAATACATTAGAGAGTTTCATTTTAGAAAAGAAATAGATTTTGAATTCTATGAGTAGAGTTCTAAAGTTTATTTCTAATATAACATTTATTATTTAAATTAGAATTTAGATCTCCAAAAAAACTTTTTACGAAATTCCCAAGAAATGCTATAAAAGGTTTTACAATCAGTTTTACAAACATTCTTGTTTACGAAAAATCGAGAATAACAAATATATATATATATATTTTCGAATTAATGTTAACAAAATTTGATTATAACAAACTAAATTTTCCAGACAGATTATTTTTAACTGGATAAATTAAATTACGTCATAAGCATACATTAAGACGACTGGCCAGATTATCAATCGAAGGCAAGCGGGCCCCCTAAACATTAGATAATATGTTAAAAATGTTAATGACCTTTTAGTTGTTTAAAAATATAATAGAAGTTCTAATATTATTACTATATGAAACTAAAATTTACGATTTATTACTATTTTAATAAAATAATTTTTGAGGATATTTATTATATTTCTAAATATAAAGTAACGCTGAAAAACTTACTCTAATTCGAGTTATGTGAGGCCTACGCATACGTTATATAAGCTCGAATCTTTCCTATCGCAACTGTGCAGTGAATCTTACAAGGAGATGGCCAGACGTTGTCTTCTTTGATTCGAACGAAACTTGGTGAGCACGTAGCTCTAAACACAAACAGATCCTTTTCCAAATAATAGGACCCACTTCTCAAACGTTTTCGAAAAATGGGCCTCTGAATATTGAGTTTAACAATATAAGTCTATGGAAGATTCATTTTCCGTAATTGATATAACCGAATGGATAAGACACTAGGCCTAGAAACTGCGCGATGTAGGTTCAATCCTTCGTATTTTTAGATTTTTTTTTTTTTTTTTAATGTGTAACAAAATTATTTTATTATTTTACTGTATCATTAAAATTATTATTTCTCACATTTAAAGCTTATAAAAGATATTTAAAAACGTGACACCATTTCCTGTTTAGCGAAAACAAAGTCTCTGTGGATTTACAGATTTAACTCTTATATGATGTTAAATAAAATTTTTATTTTTTCATATTTATTTTCAGATATTTTCGCTCCTGGTTACATACGCTGTCAACAGAAGCGAATAAGCTTCAAACGTTACTGCGGATGGACCAAAAAAAACAGTTTTTTTTAATTGTTATTGTTATAGACGATTTCCTCATGCATTCGTGTTTGTTACACTTCAAATATAACAATATAACCCTATCTGAAAATTGATATGAAAAAGTAAACATTTTATTTAATGACATACAAGAGTTAAATCTATAGAGACTTTGTTTTCGCTAAACAGGAAATAATGTCACGTTTTTTAAATCTCTTGTTATTACTTACATTTAAAGTTTATAACACTTATAACATAAATGTAAATAAATGCCGATCTTATATTATTTACATTATGAAATAAAATTGTGTACGAAATGTTTTCGTCACTATGAATTTCAAGAACCATTATTGTAGTGTACTATTTTAGCCTCTCTGTATTGATAGTAATATCATATAATTGTTCTTTTGTACATTAAAGATATTACTATTGTTATTAATATTAATACACAAACGCAGAGATAGCTGCAGGTCTGTCAGGAACGCGTGTGAGCGCATAAAGGCTGAACTGAGAAATACCAACGCTCACAACTTCTGCTTGGCGCATCAAAATGTTCCAAATAAAAAGTTATCTTATTTTTTCCGTAAAATATAAATAAATATGTAATAAAAAAATGGAGATTCTAATTTCAAAATACGATGTTCGTTTTAGCGATAGTAATGCCACCTATGAGGAAACCGACACTGCTGTCTTGATGCAGAACGTTTTCGGGTCTAGAACATTTTTTTTCCGTAGGATGCATATTTTTCGGGGTATTTTAGAGGACTAATTAAAATGAGACATCCTGTACATACTATTAAACATATGGGATGCAGTAGGAAAACGGGCGACTATATCAGACTGTAAAGGTGACATTTAGACTTAAATTTATCTTTGTATACTAGTACATTTATCAATTAACAGGACTTATTATACTGGAAAATTATGGATGCAGATATTTAGTCTTACAGATCAGAAATAATATTTTTTATTTAGTTCACCTGAACACATACACTTTAAGCTTGTGTTTCGGACTTGTTTGTCCCTCCTCAGCAGGCATTCAAAAAGCACTTTCTACAATTAACAATTAAAATGTTTTTTTGTTACTAAATAAAAAATATTATTTTTGATCTGTAAGACTAAATATCTGCATCCATAATTTTCCAGTATAATAAGTCCTGTTAATTGATAAATGTACTAGTATACAAAGATAAATTTAAGTTATGATAAAGGACACAAAGGCATAATAAGTGAAATTTAGACATTTTGAAAAACTTTATTGACAATTAATTCATCAATAATTACAGTTCAGTCTTGTAGGTAATTACCATCAATATCAATCACATCTCTTTACCTTTGCTGCATACTTTCAATCCCCTGAGCATAGAATGACTGGGGATTTTCTTTCAAGCGTCGTTCTCACAAGGGTATTGTCAGTGAACTGTATATTGGTAATATGGTTTCACATCCTGCACACGTAGAGCAGCGCAGGGTGAGAAACAGATGTAGTCAGTTGGCGCCAAGTGTGGGCTGTAAAGTAGATGAGGCATAACTTCCCAGCCCAAACTGACCATCTTCTCTTAGATCATTTCTGTTCTATGTGCTAGCAGATTGTCGTGGTGGTATCCGACTTTGTTTATTTTTGTAGTAGTTGACATTCAAGTAGTTGGGCTATTTCTCTGGTAGTCAACCGTGGATTATCATCTATCAGTTGCAGAAGAACGCCACAGTGGAATCGCTGCATCGATGGTGTTTATCTTGAAGCGAGAAATCTTCAACCTAGAATTTCCTCAACCAATAGTAACAAGTCTGCCTGTTGTCTGTGTTCTCGTCAAATACTTTGTTGATGAGATCGTGACCCTTCGTTGCGTTGACTATTTTTCAAATGATACGGCAACAGCACGCGAATGTGTTTCTTCAAAGTTTCATATTGTCAGACACGACAAACTTGTGATGTTTGAAATCCTGTACGTAAAAATTTGTTAATTAATACTCAAAAGTTAATAACGTCTGTTTATAATCACCCGTTTTTCTGTAGTATCGAAATATGGCTTGAATTTGGTTTCAGATAGTTAAGAATTAGAACAGTAGCATCCTCGGTGGCCTCTTCTATTGAATTATCCGATCTCAACTACCACTGCCTTTCCCGACTTCTTTGAATAGAAATAATCCTGTCCGACTCTAAATATTGTATACAAAACTTGTAGATGAAGAATTAGAATTGTTAGAATTAGATTAGAATTAATTTACTTAGATAAATTTGTTACTGCTCTCAAGAAATAACATGAATGTATTAGAACCTGTAATTTTTCGGAAATGTCCGCGTTTCTAAAACATTTCTAAAACTGTATTTCCTGAATTCGTTTTCTGTAATTTAACTTTGCTATGAACTGGTACTTCTAGTTACAATTTTTTATATTATTTTCAAATACTAAATGCATCTTTTTTTATATAGAAGAGCTTTAGGGCTGTTATAATTACGTTAAAAAATATAAAAAAATTTAAACAATAAATTCTATGAGATACTTTGTGATAATTAGTAATTTTTTAAAATTAATTCATTCCAACATTTCGAATCATTATTAAAATAGTTAATATAATTACATCGTGTATAATTGCTTTTCTTATCTATATTCAATAATAAATATCTACTGAAGTTTCTCACCTGTCAGATGATAATGCTAGTTTTCGTTATAGAGTATATCAAAGTAATCTGAAACTAACAAAACTTCCTCAATTTGCATTAAAATAGTGACGGACTGTAACATTTAACAATGTGCTTCCTTTCGTATTTATTAATAAGAAAAAAAAAGCCGTATAATTCATATTCTATCTTTTCGTTGTACTTAGAGCTTCTGAAACATCTCATCACTCAGCATTCTTAAATTTATTAATTTTCTCTTTCTTAAGCTTCTCGTTACTAAACTGACGTATATGACCTTTCAGTAGCACGGTTGAGGCCGAAGTTTTCAACGCGAAAACGTGTACGTCGGAAGTTCGGTGCCACATTCCTATAAGCCTAAAAGTTTGGCAATGGCGTTTGGAAAGTCAGTAGAATCATGCTCGACATTCCAGAAGCCATTGCCAAACTTCTAGGCTTACAAGAAAGCGGCGCCGAACGTCCGACGTACACGTTTTCGCTTTGAAAACTTCGGCCTCAACCTCGCTAGTATCTGAATCAAATTTCCTTGTATTCAACAAATTATCTTTTGGTTTTCCTTACCAAATATTCATTTAAAAATTCGAATTTATCATTCGATGAAATAATAATAGAAAATAAAACATTAAACTCTCGTTTTTTCTGTCAATTGTATAAAAAAATCCTTGCTTAAAGTCTCCATTTTACCAAAAAATTTGCGAAACGCTTTAACAAATTAAACTTAAATAGCAGAAAGTGTCAAGGAGATAAAATTAGACGGTGTCCAGATTTCGTAGTAGCCTTTATTTTTCGCAGAGTCCAAGAGAATAATTGAAAAATTTGGCCAGGAATGGTCAAAAGGTTTAGAAATGCACAGGCAACACGGAGACATTTTATTGTCATTTTATATAGATAAAATTATCCAACTAAAAATCAATTGTTTTAATTTTTGACTTATTTTAAAACATCTTTGTTTTTTCTGTTATGTAATTTTTAAGATGATATAAAATGTGCTAATCTTAGAAATATTTCAAAATATTTACAGAATTTCGCCCCTTTTTTACACAAAATTAAAGGTAATGAATTTTTATGCTTAAAGGTAATGAATTTTTATGCTTAAAGGTAATGAATTTTTATCCATTGCTCAGTTAATTTTTTTAGTATCTAATAAAACTATACCATATTTCACTTAATATTTTTATCCTTCATAATTGATGAAATTTCGAATTTTTTTTATCTGTTACAACTGTTATATCCGTTGTAAGATTGCCTATAGTAATAAATAAAAGGTCAAAGGATTGGGTCCACGGTTAGTAATTTAGATAATGTTTAGAACTTACAATACAAATGTTTACTTTTAAATTCCGTAGTTAAAACCGGACATAATTTTGTATTCTCCATGCAATATACATAGAATACATAAAATTATATAGTTAGAGGATATGCGTAAATCTATATCTATCTGCTGTATTTACTAATGTATAAAGTGAGAATGTTTGTTTGTTTGAGTTAATTTCGGAATCTATTGAACCGATTTTTAAAATTATTTCACTACTGGAAAGCTTTTTCCTTCCAGATGAACATAAATTATGTACTATTTTCATATTAAAACAGGACAATGCACGATAACGATGTTTTTACCGTGACATTCGTCTCGCATCGTCGTTACGGTCAGTTCCTTTCGCCATCTGATGTGTTTTTTGAACTTATTATCTTACATTTCTGGTTTCGATGTGATTCGTGCAGTTCGAATAGTTGTGTATGTGCTTTGTTTATATTGTCTTGGTCGTTCGTTTCTTATAATAATACTCTTACGCTATCAGATACAACAATAAGAAGCGAATTTACTAGTAGATGAAACTAAATATTAGTACGTAGGCCTATAGTATTTTTATATGTTGATTGTTTTAGTGTTAATCTTACCGTACCATTATTTATAAATAAGAATTAGTCTTATATTAACAGATGTGTACCTACATAAATTGAGTTCTTTCTGTTACTTTTCAGGTGTACACGTGCGCGAGTGACTCTCATCGACGATAAAATACCCAAATTAAAAGTCGCAATTGTCACGAAATACATCTGTGCCATAGAACCATTGGAAGATTATTACTTTTAGATGTATGTAAGCTATCTTAAAACTTGGACCCCTCATTCCGTTGATTTTATCTTCCTTACAAACTCCCAAACCTCTTGAACGATGTAGACAAATTTTGCCTAGTTACTCTCTATAATCATCCAAAAAATATACGATACTTTAAATCTCGAACCCTCACTCTTTCCCCTGATTTCGTTTCCCGCAAACTGCCAAACCCTTTGACTGATTTGCTCAAATTTTGCATAATTAATCTGTGCCACCCAGCGAGTATAACGAGGACAACTCCACCTTCTCCCTGAGTTTCCGAGAATGGCTGGGTATTCTTTCTTAGTATTAAATAAAATTATAAAATAAACGTTGCGTTAAACAAATTATTTCGATGAAGAAAATTCAAATTTGTTTCATTGTAAAATATTTAAAATAAAAATGAATTTTAGTACTAAATTATGCGAATAGTTAACATAGTAATTTTAATTAAGTCATTATAATTATTGTATTAAAGTTTATTCAAATGACTAAAGGTAGAGAGATAAGGAAATATATTCAGCGCATCTTAATTAAACAGTTTAGATTTTTATTCTTTCTAAAATAATTATTGCAATTTATAAATATTCTAAATTTTAACGTTAAATAGATTTTTAATAAAACAAAAATAGGTTTATATTTGAAAATTATCCTTAATTGTTGATCTTTAGCGATCGATATTAAAATTATTTACAATTTTTATAAAATGATTAAATATTAATTTTTTCACACTAGAATTAATTTGAATTTGGTGAAAAATATTAAAATTTGATTAAAGTTTTAATACATGTAATTTATAATCTCTATAAATATAATCATGCAGCAATTATAATTATTTTTTAGAAATTATTTAAGATCAGGACTATGTGATAAGCAGAGGGTCAGGGTTTAATCCTTCCTGACCACTTACACTGCACAGGTTGGTAAAACCCGATCTCCTTGTCGGCTGGATGGCTTAGGAGGGCAAAAATTGAGTGGGGAGGTCGCGAGCACGTGGACAGGAGTCTTTTTGGTGGCTAAGACAGGTGGACTACTTGAACAATTATCAAAAGAACGTTTATTATACACTAAACCTACGATACATATTGCTAAACCTAAGATAATATGCGGTTACATGAGGTTACAGATACACTCCTATGGAACGGCTTGACAGAAGATTCTATCAGCTTGCGTGCTGACCTACTGACCTAGCTCTGTCGCTACTTCCGCGGAGAGAGAGTTTACAAGACTTTATAGCTACCTCTAAATTCGATGTTCAAAGTAGATGTCATTCGTTCAATCGGAGAGAATTGAGTCTTCTTTTCGTTGACTTGCATGAGCCGGGACAGTCCATTCGTGGAGGTCCGTTCAACTTGGCATCTAGTCACTAATTCATTGATTCGACTTCGTATGGGACGACCGCGCGGAATTTCGGTGTCTCCACTTTTATGCCTGATGCCTGGGAAAATGATCATGTAATCGACTATTGACAAGTCGAAGGTTATTTCCCTCATAAGTTTCTTCAATGACGTTTAATTACAGCTGCCCCTCTTTCACAATCAGATATTTTCCTTTTGACATCTTGTTGTTAAAATTCCTCTCCATTTGTTTAGAGAGAACGCCATTCGATCCGTTTTAGTGAGATGTTTTTTTTTTTTTTTTTTCGAACAATCGCTTTAGGAAATAAATTTGCAAAGTCGGAATTTTTGGGCGATATTCGCTCATTTCCCCGTTCAGGCCGTAGAGAGGCCCGCGAGCTCACAACTATATAGTTGTCCTTTTTCATAAAAAGAAGTCCTTCAAACTAAAGCCCTGTGCGAATCAAGAAGATACAGTGCTTCACATATGTGCTTTTAAATTAAGTTATAATTAGGTTGCATATAACCTATATATACAGTATGTATGTTAATTGAAACTTAAATAATACTTACTATTTTTTTTATTTTTTTTTCATTTTTAAATCTTTCTGTTTCGTGAAAATAAAATGGCCTTATCCTCATCCATATCCATTGTGGATTCGGCCAGGCCCGCGATGGAGGAGACCGAGTGTTGAGGTACAGAGTCCAACGTATCCGGAACAGACCACCCCCGAAAAATTTCTAGGAAGCCGTTCGCCCGAATTAGATCCCGGATTATCAAAGATTTGGACGATTAGAAATATTAAGAAGCTGATTATCAATCCGAATAACATTTTAAAATTTTCCATCTAAAACTATACAAATATCAAATTTTTCTGAAAAGTTGTGTTTCAATTCTTTATTCAATATAAAATTAAATAACATGGGCAAATAAATAATTGAATAAGATAAAGATTTTTATTCACTTTGTTGAGCTGCTATTTGAAAAAATTGTAGACATAAATTCCCACTGCCGTCAGACCGTCCGTCTGTCCTTCAGTCTGTCTGTTTTTCCTTAATCTCGATAACGGAATTAGATAGATGAAAGACGAAACCAGATATGGACCGCCTAAGGGCAAGAAACCCGAATTAACTATATGCGAACTTCCGATGCAAACCGGAAGTCACGTTATTTCAATTCAAAATTTTCCCCGAAAGATGTTTGATAGATAACCGGCACGACTCAATTATTAAAGGAAAATTATGATGTAAAAGGGCAACTCATTACTAATTTGAGGTGGATATATATATATTAGGTATATATATAGGTTAGGTAGTAGGTTGTATATATATATATTAAATTAAATAAATTAAAAATATTATTAAAAATTGCAGCCCAGCATTGCGACGATGTCACAATAAATGATTGCTCTTTTGTTTTTTTGTTTAATTTCCCGGCTCTGTTATATACTGTATAACAGAGGAAATGTATGACGATCATTCAAGAAATGACTCCCAAGATTTTTACAGTTTTGGACATGATTTCGTTTACCCTCTTTTAAAGTTTAATAACTCCTGCGCTTTTTGTCAAAAATTTCTGAAATTTTGCAGGTATGTATGTTTATTCGTGCTATTAAATTTTGGTAATTAAAGGTCCAGGAATAGGGAGATAAAGGGGATATCTCCAGTAGGATCAGACTTAATGACGATTTTACTTGTTAGCATTTGCATTTTTTACAAAACCCATCTCTACCCTTAAAATTAAGCTTTTTGCAATTTTATAATAGTTAAAAATATAAAAAGTTTTTAAAATAAAATATCATAAGACATGGTCGACGAGAAAGTTAAGCAACTCGTTGCTGGATCTTTTTAAACATCGATCGAAAATGCTTATTTTTTAAGTCTATTTTTGAAGACGAGAATTTTCACAAAAATGAATAAATTTTTTTTCAATTCACCGATGAAATGTGATAAGACCATTTCATACCTTTTTTAAAAAATAGAGTTCGAAATTATATTCTTCAGATTTTATTCACTTTCATTCACATTTGCATTTCGAAATGCAACTTGAGTAAAAGTTAATAAAATCTGTAGAAAATAATTTCAAAGTTTAAAAAAAAAATAAATTACACGTTGGGAAGAGGGAATAGGTAGATAGAACATACTTCAAAAAGAGATATTGAATACTAATTTCCATTTCCGATATAAAATAACTGAAATCAATAATTCTCCTAAGAATACGAAGAATTTGAGGTAAAAATCGTTTTTTAAATTTTATCTCTGTATAAAATTTGATTTAACACTTTCAAACCAGTCTGCTACACTAAAAAAAGAAAAGATTCGAAATTTTCTTCGAGGCAATTACAATTGTCCTATACTGTATAGAGTGTAATACAGTCAGGAGATATAATAAATTGGGTAAAAATATTATAATTTTCTACCACAATTTATTATACAATTAAAAAAATGATAAATTTATAATAAAAAATATAACGTTATATGACTGCAGATTGCGTGTTAGAAATCGGTTGATAACTAACAACAATGGGTATGATTAACAGTTAAAGTATTTATTGAATAAAGCTGTACAAAAACTTATATATAGTATCTGTAACTTCGAAAATATGATTTATGTTTACAAAAACAGTGAAACTTGTAGTTTCACTGTTTTTGTAAACATAACTCACATTGTATGCTGTAAATTGTATATGACAAATCTATTGGTGACATCTTTTGAATTTGAAATTTCGTTTTCAAGGGCATTCAAATATCTTATTTGCTATAGTAGATAGGCCTACATTAAATTTTTCAAAGCTTTAGGAAATGATGAAAATAGTTTAAGTCTTGTTTCAAATTAATTTTATTGCTTAAATTTTTCGAAGAACACTAAGACAACTTTACATTTATGAATAGTGCGGAGTAGCTTATTTCTGCAACCAGAAGAATAAATGCTACGCAGAGAAGTTTTTTAACGTAACGAAAGAAACATGTCATAATAACAATGTAGTTTGTCACTAGGACTTTTGCTTTATCAACATGGTTTACAAAAGTCGAATTGATTGAAATGGTATTATGTTACGATGAAAGAAGTGTTATGCGTGCTACAAAGGTGTATGCAGAGAGGCATCTAAATTGGTGCCATCCATCAGTGCCTACATTACTGAAAACAATAAGACGTTTTATGGAAACTTGTAATGTTGTACATAAAACATTCCAGGCAGACCAGCTTCCAAAAATAGATGAAGACAATATTATCGTTGTATTAGCAGCAGCTAATGCAAATCCCTAAGTTAAGCATTTCATAAGTCTGTGGGATTTTTCATCCATCTATAGTACGTATTTCAAAAAGAAAAATTCCATCCATTTCATCTTCATTGCCATCAAGCATTATAAGTAACTGTTTATGCTAAACGAATTGATTTTTGAAATTAGATTTTAATTCAAATTAATAATATGAAGTTTAGATTATCATCTGTATTGTGGGCTGATGAAGGCAAATTTCCCAGGAATAGTGTTGTCAACACTCACAACTTAATAAGCTGTGAGTGTTGACTAACAATATAATATATTATTGAGAGAGTCAGAATCCATTCTTGCTAAGAGAAATTGCTTATCAAGTTATCGCATTAATGTGTAATGTGGGATTTTCCAACACGTATAATCACCCACTTTTATGGAAATATGAGTGGTTTTCGATATTTTCATATGATTTTACAAGAAATAGTTTCCGACTTGATAGAAGAATGGCTCTGGATCGATACATGTGGTTCCATTATGACAGAACTCTACTCCATTACCATACCCGAGTATTTATATAGAAAATTTTTATGCAGATATACCGTACATATACGGGCAAATAATACGTTATATATATAACGTATTATTTGGGTTTTATATTAAATTTTTATTACATTTTTTAAAATTATTTATTATTGATTTCAACAAATTTTATAATTTATAATTGAAATTATAATTATATATATCTTGTAAATAATAATAAATATCTAGTAAGTAATAATAGAAAAATTATATATATTTGATATGTACAGCACTGTAAAAAATAATTTTAAAAATGACATTTCAAAACTGTTATAAAAAAATGTTACAAATTCAATTTTTATTAAATTTTATTGAAATTAATAATGGAGTAATAAATATCCAATATAAAACTTAATGAATTTATTCGTTTATAATAAAAATAATTTAATATAAAAATTTGACAACTGAAAAATCAAACTTATTCATTAGTTTATATTTTTAATACATTTTATAATAATTATGTTGTTTCTTTCAACTTTCTGTCCGTCCCTGTATTAAATATTTACCTATCAAAATTTTATTATTTTTAAAATATATTTGTTTGGAAATTTTTTCTATCATTTTATTTATATATTTTATTATTTATTTATTTCTAATGTGCACTTTTACGTTAAAGCATTGCATCGCTGTTTATTGATTCTTCGGCGTTTAACCTTGTAAATTAATTAATTGCTTTGTAGAAGATGATATTAATTCCGTTTTACGCGCCAGTTTTTAAATTTTATGTAATTCGTATTTTTGTATTTTGTAAGATGATTAATTTCTATTAGCGTAACAGATTAAATTGTTATTGAATAAAATTATTAACTTATCAGAAAAATATTTTAAATTAAATTAGTATAAAAGGGAATTGTGTAAAAATTCATATTACTATACTGTATTTAACCATGATAACACAATTCATTAAATATCCGTAAAATATGAAAACGTATCAACGACTTTAGGATGAAGACATCATTATCATATTGTTAAATCATTGATAATTATTCAATTATTATGAGAAATTTTCTTGTGTCAATAACGTTCTCTTATGACAAGATTGTTTTACCGTGAACACAATTATAAGAAAATAAACTTTTTCTTTAAATAATACATTTTCATTTTCCATTCTCTACCAATACAGTAATTGTAAATTATACTTGACTTAGACTCGCTCTTAAGCACTTCGTACGTAAAATTGAGACTAGCTCAAGCATGGCCAACATACGGCCCGCGTAATGAATTTATACGGCCCGCGATTAATCTTTCAATAATAGCTATTTAACTTCCAATAATTGGTGGAATGGATTCGCAATACTTTATTATTTTTTTTAAAAAAAATCCATTGTTTAAAAAAATTCCATTCCATTAGAGATTTACAACTTTTGTACTCGTCTGTGTGATAGTGCCGGAATTTTAAAAAAATGATAAATTTAAAATATTAATATTTATCATAAAATAAATAATGTATGTTAGACAGTAATTCAAGATATACAGGTAGTGTTTTCAACACGCACAACTTAATAATTCCATTGTTACAATGTCCAACAACCACACAACATCTGTACTCGATATGAACTGTTTGACGTTAGTAGTAGTGGTTTGGGAAGCTTTGATCACAAAATTAATTTTATTTTAACAATAATGCAAAGTTTCTGTATTAATTATTAAATGTTTTTACAAATTTGAATTAAATTAATTTTATTTCAACAATAATGCAAAGTTTCTGTATTAATTATTAAATGTTTTAATATCTGAGAAAATTAAAACATGACAATTGTATGAAATAATATAACACCAAAATTATTTTTGAAATTTTTTTTATTTTATTTAAGCTTTTCCAGTTTTTTCATTTACTTTATCTAAAACATGACACATTTCTGCAAGTAAGTGGAGTAATAAATTTTGGTGATTGTTGACAATATATTCCCGGTCTATTTTCTGATATTTTAAGATGTAACACCAAGAAAGTTCATTTTGGAAGTCGTCTATAAATTGCTGGTCAAGTATTTGGTAACGAGAAACATAATTCCAGTTTAGATAATCTTTTAATACGCGTAAAGTCATAGTTTTTAATCGTTGGTATTTTAAAATTTTTTTTATATCAAACTTATGTATGTATCGCCTAATAAAATTATCTGAAAGAATTTGAAATTCAGCGACTTTATTCCAATCAAGATATTGTGAAAAGTTGGTTAAGAATGATTCGTCTAACACCTGATATTCGCAAATTAAATCCCATTTTGCATATTTAATATGTTTTTCAATAAATGAAGTAGAGAATATATAGTTTTTCCATAGGATTTCCCAATTTAACTTATCAGCGAATTCAGAAATGAATGTGAGAGATAAATCGTTTCGTTGACTGATGATATCCCAGTCAATATAATTTCTTAAATGACGAATATTATTTTCTTCTAATGGTGAAAATGATGAATCCCCCCAATCAATTAGCAGTTGAGTATTGTCTATAAAGAAACAAAATTGTTTTTTGTTAGGAAATATTTATTTAATTAATTACATAATACGATACATTATTCATATTAATAACATTTTATTATATGGATATCACAATAGAATACATTATTATTCAAATTGAATACATATGTAAATGGATAACATTATTTAAATTGAGTACATATATTAACAGATACAAAATTATTTATTACATTTCATACAGTCACATCTTGTAAAATATTTGTCATATATTGGTAATGTTATTTTATCATTTATTACAAAAAATTTACATTCATGTGTTTTATTCTTAGACAGTTTTAATGATGCTGCTTTAAACACAGATAACTTTTATTACAAACACTACGTATTACATAAGTATGTTTTCGTTTGCTTACTATTAAAAATCTGTATTGCGAAGATGATGATGATATCAAAAAATCTGTAAGAATTAAGAGTAGAAGCTGTAATGACCGAATGATACCACATCTATTCCATTATCTAGAATGAATTTTTTATCATAAAATGGAGAAAGCGAAATTTTGTTCTGCAGGTATGTTGTTACTACATGATTTTTGCTTTTAATTCCATATTGCTGATGTCTTAATAGCTCTGTGTTGAATAAAACTTCTTTATATTTATCGTGATTAAATGTTTTTATAACAGATTTTTTAATACCTTTAGCGGTTTTTTTATTTTGTTTATCAAAAATATAAGAATACATCTTTGGTTTTAAAGAACAAAATTCAATTATTGGTTTCGAAAGTGTTTCATCTTTAAAATATCCTAATTTATTTTTGTTCATTTCATTATATAATTTGTGAGTTTTAGGATAGTTACTAAAATCAAAAATATCAGGGAATGATTTAAAATCCTCATAAATATCATTTGTATAAATTTGAAGTGTTAATGAATCTGTGTCGGTATATAATAAATGTACGTTTTCACCATATCTGTTTTTAAATACTTTATAAAATGTTTCATACATATGTAATTTGCTTAATTCTAATACACAAAAACCTATATAAATAGGTTTGTCTAAGCATAAATTAGGTTTCTTCATTTTAAAAATTGTGAGATTATCATTTATAATTTGAAATTGTTCTACACATGGTTTAGATAGATAGCGACGATATTGATTTAATGTTGTAGCTGCTTTTAAGTTAATATGCTTTCTTACATTTTGACATGTTTTGCCAAAAAAACTATTATTCATTAATTTAAAAAATGATTTGTCAAAATCATTAGTTGATTCTTGTCTTTTTTTATTATTAAAATATATATATTTTTTAAGCCATGCACTTTGACAAAATGCCAATACTCTATGAATTTTAGTTACTATCAGGCCCTCTTCTAGATAAAATTTTAAATTTCTATAATGAACCACATAGTTTGTTTTATCAAAAAGAGTAGGAATTAATTTTTTACTATTAGTATATTTTAAATTTAATTTATCTAGTACTGTTTTTTGATAATTAGATAATAAATCATACGGAATGGCAGTGTGTTCAACAGCTAGCGGCAAATTATCGTGTCGGTCATGAATATATTCGGGATATTTTAAATCAACTTCTAAGATATATCCTATGCTATTTTCATCAGATATATTAGCTATGTCTAAAGCATCTATTTCATCTTTGTGCAGCCATCTAAAATTATTTACAGGTAAGTATGCACTCATTACAAACCCATAAAGATTATTTGCATCTATCGACAGAATATAATTATGAGGTTGATTTTTATCATATGTTTCGGGTATTAATGGATTATTAGCTTGCGCAAATCTTTTCCCCGCTAAACTTACTCCCCCCCTCATTCCATTTTCAATAAATAAATACATATCAAGATCATTAAATAATTCTAATTCAATTTTTGTCATTTTTAAACCACAATTCCATGTTAAATCAGGTGTTGTTATAAAATATACAGGATCTAAATTATAATATGTTAAACTTAATTTTCTAAAATTTTGGAATATATCTGCTAATAATATGGTATCAACATATTGATATAATTTTAAATAGTCCTTGAAAGTTTCACAGCGAAATTTTTTCCAAACTAATTGTGCATGATTATAATCATCATCTGTAATATTTTCTCCTGATAATTCGTTATAAAAACATTTTTTTGGTGGTAGCTGTATTTCATCTAATATTTGTTCATTTTTAAAATAGGAATATGGAAAAATTCCTTTTCTTTTTAATAATTCTCTATATTTGTAATGACGAAAAAAATGATTAAAAATTGGAAAATTATAATTCGCATTTTTTAAATTATCAGTTAAAACAGAGAGAGAAGAATTTAAAAACTGATAACTGTCGATAAATTTAAAATAATCTAATGAAAATGTTGTAAATTTTTCTGAATTTATTGGAATAATTCTAATTTTTGAAAATAATTTAGAAGGTATATTTTTAAAAATTAAATGCGAATCATAACCTGAAAAATTGTGCAATATAATTGGGATAAACGTTTTTAGTCTATAATTTAAATTGCATTTATTATGAGCCCACCCTCGAAAACAACCTGTTTGGTGATCGTGGTCCATTACACGGATATCATCATCATCAAATTTTTCATTACAAATATGACATAAATATCTTGAATTATTAGTAACAGTATTTAAATTAATTTCAACATTATGACTTATTTTACTTAACAAATTATTCAACTGGTTTTGAATATCAATTAAAAAATTATTAACAGCATTATCACCACAATAAAAATTAGCATATATTATTTTATCCTCATTTTCAATAATTATAATCGAATAACATATAGGTTTATGAATTTCAACGATTTTAGTAAAACTTTCTTTAGGATTTATTTCATTAGAAGAAACCTTTTCCAAAATTGATTCAAAATCTGCAAATATGCAGATTGGGTGAAATAATGATTTTTCATGAGAATGAAATTTGGTGATTGCTTCTTTTCCTTTCGGGATGGATACTTTTTGATATTTATGATTAGAACAAAATTTGAGATGGTCATTTAAAGTACATTCTCTTTTAAAACCATTTAAACATCTTTTGCAAAATTTTCTTGGTGAAAATTTGTCTGACATTAGTCTATTAAAATTTCTAATTAAAAAATAATGAGATTTATATAATAACAAATCTATTTCTTTTTCAAAATGAAATTTGCTTATATAAATCGGATAAATTAGTTTGTTTTCGTATCCATATACATTAATATTTAAACAATTATTTTTTTCAAATATCGGAATATTTTTAACATTTACAGGAAATTTTAAACTATTTATATTTAAATATTTTAAATATTTCCTATACAAATATATAGAATTTTTGTTGTATTAACTG